>NC_053394.1:369850904-370450904 GCF_905171765.1 Bufo bufo | reverse complement strand
ACCAGAGGTCGCAATAACGCCTGTACAAGCGTCAGACGCCTATTGGTTAGTTTGAACGGGCGCCGGAGCGATACAGCGCCCTGCAGCAGGGGAAGCCGGCGGGAGCTGAAAGGAGGAGGGGCTAGCTCCCGAGTCCCGACGTATGAGGAGAGCAGGGGCAGGAGTGCTGGACCACTGCAGGGGAGCCGGACATCCAGTGTGACCTGCACCACAAGGTGACAGTGCAGTAATGTATGTAGTGTAGGGTGTGTGATGTATGTGCTGCAGTGTAGTAAATGCACAGCAGGCTATTATACCCAAGTGATAAAGTACAGGGAGGATCCGCCATATTGGACTGGACTTTATCACTTCGTCATAATTGCTTCATGTTATTTAGACCCGTAATGGTTCCCTGCATACCCACCACCACTATTTATTTCTGCTGAACAGACTCCAGTGACTGATGGGATCCGTTCAGTTTCTGTTTGGGATCCTTTCTTTTTACCAGACAAAAAAGTCCTGCATGTAAGGATTTTTTATTGTCCAGTCTTTTTAACCAAATCTGTGGCGGAGGCTCCAAACGCAGATGTGAACAAGTATAGGCTACGTATTATGTATTTAAAATGACTTCAACTTTCGCACTCCTCATGGGCTAAAAATACTCCTCAAAAATGGTAAGAGGAGTATTTTTACTCTTCCGGAAAAAATGTAGCGCAACCTGTGACAACCACTATACAATGGATGGCGCTGTGCTGAGAGAAGGCCGTGGCGCTCACAGGAGCGATGGTGCCTTATCAAATAGCTAATCAGCGGGGATCCTGGCTGTCGGACCCCCAGCGATCAGATACCGATGACCTATCCAGAGGATAAAAATTTTTAAGTCAACATAGGACAAGAATAGGGAATGTTCTAAAAAAAAATTGCGGGGCCACGGAACGGCGCAGCATCTTTGAAGTGAAATGCAGAAAGTGCGGCTCGGATATGGACCCAGACATCGTTTGTGTGCATGAGGCCTAAGAAAAGAAAAGGGAATAAAGAAGTTCTAAGAGTTTACTAAATGGAGAGAAGGTCTACCTGTCTGTGGCCCTCAGCTTTGTCATGCAGGTTGTCCTTAGGCAGTGGAGTCCTGCTGACAGGATAGGAATTCATGCAGAAAGTAAATGAGCGGTCCCGGAGAACAGAAGGTATGAGGATAGGATTTTCTTCCGCATGGTGCACCCAAACAGCAGGAAGGAATGGCTGCCAAGTGCAGAGGCTGCTGTTAGGACATGATTGTGGTGGTTTATAGCTTAAAGGGGAAACAACCCCAAAGATGAATGAGAAGGAAAAGACGTCAAGTCTGTGAGAGCCGCTATCGTAGCACTTTGCCCCCCAGCCAGAGAGGGTTTGTGTCCTGTCCATCTCTCAGACCTGTTCTTTCCATTTTTTTGCCTCCAGCTTTTCTTTTCATGCAGTTATGTCTCCGCCTGCCATGGCGCCCGCTGCACGCACGAGTGGGTGTGATGTTTGCACTTTGCTCCGGCTCCATACATGTCCGGCGCTGGGTTAGAGGACTGGTTGTCTCTTCTGACATATCTGCTTGTATTTCCCATAATATAACAATTTATGGAGCCTTTTTGTGCTGTCCCATATCTGGAGTGTTGTGAATAGCTGTATTGTCTGGTACTACTATATTATTGTGTTGGGTTTTAGATGTCCACATATTCCAGTGAGAGAAAGGGTTGGCTATGGCTTGGTGTGAATTCTCACTTGTGCTCGCCATCTTGTTTTCCCAGATTAGTCGCATTGAATACATTCATTCCAAAAACTTCATCCATCGTGACGTTAAGCCTGATAATTTCCTCATGGGCCTTGGGAAGAAAGGAAACCTGGTCTACATCATTGATTTTGGACTTGCAAAGAAGTATCGAGATGCCAGAACACACCAGCATATCCCTTACCGTGAAAACAAGAACCTGACTGGCACCGCCCGATACGCCTCCATAAACACTCACCTGGGAATAGGTATGGCTTGTTTTAAAGACACCTTGCTGATCCAGTGCCCCCTGGGTCACCCGATAGTCTCTGCTTCCTGCTCCTATAGAAGTGCTGCAGCCAATCACTTGCTTCAGAGTGACTGGCTGCAGCGGTCACATATATTCAAGAGGGAGCAGGAAGTAGCGGCAGGACGGGATCTGTAAGACGGGTATGATTCCTTTTGTTTTTTTATGACATTCTAAGTCTCTAAATACTGTTATATGACTGGGCAACCCCTTTAAAGGGGTTGTCCCAGGGAACATTCTACAGTTTTCAAACCAGCACCTGGATCTGAATACTTTGGTTATCGCATGTAATTAGAAATGTGTTATAGCTACTGAGTTATTCTATTAAATCTGTCCAGCGCCACCTGCTGTTTGCTCTTTTTCTAATTTCTCCGTCCAGCTCACTGAGAAGGCCACACATTCAGTGTCTCTTCATAACTTCGACGGATCCACCACCAGCTTAGGGGTTTATTAAGACTGGCGTCTATAACTCCGGTCTTAATAATTGCGCCCTTATGTTACTATCTTAGCGCCATCCTTCAACTGCCTCCTGAGCTGTGATGGGGAGAGAGCTGCAGCAGAAAGGACACACCTCCTGAGCTGCGATGGGGAGAGATCTGCAGCAGAAAGGACACGCCTCCTGAGCTGCGATAGGGAGAGAGCTGCAGCAGAAAGGACACGCCTCCTGAGCTGCGATAGGGAGAGAGCTGCAGCAGAAAGGACACGCCTCCTGAGCTGCGATAGGGAGAGAGCTGCAGCAGAAAGGACACGCCTCCTGAGCTGCGATAGGGAGAGAGCTGCAGCAGAAAGGACACGCCCTCTGAGCTGCCAGCTTGATATAAATCTAGCAGAGCAATGAATGGGGAGATCTCTGGGTCTATGTGAGGTCCAGGGCTGGTTCTAGCTTTGTTAGAAAGTGGTTGTCATGTACTATATGATGTTTGACTTTCAATTTTTACATTTGTCATGAGATAAGTAGAACAGGATCTGTCCACAGGACTGCCAATCGTGCAGGAGCCGTCTCCACATCTGATGTCAGATCAGGCGGATTAGCGTGATGACGGGGCGACCCTTTATGCCTTTAAAATTGCAATTGCAAATTTGCAATTTACGCCTAATATTCCTGGGTGAGGTAGCAGATGAGGAAGGTTGATTTCTCCTGCGGCAACAAGCTAATTATTTGTTCGGCTCTCTCCATTCACTTCTGTGGGGGTCATGGAAACAGATGAGCTCGGAGGCAGCCTCTCCATTCATTTTCCTTCTGGATGCAGCTCTGTCAGGGACTCCTGTCCTAGACCGGTGGATATGCAGTAAATAAGAGGTTTGATGGGATTACCCTTAAAATTAAAAAGAGTAGCTAGTTAAGGTTTGAATGCCGCTCTGTAGACGAACCCTTATGAGGTATTGGATCATCCTCGATACTACATGGTGATTACAAACTTTCTAGTTTCAGATGTAGCGGACAGTTATGTGGACCCCAGAAGCAATATCACATCCTCAAGAAAGCTATTATTTTTTCTTTCTCCCTCCTTCATACAATGCCAAGACTGACGTCCCAGTTTTGTGCCTAGACGATGTAATAATAGAAATCACTATCTTTCTCCACAGAACAATCTCGCCGGGATGATCTGGAGTCGTTGGGTTATGTGCTGATGTATTTCAACCTTGGTTCACTACCATGGCAAGGACTAAAAGCAGCCACCAAACGACAAAAATACGAGCGCATAAGTGAGAAAAAGATGTCTACGCCCATAGAGGTTCTGTGTAAAAGCTATCCGTGTAAGTATACAGCATTGGCACTCTGAAGAAGAAGAAAATATCAGGGCCAGTCCTCTCCGGCTTGGCTCTTTACACTTCAGATTGTTAGTTTCCAAATTTTACTTTACTTTTTACCTTTATCGTATAAAGTGGTGATTGAGGGACATCCGCCCTCTGGGAACCCCACTGATCATGAGAATGAAGGGTCTGCAGTACTGATTTAGTACTGCAGTACTTTAGTCTTTCTCTGCACAGCAGCCCTCCTCACCATGGCCTCACTCAATCTAGAATAAGTGGCAGAACTTGTGGTACCTGAGCAAATTATTTTACCATCTTTGTGGCAGTTATTTTGCAGAACGTTCAAATCCAGGTTAAAAGATCTTCAAGTTTTTTTTTGTTCGTTTGAGCCTAAGCTGTTGGTCTTCTGGGGTTTTCCAGGACTGTAATATTGATGACCTGTCTTTTCAATCTTGCATCAATATCTGATCGGTGAGGGACTTGGCACCCCCCTTATAAGCTGATTGAGAGCCCCTCCATTGTTGCCAGGCTCAGCTCCATACATAGCGGCTTTGCCAGGTATTGCACATTCACTGGCGTAGGAATGGTCATTACAAAAGGCCCGGTGCTGTACCTGGTAAACAATGAAGGGGATGAAATGATTCATGGCGGTGAAGGCGTCACTGGGTTGGTTTCTTGTTCGCCCTTTCATCTTCAGAACGGTTCCCATTACTGCAGTGGATTTCCAGCTGGCCAACCTTGCCTGCCCCGTGTCTAACCTGTAGCTGCCTCCTGTAAATATCTCCAGTCAGCTGTGGAAATGTGAATAGATTCTCACCGCTGATGTCAGGACATGAGGATGTTCTTTTTAACGTTTTTCTTCTCATTTTCTGTTTTTAGCGGAGTTTGCCACGTACCTGAACTTCTGTCGGTCCCTACGTTTTGATGACAAGCCAGACTATTCTTACTTAAGGCAGCTCTTCAGGAATCTCTTCCACCGTCAGGGATTCTCCTACGATTATGTGTTTGATTGGAACATGCTGAAGTTTGTGAGTATAATTCCGGGAACTAAATAAAAAAAAAAAAAATTTTTGCTTCTCTGCTGTCCGTTATCATAAAGACGATACCTGCTAAACCAGCTTGGTTTATTTACCAGTGGACTCATCTGGATGCTCTTGCTATTCCTCTGTCATTCCTACTAGAAGTTTATGAATGAATTGCCAGTAGTTTGCAATAAAGGTCTTGCTGGGTGTTTACCAGTTTGGGGGGGTGTCCCTGCCCCGTCGGATTGTGTCAGACCATGCAGTTAACACCCAGTTGGACCTTTTTTTTGCACACTGCTGGCAATTGATTCATAAACTCTTAAAGGGGTATTCTCATCTTAATGATCACTGTTAAATCTGTTAATGATTTGACAGTGATCATTTTTCTAAATACATATTACCCAATTCCCACCTCTTTGGTCTCCCCTGGTTACGGCCACCTCTCCTGTCGAATCCCGCCGAGCCGCGCTTGCGCAGAAGACTGAAGATTCTCTCCCGTCCGGGCAATGTCCTGAACGCGCACGCCGCCGCGCATGCGCCATGGTCACTTATTTCTGGCCAGTATAGTACAGAGCCGTGAACGCGCACGGCGGCGTGCGCGTTCAGGACATTGCCCGGCCGGGAGAAAATCTTCAGTCTTCTGCGCAAGCGCGACCCGGCCGGGAGAAGAATCCAGAAAGTGAACGTCGCGCTCAAGGAAGGTAAGTATGAAAAGGGAAGATGAGAATACCCCTTTAAGGCTCTTTCACGCGAGTGGATGCAGGTAATCTGCTGCGTGAAAGAGTGCCAAGTCCTGCTCCGGACAGCAGAGACACGGAGCAGTAACATGATAGATAATGCTCTTTGCCTCTCTGTGATCTTTTTACTACAAAATCACGGTGACAACTTTATCTCACTGTGATTTAGTAGTAAAAAGGTCACAGAGAGGCACGGAGCATTATCAATCATGTTACTGCTCCGTGTCTCTGCTGTCCGGAGCAGGACTTGGCACTCTTTCACGCAGCGGATTACCCGCACGGCATCCGCTCGTGTTAAAGAGCCCTTAGTAGAAATAATAGAGGATTGGCACAACATTGTCCATACTCCAGAGTGAGCTCATTATCTGGATGTGCTTCTAGTGCGGTCATAACTTTCTGAAAGACCACTGAGTAACAGTGAGTCGACCTAGAAATCTTTTATTTCTTCTCCAATACCTTGCAGGCACTCTACAAGTTCTAAGGTCCTTTTCTGATGACACATTCCCTTTTAAGAATAGATGCTCCACATGGGGAATGCAAGTCGGACATGTCAGGAGAGGCGACGGGTCCTCTTCATTTTTAGAAGTAGCCTCATTGGGTTCCCAGACTGTTCAAATTTATGGGATCCCCTCCTAATTGGAAGTGGGGATACCTGGACATACATCCAACCCCCCTAAGGCTCTGTTCACATATGCATCATTGTTTCTCTTATAAATGGAAACCATAATGAATTTCCCAATCCGTCACTTGACACCAGTGGCACCTGGCAGACATCTTGGACTTACAGTAGGGTCTAATAGTGTACCATTGTGGTGTCCATCATTTTGACAAGAAGAATGGAGTTGCATACTCCACAATTTTGTCAAATTTCATATCTATGGTGGATGCTCATTAGAAGGCTCCCTCATATATTCCACATGCAGTGGAATTTTGTCTGTCAGAATAACCATAATGGAATCTTGACGTAGCCTATTATCTGCAATAGGTTCTAAAGGACTCTATTTGTGTCCATCCCAGATCAGATCCAGCACTTGAATGTTCCTGCATTGGACAAAAAAAAAAACGGAATTTGAGCCGCAGATGTTAACATGGCTTTATTCAGCCCAGAGTAGCTTGCGATTGCTGTCACCTGATTGACTGTATCCAGCAGAAGTTAGGTGTGGATGTAGTCACGTGGTGCAGCAGAGAGGCATTGCCATCTGTATAAAGGGCACATCCTGAGCAGCAGAAATGCAGGGCGAGTGGTTTCCTACAGATGCCCTTATATAAAGGAATCTGCCCTGGAGACAGGGTTTTCTTGTAAGAAACCGTTAATGCACCAACTGAAAGCATATAAGGGATAGAAAACAGAGCATAGACATAAAGATCACTCTGATCCCGGTCCTTTAACTTCTCAGACCACAACGTCTGGGCAGTAAGAGGGAGAGGATCCCCTCTGATCAGGCACCCCCACAGTGAAACCACGGGGATTCAATCTGTAGCTGTGATAGCCTGGGGCCTTGTAAAACAGAACTTAATAGATAGGTAGTAAAAATCCCAATGCACTGTAATAGTTTAGTGGCATTCCCAAAAATATTTATTGGTCGGACCCCACTGATCAGACACTTACCCTCTGTTCTAAGGGTTGTTCATGGAGAAGGCTGTATAAATGAAGTGCTTCCCAGTTCAGTTAGCAGTGTAGCCTTATAGGAATAGGTATGTGGGGACCGCTTTGTCCTCAGTCACTTCTAGATGGAGCTTAAGGGTACATTCACATGCAGCAGTTGCTGAAATTCAAAATCTTCATGATAGCTCAGTGCATTGTTTCTCAGAGGTGATGAGAGGCCAGCTCAGGTGACTGGCTATATCTTTCCCCTTATAGGGTGCTAGTCGTGCTGCTGAAGACGCAGAACGCGAGAGAAGAGAGCGAGAAGAGCGCCTGAGACACACAAGGAATCCTGCAGTCCGGGGCTTGCCCTCTACTGCATCAGGGAGACTAAGAGGGACGCAGGAAGTCACGCCACCCACTCCACTCACACCAACCTCCCACACAGGTATAACTAGACCTTTACTGGTAACCCTCAAAGAATACGTACGAGAAGATTAATGGGGTTGTGCATGTAATGCCCCTTCACACAAGCAGATTGTCAAGGCACTTATTGAGCATGAACGGTTTGTTCCCAATAATTGCCTGCTTGTCCCCATAGAATCATTGTTTCTGGGCGGGAGATCCCTGTTTACATGTGACAATCTGCTCCCAAATTATGGTTTTGCTGCCTGCATCAACAGTACCCTCACCCGATGAACGAACAAACTGGCGATCAGTGACCCCTTTACCCAGGGCAATTATCGGGAACGAACGCTTCCTTCCTAATATTTGCCCCAATCAGTGACCTGTGTTTTACTAGATAAAGAATTATAAATGTTTGGGGACGGTGACTGCCTGGTCTGAGCGTTTCATGGTTCTCCTGCAGGAGCCCGACACTCGCATGAGAGCTGGACTCCTGCTTTTACTGGCCCGGATCAACATAAGTTCCCATCTGGGCCATTTAAACCCTTAGGTGTCGCGACCAATACCGATCGCAGCATCTACGTGGTTTAGAGGGAGGGAGCTCTCACTGTCGGGCATCGCCACCTGTGCGAATGAGATCACAGGACGCCGATGTCTTATTATGGTAGCCGTGGGCCTAATGAAGCCCCAGGCCTGCCCTCAGTGTATGCACTGCCAAAGGCGCAACCTGGCAGCATCATACTGACAATATAAGCGCTCATGCACACGATCGTATTTTCTTTCCGTGTCCATTCCATTTTTTTGTGGACTATATGCGGAACCATTCTTTTTAATGAGTTTGCAAAGAAAAAAGGAAGGTATTCTGTGCATTCCGTTTCCATATGTCCGTATTTCCATTTCACATAAGAATAGAACATGTCCTATTGTTGTCCACATTACGGACAAGGAGCGGACTGTTCTATTAGGGGCCGGCTGTTCCATTCCACAAAATACGGAATGCATACGGAAGTCATCCGTATTTTTTGTATACCGCAAAATACATACGGTCGTGTGCATGAGCCCTAAGGCCTCTTTCACACTTGCGTTGTCCGGATCCGGCGTGTACTCCACTTGCCGGAATTACACGCCGGATCCGGAAAAACGCAAGTGTACTGAAAGCATTTGAAGACGGAACCGTCTTCCAAATGCGTTCAGTGTTACTATGGCACCCAGGGCGCTATTAAAGTCCTGGTTGCCATAGTAGGAGCGGGGGAGCGGTATACTTACAGTCCGTGCGGCTCCCCGGGCGCTCCAGAATGACGTCAGAGCGCCCCATGCGCATGGATGACGTGATCCATGTGATCACATGATCCATGAGCTTGGGGCGCCCGGGGAGCCGCACGGACGGTAAGTACACTGCTCCCCGCTCCCCACTACACTTTACCATGGCTGCCAGGACTTTAGCGTCCCGGCAGCCATGGTAACCACTCTGAAAAAGCTAAATGTCGGATGCGGCAATGCGCCGAAACGACGTTTAGCTTAAGGCCGGATCCGGATCAATGCCTTTCAATGGGCATTAATTCCGGATCCGGCCTTGCGGCAAGTGTTCCGGATTTTTGGCCGGAGCAAAAAGCGCAGCATGCTGCGGTATTTTCTCCGGCCAAAAAACGTTCCGTTCCGGAACTGAAGACATCCTGATGCATCCTGAACGGATTTCTCTCCATTCAGAATGCATTAGGATAATCCTGATCAGGATTCTTCCGGCATAGAGCCCCGACCACGGAACTCTATGCCGGAACACAACAACGCAGGTGTGAAAGAGCCCTAAATTGGAGGATGGCATGTCAAAGTCCCCTTGTGGGACTAGCAAGTGGTAAAAAAAAAAAATGCACCTTTTTCTATTGGAAATATTTTTTTTTGATGGAAAAGTTGCAAAAAAAACACCTCTCACATATTTCATATTGCTGCATCCGTAATGACCCGCAGTACAGTTATGTAATAAATCCCCCTGGTGAACGCTGTAAAAAAAATTGCAAGAATTGCTGTTATTTGCATATTCACCACCAAAAAAAACTGAATTAGCCTTATGTACACCAAAATAAAGTTTTTGCAATGCATTTTTATTTTTTATATAAGGGTTTTACAAAAAACATTGCTGGAATCGTACTGACCCACAGAATGGAGGTCCACTCCCTCCTGTGACGGTATCAGTTTGGCGCTTCGGGCCTTCAGCTTATCGTATGGGTTATTCTTCTGCTAGCCGCATTCCCTCAGATGGATCATGATTGGGGATGTAGCCAGCGGAGAGGCAGGGCTAGCAGGGAGGGAACCTATTTGATTGCCAAACAGGACAACATGCGGTCACAGAAGTGCCATGTTGATCCAGTGTTGGGGACAGAGTGGATCTCTGACAGAGATGGTAAAATGGACTCTCATGGTCGAATTAACGTAATCATAGCCAAGCATTTACAGTTCCCTTTTACTAAAGCGGTTGATTCACTTCAGCAAATGGCAGCGCAGGTACGATGTGGATGGGGGCCGCTGCACTTGCGTGCCTATGTGTGCTCCCATGTCCCGGGACAACCAGAGAGGCAAGCACTTTTTCCTATTGTGTGCAAGCACGACCACTGCTGCTAGTTTGCAGGGTGGTCATAACCATGGAAACGAGCAGTGCATAATGTGATGGAAAAATGGATCAAGCCTGCAAAGGAAGCAATATGGACAATCACAATACATTAGTAAGTTCTTGGTATTAACTTTTTATACTTGATAAATGCCATTTGCTGAAGTGAGACAACCCCAGACCAGTGAGGGATCCATTTTTCATATACTTTTGTATTACAAAACGTCCTTTCCATAGTTGCTCTTCCTCCTTCAGTCCTTGTGTATTCACTGGTCCTTGGTGGCTATGCATCCATAGCGGCAAGGATTGTGCACCCTTTAAATGCATTTTCGTTGGCTTTCTGACATTTCTTTTTCAGTTTTATGAAAGATTGAAAGGAACCGCTTTGTGTACTACACAATGCTGGATGGAGACCTGTGTAGGAAGGCTGCACCTTTGATTTACTCATGTCCTGTCTCTGCACTTTGCTCCTGTCTCTTCTCTTGTAGTTGGGTTGTACTGAATATTGCAGCAGCTGGAATACCCGGGAGACATATTCATTCACTACTCCAAAAAATTCCTGATATTTACTCTTGATTTTAACAGCCAACACCTCCCCCAGACCCGTGTCCGGTATGGAACGTGAACGGAAAGTGAGTATGAGGCTGCATCGTGGTGCTCCTGTTAATGTCTCTTCATCTGACCTAACTGGTCGACAAGATACCTCTCGCATGTCAACTTCACAGGTATGAGTTCAACGGCAAAGGCTCCTGGGTAGAAAGTAACACAAGTCGCTTTTGCTTCTCAGCTTGCTAGCTGGCAAGGGTGTGAGTCATACCTTCATCTCCGCAAGGCTCCCTTGCCTGAATTGCCAAGGGTCAAAGGGAAATCTACCCAGTTTGGGTGGTTCTCCTTTTACTCGGGCAATGCTTGAGTTTCTTCTGCTTCCATGTCTCTGATGTACCTGTGGAGTCTCGAGAGCCGCTGCTGTGATTGTTTCAGTTGGAAAGCTCTCCAGAAATCCACAGCTCCATCGTTGTAGAACTGTCATTGCCCCGCATTTGTGGTGAATCAGCTTCTCATTAGACCACTGCCCCTCATTACACGCTGTGCATTATCCATCTAATTAAGTGTGAAGAAATATTTCCTCTAAAATTAAAGCACCTAATGTAGTATTACCGTAGCATAACCATTTAAGAATGTCTAGGCCGTTCTTCCTTCTGTTGATTCAGTATGACCTTTTACACTCCTCCCCCATAGAAATTTTTTATAGATATGATTATTTGTTACGTATATTGTCATTTTAATGTTAAGGGGCTTTTCCCGCAAAGTGCACTCATCACAGATCACTAGGACATGGGTCCTGAGCCCCTCTGTCCGTCCTCACTGTGTGACCGCAGTGAAGAGGAGTTTGAATGGAGTGGTGGTCGAGCACGCATGCTGCTGCTTCATTCATTGTCTATAGTACATGCATCTCTTCATGCAAACTCCTCCTCGCTGCGGTCTTACGGTTGTTGGGACTCTGCATCATGGGGGAGGTCCACCAGCAGTCAGACATTCACCTATGCCGTAATTAGGTGACTGATACGTAATGGCGGTGAGCTAGTAGTTTCATTGGCACCATTAAACTAAACCTCTAAAGGGACAATCACAGGGGCAGCACACCCTAAACGCAAACTGATCGATAGTTGCTAGTTAAAAGCTGCCCTCTTAGATTTAGAATTTATCTTTGTGGCAAATGCCTTTTAAGTTTTCCTACTGTCACCAGATTTGTACCTCTGACACCGGCTGACCTGTTACATGTGCGCTTGGCAGCTGAAGGCATCTGTGTTGGTTCCATGTTCATATGTGTCCGCATTTCTGAGAAAAATGTTTTCATATATGTAAATGAGCCTCTAGGAGCAACGGGGGCGTTACCGTTACACCTACAGGGTCTGCTCTCTCTGCAACTGCTGCTCCCTATCAATCAAAGTGCAGAGGGGGATTAGCAGAGCCTCTAGGTGTAATGATAATGCCCCGTTGCTCCTAGAGGCTCATTTGCATATATTACAACTTCATTTTTCTCAGAAATGCGGGCACATATGAACATGGGACCAACACAGATGCCTTCAGCTGCCAAGTGCACATGTAACAGGTCAGCCAGTGTCATAGGTGCAAATCTGCTGACAGATGCCCTTTTTAATAGTTGTTTAACCCCCCCACTCAAACTGGGCTGATGTGTACTCTCATTAAAATGTATCCTTGTGAAGGGAACGCTAAGGGTCCTTTTACACTGGCCAAGTATGGAGCCAATTATCAGGAATGACTATACGATATACTAAGTTTGTCGGCAGCACATTGCCTGTGTAAATGGCAATGTGAATGGGGAACAGCTCATAATCGCTGTTTTTCCCCCTCTCGCTATGCTTTGGGGTGTGTGAAAGGCACTTAAGGATACTATCACACTAGCGTTTATATTTTCCGGTATTGAGATCCGTCATAGGGTCTTAATATTGGAAAAAAACGACTCCGTTTTGTCCCAATTCATTGTCAATGGGGACAAGACGTAACTGAACAGAACGCTCCAAAATGCATTCCATTCCGTTCTCATACCGGAGAGCAGACCGCAGCATGCTGCGGTTTGCTTTCCATCCTGGGATGCAGATTTTCTCTAACACAATAAAAAAACGGATCCGTCCCCCATTGACTTTCAATGGAGTTCATGACGGATCCGTCTTGGCTATGTTAACGATAATACAAACTGATCCGTTCATAACGGGTGCAGATGGTTGTATTATCAGTAACGGAAGCATTTTTGCTGAACCCGGCCGGATCCAGTAAAAACGCTAGTGTGAAAGTAGCCTAACGCTAGTACTGATCAACAAGTATATGGTCAGTCAGTGCTGGTTATGGGCTCGGCATCAGCCCGTGCAGAAGGTCCCTAACGCATTGGATTTGCAATGCATATTTCACATTGTGAAATCCACAGCACAACACAAGTGGGTGGTGTTATTAAATCCCATCCACGTGTACCGGAAAGTTTCCACGCTGAGTTGCGTAAATATTACACCCTTAGCAATGTAAAGGGTAAAATCCGTCACACGTAACGTGGATTGTTGTTGCAGTTCTGTAGTAGATTTGTGGCAAAATCTGCAGCAGCTTATATTTGGACCCAGCCTAACTGGCATCAGAAAGTGGGGGGGTCAGACGGGATGTTACTTCGGCTTCTTTTACTTGTTTGCACTGCAAGTTTAACCCACTGTCTGCTCTCACACTAGATCCTGAAGCTAATGATCTAATTTCATTGGTTCTGTAAATCTTTTGATTGACCATTAAACACAAGGAAAGCTTGGCTCTTGTGCATGGATATGGCGTGATCACTATGGATGCAGAAATGGCTACTGGACATGTCTAGATCTCCCACCATGTGACTTTTGGATGGTCCATGGTGCTCATTTTGGGAGGTGACGTTGACAAGGAAGACTAGAAAAGGTGGCATTTATTTTCCGAGGCCTGGCACCGATGTGTTAGCTACACGCCTGCATCTCTAGTGAACGCGCATAAGCAGATTATGCAGAATGAGGACAGGTCTCCATGTGGTTGTAGGGCAGATTGTCTTTAACCTCGCATGCATAAGCTGATTTGGGGGCATTACTATGAGTTTTAAGGGTCTCGGGAGAAATTCCATTTATGACAAGTAAATGGAGTTTGCTCAGAGATGCTCACTCTCGGCCACTGCTTCACACTTCCTTCTGGCTGGCGCTTTATGGGTGTATGCTTAAACACAAAGCAAATGTACATCTTGGGCACAGTAAATTGCTGGGTTGTTGGACAGTGACAAGCAGCTGTCTTTTCCCCACCTCAGAATAGCATTCCATTCGAACATCATGGCAAGTAGCTGCTCGCCCCAGTCTCGGTTGAAGGCAGCACTGGGTGAGTGTTGTTTAGCAAGCATCCCTATGAATTGCAGCCATTCCACCTTAAAAGCACATACTTGAGTTCAGCCACGTGCGTGGACACATACAGCTCGACAATTTCCCTATTGGGACCATGTGTTGTATATTTAATAAGGGAATGCATCACCAGAAAGTGACCTGTTGCTTAAAGGGGTTCTTCTGGAATAAGTGCATTTTAGCATGTAGCCCGCAGCCTTCCTTCCCTAGCTGAAGATTCATATTTGCCTGCTCCCCGCCTCTCCGGTCCTCTGCTGTGTCCCCGCAGTGTTTACATCCGGTCCAGCATGGTCACATGGGCCACTGTAGCCAATAAATGGTTTCAGCGGTGACGCCCTGCTTGTGGCCGCTGCTACCACATCCATGCTGCGCCGGATGTGAACACTGCAGGGACCGGAACCTGGACACAGCGGAGGACTGGAGCCACGGGGAGCAGGTAAGTGTGAATCTTTTATTTCAGGGGGCAGACCTTCTAAAATGTCCTTATTCCCAGATAACCCCTTTAACCACCTAACTGTTTTGCCCGAGTCCAGCTCGGGCAGTGGGAAAAGTAGCTAACTGGAAGGGGGAGGGCATGCAAGACCAAAATGACAGCTAAAGTCGAAGCAGCAGATGAGAAATCACTGTTAGAAATCGAGTCGGGAATAATCGCATGTAAAACCTGTTTTTACTTTCAGCTGCATTCATAGCATCCCGATTTCTATCAGTCATATCTTCCCCTATACTGAACAGATTGCTGTGATTCTGGAATGTCAGCTTTCAAACAAGACCAGCTGCATGTTTCTAGCTGCTACCATTCAGGAGATAGCAGCATCTAAAGCAGCCCTCCCCCCTCCAGTTAGCTACTTTTCCCACTGCTGGAGCTGGACTGGTTAAAGGGAGTCGGTGACAGGACATTACTTAACCAGGCACTATGCCTTGTAGGGCTAGCTCCACTGAATGTAATGATACCTTTCACTCAGCGATCTGGAGAAATTCCTTAAGTCATTAAGCACAGCGAGGATGGGCCCAAGCCACTCTGCACCCTCGCTCCTCATTTTTTTTTTTTTGCCAGCCCCTCCTATGCCTTGATTGGCAGGGTCAAGTTTCTGCAAAGTCATCTTCCCTGACCCAGTCAAGGCGAGGAAGAGCAGGCAGTAGGAGGAAGGGTGCACAGAGTGGCTTGGACCTGCCCTCTGTGCTCTTAATGACTCATTTGCTTATGGAATAAAAGTACATTTTTTTATTTTTATTTTTCTACAGAATGAAGCTACAGATCACTAAGTGAAAGATTCAGCTGAGCTAACCCTACAAGGCTTTGTGTCTGGTTTAAGGACCTATTCACACAGTGCAAAATGGCAGTGTGATGGTCATATTCAGAACAGTGAAAGCCTATGGGTGTGTTAACAAATCCATTGTTTTAATGGACCATGAACACTGGCAGTCAAAAATATATCCTATTTTGTCCCGTTTTCACTGCGCCATACAAGTCAAGGGGGCTGTCTTTAAAGGGACACTGTCACTTGGATTTCACTTACTGAGCTATTAACACCGCCACATCAGTCTCCATGATTTACATAAAAAATATACTAGTATTACATCCCTTTTTGTCTCTTCATTTATCTAGAAAATGGCTTTTAATCCTATAATAATTAACTCCATAAGGAGCCCAAGGGGCTGTCCCTCCGGCCGTTGGAGCCCAGCACCGCCCCACTGCTAATTTATTTACTGCTTATCGCGGGCGTAATGTATTTGTTGCGCCTGAAATCTTGCGCATGTACCGCAGACACACATGTCGGCGCCCGCGCGGTGTCCTGGCATCGGCCTCACAGAACAAAGTGCGCATGCGCCAGCTTCGCTCGACCCGGAAATGCGTGAGATTTTGGGTGCAAGAAACGCATTACGTCTGCGATGCTGGGTTCCGAAGTAATGGGCAACGGCCGGAGGGACAGCCCCTTGGGCACCTTATCGAGGTAGTTAACATATGAATAAAAGCTATTTTTTTTAGACAAATGAAAAGACAAAGGGCTGTAATACTAGTATATTTTAACATACATTGTGGAGACTGATGTGGTGATAATAGCTCAGTAAGTGAAATCCAGGTGACAGTGTCCCTTTAATGGCTGGTTGAAAGAAAGGCAGCCGTGTGGATATAGCCTAATGCCTCATTCACACATCAGTGTGTGTTCAGTGATTCTGAGCCAAAACCAGGTGCGGCTCTAAACACAGAACAGGTGCAGATTTTTCCCTTAGGCCCCTTTGCAGATGAGCGTGTGTCACGCTGCTAGTCCGCAGCGCAGCTCCAGGCCTGACCTCCCAGCACTGATGGGGTCACATAGCATTATATTAATTTAGGATGCTATGTAACGCTTACAGTTCTGGAATGTATTGGATAACACTGGCAGCATTATGTCATTGTAATCTAATACATTCCAGAACTGTAAGGGTTACATAGCATCATAAATCAATATAATGCTCTGTGACCCCGGCAGTGCTGGGAGGTCAGGCCGGGAGCTGCCCTGTGGACTCGCAGCGTGACAAACGCTCGTCTGCAAGGGGCCTTATCTCTTGTCTGTGGAGGCTCCAATCCTGCTTTTGGCTCAGTCACTGATGGAAATTACTGACGTGTGAATGAGGCTTAACACCAAATTTCCTGGTGACAGACTCCCTTTAAATCAAGTTTTTGTTACATTTCATTTTTACAAATTTTCCATGTCATTAGCATTTTTTTTTTTTTTATCCTAATCCTGACGTCTTGCAGTTTTTACTCTAAGCCTCATAATAGGCCGACGCTACCTGTTCTGTAGATATCACTTCTCAGCAATCTTATTATCACTGGTAGGATTACAATAACCGATATCGCCCATCTATACACCGGTAACATAGAATCCATCATTCACAGTAGGTGATGTCGCAGCTCACTTCCTCTCCCCCTCCTTGCACAGGTCACAGAGCATGCCCATTGGTTTTCATGTCCTTGTGGCTGCTGTAAGGCGAGTATTGATCTGCTTTTTACAGAGAAGAAGCTTAGGCAAGATGACAGTCTCATAATAATGGACAGAAAATTAAAACGCAGAAATCAGACAAGACATATTAGAACAAATGTTTCCGTATATGGTTGTAATTGGTAAAAAAAAAAAAAAAAAAAAACATAGGTGATGCATTCCCTTTGAGGGGTTTGGGGCATCATGTGATTGCTTTTTTGAGGAGCTGTCACCTCCTGACATGTCTGATTTACCAAATACTTGTATTCCCAATGAAATAACAATTCTGGAGAAGGTCTTCCTTGGATTTAGTGTTGTGCCGTTCCTCTTTTGTGCTTCCTGGAACTGTTATGACTAAAGGCCCTATTACACCAATAGATGATCGCAATCGAGCGTACGCTTGTTAGCGATCATCTGGCTGTGTAATACTGCTGCCGATTACCCGATGAATGATTTTTTATTTATTTATTTTTGCTCCATAAGATGCACCTAGGTTATAGAAGAAAATAAAATATAAATATTTTTCATCAGAGCTCAGATAAGATCCCTATTCCTTCCTCAGTGTAGACCCGCAAGCTCCATCATATTTCTGTATCAAAGCCCATTGTCCATCAGACCTTTGTATCAAACCCCATTCTACCTCACATCAGACCCCCATCATACCCCTATTCCTCCTCAGATCAAACCCCCAAGCTCCATCATAAAAAAAAATAATATATATGAACTTGCCTCTCCTGTTCTGGACTGCGCTGACACTTACCACTCCCTGGTCTTCTGGTCCCTGCCCTGCACTATGACCTGACATCGCACAGTGTCAGGTCATAGTGCACACCTATGTGCACTACATCCAGGCGCCACACTGCATGTAGCATCAGGAAGTAGACCAGGGAGCGGTGAGTACAGCCAGCAAAGCACTACACTCACTGCTCCCTGTGCCTCCTGCTTCCATAAGGCTCACTGCCATTTTCCTCAGCTTTTTGGGTAAAAAAGGGAGTCTTACGGCGCAAAATATACCTGCCCAGCACAGATTTCTGAGAAAATGTGCTCCAGAATAATGTCATAGATAATACTATTAGTATTTACTAAAACAGTGATGTCGTGAAAGGTGAGAGGTCCTCTTTGAAAAGCCTTTGTCAACCTCTGTGGGCCCTTTCCTCCGGCAACATGCCTGACTTGAAAGGGAACCTGTCGCCATGAAAATGCAGTGTAATCTGCATGCACCATGTTCTAGAGCAGGAGGAGCTGAGCAGATTAATATATAGTTTTGTGGGAAAAGATTCAGTTAAACTTCTATTTCATTCATGTAAGTGTTTAGAGTCCCTTTAATCAAGCAGCTTCTCATTTCTAAAACCTCTAGAGCTGATTTTTGGTTTTGCTGCATTGTGATTTTGTACATCTGTTAACTAAATGTTTGAGGTAAAGGACCTCAGCAGCACGCAACTCGAGTTCTAGCTTTGCCCTTGGCATGGAGATGTGTGGCCTGCAATGCACACGTATTGTTCCTTTAACTGCTGCAGCCGATCACCGGCCTCAGTCACACGTGCATGAAGAGCATTTAGACATTTATGAAATGTTCTGCCTGTTCTATAGTGGGAGTTAAAAGGGTTTTCCCAGATTTTAATACTGATGACCACTGATCAGCTGGTTGTGAAGGCATTGGCACTACTGTGAGCGCCTCTGCCTGCTCACCAAACACAGCGCTGTACATTGTATAGCGGCTGTGCTTACAGTTGGGCTGAGCTGCGCCTAGGCCACGTGACCAATGAACATGTCCAGAGGATAGGTCATCAGTATTTAAATGTCAGAAAACCCCTTTAACATACAAGGCTCATGCGCAGCATTCACTCCACTCTGGGTTTGCGCTGAAGTGGCGGCCAACAACCACCTCATCAGATGAGACTGGTCCAGAGACCCCCATTTTGTAGATGTGCGGTCACACCTCTAAGATCCACTCCCATCAGGCATTTACCTAGAGAGGGAATCCTGCTGATTAAACTTTGAAAGTCTCCTTAGTAGGGTTGTTTCGATTAGGGATCGACCGATTATCGGTTTGGCCGATAATGAGGATTTTGAACGTTATCGGCATCTATTTTGCCGATATACCGATAACGTATTGGGAACACAGAACGCGCTGCTCTCTGCGCTCTCCGTGTTCCCTCAGCAGCACAGGGGAGAAGGAAGCTGTGTCTCCCTCCCCCTGTGCTGCCGCTAATGAGAGGAGAGAACATAAGAGGAGGGGAGGGGCTGTGGCCACTGCGCCACCAATGAAGATAAGCCATTCATTCATATACAGGAGGCGGAGCTGGCTGCAGAATCACATAGCCGGCTCCCGACCTCTATGAGCGATAGCTGCGATCCGCGGTAGTTAACTCCTCAGGTGCCGCGGATCGCAGCTACCGCTCATAGAGGTCGGGAGCCGGCTATGTGATTCTGCAGCCAGCTCCCGCCTCCTGTATATGAATGATTGAGAGACTTATCTTCATTGGTGGCGCAGTGCGCCCCCCCCCCAAGTTCCCCAGTATTAATCATTGGTGGCGCAGTGCGCCCCCATCCCAATCCCGGCCAATAGTAAAAACATTGGTGGCGCAGTGCGCCCCCCCCCCCCCCCTCCCACCCAGTATTACTCATTGGTGGCAGTGGCCACAGGATCCCCTCTCCCCTGCTCCTCCGATCGGAGCCCCAGCAGTGTAATCCTGGGGCTCTGATCGGTTACCATGGCAGCCAGGACGCTATTGAAGCCCTGACTGCCATGGTAAGCTCCATGCTGCTGTGTGCACAAAGCACAGAGCAGCAGGGACAGTGTGAGATCCTATTCACCCTGATAGAGATCTATCAGGGTGAATAGCACAAGGGTTCTAGTCCCTAAGGGGGCTAAAAGTTAGTAAAAAAAAACCACAAAAATATTAAGTATAAATGAAAAAGATTTATAAAAAAAAATTAAAAAAAATACACATTAACAATAAACATATTAATTTTCAGCAGATTTGTGTAGGAATTTTTTTTTCTTCTCAAAAATAAAAATTTCCAGAATATCGGTATAAATTATCGGCTATCGGCCTGAAAGTTCACAAATTATCTGTATCGGCCCTAAAAAATCAATATCTGTCGATCCCTAGTTTCGATACCCAAATTTGGATTCTGTTTCCATACCATAAAAAAGTATTGTGATACTCGATACCACGCGAAAAAAAATAAAACGCCAAAATAAATTCAGCATTGCCTACAAACAGTGGTCTTCCAGTTGTTGTGAAACTATAACTCCCGTTATGCCCACAACAGCCTTTGCATGTCACAGCATACTGGGACATGGTTTTGCACGTCTGGAAATGGCCGAGCTATTGGAAGAACACACAGAAGATTTTTATATAAAACATTTTTTAGTTTTAATATGATGTGCCTGCGCCATCACTTGCGGGTGCCAGCTGCATTATGCAATGTGATCGTTGGTTGCTGTGGCATTGACCTCCAGGTTGCTTTGTATGGGTGCTTATTCAGCCCTGCCTTTGGTAGGCCTGAAGAGGCATTGTCTATTTTACTGTAACTGGCATAATACATTGCAGTACAGAAGTATGTGAGCAGAGGATCGCATGCATGCTCAAGTCTTATACTAGGAAATAATGAAAAAATGTTAAAAGTCAGAAGTATTTGGAAAAAAAAAACTCACTTTTTTGCGTAAATTTTTTTTTTAAGGTCTATATATTATTGGTAGCATCATCAACATAAAGACCCATATAATAAAATTATCACATTTCATCCCATGTGCTGAAATTATATATTTTTAAATGCCATCGCCAAAAAAAACTAATTATATCTAAGTCACATGTACCCCAATTTGTCATGCCAAAAAGTGTATAAATTTTGGTATTGGTGTAACTGTACTGACCTGCATAATAAAGTTCTATTCCTTGTACCACCATCAAAACCCAAAAAATCACAATTTTTTTATTTTTTTTTTTCATGCCATCTCCTAAAAAAATTCTTAAACTTGTGCTGTACCTCAAAACGATGCCTTTAAAAATTGTCCCGCAAAAAAACGCCACCAGAAAATGACCTGTTATCTAAATCACATTTTTATGTTTAAAGAGGACCTTTCACTACAATAAAAAATCTAAACTAATCATACAGACATGGAGAGCGGCGCCCAGGGATCTCCCTGCACTTACTGTTATCCCTGGGTGCTGCTCCGTTCTCCCGGTATAGGCTCCGGTATCATCAGATTTTCGGCTCAACTGGGAGGAGCCTGCCGGCGTCTCCTCCCAGGCTGGAGTGCTGGCCAATCGCAGCACTCAGCTCATAGCCTGGGCGCCGCTCTCCATGTCTGTATGCTTAGTTTAGATTTTTTTTTATTGTAATGAAAGGTCCTTTTTAACTTATTTTTAAAGAATTTTTGATATTTTTAATTTTTCATGTCAATATCTATATTTATTTAAAATCCTGCAGTTTTCGCACTGGCCACTAAGCCTAATAAAAAGCGCCTGTATAGATCACCTTAGAGTGTATTTACATGGGGCAATGGAACAGCCGACTGTCGGGAAGGAAGTTTTCCCGACAGTTGGCTGGTTGCTCAGTGAAGGAGACCATTGTATTTACATGCAGCAATCTCCTTCACTGTATGAGGATGAGGGATTGCTATAGCCCCATACAAAATCATTGTTTCTAGGCAGCAGATTGCTGTTTAGACAGCACGATCTGCTGCCCAGGAATAATGATTGGAGTGTGAACGACAGGATCACCCGATGACCATGAGTTTCGCTCGTTCATCAGCGGCACATTAGATGGCCAGATTATCGGGAACGGTCAATTAATGGTACATGTAAATTTACCTTTGCTGCAGTTACCTGATTATCTGTCATTCTAATCCTGCCTGTAATGATATCACCTCTGTGTATAGATAAGACAGGATTCACTATTCACAACAGATGTTTGTGAAAGCTTATTTAGTCTTTTTTTATACAATGACCTCTGCACAGGTCAGAGCATGTCCAGAAAACTCAGAGGTCTTCTCCTGACCATTGTCTATCACCCATAGGGCTGCCGTAAAGCAGTTTTCTTAATGCCGTTAAGAACAGCTCATGCAAGATGGCCGCCCCCCATAATTCTGTTCCGAAAACAGAATAAAGATATCTGCAGTTGGAAAATAAAAACAGATTACAAAAAAAGGCTATGGGTCACTGGCAACTGGCAAAATAAAAAATTTGTTACACATTTCCTTTAAGTGCCAAATTAGGCCACGTGTTTTGGGGTATTTAGTGTGCCTTTAATGCTGGTGACTTCATGCATTCTTGAGGAAAGACCCTTTGCAGTGGGTTAGTAATGCCTCCTCTAGAAGTCGATGCCAGTCTATGATCTCCCATACTTTTAAGGGTAAACTCCAGGAAAGACAAGGCACTGTTATACAGAGTGCAGGGAGGCTGCAGTACTTGTAGTTCTTTCAACTCCCTCCTCAGAGGGAGGCACTAGGCATACCGCGGTGTATCAGCTCTTCCTAGAGCTTTCCTTAAAATTTATCTCTTCACTAAGTTGCTCAGACTGACACCATGCGTGTTCTCAATTGGGATTTTGGTCTTCCCCAAAATGCCACTTGGATTTCTGTGACCGGGAAGAAAAAAAAAACCTGCATCTATCTCTGGAATGGGCCTCCTTAAACCCACTTCCAATGCCGCCATATCCAGGCTGCACGAGGTGGTTTGGTTCCCTGAGTCGGCAAAGCTCATGATGCTCCGCTGTTTTTTCCGTATCTCCCGTTCACTTCTATAGAGGTTACACAAACAAGTGATGTAGGACATGAGTTCTGCTGTTTTTGGAAACCCAGATACCTCGTGCAGCATGAATGCGGTTTTGGGAGACCCATTCTAGAGATGGAGGCAGGTCCCACCTCTGGACCCACACCTATTAAACGTACATGTCCTAACCTGTGGATATGCCATAGATGTCTGAGATGAGATTACCGATTTAAAGGTGTGGCTACATGGTGACATTTCATAGAACGTATTTCAGTGGTGTCACAATGCGACATGCAGTGCAACAGTCACAGAAAATCCAGATTGGGTATATTTGCAACTATCACAGCTGCAGCATTTCGCATTGCGACACCATTGAAATGTATTGCATAAAATGTTGCCATGTAGCCCTTCCCTAAGCCTTCTAGTATCTTGTCATAAGCCCTTCATAATTAGTGTCCTCTCCTTGTGTTCCTAAATTGCTAGTTTTAGGCCTCATGCGTGCGACCGTGTCAGCAATGCATAGAACATGTCCTATACTTGTCTGCAAAGTGTGGACCATTGAATTAAATGGGTCCGCAAGAAAATGTGGCATGCACGCAGACAGGATCCACATTTTGCAGACCGCTAAACGGACACGGTCTTCTGCTTGAGGCCTTCTATCCATACTAATGTTCTCTGCAGTATATTGACCTAACCTGGTATGTTGTACTACATTGGAAGATGGTTGTGACCTTCTCTTTCGCTTGCAGATTCCCAGCCGGGTGGCATCCAGTGGTTTCCCTTCGACTGTACACCGATGAACACATTCCCCTGTGGAAGGGTGGTTAAGTGCATGGCTAATGGTTTCACTAGCAAAAAAATAAAAATGAAAAAAATAAAATAAAAGAAATATGATAAAAAGGCACAACCACAGCAACAAAACCCAGAATTAAAAGCAACCAAATCCAAATGGAGCTTTACATGCTTTTTACAAAGATGGCGATGTGAACAAAAAAAAACAGCTAGCGGAACTTTGGAAAAAACGATGTGATGCCCTTTGGGACGTCTGAGCACCGGTGCAGATGTAGACTTTTAAGCGCCAAATACAGAAATGCCATTTTATTTTAGGTTTGTTCTTTTTTCAGGGGCCCTTTTTATTCTTCTCTACATGGTTTTTGTACCTGTTTTTGTTAACATCTGCTCTCCATGAATAAATGTGCCAGATTTGTCTGTCTGTCTTGCTTCTACAAATGACAGGGATATGTAGCCCGAGCAAGAGTGGAGGTTCGCTGGCCATGATTTTACCGGTAAGAAGACATACTAGTAACCTAGGGGGCTTCGTGTACAATTTTTTATTTTATTTTTTTTCTTCTTCTTTTAAATAAACTTTATTTAATGCTTTTTGTTTGATTTTAGTTTTTTGTGCATTTTGTTTTGTTTTTATTATGGGGGGTTCAATAAAGCATTCCTATGCATACCTAGATAAAAGGGGATTTTGTAGACATACAGTTCTCGAAGCACTGGCGATCACTTGTATTTTGGAAACCTTTTTTCTGTGAAGTCCCTTTCAGTTCTCTGTGAGGGTTTATTTTCTTTTTGGGGTTTTCTCCCCCTTTTTCCTCCTCCCCCATCCCCCCACCCCTTGTTAATTTTAGGACATATCACTCTGATGCCTTTGACTTCATATAAAAAAAAAAATGGAGAAAAAGAAAAAAAAAAAACACTGCACACACACATGTTCCATTTCTTAGCATCGCTGTACGGGGGTGCGGCACTAGAGAGTTTAGATCTTACTGTTTTCAGCCTCCAGTTGTCATTGTAGCAAGTCAAAGGTGAAAGCCAGTAAGTGTACGTAGAGGTGACTTTTTGATATTTTTGATCTTTGTCCTTCATTTAGTAGGCAGCACAGGCCCTTGTTAGAGGGGGCAATTTCGTAGGACTGACCACCCATCCTTGGGCTGTGCAATATTGACGAATGTCTAAATTTTGTGAGGGGTTGGGAGGGGGGCTATATGGGGGAGGGGGAGTAGGGGGGGTTTCCAATGTTTGATGTGGTCTTCAGCTGTGTTTTTTTGAAAAGGTTAAATTTCCTCTTCATTCAGTAGGCTTCACGTTACTTTTTATGGTACAGGATGCAGTCTTTTAGGTGGCTATTTACCATAGGTAAGGCTTTTGTGTTCTTGTCGTGAGGATGTTCATTACCGAGTATTTCTAAAGCGTGAAGAGTCGTCCTGGAAGGAGTCGTCTGTGTAAGCTAGTTTTAACATGTACTATTTCCGCATGTCCCATGTGCTCTGTACAATTCTTCACCACGTGCTTTTTTTTTTTTCCCTCTGTAAATATCTGTGAATGTCCCGTCGACTAACCGACTTTTCTAACCACTGTACACAAGGTCTTTACATACTGTTTGAGAGCGTAGTATATTCCAACCGAGGGGAGCGCTCATTCCCTCACTTGCCATAATGACCGAATGTGTTCCTCGGATCGTAAGAAATCCTGTACATTGATACTTATTGCAGAGCAAACAATTTGTATCACTACTGTATTTGTGTACTTTACAAAGTGTGTAAATAATAAATTCATAACTTCTACAATGTTGTGTTCATAGTTTTTGGGAGGGATATAAGGGGTGGATGTTGTCAGAATGGGTTGTGCATCTATACACATCAGCCCAGAGCTGTACGATTTTTATAGAAATGTATTGGGTGAGGAACTCTCCTATGCCTAAAGTATTCAAGACTGCGGCCAAAGACAAAAAGGAGAAGGTGAGGACTGATGGTAAGCAGCTGTTGGTGGGCGATTCTATCATAAGAGGTGTGAAGTTTGAGGAAAATGGGTTTTGTGAGATGTCTCCCTGGTGCTACCGCTAGCAGGGACAGACGGCGTATCCTTAATATTGTTAGGCAAGCAAAGCAGGAAAGGGAGGTGGATGTTATTGTCCATCTTGGGACAAATGATCTGGCTTGCAATGAGGTTTCAAAGGTGAAGGAAGCTTTTCACACACTTGGTAATGATATACGGGAGGTTGCATCGACTATTTCATTCTCTGCAGTTTTGCCTGTGCACAACCTTCAGAATGACAGGCACATGCGCATTAGGGTCCATTCACACGTCCGTAAGTGTTTTGCGGATCCGCAAAACACGGACGCTGGCAATTTTTGCGGACCGCACATCGCCAGCACTATAATAGAACATGTTCTATTTTTTTTGGTCGGAACCGCATGCGGAAGTGCGTATCCGCAAATGCGGACAGCACATTCCGGCCCCATTGAAAATGAATGGGTCTGCACCCGTTCCGCAAAATTGCGGACCCATTTTGCGGACGTGTGAATAGACCCTTAAGGAATTCAATGTATGGCTTGGTGAATGGTGTCTGAACCAAGGGTTTGGCTTTGTGTCTCATGTTAGCTCTCGGAATGGAAAAGAACTGTACAAGAAAGATGGTTTGCATCTTTCTCTCAAGGGAACGAATGTCCTCAGTGAACAGTTCAAAGTATTTGCTAAGGAACATTTAAACTAAGAAAGGGGGGCAAAAGAGTGATAATCCAGCAGTCCGACTGCCCCCTGGAACAATGCCAGAAGATGCCAGTAGCACATGGGTTAAGAAATGACAAGCTCAGAGTCTTGTCTACAAATGCTTGCATTAAGGGGAAGTTATCATTATGGGAGACTTTAATCTTCCTGATGTAAACTGGAAAACCAAAATAGCTAGTTCTTCCAGGAGTACAGATATTTTAATTCCCTACTGGGATTATCTCTACAGCAAGTAGTTGAGGAACCAACCTGGAAGGAGGACATTTTAGATTTAGTATTCACAAATGGTAATTTGGTATCTGATATTACTGTAGTGGAAAGCTTGGGATCTAGTGATCACCAGTCAGTGTGGTTTACTATAAGTACAGTGACTGAGTCACACCACACAAAAACTAAAGTTTTAGATTTTAGAAAAACGGACTTTTCTAAAATTAGATTAGAGGTATAAGAGTCCCTATCAGATTGGAACAGTTTCAAAGTGGCACTATTGAAGGCAACAGATAATTGCATTAGGCTAGTCAGTAAAAGCAAAAAAAAAGGAAGAGACCATTGTGGTACTCGGCAGAAGTGGCCAAAATCATTAAAAACAAAAAGATAGCATGTAGTAATTATAAAAAATAAAAAAAAAAGCATGACAGGGAAATTTATAAGATTAGGCAGAGAGGCCAAGCAAGTTATAAGAGCAGAAGAGAAATTGGCTATCAGTGAAAAAAGGTGATAAGACATTCTTCAGATACATAAATAAAAAAAGGAACTTAAAACAAGGAATTACCAAATTAAAAACTAAAGAAGGAAAGCATAAGGAAGAAGATAAAGAACTAGCTGACTGCCTCAATGAATACTTCTGCTCAGTTTTTACAAAGGGAAATGAAGGAAAAGGGCCTCAGTTAGGGAGGAAGACTAATGAATCTTTTGATGCATGTGTCTTTACAGAGGAAGAGGTTCTAAGTCAGCTGTCTAAAATTAATACAAATGAGTCACAGGGGCCTGATGGGATACACCCAAAGCTATTAAAAGAGCTTAGCGGTGAACTAGCAAAACCATTAACAGATTTATTTAACCAATCACTGGTAACAGGAGTCGTCCAAGAAGATTGGAAATTAGCAAATGTTGTGCCCATTCAAAAGAAAGGTAGTAGGGAGGAATCTGGCAACTATAGGCCAGTAAGCCTGACATCAATAGTGGGGAAATTAATGGAAACCATACTGTCACGGCCTTTGGTTTGCGACACTGTTGCCACACTTGCAACGTGTTGCTGTGAGAGCATGCAGTGGAAGTGTCTTGGCCTTCTGGGTGATTGCCGTGACATGGTTGCCACGCATGCTGTTGCCGGTGGTAACGTGTGGTTTGGCATGCTTGTGTGTGCACTTCACCTTTAAGTGGCTTCCTTCCTCTGTCTGGTGTTGGAAGGGTTAACTCCCTTCCTAGTGTTTTGTGAACACTGGGTTGGTGTGGGTGTGGCTGCTTGGGCTATTTAGCCTCTGCTGGACGCTTGAAGCTGGGGGTTCCTCCAGCCTTGGTGTATGCTGGTGGTTCTCTGTTCCTGACTTTTACCATCTGTCCAGTGAGGGCCACCCTTGTGGTCATCAATGTTATCCCGGTGTCTCCTTCCCTCCCTGTCCCTATTTGTATGGAGTGGGTAATGTTCAGGGTGTTTGTATGTCTAGTTTGGTGTTACATGTCTGGTGGTGTTTGGTGTCCAACATGTTTACTAGACATTCCCCTGTCATGTTTTTTGCAGCTATGGGTGTCCTGGGTTCCTGTGTGGTTTGTGGTGTGTGCTGTGTCCTTTAATGTTTGGTGTGGACAGCAGCACTTGTGCACGGGTTTCAGTCAGTGTGTCTGTGGCAGGTAAGTGTGTTATGGGTTTCGCTTACCTGCCATCTCAATATGCTGTATGTGTTCCCCTCTCCTTGCAGCCTGGCCTCAGATAGACACTCCTGTTCCTCCATTACTGGGATGAACAGGTCGTCTCTTCCCTGCTCCTTGGTGAGGGATTACCAGGGCGACTTAGGGTCTCTAGGAATCCTGAGTATGAGTCGTCCTACCATCGGGGTCCGCTCATATGGTGAGGAGTCAGGGAGAGGATTAGGGACGCTGTAGGGAGGTGACCTGCTCCCTTATTTCTCCTTTTGGCCAGACTGATCCCCTTTTACCCTTTGACACCGCACGGTGGGGGGTTTCCTTCACTCCCCATCGCAACACATACTTAAGGAGAGGATTGTGGAACATCTAAAATCCCATTGATTGAAAGATGAAAAACAGCATGGGTTTACTTCAGGGAGATCATGTCAAACTAATCTTACAGATTTTTTTGATTGGGTGACTAAAATAATAGATGGCGAAGGTGCCGTATACATCGCTTATCTAGACTTTAGTAAGGCTTTTGATACTGTCACACATAGAAGGTTTATCAATAAATTGCAGTCTTTGTGCTTGGACTCCCATATTGTTGAATGGATTAGGCAGTGGCTGAGGGACAGACAACATAGGGTTGTAGTCAATGGAGTATATTCAGACCATGGTCTTGTTACCAGTGGGGTACCTCAGGGATCTGTTCTGGGACCCATATTGTTTAATATATTTATCAGCGAAATTGCAGAAGGCCTCGATGGTAAGGTGTGTCTTTTTGCTGATGACACAAAGATTTGTAACAGGGTTGATGTTCCTGGAGGGATACACCAAATGGAAAAGGATTTAGGAAAACTAGAGGAATAGTCAAAAATCTGGCAACTAAAATTTAATGTTGATAAGTGCAAGATAATGCACCTGGGGCGTAAAAACCCAAGAGCAGAATATAAAATCAGTGATACAGTCCTAACCTCAGTATCTGAGGAAAGGGATTTAGGGGTCATTATTTCAGAAGACTTAAAGGTAGGCAGACAATGTCATAGAGCAGCAGGAAATGCTAGCAGAATGCTTGGGTGTATAGGGAGAGGCATTACCAGTAGAAAGAGGGAGGTGCTCATGCCGCTCTACAGAGCACTAGTGAGACCTCATTTGGAGTATTGTGCTCAGTACTGGAGACCATATCTCCAGAAGGATATTGATACTTTGGAGAGAGTTCAGAGAAGAGCTACTAAACTAGTATATGGATTGCAGGATAAAACTTACCAGGAAAGATTAAAGGACCTTAACATGTATAGCTTGGAAGAAAGACGAGACAGAGGGGATATGATAGAAACTTTTAAATACATAAAGGGAATCAACGAGGTAAAAGAGGAGAAAATATTTAAAAGAAGAAAAGCTGCTACAAGAGGACATAGTTTTAAATTAGAGGGGCAAAGGTTTAAAAGTAATATCAGGAAGTATTACTTTACTGAGAGAGTAGTGGATGCATGGAATAGCCTTACTGCAGAAGTGGTAGCTGCAAATACAGTGAAGGAGTTTAAGCATGCATGGAATAGGCATAAGGCCATCCTTCATATAGGATAGGGCCAGGGGCTATTCATAGTATTCCGTATATTGGGCAGACTAGATGGGCCAAATGGTTATCTGCCGACACATTCTATGTTTCTATTTGGGAGAATTACTAATCCTGGCTAATATTTAGACAATGCATATACGAAAAGCCAGGTTTCTGGAATTCATGCACTGACCGAGAGTTCTAGATTCTGTGGTGGGTATTATTTCCTTGTTAGGTGTATGGAGTCTTAGACCTATAGCGAAGAGAATGGAAATGCACATGATAAAAATACTGTTGCTTAAACTTTCTGAGTATTGGAAGATGCCATAGATGCATAAAACGCACCCAAACTGAAAAAATGTCACCAAAAACAAACATGTGCTGTCAGGGCCGGCCTTAGGTGTCCAGGCGCCCTGTGAGAGCTAACCTTGTGGCGCCCCCCCCCCCCCCCCCCCCCAAAAAAAAAACACTGCTTGTTGCTGGCATCATGGCATAGGCTGGCTGACTATCCAACCAAGTAGTTACCAGCCCACACACCCCAAAGGCCGGTGTAATGTTATACTTCCCTACTTCGTGAGATTTCCCTACCCTCGTCAATTCCGGTCACACCGGACATGACGTGAGGAGGTGTGCAGCGCCGCGCAGGCGCACAACGTCAGGTTAGGGAAGTTTCACAGCAGAGTGTGCATGCGCCAGGAGTCTCGCCGGCGGTTAGGGTAGGGAAAAACTATGGGCCAGTGCGCAGGCGCAGTGATCGGATGGATGTTCTCAGCTGAACACCGGCCGACACTGCGCATGCGCTGGGAGCCTCACCAGCGGTTAGGGAAGGGAAAAATTACGTACGGGCCAGTGCTTTTTCCCTACCCTAACCGCTGGTGAGGCTCCCAGCGCATGCGCAGTGTCGGCCGGTGTCCTGCTGAGAACATCCATCCGATGACCGCACCTGTGCACTGGCCCATAATTTTTCCCTACCCTAACCGCCGGCGAGGCTCCCAGTGCATGCGCACTCTGCTGTGAAATTTCCCTAACCCATCGTTGTGCGCAGTGCGCCCCCCCAATATAATAAACATTGATGGCACAGTGCACCCCCCCCCCCCCCAAACACCCCAGTATAATAAACATTGGTGGCGCAGTGCGCCCCCCCAACACCCCAGTATAATAAACATTGGTGGCGCAGTGCGTCCTCCCCCAACACCCCAGTATAATAAACATTTGCGCAGTGCGCCCCCCTCAATATAATAAACATTGGTGGCGCAGTGCGCCCCCCCAACACCCCAGTATAATAAACAATTGCGCAGTGCGCCCCCCCCCTCAATATAATAAACATTGGTGGCGCAGTGCGCCCCCCCCCATCACCCCAGTATAATAAACATTGGTGGCGCAGTGTGCCCCCCCAACGCCCCAGTATAATAAACATTTGCACAGTGCGCTCCCCCCTCAATATAATAAACATTGGTGGCGCAGTGCGCCCCCCCAACACCCCAGTATAATAAACATTGGTGGCGCAGTGCGCCCCCCCAACACCCCAGTATAATAAACATTGGTGGCGCAGTGCGCCCCCCCCAACACCCCAGTATAATAAACATTGGCGCAGTGCGCCCCCCCTCAATATAATAAACATTGGTGGCGCAGTGCGCCCCCCCTCAATATAATAAACATTGGTGGCTCAGTGCGCCCCCCCTCAATATAATAAACATTGGTGGCGCAGTGCGCCCCCCCTCAATATAATAAACATTGGTGGCGCAGTGCGCCCCCCCTCAATATAATAAACATTGGTGGCACAGTGCGCCCCCCCTCAATATAATAAACATTGGTGGCGCAGTGGGCAGTGCCAATGAGGGTTAAAAAATAAAAAAATAATTAACTCACCTCCTCCAATTGATCGTCTTCTGTTCTTTCTTCATGACCTGTGGTGACATCACTGTGCTCATCACATGATACATCACATGATCCATCACCATGGTAATGGGTCATGTGATGAGCTCAGTGACGTCACCACAGGTCCTGAAGAAAGACCGGCAGCTACGCGATCAACTGGAGGAGGTGAGTTAATTTTTTTTAATTATTTTTTAACCCTCATTGGCACTTCCCACTGAGCCACCAATGTTTCTTATACTGGGGTGTTGGGGGCTCACTGTGCCACCAACGTTTCTTATACTAGGGGGGGGGCGCACTGAGCCACCAATTATGTTTCTTATACTGGGGTGTTTGGGGGGGGGGGGCGCACTGTGCCACCAACGTTTCTTATACTAGGGGGGGGCGCACTGAGCCACCAATTATGTTTCTTATACAGGGGTGTTTGGGGGGGGGGGCGCACTGTGCCACCAACGTTTCTTATACAAATACAGGAGGCGGGTGCCGGAATCAAATAGCCAGCACCCGACCTTTGTGACAGGGAGCTGCGATCAGCGGCAGTTAACCCCTCAGGTACCCCACCTGAAGGGTTAACTCAACTGCAGCTGATCGCAGCTCCCTGTCATAGAGGTCGGGTGTCGGCTATTTGATTCCGGCACCCGCCTCCTGTATTTGTATTCAGGTCAGTTTTCTTCATTGGTGGCGCAGTGGCCACAGCCCCTCCCCTCCTCCTCCTGTCTCTCTTCTTATTGGCAGCGGCGGGGGCAGCAGGCAGGTCAGACAGGGGAGGAAGAGATGGAGGGGGCGCCCCGAGGGAGAACACAAGTACAGCCTCGCCTACCGCAGATTACATTGCGAGCTGTCGGCCGCCCAGCGCCCCTGTTACTATGGCGCCCTGTGCGGCCGCACAGCCCGCACACCCCAAAGGCCGGCCCTGTGTGCTGTTACAAATTTGCCATGTACTTTCCGCTGACATCTGGACACACACATCCTCCTGACATTATCAAAAATAAAAACTTTCAGTAAAATGCATTTAAAAAAAACTTCGTAAAAACACCTTAAAAAAAAATACAATGAATCCACCCTAAGGAAAGTTGACTATTTGCTGCAGTGCAATACAATGGATAGCCAAAATATGTGGGCACACCTTGTGTTTTAACATGAATTCAATTATTTGAGAATTAATATGCTTAAGCAGGCTAAGTGATAAAAATATTTAATGAGTGTGATTTAAATATAAGGTGAGACAGAGAAAACACATACAGAATAAATGATCATCACATGGCCTACTCATTACAGTATGGGGGAGAACCCCTGTCTAAGGATGAGCGAACGTGTGTTTTTAAGTTCGGTGTACAAGGTTCGGGTTATCTGCAAATTTCGTTATGGATTCCGCTACCACGGACTATAAGTTATGGTCCTGGGTAGTGCAACCCATAACGGAATTCTTAGATAACCTGAACCTTGTATGACAAACTTGAAAACACAAGATCGCTCAACACTACCTCTGTCTCCATGTCGTAGCACATGGCTGAAACCCCATGGTGATACAGGAAAGTTAATGACCGAACAACATCCTACCTAGATGATGTTCTCGGCGGAGTTCCAATTATTTGTCCTGTGTCTGAGATAATCACTCAGGAATTCAGCCTTCTCAGCACAATGGGGGTTTGTATACCTTATCTAACTATCCCTAAAAGGTGTATTCGACACCCCGATGCTGCAAGCAATTGAACACTTCCCTCCCAGCAGTCGCCAGGACACCTCTGCTATTACATGCAGGGATGTCCTCCGCAGCATGAGGAGGAGCGATCGCTATGCCATTGCTCGTCCCCATGCAGGACAGAGGTATGCCGACAGCAGATCATGATTACCCGGGCAATCAGAGGCAGTATTAGACTGCCAAATGATCGTTGGCTATTATAGGGCAGAAAATCGGACCCGTCTACTATACCCTTAATTCACTACATTACAAGGAATATCATTACAAAGAATATAGAATTTGATATAATTATATAGGGTGGACAGAACCAATTGCTGCTTAAAGGGATTGTCTCACTTCTGCAAATAGCATTTATCATGTAGAGAAAGTTAATACAAGGCACTTACTAATGTATTGTGATTGTCCATATTGCCTCCATTGCTGGCTAGATTCATTTTTCCATCACATTATACACTGCTTGTTTCCATGGTTACGACCGTCCTGCAATCCAGCACGATGGCCGTGCTTGCACATGACAGAAAAAAGTGCTGGACTATGGGCAGTCCCAGCCACCAGAGATGCATAAGAAATATCCCAGCAGACGTGCTTGCTCTTCAGAATGTGTTTTATTAACGGTTCACAGAACGCGTTTCGGCATGTCAGCCTTCCTCAACTGCACAGTACATACTGACACTTTCTCACATTATATAGGCCTAAATCACAATCACATGGTCATGACGTCATCAATCAATTAGTAACAGACATCACTAGCTAGTAATAAGAAACACCTGACGTCCTAATTCATGTCTTTCCAGGCTAGCTGCGTGGCAATGCACTCTGCAAAAAATAACAAATGAAAGAATCAAGTTAAAAACACATGACCTCATAATCCCTATTAAGCCCCCTTGGATATAACGTGTCCAACGTATGGATCCAAAAGGCCTCCCTGCGTAACAATAATCTCTTCAGATCACCTCCCCTCCTTGGTTGACATACCTGCTCAATGACCTGATATTTCAATTGTGGTTCTGAAAATGAGAAGGAATAGGTAACAGCAAATTTTGTTTCCGTATTGTAGATTTATGTTTAGATATACAATCTTTTACCATTTGCATTGTCTCTCCCACATACAATAACCCACACGGGCACTTGAGAAGGTAAATGAAATTTTTCGTGTCACAGGTGTAGAAGCCTCTAATCTTATAGGCCTTCCCAGTGCGTGGATGATGGAAATATTGTCCTTTTAATACCTTACTACATTGCATGCAGTGGAGACAAGGAAATGTACCTCCCTTTTGACTGACCAAAGTTCTCTGGATCTGTATTTTATTATTGATTCCAATATCTGAATGAACCAAATGATCCCTCAAATTGGGGCTATGTTTATTGCATATAAGAGGAGGATTTTTAAACTCCTCTACCAAAATATGCCAGTGTTTGCACACAATATTATCGAAAAAGATGGTTATACGGGTAATATTTGTGAACAAATGGTATACGGGCACCTGCCTCCTTGTCCCTGGGTGTGATTATGCCCTCACTAGCACTCCAGTACCCCCTCTGGATAAACTCTGTCCCGGAACCTGGAAGACATCTCCTCCATTCTCAGGGTTTGTATCTCAGGAGTTGACACGATCCTTTTAACCCTTAAAAATTGGGACTTGGGGATGGCCTTTTTCAGGGAAAGTGGATGTGCACTCTGGTAGTGTAGTACGCTATTCCTATCTGTTTCTTTACGAAACAAATCTGTGGCCCATCCATCCGTTTCGATATTCGTACGTCCAGAAAACTGATAGTATGGTAATCATACGTCATAGTAAATTTTAGTTCTTCCCAAACACTATTTAAATGTTCCACTAGTACGAGGAGGGGCTCAAGTGCCCATATGTGCCCATAAGTGCCCATATGCAAAAAATGTCGTCAATGTATCTTTTCCATACCATGACAAAACTCTTTTCAGTATTGTATAAACATGGTACTTTTTGAATGACGACATATATATATTTGCGTAGGGCGGAGCCACATTCGAGCCCATTGCCGTCCCGCGTTGTTGTACATAAAATTGGTCACCAAACAGGAAATAGTTCTCATGGAGAACTAAGTGTAACAAATCCCAAAAATTGCTGTTGTTCACTGGAATAACCACTCGACTGCAACAAGGAGGTGGTGGCCTCCACCCCCTTAGAATGCTCTATAGAGGTGTAGAGGCTCACCACATCTATCGTTACAAGCAAGCAATCACTCAGGATATTAGTTAACTCCTTAATGATAGTCAGAAAGTGGGACGTGTCCAACAAAAATGATTCAGTATTTTTTACCAATGGTGTCAAAACTTTCTCCAATACAATTGCCAAGGGGGACAGTACAGAGTCGACCGAGGCCACAATTGGCCGTCCAGGCGGATTTATAAGTGTTATATGCACCTTTGGTAAAAGATAAAACACAGGTGTCACCGGTGAATGGTTAATCAAAAATTCGTATAACTTATCGTCAATAACCCCACGAGTCTTATAACCCAATGCCAATTCCATGATTTTCGCTTTAATGCGAAACACCGGAGTTAGGGGAGTATATTATACCCCCCCCCCTTCCAGCCCATCCATACCTGCAACTTCTGGGGTACTACTCTATCATTCCAAGGTCTCTGTGCCACCCTTTTGGGTGATGGCTCATTCCACCTGAATGGTTGGCGCCTCTTGGACGATACGCACAAGGCCTCCCCCTTTGTAAGTGTGCAGGGCAGCTAATTAGTCCTCCCTACACACTTTTATCAAAGTTTTCTAGGAGCATACCTTTGTATCCTCTGATGTGGCTCTGGGTCACAGGATGATGCAAGCAGCGATACATTGACAGCTTCTCACCCATAGGGACTGCTGTAGAATGTCAAGGTCTTTGCTGTGTCAGCACCATATTTTTTTGTATATTATCTGTTATCTGTGCACCTTGGTTCGTATATGTTATTAGTTGCATAGGGTAATTTTCCTTATTACTCATGTTTTTTTCTCCTGCTTCCATACAAACTGATTTGGTTATTGTCTATAGCTGGTGGGAGGAGTTAACACTTTTTGCTTAGTGTCCACCTCCTAGTGGCAGCAGCTTATACCCAAGGTCTTTGCTGTGTCCCCCAATGAACGAGACGAGAAAGGGATTTTACGGTCACAAAAAAATCAAATTTCTCGTTAATGTCCTTTGGGGACACAGCACCATGGGTATATGCCCAGCTACCACTAGGAGGCGACACTAGATATCAAAAAGGTTTGCTCCGCACAGGTGGGCTATACCCTCTCCACAGTCACTAGGCTAATCAGTTTTAGTCTAGTGTCCGTAGGAGGCGGACATGACCTGCTCTGTTTTTTGCAGGTCTTGCTGCTTTTCATTTTTATTTTTTATTTTTTATTTTATTCTTTTTTTCCTTTCTTCTGCAGGTCTCTGCTTGTTGCAGGATGGGGCTCCATCGTGGATTACCACTTCAGTTGCACCCTCTGCGGGCGCGTACTTTAAGTACCTACACCGGTCACCCAGTCTTCCATTACTGCATTTGCAGTGGCATGACGGCAATCCCACGTAAGTGTTGAGTTTGCCGAAGGGGTGACCCTGCGGCGCCTGAAGACGCCGGATGGTAAGTATTCTCCCCTGCGTCCCTGCCCCAAGAGGTCCCCCAGGTTTAACCCCCCCTTTCTGGCCAAGGGATGGGATTCATTTTATTTGTGGGGCCTTTCCTCTTTTTCTTCCCTCCCTTGGGTATCCTTCACCTCCCTGGCTTTCCCTCTACTTTAGTCCCTGGCTTCTGCCGGGACTAGGCTGCATCTTCCCCAGGCTGTCCTCGGGCCCCTGGTGCTGCTTTTGCCCCGTTTTTACCCTCCCTAAATGTCGCTCCTCCTCAGGAGCCCCCCTCACCCATTTTTTTTCATTCCAGAGGGCCCCAGGTTTTTTCTCGCCTAGGCCGCGTCTTCTCCCAGCCACCCTCCGCTCGCTTCCCTAGCTTTTTCTTGGCCCCTCCCCGCTCCTCTCGGGTTATGGGAGGGGTTCTCTTCCCCTGCTATCCCAGCCAAGCGCGGGCTTTAACCCTGTGGGGGGAGGTTTCCACTTTACCTTTTTTTTCAAGAAGAAAGAGCCTCCATCTTGCCAGCAAACCTCCTTGCACATTTCTGCAACTGCTGCAGCACCTCTTCGGGGACACGGCACCTGGAGTCTGGTAGGACAGCCTCTGCCTGGCTGTTTTTCTTTTTTAAGGCTCCCTATCGGCCCCCATATCCTCCAGACAGGTCCCTCATTCCCAGCCCCTGCTCCTGGTCGCCATGTATTTTACATGCGCCCGTTGCCATGCGGTCAGCCTTCCCTGTTTGTGCGCAGTACCTTTCTCCCAGGCCCTTCATGTCTCCCTGAGCACATGTTCTGTGTCGGTCCCTCTGAATGGGTCTCTTCCCTGTCCCAAGCCATAGGGAACCTTGTCCAACTCTCCCAATCCTTGGTGCTCCGCGGACGGGGCACGCTCACATTGACACCAGTCCCTCAAATGACCTCGGGTTGTCACAACTAAGTCCCGCTCCTCCTCTGCATCCTCGGGTCATCCCCAGGAAAGGTCTGAGGCTGGTGACTTATCCTTCCCTGACGCATCTTACTCCTCCTCGGGGGACACCTCTGCACCGATTCTGACTCGGAACAGAGCATCAGGCGGTCTTCCACCATACAGAATCTTTCTGGGTGGTCAAAGACAAATGTCCACTGAGGAACCTCACCTCTCCAGGGTTGGTATCCCCTTTAGTGGATTTTTTAGATGGCACTCCCCTGGCTGCACAGGATATTATCCACACAGGTAAGTCAGCTTGCTGCCTCTCCAGTACGTGGTGCTTTACCCATCACCGTGTTTAGCACGACAGCACACCTATGTGGTGTCCCAGGTACATACACCTTCCCCTTCACAGGGGGGTACTCGTACCACTGCCAAATGCTGTATCCGGCAGATTTTCCTCTCTCCTAGGTATCTTCTTTTCAGCTGGAGTAATTTCTCCATTCCAGGGGCTACATTCAACACACTCCTAGTCGGAGAGTGTTCCAGGCCACCGTATTACTTCTCCAGACGGTGTACCCAGTACATCATCCTGGGGCTAGCGTGCACTACGCAGCATATTACTGGGGGAGCCCTGGTTTATCATATTACTCCTTTATTAGGTGAAGTACCCGTTTCATCTCCAGAGGCTGTAGCCATTACATCTGTTTGGTTCTAGTGTGCACCACAGGCGAAGTATACATGCCATGTTCAGTCGCTGTAGCCATGGGACCTGTCTGGCTCTAGTGTGCACCATGCAGCAACCTTGCTTCCTTCTTCAGTGGAGTACCTGTACCATCTCCAGAAGCTGTAGCCATTACATCTGTGTGGTTTTTAGTAACTTAGAAAGGAATGGTCTCGGATGCAATAGAGATCCTCTTTAAAAACTTCTTCTTTATTAGTCATATAGACAGCAGACACAGCCACTTGGTACACGGAATACAAAACGTTGACGCGTTTCGGGTACTAGACCCTTAGTCGTAACAATGCTACACAGTGTGACCCCATAAATTTAAAGGAGTTTAGTGTCCATCCCTCCAAAAATTCTAGGGGGGGAGCCACTAACTCTATTGGTTGTCTTACTATGCATCACACCCTTCTTTCAACCCACTAATCACATGTTTGATGAGTTGCACCCTGTGCGGGAACTCTCGATCCAATTTAACCCCTAGGGAACTATAATCCCATCCTCCAGAACAGATAAAGGGAAAGGAAAGAAACGGCACAGTGTGAACAACATACTCCATACAACAGATAAAAACATAAATTTCAGAACCAATATGACCCAATACCCTCCAGTGGATTGCAGATTAAAAGGATTGCATGTATATTTAATTTCAGATTGATACTAGAGCAAAAATGATAACAGTTATTATTGTTGTATTAATTTACGTTACTGGTAAATGTACATCTGTTAATTACATGTATGATGTGTTACACACCGTGCGGGAACTCACAGTCCAATTTCACCCCCAGGAACTATAATACCGTCCTCCTGAGCAGATACAGGGAAAGGAAAGAAACCGCACAGTGTGAACAATACACTTCATACAACAAATGAAAACATAAATATAGAACCAATATAACCCAATACCCTCCGATGGATTGCAGATTAGAAGGATTGCATGCATATACATTTCAGATTAATACTGCAACAAAAAGTAATAACAGTGGTTATTCTTGTTTTAATATTTATTTTTGTTACTGATAGATGTACATCAGTTCTTTTTTCAGATTCAAGCCAGTTGGAACTCTGGTATTGAGTCTGAATATCCAGAAAGCCTCCCGTAGGAGGAGTTTTTTACGATGATCACCCCCCCTCCTGGGTGCAAAGACCCTCTCTATTGCAAAGGCTTTAAAAGTCTTGACCTGACGAGCATGCATTTGTATGAAATGTCTCGCTGCATTAGAGATGTTCAAAGCATTCGGGTTATTGATGTAATTCAAATGCTTCAGGAGTCGATTCTTAAATTTGCGGATCGTGCTCCCGACATACATTAGATCACAGTCAGTGCACCGAATGACATAGACCACGCCTGCAGTGTTACAATTAATGTAACTTTGAATGGGAAAACTGCAGGAATGGTCAGACTTATCAAATGACTGTAAGGGGATCACATAATTGCAGGTTTTGCATGGGTTGCCCCCACATCTTGAGAAACCCTTGTAGTTGAGCCAGCTTGATTTAATATTGGCTCCTATTCTGTTGGAAGTGAAGAGGGATGGAGACAGTGAGCAGGACAACGTAGTAGCTCTCCTAGGAACAATTTTACAACCTGATTTTAGGGCATTATATAGAATCTCATCGTCATATAGGATGGGTAGGCATCGCTTTATTGTGGAGCTGATTTTATTGAATTCCCTGCTATATGTTAAGGATGAAATAGGGGTGTTGTCCTGGTCCCTGTCTCCATGTACCCCCACACTCCCCACAGAGATGTTGGATTGGTTGCCGTCCCTTGCCTTTCCAAAAAGCATTTCACGTCTATCCTTTCGCAGCGCAATATTTCTACCCCTTTGTATCATCCAGTCCGGGTAGTTTCTGGCTTTTAGCCTTTTATCTACCTTGCCGAATTCCTCTTCTAGAAGCTCTGATGAACTGCAATTTCTTGCAGTCCGTATATATTTCAATGCTAATGATTACAATTTGCGCTTTACGTGTACAGTAAATGAATCCCATATCAATTTTCTTGATTTGACACTCCATGGTAGTCCAGGAGAGGTGGTTCACACTCGAACATATAGGAAGGATATAGCTGGTAATTCGATCCTGAATGCGAGAAGTCACCACTCTTTACATACCATCAGGGCGATTCCCGTGGGGGAATATATACGGACTGCAAGAAATTGCAGTTCATCAGAGCTTCTAGAAGAGGAATTCGGCAAGGTAGATAAAAGGCTAAAAGCCAGAAACTACCCGGACTGGATAATACAAAGGGGTAGAAATATTGCGCTGCGAAAGGATAGACGTGAAATGCTTTTTGGAAAGGCAAGGGACGGCAACCAATCCAACATCTCTGTGGGGAGTGTGGGGGTACATGGAGACAGGGACCAGGACAACACCCCTATTTTATCCTTAACATATAGCAGGGAATTCAATAAAATCAGCTCCACAATAAAGCGATGCCTACCCATCCTATATGACGATGAGATTCTATATAATGCCCTAAAATCAGGTTGTAAAATTGTTCCTAGGAGAGCTACTACGTTGTCCTGCTCACTGTCTCCATCCCTCTTCACTTCCAACAGAATAGGAGCCAATATTAAATCAAGCTGGCTCAACTACAAGGGTTTCTCAAGATGTGGGGGCAACCCATGCAAAACCTGCAATTATGTGATCCCCTTACAGTCATTTGATAAGTCTGACCATTCCTGCAGTTTTCCCATTCAAAGTTACATTAATTGTAACACTGCAGGCGTGGTCTATGTCATCCGGTGCACTGACTGTGATCTAATGTATGTCGGGAGCACGATCCGCAAATTTAAGAATCGACTCCTGAAGCATTTGAATTACATCAATAACCCGAATGCTTTGAACATCTCTAATGCAGCGAGACATTTCATACAAATGCATGCTCGTCAGGTCAAGACTTTTAAAGCCTTTGCAATAGAGAGGGTCTTTGCACCCAGGAGGGGGGGTGATCATCGTAAAAAACTCCTCCTACGGGAGGCTTTCTGGATATTCAGACTCAATACCAGAGTTCCAACTGGCTTGAATCTGAAAAAAGAACTGATGTACATCTATCAGTAACAAAAATAAATATTAAAACAAGAATAACCACTGTTATTACTTTTTGTTGCAGTATTAATCTGAAATGTATATGCATGCAATCCTTCTAATCTGCAATCCATCGGAGGGTATTGGGTTATATTGGTTCTATATTTATGTTTTCATTTGTTGGATGGAGTGTATTGTTCACACTGTGCGGTTTCTTTCCTTTCCCTGTATCTGCTCAGGAGGACGGTATTATAGTTCCTGGGGGTGAAATTGGACTGTGAGTTCCCGCACGGTGTGTAACACATCATACATGTAATTAACAGATGTACATTTACCAGTAACGTAAATTAATACAACAATAATAACTGTTATCATTTTTGCTCTAGTATCAATCTGAAATTAAATATACATGCAATCCTTTTAATCTGCAATCCACTGGAGGGTATTGGGTCATATTGGTTCTGCAATTTATGTTTTTATCTGTTGTATGGAGTATGTTGTTCACACTGTGCGGTTTCTTTCCTTTCCCTGTATCTGTTCTGGAGGATGGGATTATAGTTCCCTAGGGGTTAAATTGGATCGAGAGTTCCCACACAGGGTGCAACTCATCAAACATGTGATTAGTGGGTTGAAAGAAGGGTGTGATGCATAGTAAGACAACCAATAGAGTTAGTGGCTCCCCCCCTAGAATTTTTGGAGGGATGGACACTAAACTCCTTTAAATTATGGGGTCACACTGTGTAGCATTGTTACGACTAAGGGTCTAGTACCCAAAACGCGTCAACGTTTTGTATTCCGTGTACCAAGTGGCTGTGTCTGCTGTCTATATGACTAATAAAGAAGAAGTTTTTAAAGAGGATCTCTATTGCATCCGAGACTAGGGATGAGCGAACCCGAACTGTATAGTTCGGGTTCGTACCGAATTTTGGGGTGTCCGTGACACGGACCCGAACCCGAACATTTTCGTAAAAGTCCGGGTTCGGGTTCGGTGTTCGGCGCTTTCTTGGCGCTTTTTTAAAGGCTGCAAAGCAGCCAATCAACAAGCGTCATACTACTTGCCCCAAGAGGCCATCACAGCCTTGCCTACTATTGGCATGGCTGTGATTGGCCAGTGCAGCATGTGACCCAGCCTCTATTTAAGCTGGAGTCACGTAGCGCCGCATGTCACTCTGCTATGATCAGTATAGGGAGAGGTTGCAGCTGCGACGTTAGGGCGAGATTAGGCAGATTAACTCCTCCAAAAGACTTCATTCTGTGATCGATCTGCAGCTGTGGATCATTGAACTGCTATTATTGACTTGCTCACTTTTTTGAGGCTGCCCAGAGCGTTTTTAGATCACTTTTTTTCTGGGGTGATCGGCGGCCATTTTGTGACTTGTGGTGCGCCAGCACGAGCTATCACCAAGTGTATTTAACCATCGATAGTGTGGTTATTTTGTGATATATCCTACATCAGCTGCAGGCTGTGCCTGTGTCACCGAAGTGCATTTAACCATCAACAGTCTGGTTATTTTTTGGCCATATACTACATCAGCTGCAGGCTGAGCCTGTTTCACCCAAGTGCATTTAACCATCAACAGTCTGATTATTTTTTGGCCATATACTACATCAGCTGCAGGCTGAGCCTGTGTCACCGAAGTGCATTTAACCATCAACAGTCTGGTTATTTTTTAGCCATATATTACATCAGGGGCAAGTTGAGCCTGTCACCCAGCGCCTAAAAAATAGACCTGACATTTCTATTCAACCAAATCTGCACAGTTTTAGCTGGTCAAGTTATTTGTAGTGACCGTCAAAGCAGACTTTTTGTTCTGGGTTGAAAAAGCATTCCCAAATTTGCCATTCTGAAAATAACTAGTTTGTGGTATTTCAGGCCTACTTGAAATCTATCCCAAAAAGAAAATCTTACATTGAAGTTATTGATAGTATCATTCAGAAAAACCTAAGACACACGCTAGCGTGCTGATAGAAGTGTCATTCTGTGATTAAACCTATAACTGTCACACAGCGCAAAAAAAAAACAGGTCTCACATCTCTATTCAACCAAATTTGCACAGTTTTAGCTGGTCAAGTTATTTGTAGTGACCGTAAAAGCACACTTTTTGTTCTGGGTTGAAAAAGCATTCCCAAATTTGCCATTCTCAAAATTGTGGTGAACGGGAACAATGAGGAAAACATCTAATAAGGGACGCGGACGTGGACATGGTCGTGGTGGTGTTAGTGGACCCTCTGGTGCTGGGAGAGGACGTGGCCGTTCTGCCACAGCCACACGTCCTAGTGAACCAACTACCTCAGGTCCCAGTAGCCAGCAGAATTTACAGCGATATTTGGTGGGGCCCAATGCCGTTCTAAGGATGGTAAGGCCTGAGCAGGTACAGGCATTAGTCAATTGGGTGGCCGACAGTGGATCCAGCACATTCACATTATCTCCCACCCAGTCTTCTGCAGAAAGCGCACAGATGGCGCATGAAAACCAAGCCCATCAGTCTGTCACATCACCCCCATGCATATCAGGGAAACTGTCTGAGCCTCAAGTTATGCAGCAGTCTCTTATGCTGTTTGAAGACTCTGCTGCCAGGGTTTCCCAAGGGCATATAGAATGCACTAACGCACAACCACTTATGTTTCCTGATGATGAGGACATGGGAATACCACCTCAGCACGTCTCTGATGATGACGAAACACAGGTGCCAACTGCTGCGTCTTTCTGCAGTGTGCAGACTGAACAGGAGGTCAGGGATCAAGACTGGGTGGAAGACGATGCAGGGGACGATGAGGTCCTAGACCCCACATGGAATGAAGGTCGTGCCACTGACTTTCACAGTTCGGAGGAAGAGGCAGTGGTGAGACCGAGCCAACAGCGTAGCAAAAGAGGGAGCAGTGGGAAAAATCAGAACACCCGCCGCCAAGAGACTCCGCCTGCTACTGATCGCTGCCATCTGGGACCGAGCACCCCAAAGGCAGCTTCAAGGAGTTCCCTGGCATGGCACTTCTTCAAACAATGTGCTGACGACAAGACCCGAGTGGTTTGCACGCTGTGCCATCAGAGCCTGAAGCGAGGCATTAACGTTCTGAACCTTAGCACAACCTGCATGACCAGGCACCTGCATGCTAAGCATGAACTGCAGTGGAGTAAACACATTAAAAACAAGGAAGTCACTCAGGCTCCCCCTGCTACCTCTTCTGCTGCCGCCGCCTCGGCCTCTTCTGCTGCTGCCGCCGCCTCGGCCTCTTCTGCTGCTGCTGCCGCCGCCTCGGCCTCTTCCTCCGCCTCTGGAGGAACGTTGGCACCTGCCGCCCAGCAAACATGGGATGTACCACCAACACCACCACCTGCGTCACCAAGCATCTCAACCATGTCACACGGCAGCGTTCAGCTCTCCATCTCACAAACATTTGAGAGAAAGCGTAAATTCCCACCTAGCCACCCTCGATCCCTGGCTCTGAATGCCAGCATTTCTAAACTACTGGCCTATGAAATGCTGTCATTTAGGCTGGTGGACACACACAGCTTCAAACAGCTCATGTCGCTTGCTGTCCCACAGTATGTTGTTCCCAGCCGCCACTACTTCTCTAAGAGAGCCGTGCCTTCCCTGCACAAACAAGTGTCCGATAAAATCAAGTGTGCACTGCGCAACGCCATCTGTGGCAAGGTCCACCTAACCACAGATACGTGGACCAGTAAGCACGGCCAGGGACGCTATATCTCCCTAACTGCACACTGGGTAAATGTAGTGGCGGCTGGGCCCCAGGCGGAGAGCTGTTTGGCGCACGTCCTTCCGCCGCCAAGGATCGCAGGGCAACATTCTTTGCCTCCTGTCTCCTCCTCCTCCTACTCAGCTTCCTCCTCCTCTTCTTCCACCTGCTCATCCAGTCAGCCACACACCTTCACCACCAACTTCAGCACAGCCCGGGGTAAACGTCAGCAGGCCATTCTGAAACTCATATGTTTGGGGGACAGGCCCCACACCGCACAGGAGTTGTGGCGGGGTATAGAACAACAGACCGACGAGTGGTTGCTGCCGGTGAGCCTCAAGCCCGGCCTGGTGGTGTGCGATAATGGGCGAAATCTCGTTGCAGCTCTGGGACTAGCCGATTTGACGCACATCCCTTGCCTGGCGCATGTGCTGAATTTGGTGGTGCAGAAGTTCATTCGCAACTACCCTGACATGTCAGAGCTGCTGCATAAAGTGTCGGCCGTCTGTTCGCGCTTCCGGCGTTCACACCCTGCCGCTGCTCGCCTGTCTGCGCTACAGCGTAACTTCGGCCTTCCCGCTCACCGCCTAATATGCGACGTGCCCACCAGGTGGAACTCCACCTTGCATATGCTGGACAGACTGTGCGAGCAGCAGCAGGCCATAGTGGAGTTTCAGCTGCAGCACGCACGGGTCAGTCGCACTACGGATCAGACCCACTTCACCACCAATGACTGGGCCTCCATGCGAGACCTGTGTGCCCTGTTGCGCTGTTTCGAGTATTCCACCAACATGGCCAGTGGCGATGACGCCGTTATCAGCGTTACAATACCACTTCTATGTCTCCTTGAGAAAACACTTAGGGCGATGATGGAAGAGGAGGTGGCCCAGGAGGAAGAGGAGGAAGAGGGGTCATTTTTAGCACTTTCAGGCCAGTCTCTTCAAAGTGACTCAGAGGGAGGTTTTTTGCAACACCAGAGGCCAGGTACAAATGTGGCCAGACAGGGCCCACTACTGGAGGATGAGGAGGACGAGGATGAGGAGGAGGTGGAGGAGGATGAGGATGAAGCATGTTCACAGCGGGGTGGCACCCAAAGCAGCTCGGGCCCATCACTGGTGCGTGGCTGGGGGGAAACACAGGACGATGACGATACGCCTCCCACAGAGGACAGCTTGTCCTTACCTCTGGGCAGCCTGGCACACATGAGCGACTACATGCTGCAGTGCCTGCGCAACGACAGCAGAGTTGCCCACATTTTAACGTGTGCGGACTACTGGGTTGCCACCCTGCTGGATCCCCGGTACAAAGACAATGTGCCCACCTTACTTCCTACACTGGAGCGTGATAGGAAGATGCGCGAGTACAAGCGCACGTTGGTAGACGCGCTACTGAGAGCATTCCCAAATGTCACAGGGGAACCAGTGGAAGCCAAAGGCGAAGGCAGAGGAGGCGCAAGAGGTCGCCAACGCAGCTGTGTCACGGCCAGCTCCTCTGAGAGCAGGGTTAGCATGGCAGAGATGTGGAAAAGTTTTGTCACCACGCCACAGCTAACTGCACCACCACCTGATACGGAACGTGTTAGCAGGGGGCAACATTTCACTAACATGGTGGAACAGTACCTGTGCACACCCCTCCACGTACTGACTGATGGTTCGGCCCCATTCAACTTCTGGGTCTCCAAATTGTCCACGTGGCCAGAGCTAGCCTTTTATGCCTTGGAGGTGCTGGCCTGCCCGGCGGCCAGCGTTTTGTCTGAACGTGTATTCAGCACGGCAGGGGGCGTCATTACAGACAAACGCAGCCGCCTGTCTACAGCCAATGTGGACAAGCTGACGTTCATAAAAATGAACCAGGCATGGATCCCACAGGACCTGTCCATCCCTTGTGCAGATTAGATATTAACTACCTCCCCTTAACAATATATTATTCTACTCCAGGGCACTTCCTCATTCAATACTATTTTTAATTTCATTTTATATATATATTGTGGGGCAACCCAAAGTTGAATGAACCTCTCCTCTGTCTGGGTGCCGGGGCCTAAATGTGTGACAGTGGCCTGTTCCATTGGTGGGTGACGTGAAACCTGATTCTCTGCTATGACATGAATACAGATTCTGCGCTGACATAAGGCCAGATTCTCTGTTACGGGACCTCTCTCCTCTGTCTGGGTGCCGGGGCCTAAATGTGTGACAGTGGCCTGTTCCAGTGGTGGGTGACGTGAAGCCTGATTCTCTGCTATGACATGAATACAGATTCTGCGCTGACATAAGGCCAGATTCTCTGTTACGGGACCTCTCTCCTCTGCCTGGGTGCCTGGGCCTAAATGTGTGACAGTGGCCTGTTCCAGTGGTGGGTGACGTGAAGCCTGATTCTCTGCTATGACATGAATACAGATTCTGCGCTGACATAAGGCCAGATTCTCTGTTGCGGGACCTCTCTCCTCTGCCTGGGTGCCTGAGCCTAAATGTGTGACAGTGGCCTGTTCCAGTGGTGGGTGACGTGAAGCCTGATTCTCTGCTATGACATGAATACAGATTCTGCGCTGACATAAGGCCAGATTCTCTGTTACGGGACCGCTCTCCTCTGTCTGGGTGCCGGGGCCTAAATGTGTGACAGTGGCCTGTTCCAGTGGTGGGTGACGTGATGCCTGATTCTCTGCTATGACATGAAGACAGATTCTGTGCTGACATAAGGCCAGATTCTCTGTTACAGGACCTCTCTCCTCTGTCTGGGTGCCGGGGCCTAAATGTGTGACAGTGGCCTGTTCCAGTGGTGGGTGACGTGAAGCTTGATTCTCTGCTATGACATGAAGACTGATTCTGCGCTGACATAAGGCCAGATTCTCTGTTACGGGACCTCTCTCCTCTGCCTGGGTGCCTGGGCCTAAATGTGTGACAGTGGCCTGTTCCAGTGGTGGGTGACGTGATGCCTGATTCTCTGCTATGACATGAAGACAGATTCTGCGCTGACATAAGGCCAGATTCTCTGTTACGGGACCTCTCTCCTCTGCCTGGGTGCCTGGGCCTAAATGTGTGACAGTGGCCTGTTCCAGTGGTGGGTGACGTGATGCCTGATTCTCTGCTATGACATGAAGACAGATTCTGTGCTGACATAAGGCCAGATTCTCTGTTACAGGACCTCTCTCCTCTGTCTGGGTGCCGGGGCCTAAATGTGTGACAGTGGCCTGTTCCAGTGGTGGGTGACGTGAAGCCTGATTCTCTGCTATGACATGAATACAGATTCTGCGCTGACATAAGGCCAGATTCTCTGTTACGGGACCTCTCTCCTCTGCCTGGGTGCCTGGGCCTAAATGTGTGACAGTGGCCTGTTCCAGTGGTGGGTGACGTGAAGCCTGATTCTCTGCTATGACATGAATACAGATTCTGCGCTGACATAAGGCCAGATTCTCTGTTACGGGACCTCTCTCCTCTGCCTGGGTGCCTGGGCCTAAATGTGTGACAGTGGCCTGTTCCAGTGGTGGGTGACGTGAAGCCTGATTCTCTGCTATGACATGAATACAGATTCTGCGCTGACATAAGGCCAGATTCTCTGTTACGGGACCGCTCTCCTCTGTCTGGGTGCCGGGGCCTAAATGTGTGACAGTGGCCTGTTCCAGTGGTGGGTGACGTGATGCCTGATTCTCTGCTATGACATGAAGACAGATTCTGCGCTGACATAAGGCCAGATTCTCTGTTACAGGACCTCTCTCCTCTGTCTGGGTGCCGGGGCCTAAATGTGTGACAGTGGCCTGTTCCAGTGGTGGGTGACGTGAAGCTTGATTCTCTGCTATGACATGAAGACTGATTCTGCGCTGACATAAGGCCAGATTCTCTGTTACGGGACCTCTCTCCTCTGCCTGGGTGCCTGGGCCTAAATGTGTTACAGTGGCCTGTTCCAGTGGTGGGTGACGTGATGCCTGATTCTCTGCTATGACATGAAGACAGATTCTGCGCTGACATAAGGCCAGATTCTCTGTTACGGGACCTCTCTCCTCTGCCTGGGTGCCTGGGCCTAAATGTGTGACAGTGGCCTGTTCCAGTGGTGGGTGACGTGATGCCTGATTCTCTGCTATGACATGAAGACAGATTCTGTGCTGACATAAGGCCAGATTCTCTGTTACAGGACCTCTCTCCTCTGTCTGGGTGCCGGGGCCTAAATGTGTGACAGTGGCCTGTTCCAGTGGTGGGTGACGTGAAGCTTGATTCTCTGCTATGACATGAAGACTGATTCTGCGCTGACATAAGGCCAGATTCTCTGTTACGGGACCTCTCTCCTCTGTCTGGGTGCCTGGGCCTAAATGTGTGACAGTGGCCTGTTCCAGTGGTGGGTGACGTGATGCCTGATTCTCTGCTATGACATGAAGACAGATTCTGTGCTGACATAAGGCCAGATTCTCTGTTACGGGACCGCTCTCCTCTGTCTGGGTGCCGGGGCCTAAATGTGTGACAGTGGCCTGTTCCAGTGGTGGGTGACGTGATGCCTGATTCTCTGCTATGACATGAATACAGATTCTGCGCTGACATAAGGCCAGATTCTCTGTTACGGGACCTCTCTCCTCTGCCTGGGTGCCTGGGCCTAAATGTGTGACAGTGGCCTGTTCCAGTGGTGGGTGACGTGATGCCTGATTCTCTGCTATGACATGAAGACAGATTCTGCGCTGACATAAGGCCAGATTCTCTGTTACGGGACCTCTCTCCTCTGCCTGGGTGCCTGGGCCTAAATGTGTGACAGTGGCCTGTTCCAGTGGTGGGTGACGTGATGCCTGATTCTCTGCTATGACATGAAGACAGATTCTGTGCTGACATAAGGCCAGATTCTCTGTTACAGGACCTCTCTCCTCTGTCTGGGTGCCGGGGCCTAAATGTGTGACAGTGGCCTGTTCCAGTGGTGGGTGACGTGAAGCTTGATTCTCTGCTATGACATGAAGACTGATTCTGCGCTGACATAAGGCCAGATTCTCTGTTACGGGACCTCTCTCCTCTGCCTGGGTGCCTGGGCCTAAATGTGTGACAGTGGCCTGTTCCAGTGGTGGGTGACGTGATGCCTGATTCTCTGCTATGACATGAAGACAGATTCTGCGCTGACATAAGGCCAGATTCTCTGTTACGGGACCTCTCTCCTCTGCCTGGGTGCCTGGGCCTAAATGTGTGACAGTGGCCTGTTCCAGTGGTGGGTGACGTGATGCCTGATTCTCTGCTATGACATGAAGACAGATTCTGTGCTGACATAAGGCCAGATTCTCTGTTACAGGACCTCTCTCCTCTGTCTGGGTGCCGGGGCCTAAATGTGTGACAGTGGCCTGTTCCAGTGGTGGGTGACGTGAAGCTTGATTCTCTGCTATGACATGAAGACTGATTCTGCGCTGACATAAGGCCAGATTCTCTGTTACGGGACCTCTCTCCTCTGCCTGGGTGCCTGAGCCTAAATGTGTGACAGTGGCCTGTTCCAGTGGTGGGTGACGTGATGCCTGATTCTCTGCTATGACATGAAGACAGATTCTGCGCTGACATAAGGCCAGATTCTCTGTTACGGGACCGCTCTCCTCTGTCTGGGTGCCGGGGCCTAAATGTGTGACAGTGGCCTGTTCCAGTGGTGGGTGACGTGAAGCCTGATTCTCTGCTATGACATGAATACAGATTCTGTGCTGACATAAGGCCAGATTCTCTGTTACAGGACCTCTCTCCTCTGTCTGGGTGCCGGGGCCTAAATGTGTGACAGTGGCCTGTTCCAGTGGTGGGTGACGTGAAGCTTGATTCTCTGCTATGACATGAAGACTGATTCTGCGCTGACATAAGGCCAGATTCTCTGTTACGGGACCTCTCTCCTCTGCCTGGGTGCCTGGGCCTAAATGTGTTACAGTGGCCTGTTCCAGTGGTGGGTGACGTGATGCCTGATTCTCTGCTATGACATGAAGACAGATTCTGCGCTGACATAAGGCCAGATTCTCTGTTACGGGACCTCTCTCCTCTGCCTGGGTGCCTGGGCCTAAATGTGTGACAGTGGCCTGTTCCAGTGGTGGGTGACGTGATGCCTGATTCTCTGCTATGACATGAAGACAGATTCTGTGCTGACATAAGGCCAGATTCTCTGTTACAGGACCTCTCTCCTCTGTCTGGGTGCCGGGGCCTAAATGTGTGACAGTGGCCTGTTCCAGTGGTGGGTGACGTGAAGCTTGATTCTCTGCTATGACATGAAGACTGATTCTGCGCTGACATAAGGCCAGATTCTCTGTTACGGGACCTCTCTCCTCTGTCTGGGTGCCTGGGCCTAAATGTGTGACAGTGGCCTGTTCCAGTGGTGGGTGACGTGATGCCTGATTCTCTGCTATGACATGAAGACAGATTCTGTGCTGACATAAGGCCAGATTCTCTGTTACGGGACCGCTCTCCTCTGTCTGGGTGCCGGGGCCTAAATGTGTGACAGTGGCCTGTTCCAGTGGTGGGTGACGTGAAGCCTGATTCTCTGCTATGACATGAATACAGATTCTGCGCTGACATAAGGCCAGATTCTCTGTTACGGGACCTCTCTCCTCTGCCTGGGTGCCTGGGCCTAAATGTGTGACAGTGGCCTGTTCCAGTGGTGGGTGACGTGATGCCTGATTCTCTGCTATGACATGAAGACAGATTCTGCGCTGACATAAGGCCAGATTCTCTGTTACGGGACCTCTCTCCTCTGCCTGGGTGCCTGGGCCTAAATGTGTGACAGTGGCCTGTTCCAGTGGTGGGTGACGTGATGCCTGATTCTCTGCTATGACATGAAGACAGATTCTGTGCTGACATAAGGCCAGATTCTCTGTTACAGGACCTCTCTCCTCTGTCTGGGTGCCGGGGCCTAAATGTGTGACAGTGGCCTGTTCCAGTGGTGGGTGACGTGAAGCTTGATTCTCTGCTATGACATGAAGACTGATTCTGCGCTGACATAAGGCCAGATTCTCTGTTACGGGACCTCTCTCCTCTGCCTGGGTGCCTGGGCCTAAATGTGTGACAGTGGCCTGTTCCAGTGGTGGGTGACGTGATGCCTGATTCTCTGCTATGACATGAAGACAGATTCTGCGCTGACATAAGGCCAGATTCTCTGTTACGGGACCTCTCTCCTCTGCCTGGGTGCCTGGGCCTAAATGTGTGACAGTGGCCTGTTCCAGTGGTGGGTGACGTGATGCCTGATTCTCTGCTATGACATGAAGACAGATTCTGTGCTGACATAAGGCCAGATTCTCTGTTACAGGACCTCTCTCCTCTGTCTGGGTGCCGGGGCCTAAATGTGTGACAGTGGCCTGTTCCAGTGGTGGGTGACGTGAAGCTTGATTCTCTGCTATGACATGAAGACTGATTCTGCGCTGACATAAGGCCAGATTCTCTGTTACGGGACCTCTCTCCTCTGCCTGGGTGCCTGAGCCTAAATGTGTGACAGTGGCCTGTTCCAGTGGTGGGTGACGTGATGCCTGATTCTCTGCTATGACATGAAGACAGATTCTGCGCTGACATAAGGCCAGATTCTCTGTTACGGGACCGCTCTCCTCTGTCTGGGTGCCGGGGCCTAAATGTGTGACAGTGGCCTGTTCCAGTGGTGGGTGACGTGAAGCCTGATTCTCTGCTATGACATGAATACAGATTCTGCGCTGACATAAGACCAGATTCTCTGTTACGGGACCTCTCTCCTCTGCCTGGGTGCCTGGGCCTAAATGTGTGACAGTGGCCTGTTCCAGTGGTGGGTGACATGATGCCTGATTCTCTGCTATGACATGAAGACAGATTATGCGCTGACATAAGGCCAGATTCTCTGTTACGGGACCTCTCTCCTCTGCCTGGGTGCCTGGGCCTAAATGTGTGACAGTGGCCTGTTCCAGTGGTGGGTGACGTGATGCCTGATTCTCTGCTATGACATGAAGACAGATTCTGTGCTGACATAAGGCCAGATTCTCTGTTACAGGACCTCTCTCCTCTGTCTGGGTGCCGGGGCCTAAATGTGTGACAGTGGCCTGTTCCAGTGGTGGGTGACGTGAAGCTTGATTCTCTGCTATGACATGAAGACAGATTCTGCGCTGACATAAGGCCAGATTCTCTGTTACGGGACCGCTCTCCTCTGTCTGGGTGCCGGGGCCTAAATGTGTGACAGTGGCCTGTTCCAGTGGTGGGTGACGTGAAGCCTGATTCTCTGCTATGACATGAAGACTGATTCTGCGCTGACATGAAGCCAGATTCTCTGCTATGGCATGAAGAGACTGATTCTCTGCTGACATGAAGCCAGATTCTTTGCTATGGCATGAAGAGACTGATTCTCTGCTGACGTGAAGCCAGATTCTCTGCTATGGGACCTCTGTCCAATTGATATTGGTTAATTTTTATTTTTTTAATTTTAATTCATTTCCCTATCCACATTTGTTTGCAGGGGATTTACCTACATGTTGCTGCCTTTTGCAGCCCTCTAGCTCTTTCCTGGGCTGTTTTACAGCCTTTTTAGTGCCCGAAGGTTCGGGTCCCCATTGACTTCAATGGGGTTCGGGTTCGGGACGAAGTTCGGGTCGGGTTCGGATCCCGAACCCGAACATTTCCGGGAAGTTCGGCCGAACTTCTCGAACCCGAACATCCAGGTGTTCGCTCAACTCTATCCGAGACCATTCCTTTCTAAGTTACTTGCAGCCTGCAACGGGGACACACCCCTAGGGTTTCTGGAGTCGGGATTATTCATTTGACCAGGAAGGTGAGCTGGATAAAGTGTTTTTGTTGTCTGGTTTTTAGTGTGCACTACACAACGTATTACTCCCTTATTAGGTAGAGTACCTGTACCATCTCCAGATGCTGTAGCCATTCCATACGTCAGTTTTTTAGTCTGCAATGTATTACTTCATGCAGTCATTCTACTCCTTTATAAAGCGCTGTAGCTATGTCTCCACTCTCATTATCGTGTGCACCATGCAATCAGATTACTGTCATTCAGGCGAAGTATTTATAGTATCTCCAAGTGCTGTGCCCTATTGATACAATCTGTGGCCCATACTGCTCCTGCATTACTGGGTGTATTTTCCTGCTCTAATGTGTGCTAGGCAATCATGGGGCCCCTCTTCATGCTGAGTGATGGTACCATCCCCAGACACTGTATTCATCACCCTTTTCTGGTTCTAGTATGCATCTGGCACCTCATTCCCGTCGTGCTCGGAGGTGTCCTTGTACTTTCTCAAGGCACTGTATCCGACAGGCCAACGTGGTTGGAGTATGTACCTGATAACCATATGTTCTCCCCCCTTTTTGGGCGGAGAATAGTTGCAATTCTTAGATCCAGTATATGGCTGGCCTCTTCAGATCTGACACCCAGTGCAGTACCTCCAAGTCTTCTCATTACCCCTGTACTAGGCATGATTTTTACTTTATTGCTTGTCGCGCACCAGACAACCACACTCCCCTCGCGTGCGCAGGTTGTTGGCTGTCATGCTAGATTTTCAACCCTATAAAGTACTACTGTATTCCACACAGTCGCGTTACCCCATTTCATGATGGAGTACTCGCGTTGTTTTTACTGCTTTTCTGCTTTGTTTTCACAGAGTTACTTGGTCCAGTCCTGACAGAGTTCCTGGATCTCCACTGAATTCTCTATCCTGCAGGGATACGAAGCATTGTGAGCACCAGCCGCTACTGCAGTTTTCGGGTCATCGCTGGATGTCCTCGCTGATATGGCTGTGACAGGACTAGTGAGCACCACACACCTACTTGGTGGGTGGGATTTTCCGCTGCTCGTCCTGGTATCGGATATGGTCCCTTAGTTCTTCCATGGTCCGGGTGTTCTTGTACGCCCTTAGATTCGTGGATTAGTGGTTCTACATGACAGTAGTGTTGTCCCCTTGCCGTTTTCTGCACCTGTCAGTTTCTTCCTCCTTCCTTGGGGGTTTCATTGTGCTCTGCTGGTAGCTGGTTTCTACATGTCAGTGTAGTCTCTCCCTTCATTCCCTGGCGAATTCTGCATCCTCTTCTGACATATGGATATCTGGCCTTTCTTTTACAAAATCCAGACTGCTGTACTTTCCCATTCCGGAGCAGTGTTATACAGTATGCTAGCCACTACACTTGGGATGGTTGGTTAACCATGTTTTTTCTTTTCCTATTGTGGATACATTTCATTTTTCCCTTGATAATCTGGCTATTATTGTCCTCATGTCGTCCAGTTCTGTGGACCCTACTTGAGCCTCTGTCTGGGTAATCTTGCTTGGAGTTCCTGCCCCAATGATTCTTTGACCATCTAGCTGGCCAGTTCCCTCTGGGAAATCTACTTGTGACATCTCTGACCGCACATGCTCTGTATGACAGCTGCTTCTTTGGGCCCGGTTTGGTTCTTTTCCCTCCTGGGTCCCCATAGGCTCTTCCTGTCTCCCCAGGTCAAGTACCTGGTGTCTGGGAATTTGCAACGGTTTGCAATTTGGATCGTATTGGTCACTTTCGGGATGGAGCTTTCCCTCATTTTGAGAACTGTTCCTCCTTAGGCTGTTTCGAGTCCTCCCTTTCTACTCCAATATTTCTCAGACTTGTGTCTCCGCTTGTACAGTCTTGATCAAAAGTTTAAAACCACGTGAAAAATGGCAAAAAATCATATTTAGCATGGTTGGATCTTAACAAGGTTCCAAGTAGAGCATTTTTTGAGCATTCAATGTAATGAAAACAACGAATAAACTGAAACAGGCTGTTTTTCAGCTGATCAAAAGTTTAGGACCACACCTCCAAAAAAAACGAAACCCCCCCAAAACAGAAATCCAACTTTCAAACATGGACTCAGCAATGAGTAGCTCGCCGTTATTGTTTATCACTTCAAGAATTTGTTTCGGCATGCTTGATGCAAGCGTTTCCATGAGGTGAGTGGGAGCATTTCTCCAAGTGGTGAAGACGGCCGCACGAAGGCCATCTACTGTCTGGAACTGTTGTCCATTTTTGTAAACTTCCCTTGCCATCCATCCCCAAAGGTTCTCAATTGGATTTAGATCAGGGGAACAAACAGGTTGGGCCAAAAGAGTGATGTTATTCTCCTGGAAGAAGTCCCTTGTCCTGCGGGCATTGTGTACTGTAGCCTTGTCCTGTTGAAAAACCCAGTCGTTACCACACAGACGAGGGCCCTCAGTCATGAGGAATGCTCTCTGCAACATCTGGACATAGCCAGTGGCCGTTTGACGCCCCTGCACTTCCTGAAGCTCCATTGTTCCACTGAAGGAAAAAGCACCCCAGACCATTATGGCGCCCCCTCCACTGTGGTGCGTAGAAAACATCTCAGGTGGGATCTGCTTGTCATGCCAGTAACGTTGGAAACCATCGGGACCATCAAGGTTAAATTTTTTCTCATCAGAGAATAAAACTTTCTTCCACCTTTGAATGTCCCATGTTTGGTGCTCTCTTGCAAAGTCCAAACGAGCAGTTCTGTGGCGTTCAAGGAGACGAGGTCTCCTTGAAGCCCTTCATTCTCAGATGCCGTCTGATGGTTATGGGGCTGCAGTCAGCACCAGTAAGGGCCTTAATTTGGGTCGAGGATCGTTCAGTGTCTTGACGGATAGCCAATTGGATCCTCCGGCTCAGTGCTGATGAAATTTTTTGGGGTCTTCCACTTGACTTTTTTGTTCCATAACCCTCAGGATCATTTAAGAATTTAAGAAATTCCAAATGACTGTCTTCCTGCGTCCCACCTCAGCAGCGATGGCGCGCTGTGAGAGACCCTGCTTATGCAGTTCAACAACCCGACCATGTTCAAAAAGGGAGAGTTTTTTTGCCTTTGCCATCACAACGTGTGACTACCTGACAGAAAATGACAATGAATCCACATCTTTGCACAGATTTGGCCTTTTAAAGGCATGTGGTCCTAAACTTTTGATCAGCTGAAAAACAGCCTGTTTCAGTTTATTCATTGTTTTCATTAAATTGAATGCTCAAAAAATGTTTTGTCTCACTCTCATTTCTTCTTGTTGCATGTTGAAGCTCTACTTGGAACCTTGTTAAAGGGCTTCTGTCACCCCACTAAACAGTTTTTTTTTGGGGGGTATTTATAATCCCTATACTGCGATTTATCCATATATAATGTCATTAATCATTTTGGTTCAGTAGATTCTGCTAAAAACGTACTTTTATAATATGTAAATTACCTCTCTACCAGCAAGTAGGGCGCAGGCGCACTGAGAGGCGGACGCTCGCTCGGCCGCTCCATCCTCAATGCTCCTGCGCCGATGATGTCACATCTACACCCGGCGCAGGTGCATTGAGGATGGAGCAGCCGAGCGAGCGTCCTCCTCTCAGTGCGCCTGCGCCGACTGAAGACCGGTACGGCACAGGCGCCAGATTTTAAATGCAAACAGGGCCAGCAGAGAAAGATCCCGTTCGCTGGCTCTGTCAATCAACATGCGGAGGGGGCGTCATTATGATAGGAGGATGCGGCTGCTACCAGCAAGTAGCCGCCCTACTTGCTGGTAGAGAGGTAATTTACATATTATAAAAGTAAGTTTTTAGCAGAATCTACTGAACCAAAATGATTAATCACATTATGTATGGATAAATCGCAGTATAGGGATTATAAGTACACAAAAAAAAAAAAACAGTTTAGTGGGGTGACAGAAGCCCTTTAACCACCTCAGCCCCCATAGCTTAAACACCCTTAATGACCAGGCCACTTTTTACACTTCTGACCTACAGTACTTTCACCGTTTATTGCTCGGTCATGCAACTTACCACCCAAATGAATTTTACCTCCTTTTCTTCTCACTAATAGAGCTTTCATTTGGTGGTATTTCATTGCTGCTGACATTTTTACGTTATTAATCGAAATTTAACGATTTTTTTGCAAAAAAAATGACATTTTTCACTTTCAGTTGTAAAATTTTGCAAAAAAAAACGACATCCATATATAAATTTTTCTCAAAATGTATTGTTCTACATGTCTTTGATAAAAAAAAATGTTTGGGTAAAAAAAAAAAAATGGTTTGGGTAAAAGTTATAGCGTTTGCAAACTATGGTACAAAAATGTGAATTTCCGCTTTTTGAAGCAGCTCGGACTTTCTGAGCACCTGTCATGTTTCCTGAGGTTCTACAATGGCCAGACAGTACAAACACCCCACAAATGACCCCATTTCGGAAAGTAGACACCCTAAGGTATTCGCTAATGGGCATAGTGAGTTCATTGAACTTTTTATTTTTTGTCACAAGTTAGTGGAAAATGATGATTTTTATTTTTTTTCTTACAAAGTCTCATATTCCACTAACTTGTGACAAAAAATAAAAACTTCTATGAACTCACTATGCCCATCAGCGAATACCTTGGGGTGTCTTTTTTCCAAAATGGGGTCACTTGTGGGGTAGTTATACTGCCCTGGCATTCTAGGGGCCCAAATGTGTGGTAAGTAGTTTGAAATCAAAATCTGTAAAAAATGGCCGGTGAAATCCGAAAGGTGCTCTTTGGAATGTGGGCCCCTTTGTCCACCTAGGCTGCAAAAAAGTGTCACACATCTGGTATCTCCGTACTCAGGAGAAGTTGGGCAATGTGTTTTGGTGTGTCATTTTACATATACCCATGCTGGGTGAGATAAATATCTTGGTCAAATGCCAACTTTGTATAAAAAAAATGGGAAAAGTTGTCTTTTGCCAAGATATTTCTCTAACCCAGCATGGGTATATGTAAAATGACACCCCAAAACACATTGCCCAACCTCTCCTGAGTACGGAGATACCAGATGTGTGACACTTTTTTGCAGCCTAGGTGGGCAAAGGGGCCCACATTCCAAAGAGCACCTTTCGGATTTCACCGGCCATTTTTTCCAGATTTTGATTTCAAACTACTTACCACACATTTGGGACCCTAGAATGCCAGGGCAGTATAACTACCCCACAAGTGACCCCATTTTGGAAAGAAGACACCCCAAGGTATTCCGTGAGGGGCATGGCGAGTTCCTAGAATTATTTTTTTTTTGTCACAAGTTAGTGGAAAATGATGATTTTCTTTTTTTCTTTTTTTTTCTTACAAAGTCTCATATTCCACTAACTTGTGACAAAAAATAAAAACTTCTATGAACTCACTATGCCCATCAGCGAATACCTTGGGGTGTCTTCTTTCCAAAATTGGGTCACTTGTGGGGTAGTTATACTGCCCTGGCATTCTAGGGGCCCAAATGCGTGCAAAGTAGTTTGAAATCAAAATCTGTAAAAAATGGCCGGTGAAATCCGAAAGGTGCTCTTTGGAATGTGGGCCCCTTTGCCCACCTAGGCTGCAAAAAAGTGTCACACATCTGGTATCTCCGTACTCAGGAGAAGTTGGGCAATGTGTTTTGGGGTGTCATTTTACATATACCAATGCTGGGTGAGAGAAATATCTTGGCAAAAGACAACTTTTCCCATTTTTTTATACAAAGTTGGCATTTGACCAAGATATTTCTCTCACCCAGCATGGGTATATGTAAAATGACACACCAAAACACATTGCCCAACTTCTCCTGAGTACGGAGATACCAGATGTGTGACACTTTTTTGCAGCCTAGGTGGGCAAAGGGGCCCACATTCCAAAGAGCACCTTTCGGATTTCACCGGCCATTTTTTACAGATTTTGATTTCAAACTACTTACCACACATTTGAACCCCTAGAATGCCAGGGCAGTATAACTACCCCACAAGTGACCCCATTTTGGAAAGAAGACACCCCAAGGTATTCGCTGATGGGCATAGTGAGTTCATAGAAGGATTTATTTTTTGTCACAAGTTAGTGGAATATGAGACTTTGTAAGAAAAAAATAAATAAAATCATCATTTTCCACTAACTTGTGACAAAAAATAAAAAATTCTAGGAACTCGCCATGCCCCTCACGGAATACCTTGGGGTGTCTTCTTTCCAAAATGTGGTCACTTGTGGGGTAGTTATACTGCCCTGGCATTCTAGGGGCCCAAATGTGTGGTAAGTAGTTTGAAATCAAAATCTGTAAAAAATGGCCGGTGAAATCCGAAAGGTGCTCTTTGGAATGTGGCCCCCTTTGCCCACCTAGGCTGCAAAAAAGTGTCACACATGTGGTATCTCCGTACTCAGGAAAAGTTGGGCAATGTGTTTTGGGGTGTCATTTTACATATACCCATGCTGGGTGAGAGAAATATCTCGGCAAAAGACAACTTTTCCCATTTTTTTATACAAAGTTGGCATTTGACCAAGATATTTATCTCACCCAGCATGGGTATATGTAAAATGACACCCCAAAACACATTCCCCAACTTCTCCTGAGTACGGCGATACCACATGTGTGACACTTTTTTGCAGCCTAGATGCGCAAAGGGGCCCAAATTCCTTTTAGGAGGGCATTTTTAGACATTTGGATCCCAGACTTCTTCTCACGCTTTAGGGCCCCTAAAAAGCCAGGGCAGTATAAATAGCCCACATGTGACCCCATTTTGGAAAGAAGACACCCTAAGGTATTCAATGAGGGGCATGGCGAGTTCATAGAAAAAAAAATTTGGCACAAGTTAGCGGATATTGATTTTTTGGGGTTTTTTCTCACAAAGTCTCCCTTTCCGCTAACTTGAGACAAAAATTTCAATCTTTCATGGACTCAATATGCCCCTCAGCGAATACCTTGGGGTGTCTTCTTTCCAAAATGGTGTTATTTGTGGGGTGTTTGTACTGCCCTGGCATTTGAGGGTCTCCGCAGTCATTACATGTATGGCCAGCATTAGGAGTTTCTGCTATTCTCCTTATATTGAGCATACTGGTAATGAGATTTTTTTTTTTCGTTCAGCCTCTGGGCTGAAAGAAAAAAATGAACGGCACAGATTTCTTCATTCGCATCGATCAATGTGGATGGAAAAATCTCTGCCAAAAAAAAAAAAAAGGAGGGGAAAGGCGTCTGCCAGGACATAGGAGCTCCGCCCAACATCCATACCCACTTAGCTCGTATGCCCTGGCAAACCAGATTTATCCATTCACATCAATCGATGTGGATGAATAAATCATTGCCGGGATTATTTTTATTTTTTTATATATATACAAAGTGTTTGCCAAAGCATATAAACACTGCCACCTCCTCAGCTCATATGCCTCGGCAAACGTATCTTTTACTGCAGAGGAGAAATCTCGACTTGCAGCGCCGCATACACCGACTTGTGTGTAATCTGACAGCAGCGCAATGCTTCTGTCAGAATGCACATCAGTGTTGCAGCTGGTCGATCGGTTGGTCCACCTGGAAGGTAAAAAAAACAAAACAACAAAGAAAAAACCAGGCCGCAACGCAATAAATTTTATTAGCTTTATAATAACTTTGGAACAGAACATATAAACTTTTTTTAACTTTTTGAACTGAAGTTAACTTTTTTGCTTACTGGTGTTTTTTTTTTTTTTACCTTTATAGAACAAACCTCTCCTTCCCCATGGGACAATGTGCAAAGTGCAAATCGCCCAAAGATGTGGCGAAGTACATTATGCACTTTATCCCAGGTGAAAGGAGAGGTTTGCAGCAGCTGTGAGTAAAAGGGCCCTAATAGCCCTGTGTGCCTGTCCTGTGAGATGCAATCCCTATGCTAAGTGTACCTGTGTGTGGTACTTCCGGAAACACTCTCCAAAGCATAGGGCAGGGTGGTTAGGACAGTCAGGACAGAAATAGCGGGTGTCACGCCTTATTCCACTCCTGCTACAGACACGACATCTTTTTCGGGGTGACGGTTGGGTTGAGGTACCAGGAACGACACTGGGGAAATTTCGCTCATGTAGACGGCTAACTACACTGGTGGATGGGGCCACGGAACCTTCTGGATACAGGAGGTTCTCAATGATCTCTTCCTGAAATTTGAGGAAGGATCCCGTTCTCCCAGCCTTACTGTAGAGAACAAAACTATTATATGCAGCCAATTGAATTAAATATACAGACACCTTCTTATACCAGCGTCTGGTGCGTCGGGAAACTAAATACGGAGACAACATCTGGTCATTGAAGTCCACCCCTCCCATGAGCAAATTATAGTCGTGGACACAGAGGGGATTTTCAATGACACGGGTTGCTCGCTCAATTTGTATTGTCGTGTCTGCGTGAATGGAGGAGAGCATGTAAACGTCACGCTTGTCTCTCCATTTCACCGCGAGCAGTTCTTCGTTACACAAGGCAGCCCTCTCCCCCCTTGCAAGACGGGTGGTAACGAGCTGTTGGGGGAGGCCCACGCGACTAGTTCGCGCGGTGCCACAGCAGCCAATCTGTTCTAGGAACAAATGCCTGAAGAGGGCCACACTTGTGTAGAAATTGTCCACATAAAGATGGTACCCCTTGCCAAATAAGGGTGACACCAAGTCCCAGACTGTCTTCCCACTGCTCCCCAGGTAGTCAGGGCAACCGACCGGCTCCAGGGTCTGATCTTTTCCCTCATAGATCCGAAATTTGTGGGTATAGCCTGTGGCCCTTTCACAGAGCTTATACAATTTGACCCCATACCGGGCGCGCTTGCTTGGGATGTATTGTTTGAAGCCAGGGCGCCCGGTAAAATGTATTAGGGACTCGTCTACGCAGATGTTTTGCTCGGGGGTATACAAATCTGCAAATTTCTGGTTGAAGTGGTCTATGAGGGGCCGAATTTTGTGGAGCCGGTCAAAAGCAGGGTGGCCTCTGGGACAGGAGGTGGTGTTGTCGCTAAAGTGCAGGAAACGCAGGATGGCCTCAAATCGTGCCCTGGACATAGCAGCAGAGAACATGGGCATGTGATGAATCGGGTTCGTGGACCAATATGACCGCAATTCATGCTTTTTAGTTAGACCCATGTTGAGGAGAAGGCCCAGAAAAATTTTAATTTCGGAAACTTGGACTGTTTTCCACCGGAAAGGCTGGGCATAATAGCTTCCCGGGTTGGAGGATATAAATTGTGTGGCATACCGGTTTGTCTCTGCCACGACTAAGTCCAAGAGCTCCGCAGTCAAGAACAGCTCAAAAAATCCCAGGGCCGAACAGATCTGAGCTGTCTCAACCCGAACTCCAGACTGGGCGGTGAAAGGGGGAACTACAGGTGCGCATGCGCGGGCCGGCTTTGAGCGAAATCTCGCGTCTCGCGAGATAACGCGTATATGCGTGACTCTGCGCAGCGCTGCCGCCTCCGGAACGCGATCCTGCGTTAGGCGGTCCGGAGGCGGTTAAGATCCAGCCATGCTAAATATGATTTTTTGCCATTTTTCAAGTGGTCTTAAACTTTTGATCAGGACTGTATTACCAGGGCCTGCTACTGTTTTCCTTTTCCCTGAGACTGCATGTGGCCAGGGATATCTCTGGTCTTACATTTCACAGCGATATTTTATTAGTTTTTCAGAGGCTCGATCCTAGCATCTTTTGTATGGGAAGCAGGTCTTTACGTTCCCTTCTCCTGGCCATTACCTAAGACCCCCTCCTCCCCCAGGGGTTGGCTGCTTTCTCTAGCAGGATGGGGTTTCCACCTTCTGATAGGGTGTTTCTCTTTGCCCACATGCCTTGCTGCGGAAGGAGGCTTGCTCCCTTTCCATGGTTCCTCTCTACCTTGGCCTTTACAGGAGGTTGGCCACAGACAGGCCATATTTTTGGTCTGCAACAAGTTATATTTTTCTGGTCGGGTTCCTTTGCTTCCAGGCCTTATTGAAGCGCCCTTTCTTTTGACGAGGGGCGGTCCACAGGGTCTTTTAGCTTGTTTCCAGGAAGTTTTCCTCCTTGGTTAAGGACTGCTCCGTCCTTTTTTTCCAGGAATTTTTTCGTTCCATATGCAGAGCACTAGGTCGTTACCAACAGACATTGCTGTGCTACTCTCCTGTTTCTTCAGGAGGAGCCCTGGTTCTTCCAGATCCTTCCACGGGCTCTTTAGTGCACACTTGTTCAACTCTTGGTTCTTGCGCAGGACATCTGCCTTTTTCCCTATCCCACCTCGGGAAGAACCGGGTGTTTCCCCTTGTTCCTCCTTGGGCTCTTTTCCCAGGCACTTGTCCTTGGAATCCTGACGGTCTCCTATATTTTTTTCTTTGGAACCATTTCATGCTATGGCCTCTCCTGGTCCGGTAGGGTCACACGGTTTTCCAGCACCTGTGCGTCCAACTATTTGCATAAGATTTCCTACCCAACCTCGGGGACTGCTTTGGGACATCCCATGGTGCTGTGTCCCCCAATGACATTAACAAGAAAATTAGATTTTTGTACTTACCGTAAAATCTATTTCTCATTCAATTCATTGGGGGACACAGATCTCACCCTTTGTTTTCACGTATTTTCCTGTCACCGGGCTGCTCCTCTCATTTCTTTTCCCGGTCCAGGACATGTTGGTTCTTCACTTTTGTTTCTCTCTCCTACTGCTATTGATACAAACTGATTAGCCTAGTGGCTGTGGAGAGGGTATAGCCCACCTGGGCGGAGCCAACCTTTTTGATATCTAGTGTTGTCTCCTATTGGTAGCTGGGCATATACCCATGGTGCTGTGTACCCCAATGAATTGAACGAGAAAGGGATTTTACGGTAAGTACAAAAATCCATTTTTTTATATCGTTTTGGCCACATACAGAAAATATAGAATGCAACTTGCATTAATAAAGTAGCAAAAGATTAGTTATTATTGAAATGCCCCATGTTTTAGAACTGCCATAAGATACCAGTTTGTCAATTTCGGCTGTGTTGAAGCTGTCATATAACTGGATGTGTTATTACCAGGAATGACACCTCCCCTCCGCAATACACATGTAGACTTGGCCTCTGGCAGCAGCTTATCTTACCAAAATTTGAGCATGTTGAAATTCAACATCCAGATCCTTCACTGGCCAACATCTACCACCAGGCGGTCCCCTTACCTGTATGGTTGGCTGGTCTGTGACGTTAACATGTATGGCCGGCTTTTCAGTTTATTCTAAAGGAACTAGGCTGCATGTGTTCACAGATCAAGACCACAAAATGTCAAAAGTATCTGTCCTTGCTTTTGTCCCTATTTTAAACCACTGCCTGTATCAAAACTGGCACAAGAGCTGTTTGACAGAACAGTCATGGGTTGCGTTTTCATGGGTGTGGGTGTAAAGATGACTGGGCTGTGGAACAGTGGAGACTGCCTGAGAATCTTCTGATGGGTCCAGATTGCCCAACTTAATATTCTCTTAATGAAAAAAATATATATATTTGAAATAGTATATAAAATAACAGTGGCTCACCAGCAAGTAATTATCTTGGAAAGGTGCTCACTCCAAGGGCAACACCCCAAGCCCTATGAAATTAGTGCTACAAAATTCAAAATAAAAGGTTAAGATGAGGAACAGTGGTTAAGAGTGAAGTGTAGATAATCTACTGCATGTGGGGGATGGGTTACCTTGGGTTATCATAGGCCCTGTCACAACTGAGCATATCTTCAAAATTCTAAATGAAAGATTGGAGGGCACTCAGATCTCTAGAGTTTATAAGGAGATATAGTACATTATGTTCCTATTAAAATATATTTATTATTTGAAATAACAAAAAATAAATTAGTCTAAAAGCACGGTTATTATTCCAAATTGCTAAATTGATTGATCTCAAAACACAGTGATACATGGTTGTGGATTCTTCACTAACGTAATTCCGGATTTCCTTCCTAATATATATACATTATATCATTGCAGTATCCTGAATTCGAGAGCAACCAACCAGCTTCCTATGTTATGATAGAAACATAGAACATAGAAACATAGAATGTGTCGGCAGATAAGAACCATTTGGCTGTTTGGATGTTCGCTAATATTGGATAATATGCCAAAAAAGGTTACTGACTGTTAGCTCCCAACCGAATGAAGAATGCCACACAACTCCAAGCACATTTAAAGGAGGTGAGAGGCACCCAAATTTCACATCAGACCATTCGAAACCATGGTCTGCATGGTAGGCGACCTGCAAGGGTACCTGACTACAGGCGTCATCATTTTGCATGGGCCAGGGAGCATCTACGCTGGAAGAGGGACCAGTGGGCCTCAGTGCTGTTCACTGAAGAAAGTTGATTCATGCTGAGCAGAAATGATGGCCGCCAACAATGTTGGAGACATCAAGGAGAGCGCTGTGCATCAGTCACTGTTGTCACCAGACGAGCCTTTGGTGGTGGTGTTACAGTGTGTCTAGTCAATATATAACTGCCCTACATTTTGTGAATGATACAGTGACAAGCCCAATCTACTTGAATAACATCATTAATCCAGTCATTGTGCCTCTGCATGAACAACACAAGACTAATTTAATCTTTATGAATGACAATGCGCCAACTCATCGAGGTCGCATCATTAGGGAACGGCTGCTGGAGACTGGGGTACCTCAAATGGAGTGGCCTGCATTTTCTCTGGACCTGAATCCCATTGAAAACCTATGGATCAGCTGAGTGACCGTGTAGAGACTTGTAACTCTGTACCCCAGAATCTCAATGACCTGAGGGCCGCCCTTCAAGAAAAGTGGGATGCCATGCCTCAACAGACAATAAGTTGACTTGTAAATAGCACGAGACATTGTCAAGCTGTAATTGATGCTCAAGGCAACATGACAAGTTTTAGAGACACTGACATTTTTTGTGGGGGTATACCCAACACTGGTGTTGACTTTTGTTTCTATAAATTGTTTGAGATGAGGAAATCACCATTGTATGCTTCTACTTAAATGCCCTACTTTCATGATATAATATCTGTCGGAGATATAAAGTGAATGAAAAATTTCAAAAGGAATTCATCCTAGAGGTGGACATATAAAACACCTCAAAAAGAGATCGTTGTTAATTTAATTATGTTGTGCAATCAGTCAAATAAGGTACAAACGTCTGTGCAAAAATATAAATGATTTATTATACAATAACTCAAGATACAATCAAAGACTACCAATGTTCCATATCACTTCTCCAACATAAAAATGTAATACAACTGTCTCGACGACAATTATGAGAAATTTATCAGATGATAATATGCAGTAAACTCAACAATGATTAGGGTAGATACGAACCCTTGCTCTGCTCAAACTATAACCAATATCGGATATCGGGTAGTATTGCTATAAAAATTATAAATGATCAAGCCTGATACAGACTATGGAATTGAAATATTCCAATCAGAGAGATTCTCTTGATCAATATTAGATATTTTATTCAGTAATATGCATCTTTACTGAATAGTGATAGTATTGATAAAGTACATCTAACATTACACATCAGCAATAAAGCAGGGATTTTCCTAAATATCAAGCTAATTAATTAAATCAATACAACATATAATAAAATTATACGTTACCGGAGAGTGCAAATGATATGCAGAGTCTAAGGGAAGTCGGCTCTAAAGTACGTTCTGATCATTGGGATTTTTCTCCCGGGGTCTCTCCTTTCTCTTTGTAGAGATGTCCCGAACATAAAATTTTCCGTTCGCGAATGGCGAACACGAGTTAACGCAAATGTTTGCGAACGGGCGAACCGCCATAGACTTCAATAGGCAGGCCGAATTTTAAAACCCACAGGGACTCTTTCTGGCCACAATAGTGATGGAAAAGTTGTTTCAAGGGGACTAACACCTGGACTGTGGCATGCCGGAGGGGGATCCATGGCAAAACTCCCATGGAAAATTACGTAGTTGATGCAGAGTCTGGTTTTAATCCATAAGGGGCATAAATCACCTAACATTCCTAAATTGTTTGGAATAACGTGCTTTAAAACATCAGGTATGATGTTGTATCGATCAGGTAGTGTAAGGGTCACGCCCGCTTCACAGTGACAGACCAAACTCTGACAGACCAAACTCCCCGTTTAAGGCACGGCAAACAACCGCAAACAGTCCATTTGCGCAACCGCAAACTCCCCATTTGCACAAGGTTGAATACCAAGCTAGCCATGTCCCGTTCCTTGTCCTCACTGACGTCATTGAAGGTCTCTTCCTCCACCCATCCACGTACAACACCAAGGGTTCCCTGAAAGGTGACAACAAGTCCCCTGGGACGCCTGCTATGGTTGGTCTTCCACCTCCTCAAAGCCACCTTCCTCCTCTGACTCCTCTTCTTCAGACTCCTCTCTCTGCGTTGCCGCAGGTCCAGCAATTGACGACAAGGCTGCTTCTGGTGGTGATGGTGACCACAACTCTTCCTCTTCATGCTCATCTACGGCCTGATCCAGCACTCTTCGCAGGGCACGCTCCAGAAAAAACACATATGGGATGAGGTCGATGATGTTGCCTTGGGTTTGACTGACCAGGTTTGTCACCTCCGCAAAAGGACGCATGAGCCTACAGCCATTGTGCATGATCGTTCAGTAACGCGGCCAAAAAATACCCAGCTCCGCAGAGGCTGTCCTCTTTTTTTTTTATTAAAAAAATCAGTTCTTACCAGTTTAATCTCTGTTTTGTCTCCTTTCAGGGGCCGGTGTATGGAATAGATTTTAGGAACCGGGAGATAGAAAAAGATGCTTGGTCGGTCCTCTTACTTCCAATTTGGGGCACTGGGCGTGCGCCGTGCAATGTACTGTGCTACCCTATATGAGTGGTATGTTAAGTAGTACTATTCCTATCAGTTTAATCCCTGTTACGTCCCCTATCAGGGGCCGGTGTATGGAATAGATTTTAGGAAACGGGAGATGGAAAAAGATGCTTGGTCGGTCCTCTTACTTCCAATCTGGGGCACTGCGCGTGCGCCGTGCAATGTACTGTGCTACCCTATATGAGTGGTATGTTAAGTAGTACTATTCCTATCAGTTTAATCCCTGTTACGTCCCCTATCAGGGGCCGGTGTGGTGTATGGAATAGATTTTAGGAACCGGGAGATGGAAAAAGATGCTTGGTTGGTCCTCTTACTTCCAATTTGGGGCACTGCGCGTGCGCCGTGCAATGTACTGTGCCACCCTATATGAGTGGTGTGTTAAGTAGTACCATTCCTATCAGTTTAATCCCTGTTACGTCCCCTATCAGGGGACGTGTATCGAATAGAGTTTAGACAACCGCAAAGAGTTGTCAATAGTTGACACACTCATGACATAAATTTTATTCCTCTATGCGTCAATCTTGGTGTAGTGATGACTGTGCTCGTGCGCACGTTTGGGAGATTGCAGGCGATGGCGGTTTTTCAAAGCCTATGGTCGTGCTGAGGTAGTTCAGTGACAGTTAAGTGACCCAGAAAACAATGATTCTGCCAAGTGGGCCCATTGTTGGCCTAGTAGGCTTTAATGATCACCTTAGATGATCACAAAGAAAATTAATGTTTTTTCTATGCAAAATTATCCAGCCAATCGCTTTTGGTCTGTTCACAATGAAGCAACGACCTTATCATCTGGGGTGTGCCAACATTGCCATTGCCAACACACTCATAGAGGTGATCACTTCATTGTGATACGCAAGCCCCTTCACCACAACAAGGTAACGATCACGAAGGGGAATTGACACATGTATGTGCCTTTTTTTTGTTTTGTTTTTGCAGCCACAGTGCAGCACCAGAGGCTAGAAAAATTAGGCATGTACACATGCCTGAAAAATTAGCTATTGTTGCACTAAAACATTGCGGCTTGAACCCTAGTTGGTGGCGGAGAAGTCACGCAAGTCACCCGGCATGCAGAGATTAAATACAGCAGCGTGTGGACCATTTTTAGCCCAAGGCATCTCATTAGGCCTTTTTTAGTCAAATGCATCCCCCACTGTCAGTCCCTTCGAGATCCATGCCTCATTCATCTTAATAAAGGTGAGGTAATCTAGACTTTTTTGACCTAGGCGACTTCTCTTCTCAGTGACAATACCTCCTGCTGCACTGAAGGTCCTTTCTGACAGGACACTTGAAGGGGGGCAGGCCAGAAGTTCTATCGCAAATTGGGATAGCTCAGGCTACAGGTCAAGCCTGCACACCCAGTAGTCAAGGGGTTCATCTCTCCTCAGAGTGTCGATATCTGCAGTTAAGGCGAGATAGTCTGCTACCTGTCGGTCGAGTCGTTCTCTGAGGGTGGACCCCGAAGGGCTGTGGCGATGCGTAGGACTTAAAAAGCTCTGCATGTCCTCCATCAACAACACGTCTGTAAAGCGTCCTGTCCTTGCCGGCGTGGTCGTGGTAGGAGGAGGATTACTTTCACCTCTTCCCCTGTTAGATTCCCGTTGTGCTGTGACATCACCCTTATACACTGTGTAAAGCATACTTTTTAACTTGTTTTGTAACTGCTGCATCCTTTCCGACTTCCGGTAATTCAGTAACATTTCAGCCACTTTCTGTTTATACCGGGGGTCTAGTAGCGTGGCCACCCAGTACAGGTCGTTCTCCTTCAGCCTTTTTATACGAGGGTCCCTCAACAGGCATGACAGCATGAAAGACCCCATTTGCACAAGGTTGGATGCCGAGCTACTCATGTACCATTCCTCGTCCTCACTGATCTCATTGAAGGTCTGTTCTTCCCCCAGCCACGTACAACACCACGGGTACCAGATAGGTGACAACGAGCACCCTGGGATGCCTGCTGTGGTTGGTCTTCCTCCTCCTCAAAGCCACATTCCTCCTCTTCCTCACACTCCTCTTCCAGCGTTGCCGCAGGTCCAGCTATCGATGCTGATAAGGCTGTTTCTGGTGGTGATGGTGACCACAACTCTTCCTCTTCCTCTTCACGCTCATCTACGGCCTGATCCAGCACTCTTCGCAGGGCACACTCCAGGAAGAAAACAAATGGGATGATGTCGCTGATGGTGCCTTTGGTGCGACTGACTAGGTTTGTCACCTCATCAAAAGGACGCATGAGCCTACAGGCATTGCGCATGAGCGTCCAGTAACGTGGCAAAAAAATACCCAGCTCCGCAGAGGCTGTCCTAGCACCCCGGTCATACAAATACTCGTTGACGGCTTTTTCTTGTTGGAGCAGGCGGTCGAACATTAGGAGTGTTGAATTCCAACGTGTCGGGCTGTCGCAAATAAAGCGCCTCACTGGCATGTTGTTTCGCCGTTGAATATCGGAAAAGTGTGCCATGGCCGTGTAGGAACGCCTGAAATGGCCACATACCTTCCTGGCCTGCTAGAGGACGTCCTGTAAGCCTAGGTACTTATGCACAAAGCGTTGTACGATCAAATTCAACACATGTGTCAACTTGCCCAAATTCAATGCCGCCAACAAATTGCTTCCGTTGTCACACACCACTTTGCCGATCTCCAGTTGGTGCGGGGTCAGCCACTGATCCACCTGTGCGTTCAGGGCGGACAGGAGTGCTGGTCCGGTGTGACTCTCTGCTTTCAGGCAAGTCAACCCCAAGACGGTGTGACACTGTCGTATCCGGGATGTGGAATAGCCCCTGGGGAGCTGGGGGGGTGCAGTTGATGTGGAGCAAGACGCAGCAGCAAAAGAGGACTCAGCCGAGGTTAGCGAAGAGGATGGAGTAGGAGGAGTAGAGGAGGTGGCAGCAGGCCTGCCTGCAAGTCGTGGCGGTGTCACCAACTCCTCTGCAGAGCCACGCATTCCATGCTTGGCAGCCGTCAGCAAGTTTAACCAATGCGCAGTGTACGTGATATACCTGCCCTGACCGTGCTTTGCAGACCAGGTATCAGTGGTCAGATGGACCCTTGCCCCAACACTGTGTGCCAGACATGCCATGACTTCCTTTTCCACAATAGAGTACAGGTTGGGGATTGCCTTTTGTGAAAAAAAAAATTCGGCCGGGTACCTTCCACTGCGGTGTCCCAATAGCTACAAATTTTTTGAAGGCCTCAGACTCCACCAGCTTGTATGGTAAAAGCTGGCGGGCTAAGAGTTCCGAACAAGCCAGCTGTCAGACGCTGGGCAAGGGGGTGACTCTGTGACATTGGCTTCTTAGCTCAAACATTTCCTTGACAGACACCTGACTGTGGGCAGATGAGCAGGAACTGCTGAAGGTGAGAGGCGGAGTGGCGGGTGGTTGAGAGGGGGCAAGGAGGACAGCAGTGGTTGACGTGGCTGAAGATGCTGGACCAGGAGGAGGATGGTGGCTTTGAGTTTGTGTGCTGCTTGTACTCATCATGTATTGATCCCATAGGCGTTTGTGATGTGAGATCATGTGCCTTCGCAAAGCAGTTGTACCTAGGTGGGTGTTGGACTTCCCACGACTCAGTTTCTTTTGGCACAGGTTGCAAATGGCATCGCTGTTATCAGAGGCAGACACACACAAAAAATGCCACACTGCTGAGCTTTGCAATGACGGCATTCTGGTGGTGGCAACAGCATGCGTTGATTGGCGTGCTGTCTGGCTGACCCCGGGTGCCGATACATGCTGTCTGACTGTGCCACTAGCTCCTTGCGACGACCTCCCCCTGCTTCCAACTCGTCTCCTCCTCCTCTCTGTCTCCCCATCTGAACTTTCCCCCTGTTCTTCTTCTCTTCGAGCGGGCACCCACGTGACATCCACGGACACATCGTCATCATCAACCGCTTCACTTGTATCTGACAACTCAGCAAAGGAAGCAGCAGCGGGTACAACATCATCATCACACCGTACGTCCATGTGTGTAATGCTGCCTGACTGAGACATATCCCTGTTATCTACATCCTCTGGCAATAATGGTTGCGCATCAATCATTTCTTCCAACTGATGTGTAAATAACTCCTCTGACAGATCAAGTGAAGCGGCTGTGGTGCTAGTGTTGGTGGTGGCGGCAGGCGGGCGAGTAGTAACTTGAGAGGTGCCCGAAGCTGAGCTGGAGGAGGATGGTGCGTCAAGGTTCCGAGCGGAAGCTGTAGAAGATTGGGTGTCCTGTGTTAGCCAGTCAACTATGTCCTCAGAACTTTTCGAGTTCAGGGTACGTGGCCTCTGAACATTGGACATTATTCTAGGGCCAAAGGAAATCACAGCACCACGACCGCGACGGCCCCTGCAGGGTGGCCTGCCTCTGCCTGTCATTTTTTTTTAGATTAGTGGTACTATGCGTGCAAGGTACTGTGCCACCCGATATGAGTGGTGGGCAGTGGGCACAGTACACTCTGTGGGCCTGACACACACTGGCAGGCAACTGCAATTATATTACAGAGAAAAAATAGTTTTACTATTTAAAATGCAAGCTACTGTGACACCAGATATGAGTGGTGGGCACTGGCAGTAGTGGGAACAGTACACGCTGTGGTCCTGACACACGCTGGCAGGCAACTGCAATTATATTACAGAGAAAAAATAGTTTTACTGTTTTAAATGCAAGCTACTGTGGCACCAGATATGAGTGGTGGGCACTGGCAGTAGTGGGTACAGTACACGCTGTGGGCCTGACACACGGCGGCAGGCAACTGCAATTATATTACAGAGAGAAAATAGGTTTACTGTTTTAAATGCAAGCTACTATGACACCAGATATGAGTGGTGGGCACTGGCAGTAGTGGGCACAGTACACGCTGTGGGCCTGACACACGCTGGCAGGCAACTGCAATTATATTACAGAGATTTTTTTTTTTACTGTTTTAAATGCAAGCTACTGTAACACCAGATATGAGTGGTGGGCACTGGCAGTAGTGGGCACAGTACACGCTGTGGGCCTGACACACGCTGGCAGGCAACTGCAATTATATTATAGAGGGGGGAAAAAAGCAGACTGATGTACTTGCCCTAAAAAGGGCTTTTTGGCGTGCTGTCAGGACGCTGTCCTTACAGCAGATCAGATGAGTCTTTGAGGACTGGAGTGGACACAGAACACTGGCCTAGCTAACGATTTCCCTATTAAATCAGCAGCAGCTGCACTGTCCCTGCTCTCACTAACACTGCAGCTTCAGAATGAATCTAAGATGGATGCTGTCCTTGCTTTTTGATAGGAGGTGGGAGGGTCTGGGAGGGAGGGCATGCTGCTGATTGGCTGGAATGTGTCTGCTGACTGTGAGGTACAGGGTCAAAGTTTGCTCAATGATGATGTATAGGGGGCTGACCGAACATCGCATATGTTCGCCCGCCGCGGGGAACACGAACAATCGATGATTGCCAGGAACTTTTCGCCGGCGAATAGTTCGGGACATCTCTATCTCTATGTTCTGTCGCTCCCTGTTGTTTGACCTTTTTTTCTTCATGTGTGTTTGGTTTATGATCACAAACTTATCAGTTAGACACACCTTCCTAACTTGGAGTTTTCCAATCATTGTCGGATAGGCGTGTACATATGATAATGACTGTGATGTCACTATCACCCAGAATGCATTTTAGCTGTTGGTGCAATGTTACCTATTCATACCTAGGTGGCAATATTGCATAAGCTACTAGCATCATCACTATTAAGGGTTAACTGTCCAGGTCTGATTTCTCTTTCTATACACATAATATATGGAATCCTAAATCAGAGCTAAGGGATTATTTTTGACACATAAACCAACTAAAACACAGACGTTTGGGTACCATTTGAGACATTTCTCAAGCTACTAAATTTACGGTACCGATCAGAATATAGTGGACCTTGTACTCTCACATACATTTGTGTCTCTTCTGTTACACCAACGATTGATTGATTGTTAGTTAAAATAACACTATCTCACTACAAAGTTTACACTTAAAATTCTTCTCATCACGCTTTAGGAGTGTATGCATTCCTAGTGAGAAATATATAAGATAATAAATGCATTGACGTCCTTCATAATATTCAATAATATAATACAATACATATGTCCTTATGATTATCTTATACTAAAAACTAATGTTCCTAATATGTATACATACATCACAGATTTTCTGTTTCATCAATAGACATTAAACCGTAGGGGTAATTAGCACCAGAGAGAGTCTAGAGAATATCCTTATCTTAGTAATAAATCTATAAGGAGACAAGAATGACTCTTCTCAGACTGGTACATCTACAGAAAAAATCATATGAACTGTGTCCTTTCCATGAACCTCTTTCGGCCTACTCTAAAATACATACACAATGGTGAATATAACACAACATGGCCTATTATATATCAAATCCACTATAATTAGGATATTTTGATATAAATTTTATACACCTATGAAAAGGCACAACATATCACTGTAGCGTGAACTTTTAATGTTTTCCATAAATTTCACCCGAAAGCCAAATATCCCTAACTTTTTGTGAATAGTGTATATCTCCCCTAATGTGTCAAAAAAGCTGATTGACCTGCTGTTTCAATGAGAGATAAATTGTAAATCGGAATCAATCTGATTGAGGTATTTGCAGAACTGTATAAAGGAAGTACAGTCTCCATTACGTCCGCAAAATATGTTGTCAATGTATTCGTGCCATGTTAGGGCATGTTTTCTACAAAAAGTATCTGTGTAGACCCACCTGTCCTCAATATCAACCATAAAGCAATTTGCAATAGGCGGTGCCACATTAGATCCCATCGCAGCCCCCTTACGCTAAAAAATAGTTATCTCCAAATATAAAAAAATTCTCACCTAAAACCAACTGAAGCAAATCTAAACAGAAATCCTGTTCCTGACTCCCTAAGTCAGATGTAGTGGAAAGTAAGTGTGATACTGCCTGTAGGCCTTTCTCATGACTGATGGATGTGTAGAGGCTATTGACATCAAGGGTGGTGAGGAGACAGTCAGGAGGCATGCTACCTTGTGATCTAATCACTTCAAGAAAATCTGAAGTGTCAAGTAAGAATGATTTGGTCATACGGATAAGTGGAATAAGGATTTTTTTTCAAGGAATATGGATAGTGGAGATAAGAACGGGTCTGTAGACACAACTATAGGTCTGCCAGGTGGTTTCATTATGTTTTTGTGTATTTGCGGACGTGTGCAGACTGGTGTGATAAGATTTTTTTTGTAAATACTGTATGTTTTTTCTTAAATCAATGATATTAGATATTTATCTAGGGTACTGTCTATTTTGTTCTTCACTATAGAGGTAAGATTGCTATAAACGTTTTCATATGTGGAGGTAGCAGCTAATTGTGTTATGATCTCAGTGGTATAATAGCTGGTATCCATCATCACCATGACTCTTCCCATATCAGCTGGTTTTATCATGATATTCTTATGCCCCTTAAGGGATTTCAGTGGTGTCATGTCATCTGATGTTATTTTGTTGTTAAGGGTCTCCTGTAACTTCTTGTGTACCAAATCAATAAAGTCCTTGGCTGAGTTTTGGAGGATTAAAGGTGTTAGATAGGTACTCCCATTAGCAGAAGTGTGCCTTCAGCCTAATGGATCAAAACAAATTATGTAATTCCTGCTCAAGAACAACAAAGTCCAATGGGCAAATCAGACAAAAAGATGTAGAGGGTGATGTTTGGGTAGAAGTCCTAGAGGTGTTGACAACTAGACCTGTGTCTGTCCCTTGGCACAGGTCTGTATACCCTGTGGTCCTAAATTGTGTGCATTTCTTCTGAATCGTCCTCATGGCCTATGTCCAGGAAAAATATCCAGGAGGTGACATAAAGAAGTTGAGATATCACTGCTTGATCCATAGTTGTAGTATAAGTGGTGTACAGAGCATGAGAATGGTTAGTATCCTGCCATCGGTGGACATGTTTAAGTTGACAGTCCACCATGTCACAGATGAACTTGTTTCTTTTGGTATTCTCAGTGGATCTTCAGAATTCCAGGGCCTTCTCAGTTTTTGCTTTGAATTCAGGCCATACAGAAGCTGGTAATAGGGAGGTGAGCTGTTCCTTGAAGGATCATAATTTCTCTTTAGATTCTGGAATGGCTTGCTGCAAATGCTTCATAATGAGAAGTATAATAGCAAAAGAATGCTTAGTTAAAATGTTTTCAAAGTTACAGTAATATTACCTTTTCTCTAGAAGCAGAGATGGACGTAAATTCACTCTCTGTCCACGTGGAAAGCGTTCTGTTGTTAACTCAGCGCTACGTGCCTGCACTGCTGGCTCTACACGCAGGCACAGGCACCGTGCTCTCTTATTCCCTTCTGCTGCCGTGCGTCATGCTGACAAGCGTGGGCAGCAGGTAGCTTAAGGCTGGGTTCACACGAGCGGATGCCGTGCGTGGCATCCGCTCCGTGAAAGAGTGCCAAGACCCGATGCAGACTGCAGAGGCACGGAGCATTAACATGACTAATAATGCTCCGTGCCTCTCTGTGACCTCTTTACTACGAAATCACAGTGACAACTGTTATTTCGTAGTAAAGAGGTCACAGAGAGGCACGGAGCATTATCAGTCATGTTAATGCTCCGTGCCTCTGCAGTCTGCATCGGGTCTTGGCACTCTTTCAAGGAGCGGATGCCACGCATGGCATCCGCTCATGTGAACCCAGCCTAACTGTTGTATCTGTGCTCCGTGCCAGAGTTTACTTCTGCTTGATTCCTGTATTGTTTGTTAGGGCTTGAACGGGTATGTCTCTCCTCCATTGTGAGGTAGCACGTACACGCCTTCTATCTCCCCAGCCTATGGATGGGTTGCAGGAAGTATTTAAGGGGGCTTTCTGCCCCAGGAAAAGGCGCCTGAGCAATCTTGGTCACTAGTAAGGGTGAGCGAATCGACTTTGGATGAAACATCCGAAGTCGATTCACATAAAACTTAATTTCAATACTGTATACATAGCTCCATACAGTATTAGGATGTATTGGCTCCGATGAGCCAAAGTTATTACTTTGCCAAGTCTCGCGAGACTTCGTATAACTTCAGAAATTAATTCATAATGTAAAAAAACATTTCCCGAACTCGGGTTCGGTTCCAAGTTTCAAGAGTTTTCTTAAGGAACACCCCTTTTGTGATGTCATGTCTCCTATTTAAGTGAATGTATCTTGAATAAAGTTCTCTTGCTCAGGGGGATAAGAAGATCTTTTCATAAAACCAACTTTTGTGTCTGGTCTCATTATAAAAGCAGTATGGCATATGCATACTTATACTTCTAATTGATTTGGCACCACACAAAGAAGATGAGAATCGCTTAAGTTGGGATAACAAATTGGTGTCCCTGGGTGGGCAGACAGCTTGCGTAGCTTCCGATTCAAACGCCCACGAGAGGACTTGCGCAAAGCCATCAGATGAGGTCACATGCTGCAGCAAGGTAATAAAGCTTTATTTCTTAGATACCTTCTCTGAGCCTTTTGCCCAAATAGATTCTCAAGAGTTGAATTTGTGTTATCGCGATAGAAGGGTTCAAATTATAGCTGATCTGTCCTTTAGAATTTAAGAACTCATTTAAATATTACTTTTTTGTGTGGTAGGACGTGCTGGAACTAAGCAAAAATTGTAGACAGTTGAGTCGGATATCCGTGACATATAATTGGACCTAAGCCAAGCTCTGACGAGAGTTTTGGAGATTCATGAGTAGTGACCAGGGGTCCTCTTGATGGGAATTGAGTAGGATTAACGCCAATTACGGGCAGTTATTAAGATTTTGTATCCCTACAGAGGTGAATTGGACCAGGGGTCTTCACCAAAGGATTTATGGATTTGATAGTGATTAGATATCGTTTGATCTTTGTGTAACTGTTTTAAGCTAGCGGGTTTGATAGTAATCAGAAATCGTTTGATCTGTGTGTAACCACAAAAAAACGGGGCAATTCTAATGTTACAGGATATGAGGAGATGTTAATAGCGGCTCAGCTAATGCAAGAAAGAGAGGAAAAGTTTCAGTTAGAAAGTTGAAAGCATTTTGGGATACTGTGTAGCAGAGAGATCCAGTATTATCTGGAAATACGTAGTATTGTGTAAGAGTTCCCCCCAGAGGCTGCATATCGAAACTGCATAAGACTACTTTCACACTCGTGTTTTGTGCGGATCCGTCATGGACGGATCCGTTCAGATAATGCGGCCGTCTGCATCCGTTCAGAACGGATCCGTTTGTATTATCTTTAACATAGCCAAGACGGATGGAGGACGGATCCGTTTTCTATTGTGCCAGATTGTGTCAGAGAAAACAGATCCATCCCCATTGACTTACATTGTGTGCCAGGAAGGATCCGTTTGGCTCAGTTTCATCAGACGGACACCAAAATGCTGCAAGCAGCGTTTTAGTGTCCTTCTCCAAAGCGGAATGGAGACTGAATTGATGCATTCTGAGCGGATCCTTTTCCATTCAGAATGCATTAGAATGCAAACTGATCCATTTTGGACCGCTTGTGAGAGCCCTGAACGGATCTCACAAACGGAAAGCCAAAATGCCAGTGTGAAAGTAGACAAAGAAGGAAAGTGCAGTAGGAGGTAGATCAAATGAAAGTTTGTGGATAAGTGTATTGAAGGAAAAGGAAAGTTGATTAAAGGGTTATAGGCTGGTGCAAGCTGAGTTATGGTGAAAATTGTATATGAAAGTGATAGAAGTTGAAGTAAGTTGGAGAAATGATCAGCATTTATATTGCAAGATGGAGGATTTTGAATGAATTGCCATCCCATCCCCCTTTCTCAAATCTGCTGTAACCCACACTGGTTATTCTGTGCCTTTTAGTCCATAATAACTTTTCCTGTTTTTCTTTTTCCTCTGGAATGTGCTCCTCTAGAGGGAACCTCCTCCCATCATGTATTCTGCTCCTTTCCATTTCCCTACTGTGTTCTAGTGAAGTCCTTCCCCCCCAGGAATCCAATCCCCCCTATGGTGGGGCTGGTAATTGGTAATGCATCTGCAGACTGTGAAGATACTAACATGTGTGTTATCTATAGATCTTCCAGACAGGGCTCCATTCATGTTATAGGTCCCAGTATTGGATTAGATCCAATGATGTCTGCAAATAACCTTTCCCAATTGTATGTTCCACTATTTTAAAATGTGCCTGCAGAGACTATTCCTTTGATGCCAACTGGAAATGTCCCTGACAAATCCAGTTAATCTAAGTTTGCACTCATTCTAAGTCCTTATTCAGATGAGTGGATTTCAGTCACAGAAAAAATGAGAGATTTCTAGCATCATTTTATTATGTATGAAATCTGCTGTACCCAGTATCCCCAGTAGTAACATCAATTTTTCCCCGATGAGTAGAATTTCCAATTCAGAGGACTTACCTATACTGTTTGATAGACAATTACTTGGGGGGGGGGGGGGAGGAGAGTTTTCTCAAATTGTGAGATTTAGAAGGTTTAGTCCAATGTAGAGCTGGGGATTCTTTCTCTCAAGATTGTAGCTTCAACAGTGGGTGGGGAAGGAAGCATTTAGGTTATTATCCTGTTACATTGTCTGAATGCATCAGGACAGGGCAGATAATGTGGAGAAAGTTTTCACTAGACTCCAGGAAAGTTGGGTGGATTTGGGCTTTGAGCATACCTTAGATATGCATGAGAAAATCTTAAGTGCTGCCTTTGTGGATGGTCTTAAGGATCATCTGGAAAGGTCTAGTATTAGCTAGGCCTGAGTGAAGTTCACTATAGCCCTCCATTTTGTCCTCACATTTTGTTGAAGTTGAATTGAACAAAGGCCTAAGGCGGGCGTGGCTGTCTACCAGTCCTCCCCACAAGAAGGGGGGAGGAAGACTTTGTATGTACTTGCCCACTTCTTCACCCGTGGGAGGAGCTACAAATGTTCAAACCTTCAAGTGCAATGCCCATAGGGAATTAACAATCCAGAGTCAAAAGCTGGATCCCTATTATCTGTACAATCCTTAGGATCTGCTTCCATTGCCTCATAGCAAACATGTTCCATGATCTCTCATGGCTAAGGGTAGTATAACATGTGTAGGAGTAGATAGTAATGTAGTTCCTACTCCTCTCACCAACTGCTCACCGCCTCAAATGTGCACAAATTTAGATCCAACTACTCTGCTGCCTCTGGAGGGGGGATGGAGTAGTAGTGCCTTCCCACCTCTAAAAATTCAAATTCACATGACTGTCTCCAATTCATAACCACATTTTTGAGTTTTTGGAAGATAATTTCAGGTTCTTGGAAGATAGATCATCTCGGACAGGATATGCTGTTCCTACTTAATCTGATGTTATCAAGAACGAACCACTCCCTCCAGCAATGTTAGTGCAGGAGATAGAGCTGAAGACACTCGCTGAGGTTTGTAAGATGGCTGAGGGTAAGACTGCTAACATCAATATTAATCCAGGTATGCCTTCGGTATCACTCATTATTATGGTCTAATCTGGTGAAGCAGAGATTTTGTTTGATCCATGGGTAAGACCATCAATAATGAATGCTGAGTGTATGAAAGATGTTTGATGCCCTGATGCTGCCTGAGAAGGTAAAGGGTAAACTATTACCTGAATTCTATGCTAAGTGGAAGTCTGTGTGATACAGGATGGCTTAGAGCCAGTGGACTTCCAAAAGTTTGTCTTTTTCAGATACAGGCTACAGAGGCTGAAAGGAAACATCAAAAGATAAAGGTAGAAGTGATGATTGAGAATGGACTTTAAGTTGGTAAGAAACTCTTCCTTCAGAGGGCACTCTACCTAAAGAGGATGGATTTAGAACATGGGCAAATCAAGAGAGAGAAGGTGTGATTGGGTTCTGTGGTGGATGGCTCCTGGGTTCAACAATGCTGCCACTAGGTTAGTCGAAGGTGAATGCTGGGAGAACTATGGGAGTTCCAGGAAGGCATATGCCAAGGTCATCTTCCCCATTTCAGAGACTGCGGATTGACAACATTCAGAACAAAGGTGGAACACTGTGAATATGTCTGTGTCTGTATTGATCTCTTTCCAGGATATTCAGAGATTTGGCCTGTAGCAAAGGCTACAGCTAAAAGACTGACTGAGGTGAGAGTACCTTTTCTCCATCCGGTACACACCTTACCGGAAGATATGCCTAAGTCCTAATGAAGTACTCTTTGGGAATGCCCCTAGATTAGGTCTCTATTTCCCCAACAGATCCAGTTGCAGCATAGTAGTTTTTCAAATTATGTTGTCTGCTGTACAAATTGATTATCTAATGTGTATTTCCAAGTTTTAGTTTGTTTTCTAGAATCCAGACTGTATAGAAGCGATTCATTCTTTACAATCAGGAGATTGGGTAGTGGTGAAACGAGAGAGAGACGTGCGGAAACCCTACAGCTACGGTTTGAAGATCTACATCAAGTCCTGATAACCACCGCCACTGCTGTCGAATTGGAAGGAGAGATTGGAGTTATGTGTCATATTGCAATCAAGTGCCAGGACTATAAGAGCCATAATGTTTTTGCATGTTGTATTGTTTGTTTCATATTGTACAAGGGGGAAATCACAGTCAAATCAAATTTCAACGGTGTTATATTATCAAGATGAGTCAGGAACAACTAAGTTGACTTTTGCAGTATAGTGGACTGTAAGACAGATGACAGATAGGACACTTGGTTTTGGTCTGATAAGTACATCTGTGTGACTGGAAAAGAGCCAGTCTATGGTAATTGTGGATATTGGAGATTAACAGAATAGAGCACTAGTCTGAAGAGTTGGGAATATAAACCAGTGGAAACTACCTCTAGAGTCAGTAAAGGTGAAGGTTTGTCACAAGGATGACTGTCCTGAAGGTAACACCACCAAACAGTTGTAAACATAATGAGTGTAATCCTCTGTTCCTGTCCATTAGAAATCCTATCCAACAGCATTCGAGGATATATGTTTTAGGAGCATGTCAAAGTGACAAAAATCCCCTAGGCAAATTTAGAATGTTGGTAAGGGAAAAACCTCAAAGTTCAGTTGCATCTGTGGCTCCTACATCCTTACCTATAATTGGCATTAAATATTTGGTTAATTTAAAAATATAAAGACAAACTGGCCTTAGAGACAGGATTTTATACAGGAAATTTGGTGTTTTCCCTCCAGAATATTGTTCTTAAATAATTCAGCTGAATAAGACAAGTTGTGACTCTGATAGTTCCTGACAGTTGGTTTATTAACCAAAATTATCAAAACGCAGATATCTGGTGATTGTATGGAGATTTGAAACTCCAACACAGGATGCATGTAGAATGAAGTAGCCAATGTACCCTGATCAAGTACTGATGCCATTTGTTCTATTCTCACCTCCTGAGTGAGATCAAATCAGTAAGCAACACAATGTCCGGTCACAACTAAGGAGGTCACTCCCTACATCCTTTGACTCACATGTATACATGGATGCCATAGGAGTCTGTGGAAGAGTTTCTGACGAATTTAAAGCTAAAAGTCAGCTGCAGAATTTTAGTCATTAATTCCCACGATTAGTAGTAATAAAAAAATAAATGAAATGTAGATTGGATTAACATATCTATTGTCATCAACAGAGATTTGAGAATTACACCTGTGATGCTGCGAAGGGAATAGTGGAACAACTGAGCTCTTTCTCTGTGAAGACTCTACAGAACCGACTGGTCCTTGACAGCAGAAAAAGGAGGGGTCTACAAGATGGTTGAAAGTTCCTGCTGCATCTACATTCCGGACAACACTGCCCCTGATGGAAGGATCACCAAGGATCTGAAGAAACTGATGGACTTTATCAAATAAACTGACAGGGAAAAATTCTGAAATGAATCACATCATGGCCAGAACAATGTTTTGGGAACTGGTTCAGTGACTACAGTGTTTTTAGCATTTGGCTTTAACAGGCTGTTATATAGTTCTCCGTTTTAGGAAAATTGTTTTTAAAAATGTTTAATACATCCATGCCCACACTATGTATATGTGCTGTGCCTCTGTCAAAGATTATTCCATCCTGAAGTGAATAAAAGAAAAACTTGTTGATGGTTGCGGGGTAAATAGGACAAGGTGAAGGCAAACCCGAAAGGGAGTTGAGGGTACCTGGTGAAGCAATAAGGAAAGTCCAGATCTTTGCTGTTTAGGGCATTGGGAGAGTACCTCACCTTTGGTCTATTTCCCGCAAAAGGAGGTATTTGTGAGAGAGAGGTTTTTATATATAATGTGAACATCCTGTAGTACACATTTTTGTCCACAAGGTGGCAGCTAACCATTTGTGTGAGCCTCTGTACATTTCTTTGTTTCTAAGACAACTGTAGAGAGAAGGTTAAATGCTATTTGCATTTTTCAAATCTACCTATGAACTCAGAGTTGACGTTGCTGAAACCACTCCTATCAAGTTAAGGAGCGAATAGTCTTTTCTTAAGGAACACCCTTTTGTGATGTCATGTCTGCTATTTAAGTGAATGTATATTGAATAAAGTTCTCTTGCTCAGGGGGATGAGAAGATCTTTTCATGAAACCAACTTGTGTGTCTGGTCTCATTATAAAAGTAGTATGGCATATGCATACTTATACTTCTAATTGATTTCGCACCACACAAAGAAGATGAGAATCACTTGAGTTGCGATAACACACCTGAAGCAGGTTCATCTGGTTCTTCAAAGGCTAAGAGAAAATCGTCTGTATGCCAAGTTTGAGAAATGTTCCTTTGAGCAGTCTCTTCCATTCCTAGGATACATAATATCCAATACTGGCCTGCAGATGGATCCCGAGAAGCTGTCAGTGATTTTAAAGTGGTTTCGTCCTTCAGGTTTAAAAGCAATCCAGCAGTTCCTGGGATTCGTCAACTAATATCGCCAGTTCGTGCCGCACTTCTCATCGTTGGCTGCTCCCATCTCTGCCTTGATCCGTAAAGGAGAAAATCCCAAAAATTGGACACCTGAGGCTGAATCTGCATTCCAAGCCTTGAAGCAGGCCTTTTCTGCGTCTCCGGTTCTCCATCGCCCTGATGCTAGCAAGCAATTCTATCTTGGGGTGTATGCATCGTCTCTTGGAGCTGGGGCGGTGCTTTCACAAAAAGCTTCCTCCTGTAAGATGGTAACCTGTGGTTTCTTCTCTAGGGCCTTCTCTGGTCCTGAGCGCTCCCGATCGGTAGGAGGAGCCTCAACACATGATTGATCCCGCAAAAATAGCTGTTTTTCCTGTCAAGTTGTCTGAAATTCCGCCCAGAAAGACTTTAGTTGTGCAGAACCTCCGGAAGCAAGTTCTACTCTGGGGTCATTCCTCAAAAATTGCAGGTCATACTGGACAACAAAAGACTTTCAAGTTCATTGCTCAACGGTACTGGTGGCCATCCATGCGGCAAGACATCCAAGAGTTTGTCGCTGCCTGTCCGTCATGTGCACAGAAAAAACCTCCAATGTCCAGCGGGCCTCTTACTTCCTTTTCCTGAGGCTCCTTGGCAACAGGTAGCCATGGATTTTATTACTGATCTACTCTTGTCCTCTGGTTGTTCTGTAATTTAGGTTGTGGTGGTTCGTTTTTACAAAATGGCGCACTTTGTCTCTCTGCCTGGTCTTACTTCTGCTCAGCTGGCGAAAAAATTTTATTGAACACATTTTTCATCTCCATGCTTTTCCCCACTATATTGTGTCAGATAGAGGTGTGCAGTTTACGTCTAAGGTCTGGAGAGCTCTTTGTAAGCTTTTGAAATGTGTCGCTGGATTTCTCTTCGGCTTATCATCCACAGTCTAATGGTCAAGTGGAACGAGTCAACCAAATCCTCACCAATTTTATGTGACATTTCTCCAACCTCCATCATGATGACTGGGTGGAGTTATTACCTTAGGCTGAGCTTTAGTACAATAACAATATCAGCGAGTCTTCCAAGAAGTCACCATTTTTTGCTGTTTGCGGTCAACAACCTAACTTCCCACTCCCTGTGTCTTCTACTTCTGGTACTCCTGCAGCGAATGCAACTTCAAGGGAATTCTGTAAAATGTTTGTGTTCATGAAGGAGGCTGCTGATAAAAGACGTAGAGATTCTCCTGGCGGTAAAGTGTGGCATGCCTCCAAATACCTCAGGCTCAAAATACCCTCTTACAAATTGGGTCCACACTTCAGCGGTCCATTTGAGATCCTCAAGGAAATAATGATGTTTCCTACAAGCTTAAGCTGCCAGCCTCTCTCCGGGTACCAAATTCCTTCCACATATCTCTGCTCAAACCTGTCATCCTGAATTGTTTTTCTCAGCTCCTGTTGTGGTTTGGGATGAGAATGTCTATGAGGTGAAAGCTATTCTGGGGATGGAGAAGAGTAGAGGTAAAACACTGCTTCCTGTGGATTGGAAGGGGTTTGGTCCTGAGTAGTGTTGATCGAGCCAGTTCGCCTCGAGCATCTCGATGCTTGGCACATGGCGGTACTCGGTCGAGTACCGCATGTGCTCAAGCGCAATTCTCGAGTCTCCTCCCCGCACGTTTCTTGGCTTCTACGCAGCCAATAAACGTGCAGGGAGGTACTGGCACGCACTGTTATGTCGTAACCATGTTGGCTACTGTCATTACAGTGATTGGCTGGCCGGAACGCGCCATCGGGTACTATAAAGCACCCGATCACGTGTTCAGCTCAGTCTTAGTCAGGGAGAGCTGAGCATAGAAAGGGACAGTGTAGAGAGTGTAATTCGAAGATTTTTATTTGAAAAACTTTTCACAGACCCAAAATTCCTTTTAAGGACTATTGTGTGTGACAGTAGCAATATGTTTCCCTTACGTCCTACCGGCAGCACAGATGGGGTTAGCCACCCCCCCTCCCGTGGACTGGTAGCAATGGCGGAATTTTTAATGAGCCCAAGTAATAAAAAAATCAAACACTTAAGTCTCCCCTATAAAGGAGGGAATCACCCCCAGCCTACTGTGTTTTTCTTTTACTAGGGGGATCTCTTTTTCATTTTATCTGCGGGCTTTGCCTTTTTTAGCCTTGTGTAACCTGCCGGCAGCTTACCTGCTGCCGGCTCCGTGCAGCTGCTCTTTTCTCCGGTGGGTTTGGCGGCGCCCTCAGTCCGTTTTTCGTGTGGCCGCTGGGCGCCGCCGTCTTCCGGAAGTGACGTTGGAGTGTTCTGACTTCACTTCCGGGGCTTCCTTGTTGGAGGATTTATTGTATTTATCTGCTTTGAGGGAGAACTTTTGTTTAGTTAATCTGTGTTTCCTTCTAGGGGCGATGCTTTGTTTCTGGGCCCATCCCCTCCCCTATTTAAGGAAGCATTGTGCACCAGTTCGGTCTCTGGCTGCACATGCTTCTCAAGCTAGCTCCCAGAGTCCCTATAAGTCGGTGTTTCTCCACTTATTGGTGCTTTATTCTTCTGGTCCTAAGTTTCAGCTTCCGCCGGTCTGCCTTTTACCTTTTTTCCTTAACATTTTAAGGGTAGTTTACAAATGTTTTATTTGTTTATTTTCCCCGCAGTGATGTCTTCTCCGCGGGAAAAGACTGTGTTGAAGATCCATAACTGGGGCTCCACAGTTATTTTGCATATTACATTCTCCACGGGAAGAAAGGCGAGTTCCAAGAGGAAACATTTATCCTGCTACGATTGTAGCGCTCTTTTGGAGGATAGCTGTCCCTACTCCAGGTGTGACAGCTGCCGTCCGAGGGTCCAACCTTCTAGTGAACCCACGATGCAGGATATGTATCAATGGGTGAAGACCTATGTGGATGGATCTATCAAGGGAGTCGTAAGCCTGCTTGATGAAAGGCTTCCTGCTCAGACCCCTATGGAGTCCTCTGCTCCTGTGGAGAGATCTTCTGTGGTCTCCTTAGTTTCTTCCTCCACGGATGAAGAGGAGCTTACTTCAGGTTTCTTTCCTCCAGAAAAGATACAGGAATTACTTAAGTCCATCAGGTCGGGGGACCCCTCTGATCCTGCTAGTCGGGTACTTTGTGTCTTTAAAGTGGATGAGACCCTCCTCTCTGTCATGCGTACAGAGTGGAAGAAACCTGAGAAAGCTCCGGTTCTAACTAAGAAATTTAGAACCATGTTCCCGATGGCTAAATCCTTCGTGGAATTGTGGGGTTCCATTCCTAAGGTGGACATGGCTATTGCCAAGTTGTCCAAACGCACTCTGGTCCCAGCAGACTATGGGTCTAGTTTGCAGGATCCTCTTGACAGGAGAGCAGAGTGCACTCTGAGGAGAGGTTATACATCAGCCGCAGCTTCCGCTTCTACAGCCATTGCTGCTACTGAGGTCTCTACGTTCCTCCGGGCTCGCCTGAACCAAATTCAGACGAACGTGGATCAAAAGGTGTCTTGTGACGACATTCTTGTGTCAGTGGCCCATAGGCCTTTGTGGCTTAAGCCTTGGGTCACTGACAACTCATCTAAATATAATCTATGTGCCCTTCCCTTTCAGCCCAACCGCTTGTTCGACTTGGAGCTAGATAAAATTATGGAAGGCCTGTCGGATAAGAAGGGGAAGAGTCTTCACCAGCAGTCCTTTACCAGGGCGGGGCAGACAGAACCGTGGTGGTGGGTCTGGCCAGCAGTCAAGTGCCCGAAGGGACTGGGGAGCACGGCAAAGAGGTTCAAGGCGTTCTCGCAAAGGAGCCAAGGATAAAAGATCCACCTCCTGACTACGGGCCTCCTCGAGGGTCTTGGATGACTCCTGTTAACTCCTGCCGCCCCCTACCAGAAAATTTCCCCACTCCTCTTCCTCATCTTCCCGTCGGGGGTCGCCTTTCCCACTTCAAGGACATTTGGATCTGAGAGATTTCGGATCCCTGGGTCCTGAACGTCATCTCCGAGGGGTATTTCATCAATCTTATCTCTCTTCCTCCGGACAGGTTCATCAAGACCAAGCTTTTACAGGCTGCCAAGCAGTCGGTTCTGGAGGCTTATATTCAGGATTACATACGCAAGGGGGCTCTGGAGGAGGTTCCGGCAGGGGAACGGGGCTTAGAGATCTACTCACCAGTTTTTCTGGTTCCCAAGACGTCAGGGGATCTCCAGATGATTATCGATCTGAGATTTTTCAATCGATACATAAGGAAGGTAAAGTTTTGTATAGAAACCATCAGGTCAGTGGTTCACGTTCTCAATCCTGGAGACGTGATGGCAACCCTGGACCTCAAGGATACATATCTGAACATTCTGATTCATCCTGCTTCCAGGAGATATCTCAGAATTGCGGTCCAGGTTTCGGGGGTCATCAGACACCTTCAGTTTCTTGCCCTTCCTTTTGGCATTTTTTCTGCCCCTTAAACTTTCACCAAGGTGGTGGTTTCTGTGGTGGCGGCTTTAAGACTTCAAGGACTGACCATCATTCCTTATCTGGACGATTGGCTTTTAAAAGCATCTTCTCTAGCAGTCCTAACCCACCATCTTCATCTTAATCTCCTTTCTGTTCCACCTGGGTTGGATCATCAACTGGCAGAAGTCGAACGTGAGCCTGTGGACTTCAGTAAGGTATCTAGGCTTCATAATCGACTCCGTCGGGATGTCTCTCCAGTTGACTCCAGAAAGAAGATCCCGAATACAGAACACGGCAGAGTTCCTATCCATTCCTCGGCAAGTCCCAATTCGGACCCTCATGAAGATGTTGGGGCTCATGTCGGCGTCTGTGGAAGCAGTCCCTTGGGCTCTATGGCACCTCCACCCGCTACAGTTGGAGGTCCTCTCCAATTTGGTGATTGGCTGTAGGTAGCGGTAGGGCGGAGACTTGCAATGTATAAATAGTGGTCATTATGAGCGCGTGTACGCTTAGGACCTCACTTCCCCTGACGAAGCCACACCAGTGGCGAAACATGTCGGGAGGGGTGCCATAGTGTAGCGTTTAGTTTTAGACCGAATACAGAGAGTGAACTAGCAGGAGAATCTAGGACCAGTTGCAGACCAGATAGCGATTGTGCAAAGGCACCTTGTCATTACCCAGCAAGCTAAAGCACAGCTGAACAGCAATATGAGGCAAAGCTTAGAGAGAATTGAATATAAGAGTGAGTTTCAAACGCAGTCACTGTGATACCAATCAACTGTCAGCACACAGGATCACTGATATAGGAGAGAGAAGTGTTGGCAACTAGTCTAAAACATTGCCAGTTGTTGCAACAAGGTATAATCTCCTCTAAGATAACAAGTGGTAGTAACACTGGATGTGTCTGAACAGTTGAGACAAACGTTCCACTGGACAAGTGGCTACGGTGTATGAACACTGTGTACAGAGTGATACAGTACAAATCACATAAAATCTGAATCAACCAACTGTCAGCACACAGGATCACTGATATAAGAGAGAGAAGTGTTGCCAACTGGTGTAAAACATTGCCAGTTGTTGCAACAAGGTATAATCTCCTCTAAGATAACAAGTGGCAGTAACACTGGATGTGTCTGAACAGTTGAGACAAACGTTCCACTGGACAAGTGGCTACAGTGTAGGAACACGGTGTACTGAGTGATACAGTACAAATCACACAAAATCAGAATCAACCAACTTTTTCTGGCCCATATTTGAGGGATATGACTAGACAGTGATAGCCATATGCATCTCTGGTTGAACTGGTACACACATGAGTACATCAAACTGATTCCCTGCATCAAGTACCTTCATGGTTGCAATACCAAGATAGGAATCTAAATGAATATACACTCAATGCAACTATACCCCTGAATTGTTGCTAGCCATAAGCAACAGTTGATAGTTCAATATATGAGAAGATAATAACATATATTCAATCTCTCAACTGTATTCTGATAGTTTTAACACTAGATTTTATTTTTTAGTATTGAACGAATAAAGATATATTTATTTATGGTTGGAACTACGACGGCATCTGATAGTCTTCGAACCTCCGACATTCTTGGCAAATGCTTTTGCTTTGGTTCGTCTTGCGCCGGTCCAAGAATTTCACCTCTAGTGGCACAATACGGATGCCAGCGGCCGTCCCTCTTAATCATGGCCCCAGTTCCGAAAACCAACAAAATAGAACCAGAGTTCTATTCCATTATTCCTAGCTGAAGTATTCAGACGACCTGGCCCGCTTTGAACACAGTAAATTTTTTTCAATGGTCAGCTAAGCAGCAGGCACTCTCCCATAATTTTTTAAATGGTCAGCTCAGTAGCAGGCCCTCAACCATAATGTTTTAGAGGGTCAGCTAAGCAGCAGGCCCTCGCATATAATTTTTTAGAGGGTCAAATCACCTGCAGGCCCTCACCTACAATCTTTTACAGGGTCAGCTCACCTGCAGGCCCTCGCATATGTTTTAGAGGGTCAGCTCACCTGCAGGCCCTCACCTACAAAACTTTAGAGGGTCAGCTCACCAGCAGGCCCTCACCTAATTATACCTAATCGGTAATTTGCGCTGCCTTGCTTGGAAGTGGTAGCCATAGCTGTTTCTCAGGCTCCCTCTCCGGAATCAAACCCTGATTCCCCGTTACCCGTGGTCACCGTGGTTGGCGCTGGAAATAACATCGAAAGTTGATAGGGCAGACATCCAAATGGATTGTCGCTGTCACGGGGACGTGCGATCGGGCCCAGGTTATATAGAGTCACCAAAGCAGCAGCAGGCCCTCACCCATAATGTTTTAGATGGTCAGATCAGCAGGCCCTTGCTCCAAATGTTTTTGAGGGTCACCAGCAGGCCATCAATCATAATTTTTCAAGGCTGTATATAATGCCCTCCTTTATGTGTAAAAAAAGGTGTATTGTAGTTCTGGTCCCTTGTAATTATTGGCAGCCCTTTCACTTAGTGCATAGGCTTTATGAGTGTAGGAGTCCCACTACCTGAACAATTGTACCACAATGTGAATGAGGCCCTCCTTTATGTGATATACAGGTTGTATCTTAGTGCCTCTTCCTTGTAATTTTTGGCAGCACTTGCACTATATATACAGGAAAGAATGTTTCCAAACACTTTTTACTCTAAAATCGATTTTATCTTTGGTTCTGTGCATATTATTGTCAGTCTGTAAAAGTGACGTACTACTCTGAGCACATCGTTCCCAGCAGCGACCTGGGAGTCCAAGATGCATCCAGACATCCTCTCTATGTGGTTCCTGAACCATTTCGGTGGTGTTTCCATAAATTTCTGACCTTTTCCTATGAACCAGGCACCCTCCTCTCTTCAGAGCAGGGGTTGCCTGGTTTAATACTCGGGTTCTCCCATTGACTTCCCTTATACTCGGGAACTCGGCAGAGTATCCCGGTGTTCGGCCCGAGCCACCGAGCACTATGGTGCTTGATCAACACTAGTCCTGAGGAACAATTTTGGGAACCTAGGGAGAACATCAATGCCCCTCTTTTTTCTCTAGGGCCAGGCCTGAGGAGAGGGGCTGTAAGGGGAGGGGTACTGTTAGCCCAGTGCTCCGTGCCTGCACTGCTGGCCCTACACACAGGCACTGGGCTCCCTCATTCACTTCTGCTGCCGTGCGCCATGCTGACAAGCGTGGGCAGCCAGTAGCTTAACTGTTGTATCTGTGCTTACCCCCTGGTCAGCTGACTCAGGGACTGCTCTGGAGTGACACTTGGTAACTCCCCTTACGGCCCAAGCATATCCTCACCATCAGAGGCTCTAGTGAAGACCAGGCAGTTACTTAGACACGCCCCTCCAGGGTATAGCCAGTCAGTGGTGCAGTGGGTCCACACCCACTTGCATAACATCTCTCTTGTATTACTCTGCCAACGTGGAAAAATCTAGTTCATATGAGATCAACTTGCATTTTCCCAATCCCTAGATTGCAGTTCACTGCTTGAGATGTGTAGGAAATTGTTGGCAGTATTCACATGGGTGGGACATAATGTTGTTTACAGAAGATACATCATAAAAGTAGAAGACATTAACCAGGTGCCAGGACACAAATACAAAACATTGAAACATACCCCCTTCACTGCTAGTTATTTACCTATTATGATGACCCCAATTTACATATTGTATGTACTCACCTGAACGCCTTACACATATTGTAAGATCTTTTGGATTTGTGATTACTGTATAGCGCTGCTCTTACATTAGTCAGAGTTTGTGACTGCATCAAATGTCAGGGTCCAACACCCGCAGCCCTGCCAATGAGCTATTTGCAAGAGTTGCTGTGCCAGAACAAGGCATCAGAACAGCACAGCTCCATCCAATGGGTCGTGGCTGTGCCACGTATTGCAGTGCTGCTCCCATTCAGTTGAGCTTTTAGTTCACTCCATACTTTTTGAAACAGATGTGGCTTGTAGTACAATCCACTACGGCTTTGTCCCAGTCAAATGAAGCACTGCAAATGACGTCTGAGCCTCCTCATTGTGCGCCTTATCAAAATTAGGCGATCCTTCAGTATTCCATGCTCCTGGATCAAAAACTACTCCAGCCCCTTACTGGAGTAGTTTTTATTCCTCCTTTAGGCCGAATGCACACGGCCGTGAGCGGTCCGTGGTATCCCGGCCTGGAATCCTGCTGACAGCAGGAGCGCACGGCGTCATTGGTTGCTATGACGCCGTGCGTTTCATGCCGCCGCTGCACTACAGTAATACACTGGTATGATCTATACAAGTGTATTACTGTAGTGCAGCGACGGCATGAAGCGCATGGCGTCATAGCAACCAATGACGCCGTGCGCTCCTGCTGTCAGCAGAATTCCAGGCCGGGATACCACGGACCGCTCACGGCTGTGTGCATTCGGCCTTATGCTTATTTTCAGGAAGTGAGTTTGCCGAAGGCCTTCAAAAAAAACTATCACACGGGAGATTAACCTCTTCAGGACACATGACGTACCGGTACGGCATATTGTATCGTACTTAACCACCTCAGCCCCCAGTGCTTAAACACCCTGAAAGACCAGGCCACTTTTTACACTTCTGACCTACACTACTTTCACCATTTATTGCTCGGTCATGCAACTTACCACCCAAATGAATTTTGCCTCCTTTTCTTCTCACTAATAGAGCTTTCATTTGGTGGTATTTCATTGCTGCTGACATTTTTACTTTTTTTGTTATTAATCGAAATTTAACGATTTTTTTGCAAAAAAATGACATTTTTCACTTTCAGTTGTAAAATTTTGCAAAAAAAACAAGATCCATATATAAATCTTGCTCTAAATTTATTGTCCTATATGTCTTTGATAAAAAAAAAAATGTTTGGGTAAAAAAAAAAATGGTTTGGGTAAAAGTTATAGCGTTTACAAACTATGGTACAAAAATGTGAATTTCCGCTTTTTGAAGCAGCTCTGACTTTCTGAGCACCTGTCATGTTTCCTGAGGTTCTACAATGGCCAGACAGTACAAACACCCCACAAATGACCCTATTTCGGAAAGTATACACCCTAAGGTATTCACTGATGGGCATAGTGAGTTCATAGAACTTTTTATTTTTTGTCACAAGTTAGCGGAAAATGATGATTTTTATTTTTTTATTTTTTATTACAAAGTCTCATATTCCACTAACTTGTGACAAAAAATAAAAAGTTCTATGAACTCACTATGCCCATCAGCGAATACCTTGGGGTCTCTTCTTTCCAAAATGGGGTCACTTGTGGGGTAGTTATACTGCCCTGGCATTCTAGGGGCCCAAATGTGTGGTAAGGAGTTTGAAATCAAATTCTGTAAAAAATGACGAGTGAAATCCGAAAGGTGCTCTTTGGAATATGGGCCCCTTTGCCCACCTAGGCTGCAAAAAAGTGTCACACATCTGGTATCTCCGTATTCAGTAGAAGTTGGGGAATGTGTTTTGGGGTGTCTTTTTACATATACCCATGCTGGGTGAGAGAAATATCTTGGTCAAATGCCAACTTTGTATAAAAAAATGGGAAAAGTTGGCTTTTGCCAAGATATTTCTCTCACCCAGCATGGGTATATGTAAAAAGACACCCCAAAACACATTCCCCAACTTCTACTGAGTACGGAGATACCAGATGTGTGACACTTTTTTGCAGCCTAGGTGGGCAAAGGGGCCCATATTCCAAAGAGCACCTTTCGGATTTCACTCGTCATTTTTTACAGAATTTGATTTCAAACTCCTTACCACACATTTGGGCCCCTAGAATGCCAGGGCAGTATAACTACCCCACAAGTGACCCCATTTTGGAAAGAAGAGACCTCAAGGTATTCACTGATGGGCATGGCGAGTTCATGGAAGTTTTTATTTTTTGTCACAAGTTAGTGGAATATGAGACTTTGTATGAAAAAAAAAAAAAAATCATCATTTTCCACTAACTTGTGACAAAAAATAAAAGATTCTAGGAACTCGCCATGCCCCTCACGGAATACCTTGGGGTCTCTTCTTTCCAAAATGGGGTCACTTGTGGGGTAGTTATACTGCCCTGGCATTCTAGGGGCCCAAATGTGTGGTAAGGAGTTTGAAATCAAATTCTGTAAAAAATGACGAGTGAAATCCGAAAGGTGCTCTTTGGAATATGGGCCCCTTTGCCCACCTAGGCTGCAAAAAAGTGTCACACATCTGGTATCTCCTTATTCAGTAGAAGTTGGGGAATGTGTTTTGGGGTGTCTTTTTACATATACCCATGCTGGGTGAGATAAATATCTTGGTCAAATGCCAACTTTGTATAAAAAAATGGGAAAAGTTGTCTTTTGCCAAGATATTTCTCTCACCCAGCATGGGTATATGTAAAATGACACCCCAAAACACATTCCCCAACTTCTACTGAGTACGGAGATACCAGATGTGTGACACTTTTTTGCAGCCTAGGTGGGCAAAGGGGCCCATATTCCAAAGAGCACCTTTCGGATTTCACTCGTCATTTTTTACAGAATTTGATTTCAAACTCCTTACCACACATTTGGGCCCCTAGAATGCCAGGGCAGTATAACTACCCCACAAGTGACCCCATTTTGGAAAGAAGAGACCCCAAGGTATTCGCTGATGGGCATAGTGAGTTCATGGAAGTTTTTATTTTTTGTCACAAGTTAGTGGAATATGAGACTTTGTATGTAAAAAAAAAAAAAAAAAAAAATCATAATTTTCCACTAACTTGTGACAAAAAATAAAAAATTCTAGGAACTCGCCATGCCCCTCACGGAATACCTTGGGGTGTCTTCTTTCCAAAATAGGGTCACTTGTGGGGTAGTTATACTGCCCTGGCATTTTACAGGGGCCCTAATGTGTGGTAAGTAGGTAAATGACCTGTGAAATCCGAAAGGTGCTCTTTGGAATGTGGGCCCCTTTGCCCACCTAGGCTGCAAAAAAGTGTCACACATCTGGTATCGCCGTACTCGGGAGAAGTTGGGGAATGTGTTTTGTGGTGTCATTTTACATATACCCATGCTGGGTGAGAGAAATATCTTGGCAAAAGACAACTTTTCCCATTTTTTTATACAAAGTTGGCATTTGACCAAGATATTTATCTCACCCAGCATGGGTATATGTAAAATGACACCCCAAAACACATTCACCAACTTCTACTGAATACGGAGATACCACATGTGTGACACTTTTTTGCAGCCTAGGTGGGCAAAGGGGCCCAAATTCCTTTTAGGAGGGCATTTTTAGACATTTGGATACCAGACTTCTTCTCACGCTTTGGGGCCCCTAAAATGCCAGGGCAGTATAAATACCCCACATGTGACCCCATTTTGGAAAGAAGACACCCCAAGGTATTCAATGAGGGGCATGGCGAGTTCATAGAAAAAAAAAAATTTTGGCACAAGTTAGCGGAAATTGATTTTTTTTTCTCACAAAGTCTCCCTTTCCGCTAACTTGGGACAAAAATTTCAATCTTTCATGGACTCAATATGCCCCTCAGCGAATACTTTGGGGTGTCTTCTTTCCAAAATGGTGTTATTTGTGGGGTGTTTGTACTGCCCTGGCATTTGAGGGTCTCCGCAATCATTACATGTATGCCCAGCATTAGGAGTTTCTGCTATTCTCCTTATATTGAGCATACAGGTAATGAGATTTTTTTTTTCCGTTCAGCCGCTGGGCTGAAAGAAAAAAATGAACGGCACAGATTTCTTCATTCGCATCAATCAATGTGGATGAAAAAATCTCTGCCAAAAAAAGAAAAAGGAGGGGAAAGGCATCTGCCAGGACATAGGAGCTCCGCCCAACATCCATGCCCACTTAGCTCGTATGCCCTGGCAAACCCGATCTCTCCATTCACATCAATCGATGTGGATGAATAAATCATTGCCGGGATTTTTTTTTATATATATACAAAGTGTTTGCCAAAGTATATGAACACCGCCACCTCCTCAGCTCATATGCCTCGGCAAACGTATCTTTTACTGCAGAGGAGAAATCTCGTCTTGCAGCGCCGCATACACCGACTTGCGTGTAATCTGACAGCAGCGCAATGCTTCTGTCCGAATGCACATCAGTGCTGCAGCTAGTCGATCGGTTGGTCCACCTGAAAGGTAAAAAAAAAAAAAAAAAAAAAGAAAAAACCAGGCCGCAAAGCAATAACTTTATTAACTTTAGAACAGAACATATTAACTTTTTTTAACTTTTGCAACTTTTTTACTTACCGGTAATTTTTTTTTTGTTTAGTTTTTTTTACCTTTATAGAACAAACCTCTCCTTCCCCATGGGACAATGTGCAAAGCGCAAATCGCCCAAAGATGTGGCGAAGTACGTTATGCACTTTATCCCAGGTGAAAGGAGAGGTTTGCAGCAGCTGTGAGTAAAAGGGCCCTAATAGCCCTGTGTGCCTGTCCTGTGAGATGCAATCCCTATGCTAGGTGTACCTGTGTGTGGTACTTCCGGAAACACTCACCTAAGCATAGGGCAGGGTGGTCAGGGCAGTCAGGACAGAAATAGCGGGTGTCACGCCTTATTCCACTCCTGCTACAGACACGACATTTTTTTCGGGGTGGCGGTTGGGTTGAGGTACCAGCAACAACACTGGGGAAATGTCGCTCGTGTAGACGGCTAACTACACTGGTGGATGGGGCCACGGAACCTCCTGGGTAAAGGAGGTTCGCGATGATCTCTTCCTGGAATTTGAGGAAGGATCCTGTTCTCCCAGCCTTACTGTAGAGAACAAAACTATTGTACAGCGCCAATTGAATTAAATATACAGACACCTTCTTATACCAGCGTCTGGTTCTGCGGGAAACTAAATAGGGAGCCAACATCTGGTCATTGAAGTCCACCCCTCCCATGAGCGCATTATAGTCGTGGACTGAGAGGGGCTTTTCAATGACACGGGTTGCCCTTTCAATTTGGATTGTCGTGTCTGCGTGAATGGAGGAGAGCATGTAAACGTCACGCTTGTCTCTCCATTTCACCGCGAGCAGTTCTTCGTTACACAAGGCAGCCCTCTCCCCCCTTGCAAGACGGGTGGTTACAAGCCGTTGGGGGAAGCCCACGCGACTAGTTCGCGCGGTGCCACAGGCGCAAATCCGTTCTAGAAACAAATGCCTAAAGAGGGCCACACTTGTGTAAAAATTGTCCACATAAAGATGGTACCCCTTGCCGAATAAGGGTGACACCAAGTCCCAGACTGTCTTCCCACTGCTCCCCAGGTAGTCAGGGCAACCGACCGGCTCCAGGGTCTGATCTTTTCCCTCATAGATCCGAAATTTGTGGGTATAGCCTGTGGCCCTTTCACAGAGCTTATACAATTTGACCCCATACCGGGCACGCTTGCTTGGGATGTATTGTTTGAAGCCAAGGCGCCCGGTAAAATGTATTAGGGACTCGTCTACGCAGATGTTTTGCTCAGGGGTATACAAATCTGCAAATTTCTGGTTGAAATGGTCTATGAGGGGCCGAATTTTGTGGAGCCGGTCAAAAGCTGGGTGGCCTCTGGGACGGGAGGTGGTGTTGTCGCTAAAATGCAGAAAACGCAGGATGGTCTCAAATCGTGTCCTGGACATAGCAGCAGAGAACATGGGCATGTGATGAATTGGGTTCGTGGACCAATATGACCGCAATTCATGCTTTTTTGTCAGGCCCATGTTGAGGAAAAGGCCCAGAAAAATTTTAAGTTCGGAAACTTGGACTGGTTTCCACCGGAAAGGCTGGGCATAATAGCTTTCCGGGTTTGCGGTTATAAATTGTGTGGCATATTGGTTGGTCTCTGCCACGACTAAGTCCAAGAGCTCCGCAGTCAAGAACAGCTCAAAAAATCCCAGGGCCGAACCGATTTGAGCCGTCTCAACCCGAACTCCAGACTGGGCGGTGAAAGGGGGAACTACAGGTGCGGCTGAAGTTGGTGACTGCCAATCAGGGTTTGCCAGCACCTCAGGGACTCTAGGGGGTCTACGGGCCTGTCTGCGCGGTGGCTGCGACGGGGTAACTACTGCACGTGCCACCGTACCAGCTTCAACTGCCCTTCTGGTGCTCGCTACTTCACCAGGTTGTACGGCAGTGCTGGTACTAGGTCCAGGAAGGGCTGCGCTGCTGGTGTATGCCTCACCACGTGATCCGGCAGCGACAGCCCCACTCTGCTGCTCTTGAAGCGGATCCTGCGTAACCTGTGGTCTAGCGACACGGGGCCGGGTACGCCTGGTGCTGCCAGGGACCTCAACCTCCTCGTCCGAACTTTGGGTCAGAGAGCCACTGCTTTCTACAGGTTCATATTCTGACCCGCTAGATTCGTCAGATGAGGGTTCCCACTCCTCATCCGACTGGGTCAGAATACCCCCTGTTTGACATTTTGGACTACTAAATTTAGGGGTATTCCCTGAGACTACCCAAGAAAAAAAGCAAACCTGTCTTACAAAGGGGAGGCTAGCGAAGTACCGGAGGCCGCTGCGGTTGATAAAAAATATCAAAACAGATTTTTTTATCGCCGCAGTGCGTGTAAAGTGAATGTGCAGTGATCAAAAAATAATAATTTTTTGTCACTGCGGTGGGGCGGGCGTGGGTGAACGCACGTGTGGGCGACCGATCAGGCCTGATCGGGCAAACACTGCGTTTTGGGTGGAGGGCAAACTAAAGTGACACTAATACTATTATAGATCTGACCGTGATCAGTTTTGATCACTTACAGATACTATAAAAGTACAAATGCTGATTAGCGATACGCTAATCAGCGAATAAAAGTGACTGCGGTGCGGTGGGGTGGGCGCTAACTGACGCTAACTACCTAACCAAGGGGCCTAAACTATCCCTAAAACCTAACAGCCAATACCAGTGAAAAAAAAAAAGTGACAGTTTACACTGATAACTTTTTTTCCTTTCACTAGTGATTGACAGGGGCGATCAAAGGGGTGATCAAAGGGTTAATTGGGGTGCAGGGGGGTGATCTGGGGCTAAGGTGTGCTGTTTGGTGTACTCACTGTGAAGTCTGCTCCTCTGCTGGATCCAACCGACGAAAAGGACCAGCAGAGGAGCAGAGAAGCCATATAACAGATCATATTTACTAATATGATCTGTTATCTGGTTTGTGATTCGATTTTTTAAAAATCAGCAACCTGCCAGCGACGATCATTGGCTGGCAGGTTGCTGATGCAACTCTCCTCGAACTTTTGCCGGCCCGCGATGCGCATGCGCGGGCCGGCTGTGACCGAAATCTCGCGTCTCGCGAGAAGACGCGCCGGCGCGTCCACTCGGAATGAAACAACCACCTCCAGGACGCGTCTGTGCGTACAGCGGTCCGGAGGTGGTTAAGGACACATGACGTACCGGTACGTCATGTGTATTTCCGATCACCGCCGCCCGCCGGGCGGTGATCGGAACAAGGTGCCTGCTCAAATTGTTGAGCAGGCACCTTGGCTAAATGCGCGGGGGGGGGGGTCCTGTGACCCCCCCGTGTCGGCGATCGCCGCAAACCGCAGGTCAATTCAGCCCCCTGGATCTCACAGGCCGGAAGCTGTATGAGTAATACACACAGCTGTCATGGTCTTACCTTCTTGCTGTTCTCCTTCGTTTGACATGTGCTGGCGGCCATCTTGGTTTCTGGGTTTCTTGTAGCCTTCCACCCTGCGGCTCCTCCTTCCCACTGGGAGGAGCTGGATGCCTAGCTCATATATATAGGAGGTCTGTGGCTTCAGTTCCTTGCTTGGTCCTCCTGTGTTCACATGCTTCTAAGACTGCTGCTGCTTCTGGTTCCTGATCCTGGCTTCGTCTGACTACCCTGCTGGTTCCTGATCCTGGCTTCGTCTGACTACCCTGCTGGTTCCTGATCCTGGCTTCGTCTGACTACCCTGCTGGTTCCTGATCCTGGCTTCGTCTGACTACCCTTCTGGTTCCTGACCCCTGGCCTCTCAAAGACTCTGCTTCGGTTTCACCATCCGTTTGGACTTTTGCTTTACAGCTTTATTTTCAATAAAGCCTTCTTATTTTTCACTTATCTCTTGTTGTACGTCTGGTTCATGGTTCCGTGACAACAGCATTACTCATACAGCCAATGCATTCCAATACAAAAGTACTGGAATGCATTGTAAAGGATTAGACCCCCAAAGTGGGACAAAAAATAGTGGGAAAAAAATTGAAAAAATAAAGTTCCCCCCCCAAAAAATTTAAAGTTTCAAGTAAAAATAAACAAAAACGTAATTTTCCCCAAATAAAGGTAAAAAAAATTGGTAAAAAGTAAGGAAAAAAAAAAAGTTGACATATTAGGTATTGCCACGTCCGTATCGTCTGGCTCTATAAACACATCACATGACCTAACCCCTCATATGAACACCGTAAAAAAAAAAAAAACTGTGCTAACTAAACCATTTTTTTGTCACCTTACATCACAAAAAGTAAAACAGCAAGCGATCAAAAAAAATATCATGAGACCTAACCCCTCAGGTGAATACTGTAAAAAAATAAAAATTAAAATGGTGCAAAAAATTCCATTTTTTTGTCACCTTACATCACAAAAAGTGCAATAGCAAGCGATCAAAAAGTCACACGCACCTCAAAATAGTGCCAATCAAACCGTCATCTCATCCCGCAAAAATCATACCCTACCCAAGATAATCTCCCAAAAACTGAAAAAACTATGGCTCTCAGACTATGGAGACCCTAAAACATGATTTTTTTTGTTTCAAAAATGAAATCATTGTGTAAAACTTACATAAAAAAGTATACATATTAGGTATCACCGCGTCAGTGACAACCTGGTTTATAAAAATACCACATGATCTAACCTTTCAGATGAATGTTGTAAATAACAAAAAATAAAAACGGTGCCAAAACAGCTATTTCTTGTTAACTTGCCTCACAAAGAGTGTAAAATAGAGCAACCAAAAATCATATGTACCCTAAAATAGTACCAACAAAACTGCCACCCTATCCCGTAGTTTCTAAAATGGGGTCACTTTTTTGGAGTTTCTACTCTAGGGGTGCATCAGGGGGGCTTCAAATGGGACATTGTGTCAAAAAACCAGTCCAGCAAAATCTGCCTTCCAAAAACCGTATGGCATTCCTTTCCTTCTGCGCCCTGCCGTGTGCCCGTACAGCGGTTTACGACCACATATGGGGTGTTTCTGTAAACTACAGAATCAGAGCCATAAATATTGAGTTTTGTTTGGCTGTTTACCCTTGCTTTGTAACTGGAAAAAATTATTAACATGGAAAATCTGCCAAAAAAGTGAAATTTCGAAAATGTATCTCTATTTTCCATTAATTCTTGTGGAACACCTAAAGGTTTAACAAAGTTTGTAAAATAAGTCTTGAATACCTTGAGGGGTGTAGTCTCTAGAATGGGGTCATTTTTGAGTGGTTTCTATTATGTAAGCCTCACAAAGTGACTTCAGACCTGAACTGGTCCTTGAAAAGTGGGTTTTTGAAAATTTCGGAAAAATTTCAAGATTTGCTTCTAAACTTCTAAGCCTTGTAACATCCGCAAAAAATAAAATGTCATTTCCAAAATGATCCAAACATGAAGTAGACATATGGGGAATGTAAAGTAATAACTATTTTTGTAGGTATTACTATGTATTATAGAAGTAGAGAAATTGAAACTTGGAAATTTGCAATTTTTTACCAAATTTTGGTAAATTTGGTATTTTTTTTATAAATAAAAATTAATTTTTTTGACTTCATTTTACCAGTGTCATGAAGTACAATATGTGACGAAAAAACAATCTCAGAATGGCCTGGATAACTCAAAGCATTTTAAAGTTATGACCACTTAAAGAGACACTGGTCAGATTTGCAAAAAATGGCCTGGTCCTTAAGGTGAAATAAGGCCTAAAGGGGTTAAAAAAAACTTTGTAGGTTGGCTAATGGACTATACCAACCTCTCTAATGACCAGCTACATTTTTTGTCATGCATTTCAGGAGCCATAACTTTAATCTTTTTTTTTTTTTTTATAGACATGGCTGTATGAGGCTTGGGTTTATGCAGAACAAATTATATATTTTTTTTTACTTTTTTTTTTGCACAAATATAGAAAAAAAAAAGCAATTGTCAGCATTGTCTTTTTAAGTTTATCATGTTCTACACTGAGTACCTATTAAATTCATTTATCAGTTTATGATCATGTAGATACGGTAACTAGTAGGTGTTGGTTTCTTATTTTTATGTAATGTGTAGATAATATATATTTTAATATTAATGGTCAGAATTATTATTTTTTTACATTTGGATTGGAGCTTCCTTCAACCCCAGCTGTGAAGCAGGAGTCGGCTGTAAGAACTACAGTTATTAAAAGTTTCTTCAAGCAGAAGAGCTTCAGGAACAGTTACTCCCCCCCCCCCCCCCCCCCCCCCCAATGCAGCAGTGCCAAAAGACATCTGGCTGAAGACCTGTCCCACTTGGCCCTTAATAGACAGTGGGTGGTTGTTAAGGGGTTAAGACTAGTGTTGAGCGCGAATATTCAAAAAGCAAATTTTTATCGCGAATATCGCCACTTCACGATTTCGCTAATATTTCGAATATAGTGCTATATATTCGTAAAAACGAATATTAATTTTTTTGTTTTTTTTATACAAATTCACTGTACACATATAATTGATTGTGTCTAAAAAGTCCAAAGGCTCCAATCTTACTCACATTGACGAGTAAGTGATTAAAGTGCGAATCTTCGTAATGCGAATTTATTATTTTATTTGCGCTGCTGCGAATATCGGCACTGATCCCAGAAGAGAGAGGTAAAGAGCTTAGGATTCATATAGCACCATATTAGCAAATATGTAAAACTTCGAAATATTCGTTTTACGAATATTCGTTTTTTTTTTTTTTTTACAGTACACATTACAATGATCTGTACTGTGTAAAGTAATGTCATCCCCCAGTTTATCGATTGTGTCCAAAAAGTCCAAAGGCTCCAATCTTACTCACATTGACGAGTAAGGCTACTTTCACATTAGCGTTTTTCTTTTCCGGCAAAGAGTTCCGTCACAGGGGCTCTATACCGGAAAATAACTGATCATGCATTTTCCCATGCATTCTGAAACGAGAGTAATCCGTTCAGGATGCATCAGGATGTCTTCAGTTCAGTCATTTTGACTGATCAGGCAAAAGATAAAACTGTAGCATGCTACGGTTTTACCTCCGGTGAAAAAAACTGAAGACTTGCCTGAATGCCGGATCCGACATTTTCTTCCATAGGAATGTATTAGTGCCGGATCCAGCATTCAAAATACCGGAATGCCGGATCCGTCCTTCCGGTCTGCGCATGCGCAGACCTTTAAAAATGAGAAAAAAATAAATACCGGATCAGTTTTGCCTGATGACATCGTAAAAACGGATCCGGTATTGCAATGCATTTTTCTGACTGATCAGACATTTTTCAAACTGATCAGGATCCTGATCAGTCTGAAAAATGTCTGATCAGTCAGAAAAAAATGACATGCGTTTGCATACAGTTTGCCTGATCAGGCAGGCAGTTCAGGCAACGGAACTGCCTGCCGGAATCAAACAACACAAGTGTGAAAGTACCCTAAGGCCTCTTTCACACGGGCGTTGCGGTAAAATGTGCGGGTGCGTTACGGGAACACCCGCGATTTTTCCGTGCGAGTGCAAAACATTGTAATGCGTTTTGCACTCGCGTGAGAAAAATCGCGCATGTTTGGTACCCAAACCCGAACTTCTTCACAGAAGTTCGGGTGTGGGTTAGGTGTTCTGTAGATTGTATTATTTCCCCTTATAACATAGTTATAAGGGAAAATAATAGCATTCTGAATACAGAATGCATAGTAAAATAGAGGTGGAGGGGTTAAAAAAAAATAATAATAATTTAACTCACCTTAGTCCACTTGATCACGATGCCCGGCATCTCCTTCTGTCTCCTTTACTGAACAGGACCTGTGGTGATCATTCATTACAGGTCAAGGACCTGTGGTGACGTCACTCTGGTCATCACATGATCCATCACCATGGTGAAAGATCATGTGATGGATCATGTGATGACCGGAGTGACGTCACCACAGGTCCTTGACCTATAATGAATGCTCACCACAGGTCCTGTTCAGTAAAGGAGACAGAAGGAGATGCCGGGCATCGCGATCAAGTGGACTAAGGTGAGTTAAATTATTATTATTTTTTTAACCCCTCCAGCACTATTGTACTATGCATTCTGTATTCAGAATGCTATTATTTTCCCTTATAACCATGTTATAAGGGAAAATAATAATGATCGGGTCTCCATCCCGATCGTCTCCTAGCAACCGTGCGTGAAAATCGCACCGCATCCGCACTTGCTTGCGGATGCTTGTGATTTTCACGCAAACCCATTCACTTCTATGGGGCCTGCGTTGTGTGAAAAACGCAAAATATAGAGCATGCTACGATTTTCACACAACGCACAAGTGATGCGTGAAAATCACCGCTCATGTGAACAGCCCCATAGAAATGAATGGGTCGGTATTCAGTGCGGGTGCAATGCGTTCAACTCACACATCGCATCCACGCGGAATACTCGCCCGTGTGAAAGGGTCCTAAGTGATTGAAGCGCGAATCTTCGTAATGCAAATTTATTTGCGCTGCTGCGAATATCAGCACTTATCCCAGAAGAGAGAGGAAAAGAGCTTAGCATTCATATAGCACCATATTCGCAAATATGTAGAACTTCAAAATATTCGATTTACGAATATTCGTATTTTTTTTTACAGTACACATTACAATGATCTGCACTGTGTAAAGTAATGTCATCCCCCCAGTTTATCGATTGTGTCCAAAAAGTCCAAAGGCTCCAATCTTACTCACATTGACGAGTAAGTGACTGAAGCGCGAATCTTCGTTATGCGAATTTATTTGCGCTGCTGCGAATATCGGCACTTCCTGAGGACACTAATCCCTCCCTTATTTTAGCTTGTGGGCCAATGAGAAGGAGTCAAACAGGTTAGCAACATCCCTAGCAACCAATCAGAAAGTTGCCCACCCCTTACTATATAAGATATTTTTCATGGCAGCCATTTTGTGCAGTTTCATGTGGTGGTGATTGAGAGAGGAGCTTGAAACTGTGCAGTGCTGTTCTTTGTCAAAAGAAAATTACAAATCGATTTTATTAGTTAGTGAATCTGATAGTGTTAGATAGGGTGGGTTAGTGTAGCTGATAGGTTAAAGTTTAGGGTACAATGTTAGTTAGGAGAAATATAATAATTTATTTAGGTTAGTGAATAGTGTAGCTGATAGCTTCTAACTACAGTCAGGTCCATAAATATTGGGACATCAACACAATTCTAACATTTTGGGCTCTATGGAACCTCCAAAACAGCTGGTCGGATCCGTCCTGCCGTTAGTGTACGTGTGGCTCCGGAATACCGCTCCAGACCCATTGAATGTAGTGGGAACGGGGCGTCATACCGGGCTGCAACGATAAACCATGCAGAGAGGTGCACAGTATAAAACTACAACATGTCGTCATGGTTTGCGGAGTTCCTGCCCAGGAACTCCGCCACGATCCCTTGATAGTCAATGGTGCTGGAGCTGTAGTCTGGGGCCACACGTACACTAGCGGCAGGACGGATCCGACAAGCTGTTCACCTGACGGAACAACCTGGCGGACGTCCATGCCGCTATTGTGATACTAGATTAAGTGGGTGATGTATGTAAAGTAATCATGGCCTTTTACTGTAATACAGATTGATGATTGCTGTTTATCTAGATATATACACACATATATTTATTATTATGTGTGTGTGCAAAGTACGAAATCAGCCGGTTACATCATACATCACTATCGCGCTATGTGGATAAATATATACAGTCAGGTCCATAAATATTGGGACACCGACACAATTCTAAAATTTTTGGCTCTATACACCACCACAATGGATTTGAAATGAAACGAACAAGATGTGCTTTAACTGCAGACTGTCTGCTTTAATTTGAGGGTATTTACATCCAAATCAGGTAAACGGTGTAGGAATTACAACAGTTCGCATATGTGCCTCCCACTTGTTACTGGACCAAAAGTAATGGGACATTTGACTTCTCAGCTTTTCCATGGCCAGGTGTGTGTTATTCCCTCATTATCCCAATTACAATGAGCAGATAAAAGGTCCAGAGTTCATTTCAAGTGTGCTATTTGCATTTGGAATCTGTTGCTGTCAACTCTCAAGATGAGATCCAAAGAGCTGTCATTATCAGTGAAGCAAGCCATCATTAGGCTGAAAAAACAAAGCAAACCCATCAGAGAGATAGCAAAAACATTAGGCTTGGCCAAAACAACAGTTTGGAACATTCTTAAAAAGAAGGAACGCACCGGTGAGCTCAGCAACACCAAAAGACCCAGAAGACCATGGAAAACAACTGTGGTGGATGACCGAATAATTCTTTCCCTGGTGAAGAAAACACCCTTCACAACAGTTCTCCAGATCAAAAACCAGGAGGTAGGTGTATGTGTGTAAAAGTCAACAATCAAGAGAAGACTTCACCAGAGTGAATACAGAGGGTTCACGACAAGATGTAAACGATTGGTGAGTCTCAAAAACAGAAAGGCCAGATTAGAGTTTGCCAAACGACATCTAAAAAAGCCTTTACAGTTCTGGAACAACATCCTATGGATAGATGAGACCAAGATCAACTTGTACCAGAGTGATGGGAAGAGAAGAGTATGGAGAAGGAAAGGAACTTCTCATGATCCTAAGCATACCACCACATCAGTGAAGCATGGTGGTGGAAGTGTCATGGCGTGGGCATGTATGGCTGCCAATGGAACTGGTTCTTTTGTATTTATTGATGATATGACTGCTGACAAAAGCAGCAGGATGAATTCTGAAGTGTTTCGGGCAATATTATCTGCTCATATTCAGCCAAATGCTTCAGAACTCATTCGACGGCGCTTCACAGTGCAGATGGACAATGACCCAAAGCATACTGCAAAAGCATCCAAAGAGTTTTTTAAGGGAAAGAAGTGGAATGTTATGCATCTGCCAAGTCAATCACCTGACCTGAATCCGATTGAGCATGCATTTCACTTGCTGAAGACAAAACTGAAGGGAAAATGCCCCAAGAACAAGCAGGAACTGAAGACAGTTTCAGTAGAGGCCTGGCAGAGCATCACCAGGGATAAAACCCAGCGTCTGGTGATGTCTATGCGTTCCAGACTTCAGGCTGTAATTGACTGCAAAGGATTTGCAACCAAGTATTAAAAACTGAAAGTTTGATTTATGATTATTATTCTGTCCCATTACTTTTAGTCCCGTAACAAGTGGGAGGCACATATGCGAACTGTTGTAATTCCTACACCGTTCACCTGATTTGGATGTAAATACCCTCAAATTAAAGCTGACAGTCTGCAGTTAAAGCACATCTTGTTCATTTCATTGCAAATCCATTGTGGTGGTGTATAGAGCCAAAAATGTTAGAATTGTGTCGATGTCCCAAAATTTATGGACCTGACTGTATGCCCTACACTACACCCTGCACTAGGAGAAATATAATAATTTATTTAGGTTAGGTAATAGTTAGCTGATAGTTTCTAGTGCAGGGTGTATGTTAGGTATAGTGTAGGCTTTAGGTGTTTTTGAGTTTTCTAGTTTAGTGTCTGTAATTTACAAAAAAAAAAAGTGTATTCGTTTTTGTTTATTACTGTTTCGTTTGTGGCGTGTCTGCGTTTTGGTCTACGTCTTCTGTTATTTAAAAAAAATAAAAAAAATTATGTGTTAGTCTTTTACCGTTTAGTTGTTATACTATCTGCGTTATTGTCTATGTCTTGTGTTAAAAAAAAAAAAAGTTTTCGTTTTTGTGTCCGTTTTTTACAGTTTAGTTGGTGTATTGTCCACGTCAGTGTCTGTGTCATTTGCTAGTTAAATAAAAAAATTTAAAAAAAAGTTTATTTCAGTGTTAGCTTTTTATTGTTCAGTTGGTGTAGTGTCTCCGTCTTTTGTTAGTTCAATCTAAAAACTTTAAAAAATAAAATAAAGTTTATTGGTAGTTTTTTACAGTTAAGTTTGTGTATTGCCTACGTCATTGTCTGCGTCTTTTGTTAGTTAAATTTTTTATTTTTTTTTAGTGTTTTTTTTTACTGTCTAGTTGTAGTGTCTGCGTCAGTGTCTGCGTCTTTTATTTGTTAAATAATAAAACAAAGAAAAAAGGTTTTTCTTTGAATAATTATATATAATTTTTGTTTTATTTATTGGACCACAGTCCCCATCCCAATAAAGTTTTTCCCTAATTCCCGTTTTATAATATATTTTTTTCTATCATCAAATAAATATGAGGTCTTCACGATCGAGCAGCAGGGGTAGGAGAGTAGTTGGTCCCAGTGCTGGACCGCTGCCAGCACGGGGCCACTCCTCTACCCACCGAGGTGCGGACGCAGGTGTCAGGGGCGTCCGCCTTATTTGAGTTTTTTTTGGCACTGGCAGCAGGCGAATTTCCTCTCAGGATGCCGAGGAAGTAGTGTCTCTCGTGGCACAAGCCAGTGCCACAGAGTCCTCTGCCCCGGCTTTGAGCAGCAGCAGCAGTTCGTCTCCTGTAGGACCAACCCCCAGCCCCCAAGAATCGTCCCTGCTCCTGTTTGACAGCGACAGTGAGAGGGACACCTTGGGGGAGGTAATGCAGGAGGCTGACTTGCAGTTCAGTCCTCAGGGTCAGGACCTTTTGGAAGGGATGGAGGAGGAGATGGAAGGGGTACCCCAGTGACATGACATCCCTTCCAACAGGTGCAGGCGGTTTCAGCCAGCGAAACCCCGCACCTAGTCAGACCCAGGAGTCAGCGAGGGGACAGAGGAGCCAGGTCAGGGGCTCCATGTCTGCTGTTCCCCTCAGTCCATAACTGGTTGGCCCTGGGTCTGACATATCAGGGGACGAAGAGGAGGGTGACAGAGAATGGGTGCCACCTCCCTTGTCAGGCATCAGCAGCACTGATGAGGAAGGTAGGCACCAGAGGCAAATGGTGCGACAGGTTGCCAGTGAGCCCAGCGTTAGGGGCTCCACTGGTAATGGCAGTAGGAGGAGGCAGCAGCAGCAGCCAGCTCCACCTGTGCGCACCGAGCTTGAACAGGCGCAAGTCAGCACCACCCCATCTGACAGTAGGTCGGTGCGTAAGTCACCTGTTTGGGCTTACTTCACCCTGGCACCAGATGATGCCACAATTGGCATTTGTAAGCTGTGCCATGCCAGGGTGAGGAGAGGGAGGTCTGCGGCTCGGCTGGGTACCACTGCCCTCCCCCAGCACACGCGAGTCAACCACTGGCGGGAGTAGGAACAGATGCAGGGTGGTCGTAGCAGCAGTGCCACCAGCAGTGTACAGGGGACAGCAGCTCCTGCCACTGTTCTGCAGCCACCCCAACCACTTCCAACAAGGCGTTCCCACTCCCCTGCTCCCTCTCCTAGAGGTACTGGTACCGGCAGCCAGACCTCTGCCTCCACCGCACCCTCCTCTATGTCCGCCACTGCCATCCGGCGCCAGCCCACGGTTGCTAACCTTTTTAAATGCACCGCGCCCTACGCCCCCCGGGGACCGAAACGTGCGTTCACTCAATGGGCTCCTGGCAAGGGTTATCGCCCAACATCTGCTGCCCTTCAATCTTGTGGACAGCAATCCATTCCGGCAGATGTTGGAGCAGGCACAACCCAGATGGCGTGTCCCCAGCCACCATTTCTTTGTCAGGACTGGCGTCCCTGCCCTACACCAGCACATTGTGCAGAATGTATCCCTGTCGCTGGATCACGCTGTCAGCGACAGGGTACATCTCACAATGGATGCTTGGACCAGCAGGCATGGGCAGGGACACTACATCAGATTTACTGCCCATTGGGTGTCCCTCCGAGGCGCGGGGAGGGATCAGCGGCATCTGACTTTGTGGTGCCGCACCGGGGTGTCCATGGGAGAACTGCTTCTCTCCCCCCACAAGCCACTGTCTCCACGGCAGCTGAGCCCCCCAGCAAGCATCCCCGTAGCTACACAAGTGTGGGGCACGTCCGCTGCCAGGCCGTGCTCCAGCTTGTGAGCTTAGGGGAACGGAGACACACTGGACCTGATGTTCTGGCTCAGGTCCAGAAGTGGCTGACACACCATAGGCTAGACGCAGGTATGGTTGTCTGTGACAACGGCAGCAACCTACTCGCCGCCCTCCATGCTGACAGTCTAACACACGTGCCCTGCATGGCACATGTCCTCAACCTTTTTGTACAGAAATTCCTCCAAACATACCAAGGGTTGAGTGACATTGTACCAAGGGTACGGAGGATTGCCAGCCACTTCCGACGCTCCCCAACTGCTGCCGCGTCCCTGTCCAAACGGCAGCCGGACAACAGCCTGCCACCTCACAGGCTGATTGTGGACAGTGTGACGCGGTGGAACTCCACCCTCCACATGCTGGTGAGGTTGTGGGAGCAGTGAAAGGCGGAGAGGGAATACCTGCTGGACCAAGGCACTCCAGGGCCAGCACACCCACTCCCCTACATCACTAATGTGGAGTGGGTGCAGATACAGCAGGTCTGCCACGTGTTGGCCCCATTTGAGCAGGCGACCAAGATGGTCGGCGGGGAGCATGTCGGTCTCAATGACGTGCTCCCCATAGTGTTCCTGCTGGACAGGACACTAGATCGCCTGCTCGAGGCTGGGGAGAGTGCCTTGTTGGAACAAGAGGAGGCAGCAATGCTCCAACAGGACCAGGCCCAGGATGAGGAGGAAGAATTTGTAGACGTCCAGGAGTTTGGGCCTCGTCAGGAGGGAGAGCCGATGCTGGGGGCACCGTTAGTCCGGGGGTGGGGCAGCTCCCACCGGGAGCAGCAGCAACAGCAGCAGGAGGACCAAAAGGTCATGGTCCTGGGCAGCCATGAACAGTCACAGCGGGCTGTCCTCTTCCCTATGGCTGCCCACATGCTGCGATGCCTCCGGAGGGACTCCCGGATCAAGAAAATCAAGGAGAGGGAAGATTATTGGTTGGCCTCACTCTCCAGTTCTCCCTGCCCATCTCACCCAGCAGGTGGCTGGCCCCAGCAGCACCAGCCGAGCAGGTGACCTTATGGGTGAGATGAGGTCGTTCTACCAGTCTGCGCGAACCAGTAGCAGCAGTCACCACCAGCAGCTGGCCCGCATGGTGGCAGACTACATTGGGTCCGCTGGTGCTTCCGACAGCATGAGCACAGACGACCCCATGGAGTACTGGGTTGCCAGGCTGGACACCTGAGCTTCCTCAGTATGCGCTGGAGTTACAGTATGCTCCACGGAATGGCAGCCATGTATTGCGGAACTGCAATACAGCAAATGGGGCACACACGACAGTGGTAAACAGGCCTAACTGTGAAGTCTGCCACGGGCTGTATGACACCACCACCCCCCCCGGTTTGTATACAAGTCTCGCATTTAAAGTCTTATTCTGCACCATGACGTGCAATCGATCATCCAGAATGCGCATTGGACCCAAACGCCTGGGACACCCACAGCAGCCAGGGGAATGCAGAAGAGTCTTCGACGCTGTGAAAGTGAACTAATCTCGGTGTATGAGCAGGAGACACTTCAAGACCCTGGCTGAGGACAGCTGGCTCATCAGTGCCTTCTGTGCTCAGACGGGCACAGGACGGATAGGTCCTGTCATGGGCCTGGAGCCCAACGTGTGTGCGGTGAAGATAGTGTATGGGTGTGGAGAGCGGCAGTACCCATTACTCCTCACAGACAAAAGGAGGATGAGATAGCCGCTGATAACCGCCGCCACTACGAGTGCCCTCTGGCTTGTAGGAATCATCACACGGTTAGGCTGGCTGTGTAGCCGCAGTGTTCTGCTACGGACTCAATATGCTTGAAAGAAAAAATTATAGACTACCGATGCATGCGGCGTGTCTACTTAATTTATCAATAATTTTTGGTGTGGAAGCAAAATGTTACAATAATATAAATAATCAATTTATAATGCAAAATATTTCAATTATTATGCATGTCATCACATTCCTTCAGCACACTGAATACCTGCTGCTGTCAGAGGTGTATTTTTTTAAGTCATGGTGTTGCCCTGGTCTGGTGGGTTCCCATTCAGGGGTACACATTCCTGCTGCCAACTTTGAACATGCTGCTGTATGACATGTCTTATTTTATTTATGGTGTTGGCCTGTTCTTGTGGGTGCCCCATTCCTGGGTACACATTCCTGCTGCCCACTTTAAACCTGCTGCTGTCTGACATGTCTTAATTTATGTATGGTGTTGCCCTGTTCTGTTGGGTGCCCATACTTGGGTACCCATTCCTGCTGCCAACTTTGAACCTGCTGCTGTATGACATGTCTTATTTTATTTATGGTGTTGCCCTGTTCTTGTGGGTGCCCCATTCCTGGGTACACATTCCTGCTGCCCACTTTGAACCTGTTGATGCCTGTCCTGATGAGTTATTCAGAGCTACAGTACAGACCAAAAGTTTGGAAACACCTTCTCATTCAGAGTTTTCTTTATTTTCATGACTATGAAAATTGTAGATTCACACTGAAGGCTTCAAAACTATGAATTAACACATGTGGAATTATATACATAACAAACACGTGTGAAACAACTGAAAATATGTCATATTCTAGGTTCTTCAAAGTAGCCACCTTTTGCTTTGATTACTGCTTTGCACACTCTTGGCATTCTCTTGATGAGCTTCAAGAGGTAGTCGCCTGAAATGGTTTTCACTTCACAGGTGTGCCCTGTCAGGTTTAATAAGTGGGATTTCTTGCCTTATAAATGGGGTTGGGACCATCAGTTGCGTTGAGGAGAAGTCAGGTGGATACACAGCTGATAGTCCTACTGAATAGACTGTTAGAATTTGTATTATGGCAAGAAAAAAGCAGCTAAGTAAAGAAAAACGAGTGGCCATCATTACTTTAAGAAATGAAGGTCAGTCAGTCAGCCGAAAAATTGGGAAAACTTTGAAAGTAAGGGCTATTTGACCATGAAGGAGAGTGATGGGGTGCTGCGCTAGATGACCTGGCAGAGTGAAGGCAAAAGGGCCAACAAGTGCTAAGCATCTCTGGGAACTCCTTCAAGACTGTTGGAAGACCATTTCAGGGGACTACCTCTTGAAGCTCATCAAGAGAATGCCAAGAGTGTGCAAAGCAGTAATCAAAGCAAAAGGTGGCTACTTTGAAGAACCTAGAATATGACATATTTTCAGTTGTTTCACACTTGTTTGTTATGTATATAATTCCACATGTGTTAATTCATAGTTTTGATGCCTTCAGTGTGAATCTACAATTTTCATAGTCATGAAAATAAAGAAAACTCTGAATGGGAAGGTGTTTCCAAACTTTTGGTCTGTACTGTAGCTCTGAATAACTCATCAGGACAGGCAGCAGCAGGTTCAAAGTGGGCAGCAGGAATGTGTACCCAGGAATGGGGCACCCACCAGAACAGGGCAACACCATAAATAAAATAAGACATGTCATACAGCAGCAGGTTCAAAGTTGGCAGCAGGAATGGGTACCCAAGTATGGGCACCCAACAGAACAGGGCAACACCATACATAAATTAAGACATGTCAGACAGCAGCAGGTTTAAAGTGGGCAGCAGGAATGTGTACCCAGGAATGGGGCACCCACAAGAACAGGCCAACACCATAAATAAAATAAAATAAGACATGTCATACAGCAGCATGTTCAAAGTTGGCAGCATGAGAAGGTGTGTCCAAACTTTTGGTCTGTACTGTATGTTTAGGCCTTATACTAGACATTTTCCATCTTCCATCCTGTTGATGCTGCTATTGAATTCGCTGATCATGCTGATTTTTGTTTAGTCCTTACACTACATCATTAGCTTTAAATGTTGATGATGCATTTCCTACTGAGTTATGCCAAGTTATGTGTAGACCTTATGCTCAACCATTTCCAACTTCCATCCTGTTGATGCTGCAGCTGAACATGCAGAGTTATGATTACTCTTTATACTACAATTTGTAACATTAAATTATGAGGCTGCCTTTCCTGCAGGGTTAGGAGGACTTGGTGTAGACCTTTTACTATGGTGTTACCATTTACCTGCTTTTGTCTGCCCTGATCCTGCAGAGTTTAGTTGAGCTATGTGTGGCCCTTAGACTACAGATTTTCCATTTACATGGTACTTTCTGTCGTTATCCTTCATTGTTTGGGCCTTTGATTTGTATGCCTTCTACTGTTGCGTTACTATTTAACTGCTACTGTCTGGCCTAATACTGCCAAGTAATGTGTCTGAAATATAGTAAAGTATTAAAATGTAATTGTTGAATTTTTGTGTCCAGATCATGCAAAGGACAACCAGCATGGACCACTTATTAGCCCTTGTAATATGACAAGTATTGAGTATTATATTTCTCGTAAAATGGTGTTCATGTTTAATATTTGCGCATGTGCACTATTCATCTTAGGGTCCATTCACACGTCCGTTTTTTCTTTCCTGATCTGTTCCGTTTTTTCAGGAACAGATCTGGACCAGATCTGGACCCATTCATTTTCAATGGGTCCTGGAAAAAATCAGACATTGAGCTGTCCGTTTTTTTCCAGGACCCATTGAAAATGAATGGGTCCAGATCTGGTCCAGATCTGTTCCTGAAAAAACGGAACAGATCAGGAAAGAAAAAACGGACGTGTGAATAGACCCTTATATTGTCAAGAATTAAATTTTTATATATATTTAATAAAAACTTTTTTGTAACATACATTCATGCGGTGTTACGCTTCATTCACCAAAATAATTTCTTTTGTTTTAATTTATTTTATAAGTTTTAATTTTGCTTCAATTGGGTTTTTGGCTTCCATGTTGTGGTTCTTACTGTAGCAAGGTGGGGACCGCATGTGGGCTTCCATTGTCAAAAGGTTTTGTGCACTTAATATTGTGCAGGACTGATTGATAAACCTAATAAAAGTTATTTTATTTTATTATTTTAATACGGACTTAGGTTCTAACATGGGTTGTCTGTTGTCCTGGAAAGGATGCCTGGCTTCCGTGTTGACCTCTCTACATGGTTGGGTGTGACTGGCAATATACTCATCCGTGTGGTAATCCGGTTTGGGTAATGGAGCATTATTGCCCCATGTATATATAGATATATACACTCACCTAAAGAATTATTAGGAACACCATACTAATACGGTGTTGGACCCCCTTTTGCCTTCAGAACTGCCTTAATTCTACATGGCATTGATTCAACAAGGTGCTGATAGCATTCTTTAGAAATGTTGGCCCATATTGATAGGATAGCATCTTGCAGTTGATGGAGATTTGAGGGATGCACATCCAGGGCACGAAGCTCCCGTTCCACCACATCCCAAAGATGCTCTATTGGGTTGAGATCTGGTGACTGTGGGGGCCATTTTAGTACAGTGAACTCATTGTCATGTTCAAGAAACCAATTTGAAATGATTCGAGCTTTGTGACATGGTGCATTATCCTGCTGGAAGTAGCCATCAGAGGATGGCTACATGTTCTCATTCTGTTTACGCCAAATTCGGACTCTACCATTTGAATGTCTCAACAGAAATCGAGACTCATCAGACCAGGCAACATTTTTCCAGTCTTCAACAGTCCAATTTTGGTGAGCTCGTGCAAATTGTAGCCTCTTTTTCCTATTTGTAGTGGAGATGAGTGGTACCCGGTGGGGACTTCTGCTGTTGTAGCCCATCCGCCTCAAGGTTGTGCGTGTTGTGGCTTCACAAATGCTGTGCTGCATACCTCGGTTGTAACGAGTGGTTATTTCAGTCAACGTTGCTCTTCTATCAGCTTGAATCAGTCGGCCCATTCTCCTCTGACCTCTAGCATCCACAAGGCATTTTTGCCCACAGGACTGCCGCATACTGGATGTTTTTCCCTTTTCACACCATTCTTTGTAAACCCTAGAAATGGTTGTGCGTGAAAATCCCAGTAACTGAGCAGATTGTGAAATACCATGCCACGCTCAAAGTTGCTTAAATCACCTTTCTTTCCCATTCTGACATTCAGTTTGGAGTTCAGGAGATTGTCTTGACCAGGACCACATCCCTAAATGCATTGAAGCAACTGCCATGTGATTGGTTGACTAGATAATTGCCTTAATGAGAAATAGAACAGGTGTTCCTAATAATTCTTTAGGTGAGTGTACATTTATATGTAATCTTACTTCTTGACAATTATATGATTATTTTCACGTGCTAGTGTAATATAAACCCAGATTTAAATCTTTCGGAATAAACTGCTGACAGTATAATAATCTTGAAGCCATGTCACCATTTTGTGAGTGATTCTACTCATTGCATCACATGTTAATGTCTTTATTGAGGAAGCTATGCTCCGACATGCCCAGTTTAACAAACTGGACACTATATCTGATTCATGCTAGTTAGTTCTTTGCCCACTTATCAATTGTTTAAATTTTTTTTAAATACTTATATTTTTCAGACACATTTGATGTTTACCATATTTGTTAAAACTGTCACTAGTGTGTTCACAAAAAGGTTAATTAATGTGCGTTAAACAATTATTTTCTAATATGACTTACGGGACATATTTTTTTAAGATAAATAATATATTGTTCAATGTTATATTGGCCTTTTCAATTAAAAAAAAAACGAATGAACTGTTATAATTATTTTTTTATATAAATGGTTTATTTTAATGGTACAACAGTGTTTATGTAAGCGATGAATAAACACACTGTAGTTGGGGGTTGTATAATTTTTTTATAGTTATTTAATCGGTCTTCCGCAGCCCCATTCGTGACAAAATTTTGTCTGCTGCAAAATAATAACATGCCACTCTCTATTACTGCTTAGTTATGCCAAACTTTGTGTAGGCATTAGAATACAACTTTTTTTTTTTTTAACTCGTTTTATTGAGAATAACAAGTGTAAATTGGTACATTATCACATATGTCAACATTCCAGTACATAAATTTACATACTCATACACTGCAATAATATCTTCCGGTACTGGCAGATATGAAGCACATTTTCCCATGTTGGACATCAGTAACAACAATATATAACATCACCTATTAGTATACAAATCTCTACCTAACCCAATATTACCCACAGCATCACAACAAAAATATATAATGCTATGTGTTTTGAGCAGAGTGCATATGAGATGGAAGCGCCGTGATCGGAGAGGAGCACCAAGATCCCCATATCTTCTCAAACTTTTGAGGACATTTCCTGTTACCATACATTATACTTTCAAAAGGCAGTATCTGATTTACCAGCGCTTTCCACTGACCTATGGTTGGCGGTCTGTCTGCCATCCAACGAAGTGCTATTGCTTTCCTGGCCAAGAATAGGGTCGCTCTTAGAAAGGTGCATATATACAATGTGCAGTTATCACTTTCCACTATACCCAAAAGACATATCTTGGGACAACAGGGTATTACCTCTGCGACCAAAGAAGACACAATATCCACTACCTTCTTCCAAAAGGACTGTACACGCCGACAGTCCCATATAAGATGCCAGAAATCCACATTGGTTTGAGCGCATCTGTGGCATCTAGTGTGCTCTATCCTTCCCATCTTGTACAACCTAGTGGGTGTTAAGTAAATCCTGTAAAGTATGAATAGCTGAATCAGCCTATTATTAAGAGAGGGCGATACATTAGACGGTGCACTCAGAGCATCTGACCATTCCTCATCAGTGAGTAGTGGTATCCTCTCTTTCCACCTGGTTTCCACTAACAGAGGTTTGGAACGTATTTTAAGATCAAGGTGGTGTGTATATAATGTCGAGATCATACCTTTCGGCCCCTGGGTCTTAAGTATGCCAATCAATGGGTATTTGGAAATAGCTTGTGTGTCTTTATGAAATTGAGCATGTAGGGCATGTCTCAGCTGCAGGAATCTATAAAAATGAGAGCGCATAACACCTACCTTCACCTGAAGCTGAGTGAAAGAGTATAAGATTCCTTTCTCATACAACTCCCCCAAGGTGAGTACACCATAGTTTTCCCAGACAACTCTAACCTCACAATGCAACAAGTGTGGGAACATAGGGTTATCCCATAGTACAACAGCATCAGGGAGGTCCTGGTATTGTTGAAGTTTTGCAGCCCTCCAAACCTGATGAGCCCACCTGTGTATGGGCAATATTCGGCCGCCGATAGCCTGTAAGTTTTCCAGAACCGGCCACAAGGTTGAGAGTCTCAGATGGTGTCTCAAATAGAATTCGGTAGAGGTGTTTGTGTGACCCAAGTGGTCAGAAATCTCAGCTGACCTGCTAAAAAATATAAAAATAGATCGGGCAAAGCTGCTCCTCCCTGTAGCCAACCTCTCTGTAAATTAGCCAAAGCCAGCTTCCTCCTTTCTTTTCCCCACACAAATTTTGCAATTGCAGAGTGCAGTCACTCAAAAAAACTTCTCGGAACTGGGGCACAGGCGTGTTCTAATAAATAAATGCCTTGGGTAGGAGGACCATTTTGACAAGATTCAATCTGCCCATTACAGATAAAGGCAATGTGGTCCAAGATTTGAATTTGTCTACAGCATAAGATTCAATGGGAACAATGTTAAGCTGGTGGGACATTGCCGGGTCTTTGGTAATAATGATACCCAAATATTTAAAGTGATCCACCACCATAAGATTGTGATATACAGGGGGCCAACTCGGGGACCATAAGGTTTAATGGGAAGGTAGAAGATAAAGAGCCATTGATCAAAATATTAGCCGTGGGCCGGTGGTATAATACCCGCATCCAATTGACAAAGGTAGGGCCGAAGCCAAAGCATTCTAGGACCTACAACAAGAATGGCCATTCAATTGAATCAAACGCCTTGGCCGTATCTAGTGCGGCCAAGGCCCATTGACTGCCATCCACACAGCCCACCTGTGCAACTACCTGGGTTCTCCTGATATTGCTAGAGGTGGAGCGACCCGGTATGAAGCCGGATTGATCCTCGTGAACAATGGATGTAATCACCTTGTTCAACCTATTTGCTAAAATCTTGGTTAGTATTTTATAGTTTAGGTTTAATTGTGATATTGGGCTATAGGATCCACATTCTAAGGGGTTTTTATCAGGCTTCAGGAGTATCACAATAGAGGCATCATATAATGAATCAGGGAGATGACCTCTTTCCAGGGAGGCAGCATACATCTTGAGCTATTCAGGTCCCAGGACACCTTCATATTTAGAGTATACTTCAAGAGGAATGCCATCTGGGCCCGGGGACTTCCCTAAATTAAGACCTTTGATGGCAGCAACTACCTCTTCCATCATGATCTCTTCGTCAAGAAGCCCCCTGTCCAAGAGGAATAATTGAGGATGAGTCACCTCATCAAGATATGTTCGGAGTTCAGATGGGGTATATTGAGACCGCGAGGTATACAGTTCGCTATAAAATTCTTAGGGCCGACTTCCGGTTCCGGCGCTGGGATGCAGGACGTGGAGTGAGTGAGCTTCGGCGCCTTTCCCTCTATTTCCACCTGCGCTCCGTTTATAGTGGCATCAAGGGGCTCTGAAAGTCACCTGGGAGTACCCACACAGCGACGGTCTCCGGTCCATGGACCGCTACTTACTACGGAGTGGCAGACGGCAAGTTAAAAGCGGGGCAAAGCAAACCGCAAGTTCCGTGCTGGGAAAGATGGCGGACTCCTGCCCTGGATCCCCGAATACCAGCAAGGGAGCTGACAACGCGGCTGATGACAGCGGTAAGCTGACTGAGGACCTGCTCAAAATCGACTATAAAACTTTAGCCATTAAAGTGGCAAATATCTAGCACCGGACATTAAGGAGACTCTCGCTAAGACTCTCTCGCAGTCTCTACATGAGCTGCATGATACTGTAGCGAGACAAGAGGCGAGCATAGAGTGGTAACGATGGAGGAGGATGTCTCTAGATATAACCGCGATGCACAAGATCTTTTTAAACAGAATATTGTGTTGAAAGACCGCCTAGAAGACCTAGAAAACAGGTCTAGGCGGAATAACTTGGGGATAGTGGGTTTGCCAGAGAGCATCAAGCAGCCGGCTTTAAAGGACATTTGCGAGATAGAGATCCCACAAGTCCTAAATCTGAGTGGGAGACATAAGGTGGAGAGGGTCCACCGGGTGGGACCCACTATGGACTCTTATGCGCATAGTAACACCAACTCCCAGAACCTAACATCAAAACCGCGCCAAGTCATCATGCGGTTTCTGGACTATAATGACAAGGAGGCCATCCTAAGGGCCTTTAGAGCTCGCAAAGGGCCGTTAAAAGTGAGGGGGCACACCATATTGATGTTCGCAGATTACTCTGCCATGGTGGCAAAAGACGGCGAGAATTCAGCAATGTTTGTTCGGAACTCTACAGGCAGCAAATTAGGTTCCAGCTGTTGTACCCAGCGATTTTACGAGTAACCACATTAGATGGCAAAGTTAAAACCTACCAGGATCCAGACGCTGCAGCGGAGTTTCTTCGCACGAATATCCGGGAAGGAGAGCCAAGGCAAAGAGGACGATCCCCGAGACAGCGACAGCGGAGCAGAATGGAGGCGTTCACCACCTACAGACAGACGGAGGCCTGACTGGGAAATGGTCCCGGTGGACAAGCGGATCCCTCGTTCAAGAAGAAGGGACTCTTGGTCACGATAAAGCGGTCAGTACAGATGGCCGAGTTGAATCGTGGCACAGGACTCTTGCAGTCCATCTAAACCCGACGATTTGAGATGGATGTAAAGTAAAGTGCTTGATAGAGCTGGGGATGCGCACAGGGGTAGGCTCTACTGCACTGCCCATATGTTTGTATTTTCATATGTTTCTGCATGTTATGCGGTTTGCACTATAGGGGTTATGGGGGACAGGTGGTTAGGCCATGCAGCCCAGAAAAAAGAGAAGTCAGGAGGAAAAGTGAGAGGGTAAGCTGGGGTTAATGTGTTACAGTAGGAGTCCAGTGTTGGGGGTGATCCTAGCAGGGAAGAGGGGGGGAGGGGGGTAGTTTATTATGTTGTAAAAGATATTGTTCATTTTCATGCATCAGCCGTCGCTCGCTTCCAGAATCATTCAGCCGTGGGTTATATCTATCCTGTAGCAACCCTTGTCATTAGAATTTAATGTACTGAGAATAGTGATATATATGAAAATAGTTAGTTGGAATGTAAAGGGATTACGCTCGCCGCAGAAGAGGTGGATGATTCTCCGTCACCTTAAGAAGATGAAACCTGACATAGCACTGCTTCAGGAAACACATCTGTTAGCTGGGGACTTTGGGAGAATGAAAAAATTATGGGTCGGACAGGTGATTGAATCAGCTTCCTCTGAGCGGAAAGCGGGAGTCCTGATATTGTTTAACAAGGCGTTTAATTTTGCGCTATTGGGGTCTGTAGCAGATGATAAAAGGGAGGTGGGTTAAGGTATCGATACGGGTTCAGAATATGGAGTACACTATCTTCAACGTATATGGCCCGAATTCCAATAATGCGCAATTTTTTAGGGCACTAGAGGGCAACCTACTCACAGATAGGGCCTCAAATCTAATAGTAGGGGGGCGACTTCAACTCCGTAGTGGTAGGAAGGAAGATAGAAGAACCAAGTCAACAGACAACAGGGCAAATGTGGCTCAAGACGCAGTGTTAGGACCTATGATGGAATCGGTAGGGTTAGTGGACCCTTGGCGGCAATATCAACCAGATGAAAGGGCATTCACCTTTTACTCCCATGCTAGGGATTCATGGTCACGTATGGTGAAGAGACCCCTTCCTCAGTGGGTTCAAACCACTGAGGAAGGGGTCTCTTCACCCCGAAACGCGTTTGGTATGACAGTGAGGGATTGCTAAGAAGAATTATCTACAATCGTGTATCTACACTTGGATTGAAAGCTTCAAACTATCTGCACCAAAGAGATTTGAAAACCCCGCCTGGAATTACAGCTCACCTGACCTGTCCAGCAAACCACGTGGGACTCCACACAGGTCCTGGAAGGTCAGAGCGGTGATATCAAGCAGCACCGCTACTACATATCCAGGAGCGTGGGGAACTTCATATATAGACTTTGCCTAAAGGTCCTTGCAGCTCACAACAGAGCATTACACTTGGAAACCTTGGTGTACAAGCGGACCGATCATAGGAGCGGTAAAGTACCCTGCATAATTACAAATCTAAGTAGTGCTGCAATGTGGATATACTAACAACTCCTCAATTAATGTGGAACTTACAACCATAACAGTCTCAGGACTTTGATGCTTGGAGTTAGCATTTAACAGCTACGGCCATACACCCATTCCAAGGGTGCTAGTGCTATTGAAAAATAGCCCCTCCCAGGGACGTATTTCCAGTGTATTTGACTATTTGCGGTATATTTTTAATTGTTTTTATGAGCTGTTTTATATGTAATATTGTAGTGTGTTTATTTTTAAGCCTATAAAATTCATGTGGATACCTATTTACTGTGTGTTTGCCTAATATTGAGTGACCCCCTATCCAAACTTTATACATATATCCAGCCTTACAGACAGTGAAGGGAAGGTGGTTATTGATCCGGCAGGAATAAATAAAGTAGTAGGCCAATACTATGCGGCTTTGTATGAGGATATCCCCTCATTTCCGCTAGTTGATACCCTATTAGAACGTGTGAAATTGCCCACTGTGAAACCTGACCATCTTCAGAGATTGAATGCAGATGTGACCATGGAGGAACTCCAATTGGTCATTAAATGCTTGAAAAATGCCAAAGCCCCAGGGCCCAACGGATTCTCGGGGGAATACTATAAGATATTAATTTCACAAGTATCCCCAATAATGTTGCAGCTCTACAATGACATATTGAAAGGCAAGATTCACCCAGATAAGGAGAATGTATCTTACATCAAACTATTACCCAAACCAGGGAAAGATCCCTTACCACCTAGCTCTTATAGACCTATATCCCTAATTAATGTAGACACTAAAATCCTGTCTAAAATTATGGCTGATAGGCTGGCTTCTTTTCTTCTGTCCCTGATAGGGATCGAAGAGGTGGGGTTTGTCCAGGGTTGTTCGGCGGTTATGAATATCAGGACGGTCTTAGCAGTTCTGGACAGGGTCCGTCACAGACCTCATTCTGGGGAAACCCCAGCCATGCTCACCTTGGATGCTGAAAAAGCTTTTGATAATGTAAGGTCGGCATGGCTGGAGGCAGTGTTAGACAAACTAGGATTCAAGGGAGCTTTTAGAACATTTATTACGAATCTATATAAGAACCCGAAGGCACGGGTGTACACTCAGGGCTATCTCTCCAAGCCCTTTGAATTAAAGAAGGGCACGAGACAGGGGTGTCCACTCTCTCTTTTGCTGTTTAACCTGGCATTGGAACCCCTGTCGCGGCTCCTTTGTTCATCAGATCTGTATGAGGGAATAGAGGTGGGGTCGTCACAAGTGAAAGCAGCACTCTTTGCTGATGATGTAGTCCTATTTCTAGCTAAATCAGAGGAACACATACCAGTTATCTTTAAGGCTTTAGAGGCCTTTGGAAGCTATTCTGGGTACAAGGTAATTATATCTAAGTGTGAATTCCTACCTCTATTACCCAAGACTGACGCCCTAAAGAAACTGAATAGGGTACTGGGAATCACTATAGCCAAATCATATATAACGTATCTGGGGGTAAAGATAGGGAGGGATCCTCATTCCCTATATCAACTTAACTTCCCACCACTAATATCCCGGATCAGAGCTGACTTAGACAGATGGCAGGGATTACCCCTTTCCTTAATGGGGCGATGCTGCCTGGTGAAAATGATGGGAGTTGCCAAATTGCTATATCCCATGCAGACAATCCCACTTTTACTACGTCACGCAGATGTTAAACTCTTGGAGAGTAAGTTTGTTCAGTTTATATGGCAGGGTAAGAAGCCGAGGATTGCTTTAGACAAACTAAAAGTAAGAAAGGACCTGGGCGGCATCAACTTCCCAGACATCCGAGGGTACAATATAGCTTGTAACAGCGGATATATATTGGACTGGGAAAACCAGACATCTTTCTATTCCAACCTTAAATTAGAAAAACAACTAGCAAAACCTTGGGACTTGGTGGCATTGTTGCACACCAGTATCTCCAGACTGCCGGGGCCAATTAAAAAATCTCTGGTACTAAGGGACACAATTATTGTGTGGAAAATATTAAGGAAGATGTTTGGACATTTGGTAAGGCAAACCATACATCTCCCAATAGTAGCTAACCCAAATTTTGAACCGGGTAGGACTAGCAAACTTATGCTTAATTGGGCACAGAAAGGGGTTAGAAGAATGGGTGACCTATTCCACGAGACGGAAGCTAGATGGATGACGCAGACAGAATTGAGAGAGAAGTGGAACTTGAAGGAGCCGACCTTTTTGCCGTATGTACAGCTTATGTCTTACGGTAAGGGCTTGTGCAAAGATCTTACTAGGGAATGGAGAGCGAATGAGTTTGACTCACTCCTAAGAATGAAAACCAGGCCATCAATTTCAATTCTTTATCAATCTCTTAGGGACAGATGGGAGAGAGTGGATCCTAAGAAGATGTTCCAGAGATGGGAGACACTTTTAGAGGTGAAAGACATACACCAACCTATATGTTCTGGTATAGGGGCATTGTATAAAGCCATTCCGAATGAGCAATGGCGAGAGACCCATTTAAAGATTTTACACCACGCAATATATGGTTTTAACATCCCTAGTTCTGATGCAAGACAAGATAGGTTGATCGCATGCCCAAAATGTGGCCTTTCAAAATCGGACTTGTTCCATGGGTTATGGAGTTGTCTGAGGTTGAGGGAATATTGGAATGGCATTACTACCCTACTGAAACAATGTGGCAGGAATGAGGCAGACATTACCCCTGCAATGGCAATATTACATGTTCAAATCATTAGATCTGAACAGCCAGATGATTATGCAGTGGCGTCTGTCGTGCCAATGGGGCATAAAATTCTACTAGGGGCCAAAAAGTGTCTACTGAAATTGTGGCTCCAACCTCAGGTCCCTTCTGTTTTTATGGTCACTGCACAACTCAAACACACATTTCACCTAGAGTGGCTTGAGGCATTACAACAAAAGGAAATTCTGGGGAAAAAGTTATACTTAACATGGCACAAGTTCGTGCTGAGCCATATAGAACCAGGTGAATATGCAAGAATTATGTCTCCTTTCAAGCTGACGGCATGGTACTTGTTGGAAGATCTGAAAGACAAGCTGGGGGCTTTAAAGGTGATATCAACCCAATGACACGCTTACTTTGTTTAGTGAATGGAGATGGAGTTCAGGCTGATGCAGGGGAAGGGGGGGGAGGGGGTGGTGTTACTTTATTGTACATTATAATGTGACATGTTATATAAGCATATGCAAGATTCTTTTGACACTCTGTGTTTCTGATTAATGTCATATGTATGATGGAATATCAATGGTATTGCTATGATGTTATTCTTTTTTGATTGGGAGAAAATAATAAAAATTATATTGGGGAAAAAAATAAATAAAAAATCTTTGAATCTATTCAAAATCCAGCTAGGGTCCTTGTAACGGGGTTCCGAAGGTGCACTCGGTCCCGCATTGCCCGCAGAACTGTTGCTTAGCTTTGGGAATGAGGATCTGTTTTTGACCTCATTCCCAGGGCGGCTTTACTGCTGGGTGGCTCCCTGCTCCTAAGTCTGCCTTGAGCGCCGAGCTGATCACTCGGTGCTCAACTGGTTGGTCTGTCGGTCATGTGACGCTGGCCACGTCACATGACCCTCACTCCCCACTATAAATACAGGCAGCCTGCTAGCCACAGGTTGCCTGTTAATTTCTAGGTTCCTGGCTATTTGTTGGACTACTGAATACTCACCTGATTCCGTTCCCTGACGATCCTTTTGCCTGCTCCTCCTGTACTGCGCATCCGTCCTGGTATTGTGACCTCGGCTCCCACCTGACTACTCTCTTAGGACTCCTCTTGTACTTCTCTACTCTCCTGGTATTTGACCCCGGCTTCTCCTGACCATTCTTTGCTTAACCCTTTGTACTGCGTAGCTCTCTTGGTTCTGACCCGGTCCGTTCATGTTCCGTATTTTGTCTTGTCTGTCTTCCCTGCACGTATCCTAAGTTAGGGACTGTCGTCCAGTTGTCCCCTGTCATCAGGACTCGTGAGGCAAGTAGGCAGGGCCAGGGGTGAGGGTGGAGCGCAGTGGTCACTATCCTTCCCCCTGTGTGTGTGTGGACGTGACCCTTACAGTCCTCAACCACAGCACCCTCTACATCCTGAATGCGGATAACAGGGGGGGCCATAGTGTTATGTCTGACAACCTGGGCCAGGACCTTCCCTGTTTTGCTACCATGCTCAAATGCTTGTTGTTTGAGGAAGAAGAGCTTACGGTCACTCTTTTCTTGTAAACATATCAAATATTGTCTGCCTTTTAGCATCCAATCTAATCTGTTCTCCTCAGTAGGATCAGAAACATATTTATGCTCGGCTGTCTTGCAAAGTACGCATAACTCCTCCTCTTTAAGCCTCGCAGCTTTTTTGATGGAGGAGATGGATGATTTAATGCATCCCCGTAAAAAAGCTTTCAGGGTATCCCAGAGGGTGAGGGCATCACTATCCCCTTCTTTGTTCAGGTCCAGAAACATTTGCAATTGGTCCGGTATGCGATCATTTATGGTCATCAGGTACAGCCAGAACGGGTGAATGCGAAGACTGTGGCCTTGTGTCTCCCCTCCAGGCGGGGTCAACGTCCCCACAATAGGCGCATGATCAGACGGTCCCTGAGGCACATACTTTACATCAGAAATTATGGGATAGGCCTGCGCGTCACATAGCAAATAATCAATGCGGGACAGCGCCCCCCTGGAAGGCGTGAAACAAGTGAACTCCCTACTAGATGGCTTCCTCTCCTGCTACACGTCTAACCACCCCAGCTCCGAGATAAAGCGCCCAAGCCTCAAATCACTCGTGCGGATAATGCAGTCACGGGGATTGGCCTGAAACCTATCCATGGACTCATCCATCACTAAATTAAAGTCTCCCATACACAATACCTTAGAAAACGGAAATTGAGCTGCAAAACTCGCCGCAGCTTGTAGGACAGAGAGGTTGGCAGGAGGGGGTATGTCACGAACCGGCAGGACAGGTAGTGAATCCTCTGGACCAGAGAGGCGATGGCGTGGGTAGTACTAGAGGACCGGTTCTAAGCAGTTACTGGTCTTCACCAGAGCCCGCCACAAGGCGGGGTGGATTTGCCGCGGCTGTAACTACCAGGTCGTGTCCCCTAGTAACAACTCGACCTCTCTGGCAGCTGATAAGGCGTGGTACACAGGGAGAAGGTAAGAGCGTAGTCGGATGTAGCAGCGGTCAGGGCAGGCGGCAAAGGTTCAAAGACGAGTGGACGGTAGCAACGGGTACGGCAACAGGTAAGGCAAACTAACATCGTAGGGAACGCTTTCTCTGAGGCACAAGGCACAAAGATCCGGCAGAAAGCTGTGGGAGGAGAAGGTATAAATGGGCAGTGCACAGGTGCAGCCTAATTAAGTCAGCACTGCCTCTCACAACCTTAACCCTTAATAACCCCTTTGGACCAGGCACCAATCACTGGTGCACTGGTCCTTTGAATCTAAGAGTCCTGGCGCGCGCGCGCCCTAGAGAGCGAGGATGCACAAGCCGAGACGCTGGAGTGCTGCCTGGGGGCATACGCTGTGAGCGCTCCGAGGCCAGCAAGGGACCCGGAGCGCTCAGCGTAACAGTACCCCCCCTTTGGTCTCCCTCCCTTTTTGGTACCGAAGAACTTGCGGATGAGACTGCGGTCCAGGATGTTCTCCTCCGGCTCCCATGACCTCTCCTCAGGACCGCAGCCCTCCCAGTCGACCAAAAAAAATCTTTTCCCCCGGGAGATCTTGGTCGCCAAGATCTCCTTGACAGAGAATATATCAGAGGTACCGGCGACAGGGGTGGGAGAAACAAGCTTGGGAGAAAAACGGTTAAAGACAGCAGGTTTAAGAAGGGAGACATGGAAGGAGTTATGGATTCAGAGGGAGGGAGGAAGATGGAGCTGATAAGAAACTTGATTGATACGACTCTTGATTTTATAGGGTCCCAAGAAACGAGGGTCCAACTTGTAACTTGGGACCCTAAATCGGATGTACCTAGAGGAGAGCCACACCTTGTCACCCGGACGAAATTCCGGTGGAGATCTGCGTCTCTTGTCAGCTTGAACCTTCATACGGGCGGAAGCCCTGAGGAGAGCAGCGTGGGTTTCTCGCCAGATGGAGGAAAAATCCTGTACAAGACTGTCAACGGCAGGTACAGAAGAAGGAGTGGGAGACTGTGGCAGAGGTGGAAGAGGATGACGGCCAAAAACTACAAGGAAAGGAGACTTGTTAGAGGCAGAGGATTGTTTGTAGTTGTAGGAGAACTCCGCCCAGGGAAATAGATCAGCCCAGTCGTCATGGCGTGAGGATACAAAGTGACGCAGATAGTCACCCAAAATCTGGTTCACCCGGTCTACTTGGCCGTTAGACCGAGGATGGTACCAAGAAGTAAAGTCCAATTTGATCCCGAGCTGAGCACATAGAGCCCTCCAGAATTTGGAGACGAATTGTACCCCACGATCCGAGACAATATGTTTGGGAAGGCCATGGAGACGGAAGATGTGTTGGAAAAATTGTTTGGCCAACATGGGTGCAGAGGGTAGACCGGGCAGGGGTACAAAGTGAGCCATCTTGGAGAAGCGATCCACCACGACCCAAATAACAGACTTGCCATGGGAGGAGGGAAGATCTGTAATAAAGTCCATGGCAATGTGAGACCAGGGAACTTCAGGAACAGGTAGAGGCAAGAGGAGACCCGCTGGTTTCTGCGAGGCGATTTATTCCGGGCGCAAATCGTACAGGCCTGGACGAAGTCTGAGACATCTTTCTCCAGAGAAGACCACCAGTACCCTTGGGAGATTAGTTGGAGAGATTTTAGCACCCCTGGATGACCGGCAAAAGGGGAGGCGTGGCCCCACTTGAGAATTCGCAGCCGCTGACGTGGAGGTACGTAGGATTTGCCAGGAGGAAGAAGGCGCAGGTCCACGGGAGCGACTGTAATAAGGCGTTCTGGAGGGATAATATATCGAGGTGTTAACTCGTCACCCACCACATCAGAGGAGCGAGACAGAGCATCTGCCCTAATGTTCTTACAAGCCGGACGGAAATGGATCTCAAAGTTAAAGCGGGCGAAGAACAGAGACCAACGAGCCTGACGGGGATTTAATCTCTGAGCAGACTGGAGATAAGCCAGGTTCTTGTGGTCCGTGAAGATGTACACAGGATGTGTGGCGCCCTCGAGTAAATGTCTCCATTCCTCCAGTGCCAATTTAATAGCCAGCAGTTCCCTGTCCCCAATGGAGTAATTTCTCTCTGCGGAAGAGAATGTTTTAGAAAAGAAGCCACAAGTTGAAGTCTTGCCCTGGGAAGACTTCTGGGTGAGGACAGCTCCGGCTCCCACCGAGGAGGCATCCACTTGAAGAGAGAAGGGCTTGGTGGAATCTGGTCTAGAGAGAACGGGTGCAGAGGCAAAGGCGGATTTCAGGGACTGGAAGGCTTCCTCGGCTTGGGAAGGCCAGGATTTGAGGTTAGCTCCTTTTCTAGTGAGGGCCACGATAGGAGCTACCAGAGTGGAATAGTGAGGGATGAATTGCCTGTAGTAATTCACAAAGCCCAGAAATCTTTGTATGGCTCGGAGACCAGAGGGACGTGGCCAATCCAGAGCCGCCGAGAGTTTGGCTGGGTCCATTTGAAGTCCTTGGGCTGAGATAATGTATCCCAGGAAAGGCAGGGAGGTCCGTTCAAAAAGACATTTTTCAAGTTTAGCGTACAGGCGATTTCTACTAAGACGAGTAAGAACTTGTTGCACATGGACCCGGTGTTGATCCAAATTGGAGGAAAAGATGAGGATATCATCCAGGTATACGACCACGCAGGTGTAAAGTAAGTCCCTGAAAATATCATTGACAAATTCCTGGAAGACAGCAGGTGCGTTGCAGAGGCCGAAGGGCATCACCAAATACTCGAAATGGCCGTCCCTTGTGTTAAAGGCGGTCTTCCATTCGTCTCCCTCACGGATACAGATCAGATTATAGGCCCCTCGAAGGTCCAATTTAGTGAAGATCTTAGCCCCTCGGAGACGATCAAATAGCTCAGAGATTAGAGGCAGAGGGTAACGGTTCTTGATGGTAATTTTATTAAGACCTCTGTAGTCAATGCAGGGGCGGAGGGAGCCGTCTTTTTTAGTCACGAAGAAAAAACCGGCCCCAGCAGGAGAAGAAGATTTTCTTATGAATCCTCTCTGTAGGTTCTCACGTATATAGTCGGACATGGCAAGAGTCTCAGGAGGTGAGAGAGGATAAATTCTGCCCCGAGGTGGAGTAGAACCGAGTATCAGGTCGATCGGGCTATCATAGGATCGGTGAGGAGGAAGAACCTCAGCTTGTTTCTTGCAGAAGACATCCGTGAAGGAATGGTATGGCTTGGGCAGCCCAGAAGGCGGAGAAACTTGCGGGTTCTGTTTGACCAGAGCAGGCTTGAGACAGCGGTCCGAACAGGAGGAGCCCCAACGCAGGATCTCACCGGTGGACCAATTCAGGACAGGGCTATGACGTTGAAGCCACGGCAGACCCAGGAGGAGTTCGGAGGAACAGAAGGGAAGGACAAAGAACTCTAAAGTCTCGGTATGAAATATTCCGATGTCCATCTGCAGAGGCTGGGTACGGAACTGCACGGTGGCTGAGAGTCTCTCACCGTTAACAGTAGAGATGAAAAACGGCTTGGGTAGATGGATTACTGGAATACGGTACTTGTCAACCAAGGAGGCGTGAATGAAGTTGCCAGCTGAACCGGAATCCAAGAAGGCGGCTGCGGAGAAAGAGGACTTGGAAGAGATGATCAACTGCACGGGTATGATGAGACGTGGAGAGGAAGAATCCACACCTAGCAACGCCTCTCCCACACTTACTAGGTGCGAGCGTTTCCCGAACGCGGTGGACGGAGAGGACAATCTCTAAAGGAAGTGCTCGGTACTGGCACAGTACAGACACAGGTTCTCGTTTCTGCGGCGGCTTCGCTCTTGCGGAGTCAAGCGTGACCGATCCACCTGCATGGCTTCCACGGCGAAAAACCCAGTAGCGGGTTGAGGTGGATGCGGAAAAACGGGAGCCAGACGAGGAAAGCGTCTAGGACGAGCTTTTTCCTTTTCAAGGAGGAGTTCCTCTTGTCTTTCGGCGAAACATTTGTCTATCCTAGTGGCCAGCAAGATGAGGTCACTAAGAGTGGAAGGAAGCTCACGTGCAGCCAGAACGTCCTTTACTTCACTGTTAAGTCCTTTCTTGAAGGTGGCGCAAAGGGCTTCATTGTTCCAGTTCAGCTCAGAGGCCAGGGTGCGGAACTGAATGGCATAGTCACCCACGGAAGAACCTCCTTGGGTCAAATTTAGTAAGGCAGTCTCTGCGGAGGTAACCCGGGCAGGCTCCTCAAAAACATTCCGGAACTCTAGGCAGAAGCTCAGGACGGAAGCGGTGGCAGGATCTGCGCGGTCCCATAGTGGTGTAGCCCAGGCCAGGGCATTCTCGGACAGTAAACTGAGTATAAAGGCTACCTTGGCTCGCTCAGAAGGAAACTGGTCGGACAGAAGCTCGAGTTGGAGAGAGCACTGCGACAAGAACCCACGGCACTGCTTAGGATCTCCGTCATATTTGTCTGGTAAGGACAAACGGATTCTGGAACCGGTGGTAACTGCAGGCGGAGGTGATGCAGCAGGAGCAGACGGAGGAGCTGGCTGTTGCAGAGAAGGCAGGAGCTGCTGCAACATAGCGGTCAACTGGGCCAGCTGTTAACCCTGCTGGGCCACAATGGTGGTGAGGTCCTCCAGGCTTGGCAGGGGAACATCAGCGGGATTCATGGCCGGATCTTACTGTCACGGACCGGCAGGACAGGTAGTGAATCCTCTGCACCAGAGAGGCGATGGCGCGGGTAGTACTAGAGGACCGGTTCTAAGCAGTTACTGGTCTTCACCAGAGCCCGCCGCAAGGCGGGGTGGATTTGCCGCGGCGGTAACTACCAGGTCGTGTCCCCTAGTAACAACTCAACCTCTCTGGCAGCTGATAAGGCGTGGTACACAGGGAGGAGGTAAGAGCGTAGTCGGACGTAGCAGCGGTCAGGGCAGGCGGCAAAGGTTCAAAGGCGAGTGGACGGTAGCAACGGGTACGGCAACAGGTAAGGCAAACTAACATCGTAGGGAACGCTTTCTCTGAGGCACAAGGCACAAAGATCCGGCAGAAAGCTGTGGGAGGAGAAGGTATAAATGGGCAGTGCACAGGTGCAGCCTAATTAAGTCAGCACTGCCTCTCACAACCTTAACCCTTAATAACCCCTTTGGACAAGGCACCAATCACTGGTGCACTGGTCCTTTGAATCTAAGAGTCCAGGCGCGCGCGCGCCCTAGAGAGCGAGGACGCACATGCCGAGACGCTGGAGTGCTGCCTGGGGGCATACGCTGTGAGCGCTCCGAGGCCAGCAAGGGACCCGGAGCGCTCAGCGTAACAGGGTACATATAAGTTGAGTATAACATAAGGTACATCGTTCAAATGTGCAAACAAAAAATTTACTTGCCCTAAGGATCAACCATTTCCTGATGTAACTCCCACCTAACCGAGCGGTGAACCAGCATGGATACCCCTCTGGAATAAGAAGTACCATATGCACTAACTGCCCACTGCACCCATGGTTTATGCAGTCTACCCTCCGTTTCAGCTGTGATATGGGTTTCCTGAAGATTATATATGCAGACTTGTGCGAACACCGCCATACGCTTCCTGGGACCTCCCAGACCGCGTACATTCCAGGACATAATCGTTATAGACGCCATGAGTACTGGAAACCCATAATCACATAATTTAAAGCTACCACAGCGATGTATACCTTAGCAATAAGTGATGCACCAATTAACATAAACACAGTTAGACAGATAATTCAACAGAAAAGCCCAGCATGCTGGGTAATAAACATGTTTGGAACACGTAACTTCAGTGGCCATGAAAGTGGGGAACCTGCACAGTGTAAAGGTGGATCAAACTGGTGCAGGTGAGAGAACTGGCTCCCTAGATAAGTGATCAACAAGGCCAGTAACCTATTACTGCTTGGACAGTACCTGAAATATGTTCTAGTGATGTCAACTAGCGGGTGTGAGAGACCCGTGGACAGGTATAACGTTCACATGGAAGTCCAATAAAACATTCATAGCCCATAATAGAGATAACAGAAGGTAGGCATGTCCGGTCCCGGACAACAAGATGTAGCTTCCCTTGAATAAGTATCACCTCATCTCTGGGGCGAATTCCTGGGTCTCACCAAGAGCCAGTCCTCGGCCTCCCTGGGGTTGTTGAAGAAATGTGACTTCCCTCCATCTAGGACCCTCAGGCGGGCAGGGTAGGCCATGGAATATTGCAAGTCGAGGTCTCGCAAGCGCTTCTTGATAGATGTAAATGTGGCTCTCTTCTTCTGTAACTCCGCTGAGAAATCCAGGTACAGGGATATGTTAGCAGATCCAAGGGTGATGGTTTGCTTCACTCTCGCCTTAGACAGGATGAGGTCACGATCCCGCTAATTGAGCATGCGGGCGAGAAGCGGTCTTGAAGGGGCCCCAGGTGGGGGCATCCGAGCTGGAACCCGGTGAGCCCTCTCCACTGCGAAGGCCGCCGAGAAGGAAGCGTCTGGAAACGTTGATTTAAACCATCCTTCCAGAAATGCAGCAGGATCGGATCCCTCGGTTCTCTCAGGCATGCCAAGTGTATGCGAATGTTGTTTCTCCTCAAACGGTTTTCGAGGTCATCGCATTTCTGACACCACATCTCAACCGCTCCTTCCACAGCAGATATTCTAGCTGTCAGAGGTCTGGTCGAGTCCTCCAGCTCGGACACTCTTTCCTCTGTGAGCCGGACCCGCTCCCGCATCTGTTGAACATCATGGCACAGGAGGCCTATGTCTACTCTGACCTCCTCTATCTTGCCTGTGAGAGACGACTGGCATCCCATGATAGCCGCCATCAACTGGCTGTGAGAGGCTTGCAAGGTTAGCTCTGGTTCCCCCTCCGTCTCCGTCGATGGAAGTTGCCCGGATTGCCCCCTGGTTTGTGGCGCACGAGGAGAGGAGGTAGCGGCGGCGCCACGTTGTGCCTCCTGGCGAGCTAACTCTTTTAGGTGATCCGCCGCTTGTTGCGCTTTACTAGGACCCATAATCAGAATGTTCGGCCTCTTGGGGTTCCTGGGCTCAGGTTCTAAGTGAAATATCTGGGTTACAAGCAGCAGGATTAGTCAAGATTAATGATGGGAGCCGGAGCAGCTCTCAGACACGTCCGGCCATGTCGGCAGTTGGCCACACCCCCCTAGAATACAACTTTAACTTACCAACTGCATGCTGATCTTGTCCTGATACTTCAGAGTTCTGTGTAGTCATTATACTCCACCGTTACCAATGACTGCTGCTATTATCCTGATCATTGAGAGTTATGTGTAGGCCGTTTAATCCACTGTTAATATCTACCTGATGCTAATTCTGCTGCTGTCTGTCCTGATCATGGCGAGTTATCATTCGGCCTTTTGACAATCCACATTACCTGCTGCTGCCTGTCCTGCTGAGTTAGGACGAGATATGTTTAGGTCTTACACTCGACCGTTAATATCTACCTGCTGCATATGCTGTCTGTCATGATCATGCTGAGTTAGGTCAAGCTAGTTGTTTGTCCTTTGTAGCTATGTGAAGTCCTTATACAACACCGTCAGCTGTCCTGATAAAGTTGATTTGTTAAGTTAGTCATAAAACTACAATGTTAACTTTAACTACTGCTGCTGTCCATATCAAGCTGACTTGTAGGCCTCAGAATACACAGTTAGCTATACCTGCTGCTGCTGTCCTGATCAAGTTGATTTGTTATGTACACTGCTCAAAAAAATAAAGGGAACACTTAAACAACACAATGTAACTCCAAGTCAATCACATTTCTGTGAAATCAAACTGTCCACTTAGGAAGCAACACTGAGTGACCATCAATTTCACATGCTGTTGTGCAAATGGGATAGACAACAGGTGGAAATTATAGGCAATTAGCAAGACCCCCCCAATAAAGGAGTGGTTCTGCAGGTGGTGACCCAGACCACTTCTCAGTTCCTATGCTTCCTGGCTGATGTTTTGGTCACTTTTGAATGCTGATGGTGCTTTCACTCTAGTGGTAGCATGAGACGGAGTCTACAACCCACACAAGTGGCTCAGGTAGTGCAGCTTATCCAGGATGGCACATCAATGCGAGCTATGGCAAGAAGGTTTGCCGTGTCTGTCAGCGTAGTGTCCAGAGCATGGAGGCGCTACCAGGAGACAGGCCAGTACATCAGGAGACGTGGAGGAGGCCGTAGGAGGGCAACAATCCAGCAGCAGGACCGCTACCTCCGCCTTTGTGCAAGGAGGAACAGGAGGAGCACTGCCAGAGCCCTGCAAAATGACCTCCAGCAGGCCACAAATGGGCATGTGTCTGCTCAAACGGTCAGAAACAGACTCCATGAGGGTGATATGAGGGCCCGACGTCCACAGGTGGGGGTTGTGCTTACAGCCCAACACCGTGCAGGACGTTTGGCATTTTCCAGAGAACACCAAGATTGGCAAATTCGCCACTGGCGCCCTGTGCTCTTCACAGATGAAAGCAGGTTCACACTGAGCACATGTGACAGAGTCTGGAGACGCCGTGGAGAACGTTCTACTGCTTGCAACATCCTCCAGCATGACCGGTTTGGCATTGGGTCAGTAATGGTGTGGGGTGGCATTTCTTTGGAGGGCCGCACAGCCCTCCATGTGCTCGCCAGAGGTAGCCTGACTGCCATTAGGTACCGAGATAAGATCCTCAGACCCCTTGTGAGACCATATGCTGGTGTGGTTGGCCCTGGGTTCCTCCTAATGCAAGACAATGCTAGACCTCATGTGGCTGGAGTGTGTCAGCAGTTCCTGCAAGACGAAGGCATTGATGCTATGGACTGGCCCGCCCGTTCCCCAGACCTGAATCCAATTGAGCACATCTGGGACATCATGTCTCGCTCTATCCACCAACGTCACTTTGCACCACAGACTGCCCAGGAGTTGGCAGATGCTTTAGTCCAGGTCTGGGAGGAGATCCCTCAGGAGACCGTCCGCCACTTCATCAGGAGCATGCACAGGCGTTGTAGGGAGGTCATACAGGCACGTGGAGGCCACACACACTACTGAGCCTCATTTTGACTTGTTTTAAGGACATTACATCAAAGTTGGATAAGGCTGTAGTGTGTTTTTCCACTTTATTTTTGAGTGTGACTCCAAATCCAGACCTCCATGGGTTGAAAAATTTTATTTCCATTTTTTTATTTTTGTGTGATTTTGTTGTCAGCACATACAACTATGTAAAGAACAAAGTATTTCAGAAGAATATTTAATTAATTCAGATCTAGGATGTGTTATTTTTGTGTTCCCTTTATTTTTTTGAGCAGTGTATATGCCTCATAATACAACACTACCTTTACCTGCTGCTGCTGTCCATTTCAAGCTGACTTGTAGGCCTCAGAATACACCGTTAGCTCTACCTGCTGCCACTGTCCTGATCAAGTGGATTTGTTATGTATATGCCTCAGAATACACCGTTAGCTTTAACTGTTGCTGCTGTCCTTATTTATGTGTAGGCCTTATACTACACTGTTAACATGTACCTACTGCTGTTGTCTGTCCGAACCCTGCTGACTTTGAACCTGGACTAAAGGGTCCTTACTGATAAGTCCGCAGTTAAAATTTGACAAAAACATAACCTTATAGAAAAATAAGAAAGGAAACAATATAACTGAAAATGACTTTTTCAATAATAAAAAAAAAAGTTAAATAACTTTTAGGCTACTTTCACACTTGCGGCAGAGAGATCCGGCAAGCAGTTCCGTCGCCGGAACTGCCTGCCGGATCAGGCAAAATGTATGCTAACTGATGGCATTAGTAAGACTGATCAGGATCCTGATCAGTCTTAAAAATGCCTGATCAGTCGAAAAAATGCATTGAAATGCCGGATCCGTCTTTCCGGTGGCATCCGGCAAAAACGGATCCGGCATTTATTTTTTCACCTTTTTTTCAGTCTGCGCATGCGCATACCGGAAGGACGGATCCGGCATTCCGGTATTCTGAATGCCGGATCCGGCACTAATACATTCCTATGGGAAAAAATGCCTGATCAGGCATTCAGGCAAGTCTTCAGTTTTTTTAGCCGGAGATAAAACCGTAGCATGCTACGGTTTTCTCTTTTGCCTGATCAGTCAAAACGACTGAACTGAAGACATCCTGATGCAAACTGAACGGATTACTCTCCATTCAGAATGCATGGGGACATACCTGATCAGTTATTTTCCGGTATAGAGCCCCTGTGACGGAACTCTATGCCGGAAAAGAACAACGCAAGTGTGAAAGTAGCCTAAGGCAAATTTTGCAGTTGTTCCTGCAAGCCTGATAATTCTTGGAGGTCCTCTGCGTATTTCTCATTGAACTCCTGCAGCATCGCTTGTGATTTCCGAATGTGGGCTCGGAATTCTTTGATGGTTTTGCGATGCCTCTCTTTTATGCTAATGATTTTATTAGCAATTTTCTTGATTACTGTTATGAAAACACAAAAAATAAATATATCAATTAACAATAAGAGGCAATTATTGAAATTTGTGTAGTATGTGGTTAAGTGCAGAGAATTTAAGTGCCATTTTTAAAGTATACCATATTTAATGTAGTAATATATTAGATTATTTTGTGACAGTTTAGTAGTGTAGAATTAAATTTGTTGTGTTATATAATATTAGTTTATGTAGATTAAAGAGTTATTGTGCATGGCTGTTGTTTTATATTAATGTGGTTTTTGTTGTCCCATTATTGTTGTTACTTTTATATTCTTCATCACCTGCTATATAATTGTAGGGTGCAGCGTTTCCTGACTTTCGGAACTGCACCGTACTATTTTTGCGCCCAAAAAATAAGTAAAAAAAGGTGCCCTGGACAAAATGGCTCATGAACCGTGGTCCAATAGCAGATCTACTAGTACGGAGCAGGTAGCAAATTATATTAAATAAGGCCTTTGGCAGTTTTTGGCAAACACCTGCTGCCTTGATCTCTCCTATTGGATGGATTACTAAGACATAAGCATTGCAGCTACGGAGCTGAAGGGGGGAAGGAGGTGTCATGTGGAGGTTACCGATGCTAAAAAAGACTGTACGACAGCACCTGTCTCCTCAGAGGTGAGGCAGGGGACACCAGTGTTCCCCTGCAAACGCTGATATTGACGGTTACAACTCTACAGCCAATGGCAGCGCTATAGCTGCACAGGGAGAGGTATAAATTCACATATGGGGTGGTGTTCAGGTGTATTATAGGCGAAAAGTGGAACTAAATGTGGGGTGCATTTAGTCCTGTTACCACTTGTTAAATAAAAAAAATGTGTGTATAATCATTTATTATTTTTTTTAATTCAATTACAACAGTTTTTTTAAAAGACAATCGTTGCCTGATTATGTTAAATGGCAGATTGATCAAATTGCTTAGTATATTCATTGAGGGGCGTAATTGAGTCAATTTGTTTTGTTTTCAACTCTAGGGTCACATAAGGGTGTTTTCTCTTAACATGCGACATAGCTCCCAATTACCATTAATCTAAATCCTCTTCTAGCCTAAAGCCATATTGTGCTCCTTGCAGTCTGCTGGGCGACCAAAGATCAGTTTTTGTGCACATCTTTGTTCTTTTTGTAAAATACATATTCTGGGTAATATTTTTAAGATTTTTTATGATCTTAACACTTGAATGTTTTCAAATAAAATATATAGAAATTTATAATTTGCTCAAATTATTTAGATTTCTTTAACTTTTCATTAGCTTAGCGTTGGACAATTAAATCATTAACAGAGTTTATAGAATCTATTTTGATTAGCTAGAGGGTGTGTAGTTTCTTAAATGGGGTTATTTATTTGTCGTTTACACTATATAAGGCCTCTTTCACACGGGCGTTGCGGAAAAATGTGCGGGTGCGTTGCGGGAACACCCGCGATTTTTATGCGCGAGTGCAAAACATTGTAATGCGTTTTGCACTCGCGTGAGAAAAATCGTGCGTGTTTGGTACCCAAACCCGAACTTCTTCACAGAAGTTCGGGCTTGGGATCGGTGTTCTGTGGATTGTATTATTTTCCCTTATAACATGGTTATAAGGGAAAATAATAGCATTCTGAATACAGAATGCAAAGTAAAATAGCACTGGAGGGGTTAAAAAAAAATTAAAAATAATTTAACTCACCTCAATCCACTTGCTCGCGTAGCCCGGCATCTCCTTGTGTCTTCTTTGTTGAAGGACCTGTGGTGAGCATTAATTACAGTTCAAGGACCTGTGATGACGTCACTCCGGTCATCACATGGTACGTCACATGATCTTTTACCATGGTGATTCACCATGGTAATAGATCATGTGACGTACCATGTGATGACCAGAGTGACGTCATCACAGGTCCTTGAACTGTAATTAATGCTCACCACAGGTCCTTCAACAAAGAAGACACAAGGAGATGCCGGGCTACGCGAGCAAGTGGATTAAGGTGAGTTAAATTATTTTATTTATTTTTTTTAACCCCTCCAGTGCTATTTTACTTTGCATTCTGTATTCAGAATGCTATTATTTTTCCTTATAACCATGTTATAAGGGAAAATAATAATGATCGGCTCTCCATCCCGATCGTCTCCTAGCAACCGTGCGTGAAAATCGCACCGCATCCGCACTTGCTTGCGGATGCTTGCGATTTTCACGCAACCCCATTCACTTCTATGAGGCCTGCGTTGCGTGTAAAACGCAGAATATAGAACATGCTGCGATTTTCACGCAACGCATAAGTGATGCGTGAAAATCACCGCTCATGTGAACAGCCCCATAGAAATGAATGGGTCGGTATTCAGTGCGGGTGCAATGCGTTCACCTCTCGCATCGCATCCGCCCGGAATACTCGCTCGTGTGAAAGGGGCCTTAGGCACAAAAAGTGACTGCATAACCGAACTGTTATTGAAAAAAATATTTTTTTAAAACCGTATTTAATGATCATATTGTTTTCTTCTCAATTTCTAAGCCTTCTAACGTAACAAAAAATTGATATTTCATTTAATAAATGATCTAAACATGATATATGCATATGGTGATTGTAACGTAATAAATTTACTTTCTCTATTAATCTCTATTGTAGTACAAAGAGAAATGTAAATTTATTATATATTTTTTAATTCATATTTTTTTAAATTAGTTAAATTTTTGTAAGAATAAGCCATTAAAAATTGGATGAAATCTTACCACAGTCATGAAGTACAATGTGTGACAATAAAATAGAACTATGCCCGAGAAAAGTAAACTCGTTTTAAAGTTATTAGCACAAAAATAGATACCTTTCACATTTAAGAAAAAATTAAATGAGCATTAAGGTAAAAACGGGCATGGGGTACAGAGGGTTAATGTTTCTAAATATGTGATGTATACATAATTAGAATGATGTGTGCACATATTTACCCTCCTGGTGCGGGGTGGTAATTAAGTCCTCCACTTCGGCAGGAGCTGGGACGCTGGTTTTCTGCCCTTCAGAGGGTCCGGGCTCTTTTGCTGCCACCTCCTCATTGCCCACATCAGGTGGGTTGGTGGCACCAATTATACTGTGGGAGGGGCCCGCCTGATCATCCTCCTTCTCCTCTGCGGAGACCTCCACCACATCCAAATCGGCCGTGGTGATACGGCGGCGGACGGTTGACACTGGAAGCCCTGTAATCACACAACGTTCCGATTTAGGCTCTATTTAAACGTCCGTAATGTGTTTTTCAGATCCACAGATACAAAAAAAAAAAAAAAAAGGACACCGGCAATGTGCGTGCCACATTTTGAAGACTGCACATCGCCGGCAATAATAGACTATTCTTGGGCGCAATTTAGGACAACAATCTGACATGTTCTATTTTTTTATGAACTGAAATGTGGACCCAGAAGTGCGGGTCCGCTTATCCGGAGACGGGACGCACATCGTGCAGCCCCCTTAGAGATGAATGGGTCCTCAATTCAGTTCAGAAAAATAAATAATAAAATTGCACACATGTGAATGGGCCCTAAGAGAAACAACTCAGAACTAAGAAGAAATGCTAATTAAGGCTATTTTCACACTAGCGGCAGAGACCTCTGGAACCTCCAAAACAGCTGGTCGGATCCGTCCTGCCGTTAGTGTACGTGTGGCTCCGGAATACCGCTCCAGACCCATTGAATGTAGTGGGAACGGGGCGTCATACCGGGCTGCAACGATAAACCATGCAGAGAGGTGCACAGTATAAAACTACAACATGTCGTCATGGTTTGCGGAGTTCCTGCCCAGGAACTCCGCCACGATCCCTTGATAGTCAATGGTGCTGGAGCTGTAGTCTGGGGCCACACGTACACTAGCGGCAGGACGGATCCGACAAGCTGTTCACCTGACGGAACAACCTGGCGGACGTCCATGCCGCTATTGTGATACTAGATTAAGTGGGTGATGTATGTAAAGTAATCATGGCCTTTTACTGTAATACAGATTGATGATTGCTGTTTATCTAGATCAGGGGTCCACAAGACATAGACATACATGTCTGCTACCAGGTGGTTGGGGGCCGCATAGAATGGTATTGAGGGCCGCATGTGGCCCCCGGGCCGCAGGTTGTGCACCCCTGATCTAGATATATACACACATATATTTATTATTATGTGTGTGTGCAAAGTACGAAATCAGCCGGTTACATCATACATCACTATCGCGCTATGTGGATAAATATATACAGTCAGGTCCATAAATATTGGGACACCGACACAATTCTAAAATTTTTGGCTCTATACACCACCACAATGGATTTGAAATGAAACGAACAAGATGTGCTTTAACTGCAGACTGTCAGCTTTAATTTGAGGGTATTTACATCCAAATCAGGTGAACGGTGTAGGAATTACAACAGTTTGCATATGTGCCTCCCACTTGTTCAGGGACTAAAAGTAATGGGACAGAATAATAATCATAAATCAAACTTTCACTTTTGAATACTTGGTTGCAAATCCTTTGCAATCAATTACAGCCTGAAGTCTGGAAAGCATAGACATCACCAGACGCTGGGTTTCATCCCTGGTGATGCTCTGCCAGGCCTCTACTGCAACTGTCTTCAGTTCCTGCTTGTTCTTGGGGCATTTTCCCTTCATTTTTGTCTTCAGCAAGTGAAATGCATGCTCAATCGGATTCAGGTCCAGTGATTGACTTGGCCATTGCATAACATTCCACTTCTTTCCCTTAAAAAACTCTTTGGTTGCTTTTGCAGTATGCTTTGGGTCATTGTCCATCTGCAATGTGAAGAGCCGTCCAATGAGTTCTGAAGCATTTGGCTGAATATGAGCAGATAATATTGCCCGAAACACTTCAGAATTCATCCTGCTGCTTTTGTCAGCAGTCACATCATCAATAAATACAAGAGAACCAGTTCCATTGGCAGCCATACATGCCCACGCCATGACACTACCACCACCATGCTTCACTGATGAGGTGGTATGCTTAGGATCATGAGCAGTTCCTTTCCTTCTCCATACTCTTCTCTTCCCATCACTCTGGTACAAGTTGATCTTGGTCTCATCTGTCCATAGGATGTTGTTCCAGAACTGTGAAGGCTTTTTTAGATGTAATTTGTCAACCTCTAATCTGGCCTTCCTGTTTTTGAGGCTCACCAGTGGTTTACATCTTGTGGTGAACCCTCTGTATTCACTCTGGTGAAGTCTTCTCTTGATTGTTGACTTTGACACACATACAACTACCTCCTGGAGAGTGTTCTTGATCTGGCCAACTGTTGTGAAGGGTGTTTTATTCACCAGGGGAAGAATTATTCGGTCATCCACCACAGTTGTTTTCCGTGGTCTACCGGGTCTTTTGGTGTTGCTGAGCTCACCAGTGCATTTCTTCTTTTTGAAAATGTTCAAAAAACAGTTGTTTTGGCCACACCTAATGTTTTTGCTATCTCTCTGATGGGTTTGTTTTGTTTTTTCAGCCTAATGATGGTTTGCTTCACTGATAATGACAGCTCTTTGGATCTTATCTTGCGAGTTGACAGCAACAGATTCCAAATGCAAATAGCACACTTGAAATGAACTCTGGACCTTTTATCTGCTCATTGTAATTGGGATAATAAGGGAATAACATACACCTGGCCATGGAACAGCTGAGAAGCCAGTTGTCCCAATTTCTTTTGATCCCTTAACAAGTGGGAGGCACATATGCAAACTGTTGTAATTCCTACACCGTTCACCTGATTTGGATGTAAATACCCTCAAATTAAAGATGACAGTCTGCAGTTAAAGCACATCTTGTTTGTTTTATTTCAAATCCATTGTGGTGGTGTATAGAGCCAAAAATGTTACAATTGTGTCGATGTCCCAATATTTATGGACCTGACCGTATATACACTCACAGCGAGGGAGAGATGTATGAGGTAAACGGATGATTTGATATGTGTCACACCAGGTAATAAGTAATAATTTGTAACGGGTGAAAAAAAAGAAATTCCTGGGCAGACTCTGTGACTGAGCTCAGTGACCCAGTCCAGGTGCCTCCGCTTCAGATCCGACCATTTCTTCACAATGGCGATTTCTTCGTGGCTGCGGCCAAATTTTCGCTCTAGGAGCTTCTGGACCCCCAAGACTATTGCCTTCTTCTCGGCCTGCTTCCGAGTACGGTCGTACCCCTTCTTCAACATGCGCTGCAGGATAAATATGCAAACATATAATCCCAAATTTATGAAATACAAGGATTATTAATAAACATCATCCAAAACACAGCAAAAAGTATTTAATTGTTAGAAGGTGGACATATAACGTGAACATTAAATCTAATAAGAGCAAATTGTTTTCCTGTTGTATGTGTGTGGGGTCTGAGCAATCGGATATTGGCCAGCTGAGTAGAGATGTACCTGTCTAGTGAAGTGATGGTACGGTATGGGGTGTACAGCTGGTTCGCCTCCATGTGGTGCACCCTGGGTAATGCTAAATGAACCAGCAAATACTGGCGTGAAGAAATTTTTTATTTTTCTCCAGACCAACAAGACATAAACTCTAATATATAGACTATGTGTTTGTGTGTGGTATACAGTGTGTGGTATACAGTGTGTGGCAGGAAAATTTATATGCAATGTGCATGTGCTTGATATTTCTTTGCTGTCCATACATACATACATACTTGCTACAGACAAAGTGCTGTGATGTCAAAACAATACTTATTACAACAATGATGAATATCTAATTAGACTTGATAAAAGATGAAGTTATATTTAGTGCGCACATATATTCGCATATTTGCGCATTCACAAATATTTAAATACACTATTGCTTACTAATTAGTTACTATACAGATATGGTTCGAACATGCATTCAAAATGTAATCACATAAAGTGTTGTACTTACAGTTAGCAGGAGTTCGTCCTCTTCATCTCTGAATTTGTTGGCCACCATTTTCTCTGTCCAAATTCGCAGGCTCTGAAAAAGGAACTAACGTGCGTGCACACGCTAAACCATACGCACATGCGCATCACACTAATATTAACTTAGGTGGTGTAGCGAATAAGCGAATTATCGAATACGCGAATTATCGAACAGCGATGAGGCGAATATTTGAAAAATATTATTAACCCTGCCGCAGTAGTTAGAATATACCGTCGGATCTGAGTTTTCACGAACGCATGGAAAACTCAGATCCGATAGTATATTCTAACCACACAGTGACGTGACGCTTGTCGGGGAGGAGTATGTTAAAAACTGTAAAGATAGATTAAAAAAAAAAATAAAAAAATATTCTAAATAAAGAATATATTTGCTTTATTGGGATTTATTGTTTTTTTAGCCTATTCATAATATTCTAAAACAGGAATATATAGTAAGTATTCTAGAGAATATTCGCCAAATAAAAAAATAAAAAATAGTAATTTAACTAATATAGTGGTAGAATCTTTTTTTAATAGTCTATTCACTATATTGGTATATATTAAGGTTTTATAATATGACGAATATTCTTTGAAAGAAAATATAGCACTAAATTTAATGCTATATTTTCTTTCTTGAAGAAAGTCGCATTATGCGATTTTTTTTTAAATTACGATTTATCGCATATGCGAAAGAATATCGAATTCGAATATTCGCAAATATTTTACAAAAATTCTTTCGAATATTCGCGAAATATCGCGAATTCGAATATGGGACATGTCGCTCAACACTAGTTAAGACGACAGAATGTGACGGGGCCCTTTGCAAAACAATAATCCATGTATGTACTCAGTGACCATCATAAATCTGCCTAAAAGGGTTGTCCAGTATTAGAAAAACATGGCTGCTTTCTTCTAAAAACAGCACAACACCTGTCCATGGGTAGTCTCTTGTATTTCAGCTTCATCAGTCTCATGCCGTATTTAACTGACACAGTGAATGGCTGTTGGCAGTGGCCTGGAGGATTGAAACTGCAGCACTGGGAGCGTCAGAGGATTAAATGTGAAAGTATGCATTCTTTTATTACAATTGCTGGTTTAGGGCTGTGCCCGCACTGTGGACTGCAATGCACTGGCTACAGACGTGTGCCTGCCATTTGTGCAGATGTGGACCCATTCACTTGAATGGGTTCGCAATACAGTCCTCACTGCAAAAAAAAAAATTTAAAAAAATCATGTTCTATTTTTTGCAGACCAAATTCCCACGGAAAAGCGTTGTAGTGCTTCTGCTCCGCTTGCATATTGCAGACCCATTCAACCTAACGTAATACGGAGTGCACACGGCCAGTGCGAATATATTGAAAACCTCCTGTTTGCGGCCCGTAATACCGTCACAGGCTGCACAGCCATAGGGTAAACCCTTTTGAAGAGGATCGGTCACCAGGTTTCATAACCTGCATACAATATCAGAGATACCTTAGACCCGACGAGGCTGGTGTACTTACTATGAAATCCCATATCAGAATGGCTATACCAGGGATGGCCAACAAGAGGCTCGCCAGTCTCCAGCTGTTGCAAAACTACAACTCCCACCATGCCCAGACTACCTACAGCAGGGCATGGTGGGAATTGTAGTTTTACAAAAGCTGGAGAGCCGCAGGTAGGCCATGCACTCCTTTTTGAAAGTTTACCCACCTGATATTAAAATGAGCATTTTTTTTTTTTAGGGTAAATGTAGATTAAGGCCTCCTGCACACGGCCGTTTTTTTTCCCCGTTTACTGGCCGTTTTTTGCGTTCCGTATACGGAACCATCCATTTCAATGGTTCCGCAAAAAAAAACGGAATGTACTCCGTATGCATTCCGTTTCCGTATTTCCGTTCCGTTTCAACATAGAACATGTCCTATTATTGCCCGCAAATCACGTTCAGTGGCTCCATTCAAGTCAATGGGTCCGCAAAAAAAACGGAACACATACGGAAATGCATCCGTATGTCTTCCGTTTCCGTTCCGTTTTTTGCTGAACCATCTATTGAATGTTATGCCCAGCCCAATTTTATCTATGTAATTACTGTATACTGTATATGCCATACGGAAAAACGGAACGGAAAAACGGAACAGAAACAAAAAACGGAACAACGGATCCGTGAAAAACGGACCGCAAAACACTGAAAAAGCCATACGGTCGTGTGCAATAGGCCTAAGAGCTCATGTATTCATAAGCTAAAATCAAATATCTGTCCACCCAGCCTATTTTGACATAGATTTGCAAAGTAAGTACACCAGTCTCAACATATGTAAGATCTATTTAATAATGTAAGCAGTTTTGTAAAATCTGATGACCTTTTCTCTTAAAAGTGTTTACCCCAAGCCAGAAAGTGTCAAAGTAATAAAACAATGTAGACTCCCCTATTTCATTCCACACTTCTCCAATTCCAATCCTCCCTGCCGTTGCAACCATGACATCAGCCATTCACTGCTCTCAGTAGTATAAGGCACGAGACTGATGAGGCCGGCAGTTGGCTGCAGCGGTCACGTGGAGTAGACTGACACATCGTCAATGCAGCCAAGCAAACAATACCTGGCTAGGAGGAGCAGAGGGGCAGGGCATGAAATGGGTGCATGTACCCGAAATTCCAGGGTCTAATGATCCAAAAACTTACAGCATCATAGAGCCCATGACCATGGTCAGCAGGGGGACCTAATCCAATTTCGTGATATACATTGAGAATTTTGGACTATTACTCAAACCCACCCTTGTCGATATTTTACTCAATGTAAAGAAAGAAAAAGAAAAAAAAACAAAACACCAGAACATTTCTTTTATTAAAAAGTTATATGTTTAAATGTACGTATAATTTACTCATTTCTCAGTGCAATACCAAATACAGCAAAAATTCAAATGTCAAATAAAAGTTTGTAAAGAGACGTCATAAATAAAATGATAAATATAAAACAATAAATGTACAGTGGACAAAAAAAACAAACAAAAAAAAAAAAACAACACTTTAAAATCTAAACTGTGTGACCCCAATCCAAGCACTAAGCGTGATGGGTCGATACAACAGTTCACAATAATATATAACAGTTTAGGCTGTCAGGTGACTTTTTGCTCTGACTTATGCATGTGTGGTTTAGTTTGGAGTGATCAATAATTGGCACAGCCCTAATGCTAATCCGATAAATAAAATCTGCTAAACGTCCAGTCATCCTTCACACACTGGTTTCTGGATTAGTTACAACGTCACCATTTTTGTCAGTCTCTTCTTCTTTCATGAACTGTTCCACCTCGGCAGGTACTGCCTTCTCATCCTGGGGCGATTTGTCTTCTAGTTTTTTGATCTCCCCAATTTCTGCAGCCTCCTCTTTACAATGAGGTTCTTCAGGCTTTTTCTTAATGCAGAAGAAATTGCCACAGGTTAAAACTAAGGCAGACGTGGACACTTCTATCCCGGCGATAAGGAACACGAACATGTATCTTCCAGTTGCATCCAAAAGTTTACCTGTGAATGATAAAAAATAAAGAAATAAATTAAGTAATCAATGTGATAAACACAGAAGAGCGTTTCAGAAAAATTTCAGACATGTTGTCTAGATCCTCTAGGGCAGTGTTCCTTAGGCTACTTTCACACTCGCGTTTGGTGCGGATCCTGAACGGATCTCACAAACGGAAACCAAAACGCCAGTGTGAAAGTAGCCTAAGCAAGAACTTCTACTTCTCCTTCCTGCTGGATCCATGTCTGCCTTTGCACCCAAAAAAAAATAAAATAACGTGTGTTCCCAGCCTAAGGACTCATGCACGTGACCGCATGTATTTTGCGGTCGGCAAAAAAATATGGATGACGTCTGCGTGCATTCCGTATTTTGCAGAACGGAACACCTGGCCCCTAATAGCACAGTACTATTCTTGTCCATAATACAGACAATAGGAGAGCTTCAATTTTTTTGCAAAACGGAAATATGGACAAACGGAATGCACACGGAGTAACTTCCGTTTTTTTTGTTGATCCATTGAAATTAATGGTCCCACATACGGTACACAAAAAAAACCGAATAGACACAAAGAAAATACGTTCATGTGCATGAGCCCTCAAATGGATTTTTCTCATCAGGATGACCTCTTTTTCAGATTCTATTATAGGTCCCGGTGGATTATTAACTCTTGGGCAATATAACATTGATGTTGCTTACATTTCCTAAGAGATGGAATCGGAAACACCAAGAAATGTCCCTTCCTATGCTTACCTGCTGATGGTGGTCCAATAAGGACAGCTATTGCTTCTGCCAGAAGAACTAATCCAATAGCACTGGAGAACTTGTGTGTGCCAACAATTGCCATGAGGACCTCAAACTGTAAGGCACCGACCATCCCATATGAAATTCCAAAGAAGATGCAGAACACCACCAGGCCTGCGTAGGTGTCCGCCATGGATCCCATCAGATCAGTGAATCCATTAAAGATCATGGCGAAGCCGAGCAGGTAGACGCAGCGCGGTCGTACCCATTTCAGCCCAGCGATGATACCACAGGTGGGCCGTGCAAAGATGTCAACAAACCCAAGAATGGAGAGAAGGAAAGAGGCTTTTGTATCTTCATTCCCAAGGTCTTTTGCATAGCTCACCACAAATACCGGAGGTACAAAAAGCCCTAGAACCATAATAGAAGCAGCTATAGTGTAGATAACAAATCCACGGTCCTTGAACACAGAGAAGTCAAGCAGTTTTTTAGGTTTGGCCTTTACTACTTCTTTGGTCTCTTCTTTTTGATTTTTTGGTGGTTCTAGCGGCCTCATCAGGGCACCACATGCACAGCAGTTAAGGAGCAGGCCTCCTAATATAAGAAAGCCTCCTCGCCAGCCAAACTCATGCTGGAGAATCTGCCCTAAAGGAGACAGGGCACAAAGGAACACCGGGCTTCCAGCAGCCGCCAATCCATTGGCCAGTGGACGGCGTTTGTCAAAGTATCGATTTAGCATGATGAGTGATGGCTGGAAATTCAATGCCAGTCCGAGGCCTGTCAGAGACACAGTAGAAATAATAAGTCACAAGGAACATAAAGCTCAAAAATAGTTAAAAACAGTTGACCATTAATAGCACTAATTCAGTGGGGTAGAAACGCTTTGGCTACTTTCACATCAGCGTTTCTGCTGGATCCATCATGGATCCATCATGGATCATCAAAAATGCTTAGGATAATACAACTGGCAGAATCCGTTATGAACGGATCCGATTGTATCATCTCAAAAATAGCCATGACTGATCCGGCACTAAAACCATTGTAAGTTAATGGGGGTCGGATCAGTTTTATTTTGTAGCCGAGAAAACGGATCCGGCACCATTGACTTACATTGCGTTTCATCAGTCTTGCTCCGCATTCCCGTGATGCACTCTTGCAGCGCTTTTCTGTCCGGGATGGGAACGCAACACATTCTGGTGCACTCTGTTCCATTCAGTTTTGTCCCCACTAACAATGAATGTGGACAAAACTGAAGTGTTTTCCTCCGGTATTGAGATCCTCTGACGGATCTCAATACCAGAAAAGAACAGTGCAGATGTGATAGTAGCCTAAGCTAGAGGTGTCAGAATTCTGGTTTAGGGCTCTTTCACACGAGCGTGACCCTTGCGGAGAGCATTTTGAAAAAAAAAAATAATAATAATAATGATGTTTTTATGAGGCCATTTTCTTAGCTTTTTTTTTTTTTTACAGGTTTCTGGCAATGGTCTTGTGTGAGGGCTGTTTTGGTACCATTTTAGGGTACATATTACTTTTTGACCGTTTAATATGTTTTTTGTGAGGTGACATATATATATATATATATATACATACATACATACATATACATATACATATATACACACACACACATACATACACGCATATATACTTATTTCTTTTGCCATGATTTTTAATTTATTTTTTACGGCGTTCACCAGAGGGGCTAGATCATGTGATATTTTTATAGGGCCGGTGATACCATGTCAATTAAATTTTTTTCTTTATTTTTTTTTTACAATTTTTTAATTACTTCTTAAGGGGAAGGGCCTTTTTTTAAAGCTGAAAAAAAATAAAAAATAAAAGTTTTGGGTGTTTTACACTTTGTGTCCCCCAAAAGGTCATACAAAACCTTTGGGGACATTTAACTTTTTTTTTTTTGTTTAATTGTGGATTTCTCCGGTAACTGGGGCTGACATAGTAACCCCAGTTACAGGGGAATTACAGGGCTGATCGAGGTCTAAGAAAGCCTGAGCAGCTCCTGTAGTCTCTCGGCCCCGGCGGTCACATAACCACCGGGCCGGGACAGGAAGAGGCACACTGCTTCCTCATCTGTATACACAACTCTCATTCAGCGCTGTGTATAAAGCGATCCAGAAGCCAGGGATACCCAGGAACAGTTCCTGCCTTCTCTATGGGATGGTCACTGACAGCGGGCCCCTAGCTCAGTAGCTGCACAATACAGGATATTTGGCTTGGCCATATTCGCTTGTCAAATCCCAAGGCTTGCTAAAAAGTCCGATTTTGAATCACAGGAAGCCACTTCCACAAGGTGGTGCTAGCAAGATGGTTCTCTTCCTTGGGAGACACCTCTTTGCATGAGCCTAGACTAGACATAAATCATCCTGTCTGAATAATAGACAGGATTAGGCTCGCTTCACACTGCGTTTAGTCCCTGCACATCCCCTTCCCCTGTTTGACTTTTCAGTGGGGGTATTCATTTGAATACCAAAAAAAAAACCCTGCATTTAAACGTACACCACGACGGGAACATTCACTTTAATGAGGCTAATGGAGTTCAAAGGATTCCTCTTTCCACTGAATCTACCATTGAAGTGAATGTGAGCTGAGCTGCAATAACCAAGCACGGCCACTAACAGAGCAGGGCGCAGGCGGGCGCGATAACGTCATCACGCGCCTGTGCCGGGACGCCTGCCCATCTACGAGTGAGCGCCAGGAGTCTAGGACATCGGTAAGTATTGGCTTTTATGTTTTATTTTTGGTGCCAAGCCAACTTTGGAGGGCATTACTGAGGGGGCACAGGAGGAGAGGATACATATTACTGAAGGGACAATGGAGGGCAAATTACTACTTGGGGAGCAAACTACTACATGGGGGCAGTGTGGGGGACAATTTGTACCGTGTGGTCAGTGTGGGGGACAATTACTACTGTGATGGCAGTGTGGGGGATGTCGATATTGGGTAGGAATTATAGGGGCATTTCTATTACAAGGACATATTAGGGGACATTATTTTTAAGGGACACTATACAGGTTTTATTACCTGGAGCCCAATATAGGATGTTATTAATACTGGGGGTACTCTAGGGGACATTATAATTGCTGTAGGACCAGTAATTGTCTCTGGGTTGACACGTATTATTAAAGTGCTAAAAATTTACATTTATTGCTTGTCCTTAAAATTCCTAAACTGGAACTGACGTGATAAAAAATATCAGCCATGTATGCCTTGTCACTTGTAGTGATCCAAGTATTTTTGTGAGACCACTAGGGGGCAATCTTCACTTGAGGCTGCCTAACCATCTCCACACAGCTCTTGCCGTGCTTAGTTTGATGCACACTGTTTGTTTCACAGTGCGCTGCCTCCTGATAGCGAATGCCCTCCTAGTGTTCACTGGTTACTTATTATTGTTCATAACTCATTGCTTTGCATGACCTGGCTGGCTAAAATATAACATATATCACTCTCTGCCCCCCGACATGTTTCGCCAAGCACTTGGCGTCTTCAGGGGTATGGGCAGTGACTGATATATGTTATATTTTAGCCAGCCAGGTTATGCAAAGCAATGAGTTCTGATACAATAATAAGTAACCAGTGAACACTAGGAGGGCATTCGCTATCAGGAGGCAGCGCACTGTGAAACAAACAGTGTGCATCAAACTAAGCACGGCAAGAGCTGTGTGGAGATAGTTAGGCAGCCACAAGTGAAGATTGCCCCCTAGTGGTCTCACAAAAATACTTAGATCACTACAAGTGACAAGGCATACATGGCTGATATTTTTAATCACGTCAGTTCTCGTTTAGGAATTTTAAAGACAAGCAATAAATGTTAATTTTTAGCACTTTAATAATACGTGTCAACCCAGAGACAATTACTGGTCCTAGTGACCATTGTAAATAACCAGATTATTAGGTCTCAACACGTGTTAGTGGGTCAAATGTAAATAAAGCGATTATAATTGCTGTAGACACCATAGGGACATTTGGGGGTCATTTATCAAACTGATGTAAAGTAGAACTGGCTTAGTTGCAACCAGATTCCACTTTTAATTTTAGACAGCTCCTTTTGAGAATGAAAGGTGGAATCTGGTTGCTATGGGCAACTAAACCAATTGTACTATACATCAGTTTGATAAATGACCCCAATTATGAGAAATCTAACATGTCTGTGTAACAAACTCTGTAGAGACGAGATGCAGCTGAAAGAATTTGTCATGGCGGTCTGGGTCAAACGGAGGAGAAGAGGAAAGAGAAGATCTACATGACGAGAGGTCACTGGACGTAAGAGGTATGTGGTGCTGTATTCTCCTATATGTAGAGCTGGCTCACTACTGTGACCGGTGTCTCATCTTCTCCTCCAAGTGTTTTTTTATTGGCAATGTGTGACTTAAGTGAGGTGGCTCTACCGTATGACTCAAATGGTAGCGGTGCTCTGCTGTGCTACACCCAAGCTTAGTAGAATAAAGATATGGAAGGATTTTAGCAGGCACTCACTTTTCATCTGAACACATGTATAGTTGAAATAAAATATATTTATTGAAACAAATATGGTTAAAAATGATTATAAAATAGCATATAAAAACAATAATGTATCTACTCCACAGCCCAAAAACGATATGTAGTCAGTTGCGTCTTGTAATAGGTGGACAATCTCAATACTATGCTGTATGTTAGAATAGCTTGAGTTCAATATTTGGGTCCGTAATTCCAATGATTGATAATTCGTCCCCGTATTGCACACACCACTGTATAGTACTTCACAAACCACAGTACAATCAATGTCGCCGAGTCTAACTGATGAAGGGACTAAGGGTCCCGAAACGCGTTTGGGAAAGTAAAGGGTCCATCCCATATGACAGCTAAAGACATCCCAAGTGATCACTAAAGGATAACAAGAAAAGGTCTTCTACAACATCTATTATCTAACTCCTTCTTTGACCACACGGAGACCTCGGGTCATGTGATCGGAGCTTCCAGTCACGTGGACATCCACGTCACCATACCCGGAAACACACGCTACCAGCAACCACGAGGAACGCCAACCGCTGCAACTAAACAGAGCGCAGCAGTCACCAACAAGTCGGACACCACCGCATCAATATAGGGGACTCTGCAAAGGGGAAGCCCAAAAGTAGAGGTAAGACTAGTGCCATAAACCACGCAGGACGCCGTGTTCAGGCACATCCTCGGAACGGCAACATCCCCTCATATCCGAGTTACCCCATTATTATAGAATAACAAAAAGGTGTAATATTGTTCTGGCAATACTAACTATTGTGACATACGAAGTTTTGACTCGACGACATTGATTGTACTGTGGTTTGTGAAGTACTATACAGTGGTGTGTGCAATACGGAGACGAATTATCAATCATTGGAATTACGGACCCAAATATTGAACTCAAGCTATTCTAACATACAGCAAAGTATTGAGATTGTCAACCTATTACAAGACGCAGCCGACTACATATCGTTTTTGGGCTGTGGAGTAGATACATTGTTTTTATATGATATTTTATAACCATTTTTAACCATATTTGTTTCAATAAATATATTTTATTTCAACTATACATGTGTTCAGATGAAAAGTGAGTGCCTGCTAAAATCCTTCCATATGTTTTTTTTTATTATAAGGCTACTATCACACTAGCGTTAAGGTTTTCCAGTATTGAGTTCTGTCAAAGGTTCTCAATACCGGAAAAAAAACGCTTCCGTTTTTTCCCCATTCATTGTCAATGGGGACAAAACTGAACTGAACAGAATGGAATCCTCCAAAAATGCATTCCGTTCCGTTTAGTTGCGTTCCCAGACCGGAGAGCAAACCGCAACAGGTTGTATTTTGCTTTCCGTCCTGGGATGTGGATCAAGATGGATCTGACACAATAGAAAACGGTTCCGTCCCCCATTGACTTTGTCTTGGCTATGTTACAGATAATACAACCGGATCGGTTCATAACGGATGCAGATGGTTGTATTATCAGTAACGGAAGTGTTTTTGCTGAACCCTGCTGGATCCAGCATAAACGCTAGTGTAAAAGTAGTCTAATTTATGCATTTTAAATTTGGCAACTAAAAATTTTATTTGGCTCCTGGGTATTTTTGCAGTCCTATGTAACACTACAGATAACATAAGGTAAAAGGGTTCTCTGGGCTTTACATATTGATATAAGTGATGTGGGCGGTGTGATATGTGGGTGTGGCTTGAGGGTGGGCAGGGACACAGGGGCCCCATAATCTCCTATTGCCCGGGGCCCCATGAGTTGTCAGTCCGCCCCTGCCAGTGTTATCCAATACATTACAGAACTGTAAGGGTTACATAGCATCATAAAACAATATAATGCTATGTGACCCCCGGCAGAACTGGGAGGTCAGACCGGGAGCTGCGTTGTGGACTTGCTGCGGGAGGAACGCTCGTCTACAAGGGGCCTAAATGTAGTGTGAACAGGGCCTTATTAAGTCTGCCCCAGTATGTAGCATAAACCCAATCTGCATAGTGTGATCAATTGTGATTTTCCAAGGACTTAAAGGGGTTGTCCTATCTAGACAATTATGGCATATCAATAGTATATGTCATAAATGTCCAATAGGTATGGGTCCCACCTCTGGGACCCACTCCCATGTCAAGAATGAGGCACCGACCTTGAACACATAGCATGCTGTGCATGAGCAGCAAGAACTCTCTCTATTCACGACTAAAGGACTTCTTAAAACAGTCGGGCCAGCACTCGGCTATTTTCAGAAGTCCCGTAGTGGTGCCCAGCATGCACAGCTTGCTCTCCTTTCACAGCCTGACCCTTATCTAGTGACAGGAGTGGGTCCCAGAGGTAGGAATCCCCCCCCCCCCCCCATTGGATACTTATGACATATTGATAGGATATGTCAAAAGTGCCCAGATGGGAATACACTTTTAATTTCCTGGCCTTTAGCAGTTGTTCTTAAGACTACCGTTGCCCATAATTTTTTGAATGATGATGTAACCTACCTGTGACGACTCCAGCTGTGAAGTAGATTGCTATGATGTTTGTACAAAACGATGCACACACCATCCCAAGTGAGGCAAATAGACCACCAACCATCATTACTGGCCGGCACCCAAACCGGTTCACACAGATACTACAGAGAGGACCTGGAAGACAAAATATAATCATAGTCAGATATGTAGTATGCCATACTTAATACCCGTCATCAGTATACAGTGGGAGGTTATAGAAATAGACTGTGGATCAGGGAAGAAGAATAGTAAGACCTAATAAATGCAACAATAGCAAGAGAAATATGGATTTTTATTATTTATTTTTCTTTCCTGTATAACATAATATTCAGTCACATGTATGCAGTTTTAAATGCTCACCTGCCATCTTGAGGGACATAAGTACTTAACAAAAAGGTGGTTGTGAAACTGCACTAATGCCACAAGCTCAGGTTGAGGTCTTGCTATTCCTTCGAAAATGCACCCCTCTCTGGTCCACTGTAAAGCCTGTTAAAGGGGCTTCTTTGGTTTCAAAATGAATTTTGCTCCGAGTACTCCAAACACTGCATATTTTTGCCCCATATCGCTGTTTTTGATGTCAGGTCTTTCCTTCCCCTGTTCTCAGCATCACTGCATCTTGGCAGGATGTTTACATGCAGAACTTCCTGTCGTCATCGGCTTACTGCTGGGGTTTCTAAACAAAGCCATCATTCTCTGCTCTGTAATGTTTCACAGTCACACACTTTACACCTTCTTTTACCATGTTTGCTAGGCAGGACAAGCCCTGAGAGACACTACAAAGCAGAGCATGCAGAGTTTGGTTAAAAACCCAGCAGGAAGCCGATGACAACAGGAAGTTCTGCATGTAAACATCCTACCAGGATGCATTGATTCTGAGAACAGAGGAAGGAAAGAGCTGACATGGAAAACAGGGATATGGGGCAAAAATATGCAGTGTTTTGGGTACTCTGGGCAGATAAAAAAAAAAAAGTTATGGGACCGGAGAATCACTTTAAAAAAACATCACTGTGATTTAATGTAGTACAGAAGAGAGTTTATTTCACCAACAACTATAACATAATGCCTTTTTAGCCCATGTGCTTAGCTTGAAAAAGGAACCGATTATGCATGTGGGCCAAAATGTTGGCGTGTCATAGGCACAGTTGATGTAGGAACTTCTCCATGAACTGGGCTTCCAATGGAAAAGATCAACCAACTGCCAGCCCCGACCTCCCTATAACCATGCACGCTAAGCCGACCATTTATTTCCATAGAGTTGCTGGGGAACAAAATATTCAACAGTAGGGTTGTCTTCACACTCACCACCCTGTTGGTTTGCTTTCCGTCCTGCGATGCGGAGCAAGACTCACAATGAAAGTCAATGGGGACGGATCCGTTTTCTCTGACAATAAAAAATGGATCTGTCCCCCATTGACTTTCAATGGAGTTCATGGCGGACCCGTCTTGGGTATGTTAAAGATAATACAACCAGATCAGTTCATAATGGGTGCAGATGGTTGTATTATCAGTAACGGAAGAGTTTTTGCTGAACCCTGCCGGATCCAGCAAAAACGCTAGTGTGAAAGTAGCCTCATACATATAAAAACAGATATCTGATTGAATTCTACAGTTAATCCTACGATTTGATAAGATGGCTGCCGCGAGCCATTTTACCGATGCCAGCTGTATCACTGTTGTTAACATTGCAGCCAGGGAATGAAGATAAATTATCCTTGTGTCGTACTGGACAGGCTAATCTATCACTAAACACTGGATTACATCTCATTAGCAAGGGAGATGGGAGGAAGCCGATTTAGAGTCAACCATCCACACCAGATAATGTGCTAGCGAGTACACACCTGCACGTAGAGGAGCTTAACGCCAGACATGAAAATTTTGGGAATAACAATGAAACCATCTATCAATCACATTGGAGCCAATTCTAAGGGGTCATTCAGACCTGAACTATTATAGCTCTGTGATCACTGGTGCCTGTAACAGCGCAAACTAATAAAAAAATTATAATAATAATAATAATAATAATAATAATAATCCATTGTGAAGATCAATCAGGATGTATGGAGTTAGAAGGATAGGTTAGAAGGGAGGGGAGGGTTATTAAAACTGCAGTGGTCTCGCATTAGTCTCAAGAAGAATTATGCTGGAATAAGATGAGCCATAGGTATTAAGGGGTTGTTGCCTGGCCTTGAACCCCTGGGGTCCTAAACTACGCCCCTGAACATAACAAACCCCTCTCACTTTTGCTCCATTCTTACAGGACCAGAAGGCTGTTTGGCCAATCACAGGCCTCAGCAGCTTGAACGCTATGCTACAGCAGAGATGTACAGTTGAATCGGCTATGACTACTGAAGCCTATAATCGGTCGCAGCAGTCACAGGACCAAGCCACTTTCTGGTCCTGCAGGGACCAGAAGCAGCAACATGGACAATGGGGTTTTTTATGTTCAGGAGCACAGGTTAAGTCTCCAGGGGTTATCATCCAAGACAACCCCTGTGAGAGGCCAAGCATTTGGTGCATCTTCTGTGGCAAAAAAGCAAATTCTGGGGTAAAATATAGTAAGGCCCCTTTCACACGAGCGAGTTTTCCGCGTGAGTGCAATGCGTGAGGTGAACGCATTGCACCCGCACTGAATCCGGACCCATTTATTTCTATGGGGCTGTGCACATGAGCGGTGATTTTCACGCATCACTTGTGCGTTGCGTGAAAAATCGCAGCAAGCTCTATATTGTGCATTTTTTCACGAAACGCAGGCCCCATAGAAGTGAATGGGGCTGCGTGAAAATCGCAAGCATCAGCAAGCAAGTGCGGATGCGGTGCGATTTTCACGCATGATTGCTAGGAGACAATCGGGATGGGGAGCCGATCTTTATTATTTTCCCTTATAACATGGTTATAAGGGAAAATAATAGCATTCTTAATACAGAATGCTAAGTAAATTAGAGATGGAGGGGTTAAAAAAATAAAAATAAAAATATAATTAAACTCACCTCATCCACTTGTTCGCGCAGCCCGACTTGCCTTCTTCTTTGATGACCTGGAAGGAAAAGGACCTTTGGTGACGTCACTGCGCTCATCACATGGTCCATCATGATGGTGATGGACCATGTGATGAGCGCAGTGAAGTCACCAAAGGTCCTTTTCTTCCCCGGTCATCAAAGAAGAAGAAAGAAGGCAAGCCGGGCTGTGCAAACAAGTGGATGAGGCGAGTTAAATTATTATTATTATTATTTTTTTTAACCCCTCCATCCCTATTTTAATAAGCATTCTGTATTAAAGGGAACCTGTCACCGGGATTTTGGGTAGAGAGCTGAGGACATGGGTTGCTACATCGCCGCTAGCACATCTGCAATATCCATTCCCCATAGCTCTGTGTGCTTTTATTGTGGCTTTTCTGCACAGTGGGTGCTGTGTGGCTACTGGGTCCCATTGCCTGCTGGAGCGGTGTGGGGGCGCGATGGTCGCCGCACTGCGCCGCGCCGTAGTTAGAGTAGGTCCCCACTTGAAAGGAGGCCACCTTGTCGTGGTAAGTGGTCCTATGCTCTTTGATCAAACTGTATACTAATGCCTCCTAATAGTGCATAGCAATAGATTGATAATAGTGCTGTATAGCCATTTTTTATCTTGCTGAAATTTAAAACAGTTGTATCAAAATCATAGTAATGAGGATGTGCGATTTAGATTCTCTCTCACACATTGGATACATTGTATAGACTTTGCTTTTCCTCCCTCTGGATCAGCACTCCTCCCCATTCGGCTCAGGTGCTTTTAATCTGCAGAAGTCTGCAAAGGGCTTATAAATTCCTACCACCTCTCAGTTGGTGTTCCTGAGAGGCTGTGAACAGATGAGCTCTTTGCACCAGTTCACATGCGGTGCTGGACGGTGGCCGTCGCTGCTTTTGTGCCGTGCTGGTGGAGTGATGGGGCCCAGGGCCTAGGTGGCTTTTCTGCACAGTGGGTGCTGTGTGGCTACTGGGTCCCATTGCCTGCTGGAGCGGTGTGGGCAGGGCCGGCTCCAGGTTCATGTGGGCCCTTGGGCGATAAATCCCAGTGGGCCCCCATGAGGCATTTTTTTACATTGACATGTCCCCCTGTGGCTCCTACACGGTATAATGACTACTAGTGGCCCCTATACAGTATAATGACTACTAGTGGCCCTTCACACAGTATAATGAACCCCCAATTCCCCCCCCCCACTGTATAATGACCACCTGTGGCCCTGCATTCAGAATAATAACCCCCAGTCGCCCCCATTTAGAATAATGACCCCCAGTAGCCCCCACACTGGGGGAATACTGTATGGAGGGGGCTCTGGGGGTCATTATACTGAATGGAGGGTCATTGGTGATCATTATACTAAATGGGGGACACTGGGGGTCATTATACTATGTAAAGGGCCCTCACAGTATAATGACCCCACAGTGACCCTCCATTCAGAATAATGACCCCCAGTCGCCCCCACACTGGGGGTTATACTGTATGGAGGGGGCACGAGGGGTTATTATATTTAATGGGGGATCTGGTGGTCATTATGCTAAATGGAGGGTCAATGGGGATCATTATACTAAATGGGGGGCACTGGGAGTCATTATACTGTGTAAGGGACCCTCACAGTGTGATGAATGACCCCCCAGTGGCCCCCTCACATACCTATCATTGCAGGGGAGCTGGTGGTCCTGTCATTCACTAACCGCAGCTCCCTGCGCTCCTTCTCTACGGCGGCCCGCTGCAGCAGTGAGCCGGGCCTGGAGGAGAGAAGGAGATGTGCAGTGATGGAGCTAGAACTGACTGGGGCCCACAGTGAAATTAAGTACGTCCCCCTCCCCCCCCCCCCAATGTGGGTTCACACTACGTTTTTCCTATCGGTTTGATGTATACAAATGTGCAGCACTCCACGTTTTTGTATCCTGCAGAGTCAAGTAAAAAATGCATACGTTAACGTATATGTTTTTTTACCATGGAACTGTATGGTGAACGGACGCCACTGTACGGCATCAGTCTGAGGCATCTGTTAACGCATACATTTTCACTATGCATTAAATGGATGGCAAAAATGTGATGTGAACCCAGACCTAGTGTCAGAATAAGCACCAGTACACAGCGGAGCAGCATGGAGGAGAGGGGAGGCCGCCATGTACTGACAGAGCGCTACCTGATCCTGGTGGTCAGGGATGAGGACTGTGCTTCCCAAGGATCATTTATCTATTGGAAAATACAGGGCACAGTATAATACACTAGAATCTATATAATATAAAGATATTAGCCCCACCCCCCGAATAATCATACGATTAGGGGGTCATTTATTATATAGAAATACGTCTATATTAGGCGTATTTCTGACACAGATGTGGCGCAAAGGTCCTTAACACCGCAATCTGTATCTTTTCCCGCTCATGCCAGGTCTAAAAAAAGTGGTGTGGGCAGGGAAGGGGATACAGTTATGGCCATGCAGTTATTGGATACCACCGCCATATAGTGATAACACCGCCATATAGTGATAACACCGCCATACAAGGATAAAACCACCATACAAGGATAAAACCACCATACAGTGACCGGATAAAAGGGTATAAGAGGGCACAGTACAGGGAATGACTAGGGGCACTGCACAGGGTGTGGTAGGAGGGCACAATGCAGGGTATAAAGGGGCACAGTACGGGGTGGGGGGCACAGTCACATGACCCTGTGATGTTAGAAGGTCCTTATGGTGAATGCGGTTCAGATGCCACCATAATGAGAGGCAGAGGAGTGAGACAGGGGCCCGGGGCCCTGGATGGACAGGAGGGGTGGACACAGCAAGTAGGTTGAAGGGGCTCTGAGGGGGATTCATACAAGTAGTGGCAGGAGGTCTGTGCAGGGCAGCAATAGGAGATAGGAGGGTGGGACAGGAGCCCTGGATACATGAGGGAGGAAAGGAGACAGCAGGGGCTCCATAAGGATGAGATAGGACAGGATATGGGGGGGGGGGGGGGCAGGTGTCATGGAGACAATCAGCTTAATAAAACAGTAACACAACTAAATAGAATGAAGCAGCAGTGTCCCCCCCTTTCCTTCTGTCCCACAGAGAAGAGCCAGTCACAGTGCAGACTCACTCACAGACAGGGGCGTACATAGATATCATTGGGCCCCATAGCAAGAATCTGAATTGGGCCCCCTAATTCCACCCGCTACCCATCCCACCACCTGCTCTTGCATGTTTTCCATTTTTTTTTTCCGTTGTTAATTTTTTTTTTTTTCTTTCGTTAAGGCGTTTATTGTACAGGTTATTTATTAAAATATTTTAACAGTGCAGACATTTTCGGGTGCGGCAATACCTAATATGATTTTTTTTATTGTTTATATATTATTATATGTAAAATTGGGGTGATTTAAACGTTTAATATATCAGTGTTTTTTATTTTATATTTTTTTCACTCTTTTTTTACTATTAATCTATAAAAAAAAATTGCTATTAAGTGTGGGACCTGAGGGGTTAAATTACGGGGGGCGGTGCACTGTCCTGAGTCATCTATATAATAATAAGCCTTATAGAATAGTGTTCCCCAACCATACTTTCTGCTGCCCTCTTCCCCCCACTAACCATCCCCCCATGACACAGTACTCTAAATTAGCAATTTAACAGCAGAGTTCATTGGGGGGGAGGGGGGGGTACTCCTCCTGAGTCCTCTATATAATAATAACCCTTATAGAACAGTCCCCGTCCCCCCCCCAACCCTGCAGGAACTCTGCTTGCTGCTCCTGCCCTTTTCCCACCAATAGCCATCCCTCACCACCCCCCATGAACTTTTTTAAACGTAGAGTCTGTCACTCACTGCTGTGAGTGTACAACTTACTTTGTCTTTGGTGGCAGACTGGCAGCGGCACACAACAGGTCAGGGGCAAGCCGACGATGCTGGGGGCTGGTTGGAGTTGGGTCTCAGTGGAACTGGTGGCAGTATGAGGCAGGTGGTGAGCGCGGTAAGCACAAGACTGCCACCCTGCCCAACCACCCGCCTGCACAGTTCTTCTCTGATCTGTGACCTGTCTGCTGAGCCTGTGACTCGCACACTGGCCAATCAGCAGCAGGAGCTTTGTACCACTAAATGCTGATTGGCCAGTTCAGTGCGAGCGCCCAGCAAACAGAGGAGAATGAGCGGCGTTGCAGACTTGCAGTATGTCACTGGCTGGGTCGGGTGGGGAGCCTGAGCAGAGGGGAAGCGGGGCCCGCCCAAGCTCCAGATGGGGACTCGGGAGTCGGGACAGAAGACTGTAGCATTGATAAATACATAACTACAAACATAGGGGCGGGGCCTTCCATGCACTTCGGGCCCCCCCTTGCCACGGGCCCCATAGCAGCTGCGTGCGCTGCCTATATTGGCGGTACGCCACTGCTCACAGACTGTGTTCACACTTCTCTGCTCCAGCTCCAGCCCTGCGGTCTCTCTCCAGTCTCCTCAGGCAGCGTGTGTCCTGTGTAGAGGGGGCGTGTCCCGAGTCTCTGCAGCTCAGAGGGCCCACCAGAGGGGTACTGCGTATGTGAAATGACAGCAGTGAGAGCTCCCATCTGTATTGATGGAAGTGCTCATAGCAGCTCAGTGGGCCCCCCCAGGAGCATTGGGCCCCGGCACTTGCCCGGGGATGCCGGGTTATGACGCCGGCCCTGGGTGTGGGGGCGCAATTGTCGCCGCACTGCGCCATAGTTAGAGTAGGTCCCCACTTGAAAGGAGGCCACCTTGTCGTGGTAGGTGGGCCTATGCTCTTTGATCAAACTGTATACTAATGCCTCCTAATAGTACATAGCAAATTAATGATAATCGTGCTGTATAGCCATTGTTTATCTTGATGAAATTTAAAACAGTTGTTGTATCAAAAGCATAGTAATGAGGATGTGCGATTTAGATTCTCTCTCACATATTGGTCCTATTTTACTAAGCATTCTGTATTAAAGGGAACCTGTCACCTGGATTTTGGGTAGAGGACATGGGTTGCTAGATCGCCGCTAGCACATCTGCAATATCCATTCCCCATAGCTCTGTGTGCTTTTATTGTGTAAAAAAAACTGATTAGATACATATGCAAATTAACCTGAAATGAGTCAATTTACATATGTATCAAATCGTTTTTTTGACACAATAAAAGCACACAGAGCTATGGGGACTGGGTATTGCGGATGTGATAGCGGCCATCTAGCAACCCATGTCCTCAGCTCTATACACAAAATCCCAGTGACAGGTTCCCTTTAAGAATGCTATTATTTTCCCTTATAACCATGTTATAAAGGGAAAATAATAAAATCTACACAACACCTAACCCAAACCCGAACTTCTGTGAAGAAGTCCGGGTTCGGGTCTGGGTACCAAACATGCAGATTTTTCTCACGCGCGTGCAAAACGCATTAAAACGCATTGCACTCGCGGGGAAAAAAATTATATTGCGCATTTTCCCGCAACGCACCCGCCTCTTTTCCCGCAACGCCCGTGTGAAAAAGGCCTAAGGCCAAGTTCACACGACCGTATGGCTTTTATAGTTTTTTGCGGTCCGTTTTTCACGGATCCGTTGTTCCGTTTTTGTGTTCCGTTGTGTTTCCGTTTCTGTTCCGTTTTTCCGTATGGCATATACAGTGTACAGTAATTACATAGAAAAAATTGGGCTGGGCATAACATTTTCAATAGATGGTTCAGCAAAGAACGGAAACGGAAGACATACGGATGCATTTCCGTATGTGTTCCGTTTTTTTTGCGGACCCATTGACTTGAATGGAGCCACGACCCGTGATTTACGGCCAAATATAGGACAAGCTCTATCTTTCAACGGAACGGAAAAACGGAAATGGAATGCATATGGAACACATTCTGGTTTTTTTTGCGGAACCATTGAAATGAACGGAACACAAAAAAACGGCCCGTACACCCGCAAAAAAAACGTTCGTGTGAACTAGGCCTAAGTGTTAGGTAGCGGAAGGCCACTCCCCTCCAATTATTATGTGGGAGAGCGATGTAAGATTAAAATGTTAATTTTTTGTGCAAAATTATGCTTATCCCAAAAATTGCACCTTTTGCATATCTGAAAAATGATGCACAGACTTTGATATTTCCCTACCTTATCCCTACTTTGTGCACTTTTTAAACCGGCCTTTACATGGTTAATAAGGTTCTCTGGGAATTATTTAAAATGGCCCCAGGCAACCTGTCCTAAAATGTGACCAGGACTGGTTGCTTCCACTTGCAGAGCTGCATGGGGGATGAGGGGGGGGCTCACTACACTGCTGTACAATAGATTGTAATTAGGCGATCGTGCCTACAATATGTCATCATGGCTGAGCAGCCCGACAGAGACACTCACCAATGTGTTGTATATGCAAGTGCCGGAGCGTAAAAATTATATTTTTTTACGGTGTTTATTTGAGGGGTTAGGTCATGTGAGATTTTTATAGAGCAGTTTATTACGGATGCGGCGATACCTAATATGTATACTTTTTGAAATTTACTTAAGTTTTACACATTAACAGCTTTTAAAAAAAAAAAATGTTTTAGTGTTTCCATATTCTGAGCCTTTTTTTTTTTTTTGGGTGATTGTCTTAGGTAAGGGCTCATTTTTTGCGGGATGAGGCGACTGCTAGATTGGTACTATTTTGGTGGGCACACGCCTTTTTGATCGCTTACTGTTGTACTTTTTGTGATGTAAGGTGACAAAAAAAAGGTTTATTTAGCACAGTTTTTATTTTTTGCGGTATTCATCTGATGGGTTAGGTCATGCGATATGTTTAGCGAGCCGGTCGATACGGACGCGGCGATAGCCAATATGTAAACTTTTGTTTCTCCCTATTTTCTACAAAAATTTTTTTACTTTATTTGGGGGAAATGACGTTTTTGTTTTTACTTGAAACTTTACATTTTTTGTGGGGGAAACTTTATTTTTTCAACTTTTATTTTGACTTTATTTTTTGTCCCACTTTGGGACTTCAACTTTTGGGGTCTGATCCCCTTTACAATGCATTCCAATACTTCTGTATTGGAATGCATTGGCTGTATGAGTAATACTGTGTGTATTACTCATACAGCTTCTGGCCTGTGAGATCCAGGGGGCTGGATCTCACAGGCTCTTCACCAGCAGGCAGCGCCAATGCCTAAGGAAGGCATTGCGCTGCCTTCCATGCCATCGGGTCCCCCCTACAGCCGCACGGGGACCCGATGGCACTGCCGCCCGTCGCCGCAGCCTCCAGTAAAAGCCGCAAACAGCAGGTCTGAATTGACCTGCGATTTGCGGCGATCACCGACACGGGCGGGGGCTCACGGGACCCCCCCGCGCATTGACCCAAGGTGCCTGCTCAATGATTTGAGCAGGCACCTTGTTCCGATCACCGCCCGCCGGTGATCGGAACTACATAGGACGTACAGGTACGCCCTATGTCCCAAACAGGTTAAACAAGTTGAACCGGAATAATTTTTTTTTAAATGGTCAAAAGCAGGTATGTTATACACACACGCCTCGCTTGGTCCCTTCTAGTATCGCTTCACACAGCTTTGAAGACCCTCCTTTAAGCCTCTTGCACACGAACGTGTGCCGGCCTTGCCCATGCTGCGGACCGCAAATTGCGTTCCGCAATGCACGGGCACCGACTGTGGGCCAGCCGCATGCGGATCGGGTTCCGCAATCAGTCCGTTCCGCAACAATATAGGACAAGTTCTATCTTTTTGTGGAACGGAAGCACGGAATGGAACCCCACGAAAGCACTCCATAGTGCTTCAGTAGGGTTCTGTATCTCTGGATTTGTAGACCCATTCAAGTGAATGGGCCCACATCCATGATGCAGAATGCACACAGCCGGTGCCCTGTGTATTGCGGACCCGCCGTATATGGGCCGCAATACGGCCACGGGGGGGGGACACGGTCCTGTGCAAGAGGCCTTATTCTGTACAGATGATGCAATAAGTATGGAGGTTGTCTGAATCAAGCTTGAGACATTAAAAGGGCTGTCCAGGACTTTTATTTTAAATGTCCTGTCCTCAGGATATCCCATCACCATCAGATAAGCGGCGTCCAACACCCCGCACCCCTAATCAACTATTCTGTTGTAGCTCCGGCACCAAAACAACACAGCTGCATCCACCGTGTAGTGGACAGAGCGGGTTACCATTCACTTCAATGGAAGCTGCAACGCTGCACTTTTCAGCTCTGTTCACGGCACAATGGACGGAGCTACAAGGTAACAGCTGATCAATGAGAGTGCGGGGTGTCAAAACCATGGCTATAGCCATCAATATAAACGTACTGGACAGCCCCTCTAAAGGATATAGAATTCAAGCAGGAGCTAAAAGGAGACCATCCTAGAAAACTGAAATCTAGCCGACTCCGTGTAGATAACTGACAGGCTGCCAGTCCTCGGCTATCATCTGTCTTTACTCAGCAGCCAGACACTACAAGAGGCTGGATTACACCGTCCTTATCCTGGGTCGGCTTATCCGGCTCTGCAAGAGAAATAACATACAGGCTTCTGCAACTAAGACGACGACTGCGTTCCTGGCAGAGACACAAAAAACAAACAAGGCGGCGAGATTTATCAAAACACCAGTCTTTGAAATCTGCTTCACTGCTGAACGATGCGCCCAATTTACACCCTGTTCCAAATTATTATGCAAATGATATTTTTCTCATTTACCTAAATAATTGATGTAAATAACAGTCAGCCTAATTCTCATGTTATCAACTGTTAAGAGTACAATTCAAACTTTATTGAACAAACCTCCTAATTAGTGTTGAGCGAACAGTTCGAGCATAGTTCGGGTCCGTACCGAATTTTGGGGTGTTCGTGACACGGACCCGAACCCGAACTTTTTCGTAAAAGTTCGGGTTCGGGTTCGTCGTTCGGCATGTATTTTGGCGCATTTTGAAAGGCTGCAAAGCAGCCAATCAACATGCATCATACTACTTGCCCTAAGATGCCATCGCAGCCATGCCTACTATTGGCAAGGCTGTGATTGGCCAAGTGCAGCATGTGACTCAGCCTCTTTATAAGCTTGTGCGCACGTCGGGACGTGCTCACTCCCGATGTGAATAGAAGAGGGATAGACGCAGCTGATGCTAGGGCGAGAATAGGCAGGGATAATTGAATAACTGGAAGCAAATTTCTCTCCTCCACCTGTGATTCATCTGAACAACTGCAGCTGAGCTGCTTTTTTGATAGGGATTGGCTATTTTTAGAGTGGCCAGAGTGATTTTTCCATCCACATGTACCTGGGCTGACCGCCGGCCGCCATTTTGCGAATTGTAGTGCTGCAGCAGAAGCTGCCACAGTGTGCATTCCAAAGCTCCAAACAAGTCAGACATCTACACCTGGGATTCAGACCAATAGCGATTTAGCAGCACAGTCCAAGGCTATTTTTTTTAAAGGTTGTGCAGACCATTTTGTAGCACATGTTACTGGGCTGATAGGCGGCGGCCATCTTGGGACTAGTGCTGCAGCACAATCTCTCCCAACGTCCATTAATCACTTGTAATAGTGGTCTGTGCCATAGAAATCCTACATCAGGGACTTGGGTGTGCTTGTGTCACCCCTACTAATACCAGTCCACCTGTAATCCATACAGTGAAAAGCCATAAAGTATTCCAGTGAGGGAATTTTTTTTTATTTAAAAAAGGCCAAGTTAGTTTATCTGGCGTTCAATATACTAGATACAGTTAGGCCTGCGTTTCATACATCTGGAATTAGCAAACTAATGTGCTGGGGTTGGGAAAACATATATGTACCCATACTAGAATCTGTCAAAGAAAGCGGTACTCACATATAACAGTCATTCCATCTGTAATCCATACAGTCAAAAGACTGAAAGTATTCCAGTGAGGGGATTTTGCTTATAAAAAATAATATATTTCATTGTGGTGCGAGTTGAATCGCAACAATGAAGAAAAATACTATTAAGGGACGAGGACGCGGTCGTGGTGGTGTCCGTGGAGCCTCTGTTGCTGGTAGAGGACGTGGCCGTTCGGCCCCAGGCGCACACAGTAGGGAACGAACTCCCTCAACTAGCCGGCAGAATGTACCGCAATATCTCGTGGGGCCCAATGCCGCTCTTAGGATGGTAAGGCCTGAGCAGGTACAGGCATTAATCGATTGGGTGGCCGACAGTGCTTCCAGCACGTTCACCACATGGTCTTCCACCCAGTCTTCTGCGGAAAGCGCACAGGTGGCACCTGAAAACCAAGCCCATCAGTCTGTCACATCACCCCCAAGCATATCAGGGAAACGGTCTGAGCCACAAGTTATGCAGCAGTCTCTTCTTCTGTTTGAAGACTCTGCTTCCAGGGTTTCCCAGGGGCGTCCACCTAGCCCTTCCCCAGTGGAGGAAGACATACCATGCACTGACGCACAACCACTTATGTCTCCAGATGAAGAGGACATGGGAATACCACCACAGCAGAGTCACCGACTCTCTGATGATGACGAAACACAGGTGCCCACTGCCGCGTCTTTTTGCAGTGTGCAGACTGAACAGGAGGAGGTCAGGGAGGGAGACTGGGTGGAAGACGATGCAGAGGACGATGAGGTCTTAGACCCCACATGGACTGAAGGTCGTGGCGATGACTTTCACAGTTCAGAGGAAGAGGTAGTGGTGAGACCGAGACAACAGCGAAGCCAAAGAGGGAGCAGGGGGCCAAAGCAGACGAGCCGCCGCCCCCAGAGTTCGCCTGCTACTGGACATCGCCAACAGGGACCCAGCCCCACAAAGGCAGCTTCAAAGAGTTCCCTGGCATGGCACTTCTTTAAACAATGTCCTACCGACAAGACCCGAGTGACTTGCACGCTCTGCCATCAGAGCCTGAGGCGAGGCATTAACGTTCTGAACCTCAGCACAACCTGCATGACCAGGCATCTACATGCAAAGCATGAACTGCAGTGGGGTACACACCTTAAAAACCAGGCACTCGCTGAGGCTCCCCCTGCTCCCTCTACCGCTGCTGCCTCGGCTTCCGCCTCGAGAGGAATGTTGCCACCTGCCGAGCAGCAAACAGAGGATGTGCCACCGACACCACCACCACCGCCACCGTCAACTAGCGTCTCCACTATATCACACAGCAGCGTTCAGCTCTCAATATCTCAAACCTTAGAGAGGAAGCGCAAATTCCCCCCGAGTCACCCTCGAGCCCTTGGCCTGAACGCCAGCATTTCTAAACTGCTGGCTTTTGAAATGCTGTCATTCCGGCTGGTGGACACAGACAGCTTCAAACAGCTGATGGCCATGGCTGTCCCGCAGTATGTGGTTCCCAGCCGCCACTACTTCTCCAAGACAGCCGTGCCTTCCCTGCACATGCAAGTGTCCGATAAAATCAAGTGTGCACTGCGCAACGCCATTTGTGGCAAGGTCCACCTAACCACAGATACGTGGACCAGTAAGCACGGCCAGGGACGCTATATCTCACTAACTGCACACTGGATGAATGTAGTGGCGGCTGGGCCCCCGGCAGACAGTTCCTTGGCGCACGTCCTTCCGCCCCCTAGGATCGCAGGGCATCATTCTCTGCCTCCTGTAGCCTCCTCCTCCTACTCGGCTTCCTCCTCCACTGCTTCCACCAGCTCATCCGGTCAGCCACACACCTTCACCACCAACTTCAGCACAGCCCGGGGTAAACTTCAGCAGGCCATTCTGAAACTCATATGTTTGGGGGACAGGCCCCACAGCGCAAAGGAGTTGTGGCGGGGTATTGAACAACAGACCGACGAGTGGTTTCTGCCGGTGGGCCTCAAGCCAGGCCTGGTGGTATGCGATAATGGGCGAAATCTCGTGGCAGCTCTGGGACTAGCCGGTTTGACGCACATCCCTTGCCTGGCGCATGTGCTGAACTTGGTGGTGCAGAGGTTCATTCACCACTACCCCAACATGTCAGAGCTGCTGCATAAAGTGCGGGCCGTCTGTGCGCGCTTCCGCCGTTCACATCCTGCCGCTGCTCGCCTGTCTGCGCTACAGCGGAACTTCGGCCTTCCCGCTCACCGCCTCATATGCGACGTGCCCACCCGGTGGAACTCCACCTTGCACATGCTGGAGAGACTGTGCGAGCAGCAGCAGGCCATAGTGGAGTTTCAGCTGCAGCACGCTCGCGTCAGTCGTACTGCCGAACAGCACCACTTCACCACCAATGATTGGGCCTCCATGCGAGACCTGTGTGCCCTGCTGCGCTGTTTCGAGTACTCCACCAACATGGCCAGTGGCGATGACACTGTTATCAGCGTTACAATACCACTTCTATGTCTCCTTGAGAAAACACTTAGGGCAATGATGTTAGAGGAGGTGGCCCAGGTGGAGGAGGAGGAGGAGGATGAGGGCTCGTTTCTAACACTTTCGGGCCAGTCTGTTCGAAGTGGCTCAGAGGGAGGTTTGTTTAAGCAGCAGAGGACAGGTTAACAAGGTCGCCAGCCAAGGCACTGTACTGGAGGACGAGGAGGATGAGGAGGAGGATGAGGAGGAGGAGGAGGTGGAGGGGGACGAGGATGACGCAAGTTTACAGCGGGGTGGCAGCCCAGGCCCATCACTGGTGCGTGGCTGGGGGGATACGGTGGACGATGACGATACGCCTCCCACAGAGGACAGCTTGTCCTTACCCATGGGTAGCCTGGCCCACATGAGCGAATATATGCTCCAATGCCTGCGCAACGACAGCAGAGTTGCCCACGTTTTAACGTGTGCAGACTACTGGGTGGCCACCCTGCTGGATCCCCGGTATAAAGACAATGTGCCCACTTTAATTCCTGAACTGGAGCGCGACCGTAAGATGCGCGAGTACAAGCGCACGCTGATAGAGGCGCTCTTGAGAGCATTCCCACATGTCACAGGGGAACAGGTGGAAGGTGAAGGCAGAGGAGTGGCAAGAGGTCGCCAACGCAGCTGTGTCACGGCCAGCTCATCTGAGGGCAGGGTTAGCATGGCAGAAATGTGGAAAAGTTTTGTCTCCACGCCACAGCTATCTGCACCGACACCTGATACGGAACGTGTTAGCAGGAGGCAGCATTTCACTAACATGGTTGAACAGTATGTCTGCACACCCCTCCACATCCTGACGGATGGTTCGGCCCCATTCAACTACTGGGTTTCGAAATTGTCCACGTGGCCAGAGTTAGCATGTTATGCCTTGGAGGTGCTTTCCTGCCCGGCGGCCAGCGTTTTATCTGAACGCGTATTCAGCACGGCAGGGGGCGTCATTACTGACAAGCGCAGCCGCCTGTCCACAGCCAACGTGGACAAGCTGACCTTCATAAAGATGAACCAGGCATGGATCCCACAGGACCTGTCCCTCCCTTGTGCAGAGTAGTCCTTATTAACTGCCTAAAACATGTCTTGTTGTGCTACGGGCCACTTCTTTATTTGATACAAATTTTATGAAACCCACAGTTGAATGAAACTCTTCTCTGTCTGGGCGCCGGGGCCTAACCAGATGAAAGTGGCCGGTTAAACTAACGGGTGACATGAAGCCATAACCTCTGCCATGCTACCTCTGTCTTCTGTCTGGGTGCTGAGGCCTAAGTCAAATAAAGCGGTCTTCTGCTGTGCTGGGGGATATGAAGCTAATCTCTGACCTCTCTCCTCTGTCTGGGTCCAAAGGCCTAAATCACTGAAAGAGGCCTTCTCCTGTGGTGTGTGATATGATGCCAGAATATGTGCTGTGGGGCCTCTCTCCTCTTCCTGGGTGCAGGGGTCAAAGTAACTAAATTGTGGCCTACTCCTGTGGTGGTTGATATGATGCCTGATTCTCTGATGTGGAACCTCTCTCCTCTGTTTGGGTGAAGGGGTCAAAGTAACTAAATGGTGGCTTCTCCTGTGGTGGCTGATATGATGCCAGAATATGTGCTGTGGTGCCTCTCTCCTCTTCCTGGGTGCAGGGGTCAAAGTAACTCAATGGTGGCTTCTCCTGTGGTGGCTGATATGATGCCAGAATATGTGCTGTGGTGCCTCTCTCCTCTGTCTGGGTCCAAAGGCTTAAATCACTGAAAGAGGCCTTCTCCTGTGGTGTGTGATATGATGCCTGAATATGTGCTGTGGTGCCTCTCTCCTCTTCCTGGGTGCGGGGGTCAAAGTAACTCAATGGTGGCTTCTCCTGTGGTGGCTGATATGATGCCAGAATATGTGCTGTGGTGCCTCTCTCCTCTTCCTGGGTGCGGGGGTCAAAGTAACTCAATGGTGGCTTCTCCTGTGGTGGCTGATATGATGCCAGAATATGTGCTGTGGGTCCTCTCTCCTCTTCCTGGGTGCAGGGGTCAAAGTAACTCAATGGTGGCTTCTCCTGTGGTGGTTAGTATGATGCCAGAATATGTGCTGTGGGGCCTCTCTCCTCTTCCTGGGTGCAGGGGTCAAAGTAACTCAATGGTGGCTTCTCCTGTGGTGGCTGATATGATGCCAGAATATGTGCTGTGGTGCCTCTCTCCTCTTCCTGGGTGCGGGGGTCAAAGTAACTCAATGGTGGCTTCTCCTGTGGTGGCTGATATGATGCCAGAATATGTGCTGTGGGGCCTCTCTCCTCTTCCTGGGTGCAGGGGTCAAAGTAACTCAATGGTGGCTTCTCCTGTGGTGGTTAGTATGATGCCAGAATATGTGCTGTGGGGCCTCTCTCCTCTTCCTGGGTGCAGGGGTCAAAGTAACTCAATGGTGGCTTCTCCTGTGGTGGCTGATATGATGCCAGAATATATGCTGTGGGGCCTCTCTCCTCTTCCTGGGTGCAGGGGTCAAAGTAACTCAATGGTGGCTTCTCCTGTGCTGATTGATATAAAGCTGATGGTTGTGCCATCTGACATGGTTGCCAGGGTCTGATTCAATGGGGGCCTACTCCTGTGGTGGGTGATCTAAATGCCTGATTCTCTGCTGTGAAACCTCTCTCCTCCGTCTGGGTGTAGGGGTCAAAGTCTTTCAAAGTCGCCTTCTCCTGTGCTGATTGATATGAAGCTGATGGTTGTGCCATCTGACATGGTTGCCGGGGTCCCATTAAATTGTGGCCTACTCCTGTGGTGGTTGATATGATGCCTGATTCTCTGATGTGGAACCTCTCTCCTCTGTTTGGGTGAAGGGGTCAAAGTAACTCAATGGTGGCTTCTCCTGTGGTGGCTGATATGATGCCAGAATATGTGCTGTGGGGCCTCTCTCCTCTTCCTGGGTGCAGGGGTCAAAGTAACTCAATGGTGGCTTCTCCTGTGGTGGCTGATATGATGCCAGAATATGTGCTGTGGTGCCTCTCTCCTCTTCCTGGGTGCGGGGGTCAAAGTAACTCAATGGTGGCTTCTCCTGTGGTGGCTGATATGATGCCAGAATATGTGCTGTGGTGCCTCTCTCCTCTTCCTGGGTGCAGGGGTCAAAGTAACTAAATGGTGGCTTCTCCTGTGGTGGTTGATATGATGCCTGATTCTCTGCTGTGAAACCTCTCTCCTCCATCTGGGTGTAGGGGTCAAAGTCTTTCAAAGTCGCCTTTTCCTGTGCTGATTGATATAAAGCTGATGGTTGTGCCATCTGACATGGTTGCCAGGGTCTGATTCAATGGGGGCCTACTCCTGTGGTGGGTGATCTAAATGCCTGATTCTCTGCTTTGAAACCTCTCTCCTCCGTCCGGGTGTAGGGGTCAAAGTCTGTCAAAGTCGCCTTCTCCTGTGCTGATTGATATAAAGCTTATGCTTGTGCCATCTGACATGGTTGCCGGGGTCTGATTCAATGGTGGCCTACTCCTGTGGTGGGTGATCTAAATGCCTGATTCTCTGCTGTGTAACCTCTCTCCTCCGTCTGGGTGTAGGGGTCAAAGTAACTAAATGGTGGCCTACTCCTGTGGTGGGTGATATGATGCCTGGTTCTCTGCTGTGGGACCTCTCTCCTTTGTCTGGGTGCTGTGGTCAAAATAATAGTAAGTGACCTTCTCCATTGGTGGGTGACTTGAAGCCTGATTCTGTGCTATGGGACCTCACTCCAATTAATATTGTTTAATTTTTATTTATTTTATGTTAACTCATCATTTCCCTATCTACATTTGTTTGCAGGGGATTTAACTACATTTTGCTGCCTTTTGCAGCCCTCTAGCCCTTTCCGGGTGTGTTTTACAGCCTTTTTAGTGCCCAAAAGTTCGGGTCCCCATTGACTTCTATGGGGTTCGGGTTCGGGATGAAGTTCGGGTCGAGTTCGGATCCCGAACCCGAACATTTTTCGAAAGTTCGGCCGAACTCGTCGAACCCGAACATCCAGGTGTTCGCTCAACTCTACTCCTAATGAGAACAGTATTTTTTTTAAACATAAAAAACTTACAATGCACTGTTCCAAATTATTACGCACAGTAAGTTTCTAAACACTTTATAGGTTGTAAAGAACTGAAAATTGTCATTTGTTGTGTTTGCAGCATATTTACTGAAATCAAAAGCTATTTCAATCAAACTTTTAACACTAACTTTTTAAACATTTTAACAGGTCACGTTACATTTTAACATAGGACCCCTTATTTGATAGCAGCTTCACAAGTCTTGCATCCATTGAACTTGTGAGTTTTTGGACAGTTTCTGCTTGAATTTGTTTGCAAGATGTCAGAATAGCCTCCCAGAGCTGCTGTTTGGATGCAAACTGCATCCGACCCTCATGGATCTTTTTCTTGAGGATGCTCCAAAAGGTTCTCAAATTGAGGTCAGGGGAGGATGGAGGCCACACCATGACTTTCTCTCCTTTTATCCCCATAGCAGCCATTGATGCAGAGGTATTCTTTGCAGCACGAGATGGTTCATTGTCATGCATGAAGCATAGTTCTTCCTTCTGTACCAGGGAAGAAAGTGGTCAGTCAGAAACTCCACATACTTTGCAGAGGTCATCTTTACACCTTCGGGGACCCTAAAGGGGCCGACCAGCTCTCTTCCCATGATTCTGGCCCAAGACATGACTCCACCACCGCCTTGCTGAAATAGGGTGGCCGTTCACCAACCATCCACTACTCCCTCCAGGGTTGCATGGCACTCATCAGTGGACAGGACTGTTTGAAAATTAGTCTTCATGTATTTTTCTGCCCAATGCAGTCCAATATGTCCATGATAAAAAAAAAAAATTAAGGAGCTGTGCCATAGAGCAGCAGGGCACATGCTCCACCAAGCCATGATGATCGGCTGGGTACTCAGCAGTTGGAACTCAATTAGTCCAGCAGTTATAGATCCATTAAAAGTCTTTGGGCTAGAAGATTCATTTAACCACCTCCCGTCCGCCCATAGACTAAAAATGTCCTGGAGGTGGTTCTCTATTTCTGAATGGACGTTCCTGAACGTCTATTCAGAAACTGCAGCTGCACGCTAATTGTGCAGCTGCTGATCGGGTTGCCCGCTGTCAGTGACAGCAGGGCAACCCTTAGAGAAGGCAGGGACAGTGCCCAGGTGTCCCTGCCTTCTAGATCACTATATACACAGCACTCACCGAGCGCTGTGCATACAGAGCAGGAAGCGCCATGCGCTTCCTGTTCCGGCCCGGCGGTCATGTGATCGCCGGGACCGGAGAGTGCAGGAGCTGTGTGAGGTCTTTCAGAGACCTCGATCAGCCCTGCTCTGAGGCTGCACAGCGCTCAAGTCAGAAAAAGTTGGCGCAAGTCAGAAAAAGTTGATGCCACCGTCAAAGTGGTAAGCCATGTCACTTTCATGCAGCAGATCTGGTGCATTTAATAGTGTGCCCACTGACCTAGTGTGCCCAGGATAATACTAAAAATGAATGCTGCTTCTATACAAATAAACATTGTCACCAGGGAGCGGGAAGAAAGAAAAAGCACCCCAAAACCCATTCTCTTCTCTTTCCCGGCTCTATTAAAGGGGTTATTCAACAAACAGTAAGTGAATCTGTGGAATAGACTTCCTCAGGAGGTGTCATTAATATCATTTACCTCTTGAAAGTAAATGACATTAAGTGTGCGGTCCACATCAGTTACTCCGTTCCGTGGTCCACAAAAAAATAAAAATGTATATATACACACACTCAAAGAATTATTAGGAACACCATACTAATACGGTGTTGGACCCCCTTTTGCCTTCAGAACTGCCTTAATTGTACGTGGCATTGATTCCACAAGGTGCTGATAGCATTCTTTAGAAATGTAGGCCCATATTGATAGGATAACATCTTGCAGTTGATGGAGATTTGAGGGATGCACATCCAGGGCACCAAGCTCCCGTTCCACCACATCCCAAAGATGCTCTATTGGGTTGAGATCTGGTGACTGTGGGGGCCATTTTAGTACAGTGAACTCATTGTCATGTTCAAGAAACCAATTTGAAATGATTTGAGCAACTGCCATGTGATTGGTTGACTAGATAATTGCATTAATGAGAAATAGAACAGGTGTTCCTAATAATTCTTTAGGAGTGTGTGTGTGTGTGTGTGTGTGTGTATGTGTGTATGTGTATATATATATATATATATATATATATATATATATATATATATATATATATATATATTACACACACACACACACACACTCTATCCTGTCCTATTCTTGTCCGTTTTGTGGACAAGAATAGTCAGTTATACTAATGGCTGTCCGTGCCGTTCCACAAATTGCAGACCGCAAAACACAACAATCGTGTGCATGTAGCCCAATGTTTATGAAAAGGAGTAGAAATCTGAGTCTCACTTCCTTCTGGGATTCGCGTCCCCACCTATCCCTTGGTTGAACTTAAAGGGGTATTTCCATCACATACAATGGGGGCATATCGCTAGGATATGCCCCCCATTGTCTGATAGGTGCGGGTTCCACCTCTGGAACCCGCACCTACAACAAGAACGGAGCAGGTCCGTCCACCACCAAGCGCTGCTCCCATACAAGTGAATGGGAGCGCGCCGTGCACACGTGGCCCCTGCTCCCATTCATTTCTACGGGGCAGACTGAAATAGCAGAGCCAGTGCTCGGCTATTTTCGGCAGCCCCATTGAAATGAATGGAGGGAGGCTGCGCATGCACAGTACACCCTCCATTCATTTTCCCAGCTCTGTTTTTGTTGTAGGTGTGGGTCCCAGAGGTGTCAAAACGAGCGTAGAAGTAATTTAGCTCATTGAGGGAGGACACATTCATGGCTGTCTGTGTGGAATTGCTGGGCTTAGGCCGTTGTGTGCATCCGTGGCAGTTGTTCCGTTTTCCGTGATTTTCTGCGGACCCATTGACTTTCAATGGGTCCGTTGAAAACTCAAAAAATGCACAGTTGTTCATCCGCGGCCGTGATCAGTGTTTCCTGTCCGTCAAAAAAATATGACCTGTCCTATTTTTTTGACGGACAACTGTTCACGGACCCATTCAAGTCAATGGGTCCGTGAAAAAACACGGATGCACACATGATTGGCATCCGCGTCCGTGATCCGTGGTCGTAGGCTACTTTCACACAGACGGATCGCAGAGCTTTTTCAGAGATAATCCGATGGTATATTCTAACACAGAGGCGTTCCCATGGTGATGGGGACGCTTCAAGTTAGAATATACTAAGAACTTTGTACATGACTGCCCCCTGCTGCCTGGCAGCATCTGATCTTACAGGGGGCTGTGATCCGCACAATTAACCCCTCAGGTGCCGCACCTGAGAGGTTAATTGTGCGGATCATAGCCCCCTGTAAGAGATCAGGTGCTGCCAGGCAGGAGGGGGCAGACCCCCCTCCCCTGTATTTAACTCATTGGTGGCCAGTGCGGCCCCCCTCCCTCCCTCCCCAGTATTATATTCATTGGTGGCCAGTGCGACCTACCCTCTCCCCCCCACCTAATTAAAATCACCTTCCTCCATCATTGGTGGCAGCGGAGAGTTCCGATCGGAGTCCCAGTTTAATCGCTGGGGCTCAGATCGGTAACCATGGCAACCAGGATACTACTGCAGTCCTGGTTGCCATGGTTACTTAGTAATTTTAGAAGCATTATACTTACCTTCGCTGTTTGTGACCGGCCGGGCGCTCCTCCTACTGGTAAGTGAAAGGTCTGTGCGGCGCATTGCCTATAGCACAGACCTGTCACTTACCAGTAGGAGGAGCGCCGGGCGGTCAGACATCGCAGGTAAGTATAATGCTTCTAAAATTGCTAAGTAACCATGGCAACCAGGACTGCAGTAGCATCCTGGTTGCCATGGTTACCGATCGGAGCCCCAGCGATTAAACTGGGACTCCGATCGGAACTCTCCGCTGCCACCAATGATGGGGGAAGGTTATTTTAATTGGGGGGGGGAGGCCGCACTGGTCACCAATGATGGGGGGGGTGATTTTAATTAGGGAGGGGGGGGGGGGGAGAGGGTAGGCCGCACTGGCCAGCAATGAATATAATACTGGGGAGGGAGGGAGGGGGGGAGGCACCTGAGGGGTTAATTGTGCTGATCACAGCCCCCTGTAAGAGATTGGGTGCTGCCAGGCAGCAGGGGGCAGTCATGTACACAGTTCTTAGTATATTCTAACTTGAAGCGTCCCCATCACTATGGGAACACCTCTGTGTTAGAATATACTGTCGGATCTGAGTTTTGACGATCTAACTCAAATCCGATGGTATATTCTAACATGGAGGCGTTCCCATGGTGATGGGGATGCTTCAAGTTAAAATATACCATCGGATTGGAGAAAACTCTGATCCTATGGTATATTAACTCCTGACTTTACATTGAAAGTCAATGGGGGACGGATCCGTTTGCAATTGCACCATATTGTGTCAACGTCAAACGGATCCGTCCCCATTGACTTGCATTGTAAGTCAGGACCGATCCGTTTGGCTCCGCACGGCCAGGTGGACACCAAAACGACTTTCCTTCATGTCCGTGGATCCTCCAAAAATCAAGGAAGACCCACGGAAGAAAAAACGGACACGGATCACGGACCTACGGACCCCGTTTTTGCGGACCTTAAAAAAAAACGGTTGTGTGCATGAGGCCTTAGTCAGAGATGGCCTGAATGCCCAGCTACATGTGTCGTGGGTCAGAGTTACCAAAGTGTTCCTCCACCTTCAGCTTGTAGCTGTGCTTGGCCCCTTTTTAATTTGTCACAAAGAAAAATTTTGGGTAAAATTCAGCAAGCAGCCGAATCGAATTTTCAGATACTTCGCTCATCACTAGTGTTTATGTCAGAGAAGCGGCCCCGATTTCTTCCATTCATTTATCCCTACTTCTAAATTCATTAAAGTATAAAGCTACATCTCTCACCAGACAGTGGAGAAGGAAATGAAATAATGGTGTGCGTTGCTCTACGTATTTTTTATTCATTCTTTTTTAAATCCCTTAAAATTCTATTCTTCCCCTGCAAGGCGATGACACAGCAACCAGTGGTGAAGAGGACTCAAAAAAAAAAAAGCCTTCTCCCATCAATCAATCCATTCAGCCTTCTCTTATGAACTCACCCAAAGAGTCATCCTAATCACTCACATGCAAACGATTTTATCATTGTGTCGTAGTCTCCATTCCATCTTATTATAGCTGTGATTTAGAGGATTTTGGATTTTCGTGAACCTTAAAGGGGTTGGCCACTTTCTGGGTACTGTTGACCAATGTGTGTCTATCAAGATTATATGGCACTTAATATAGCGTTTGTTGAAATTCTGCACCATTTTCTATATTTCATAGGGTTGGCCCCCTTTTTTTTTTTTTTACAAAGTCTTTAGTAAGTGCCATATAGACACCTTACAAAACACATTGCTGGAGATTTATCAAACTGGTGTAAAGTAGAACTGGTTTAATTGCCCATAGCAACCAGATTCCACCTTATATTTTTGACAGCTCCTTTGGAAAATTAAAAGGTGGAATCTGATTGCAACTAAGCCAGTTCTACTTTCCACCAGTCTGATAAATCTCCCTCAATGTTTCTGGTTACTGTTGACCAATCTAACTGTAACCTCTATCTGCAGCATAGGGGGTAAGTATCTGATCCTGGGGGTCCTGCCGCTAGTACCACCACTGGGTGGAAGAGCAGGTGAATTATGTGCGCTGCTGCTCCATTCACTTTGTATGGGACTGCTGGAAACAGTGGTGTGCGGTACTATATTTAAGGGTTTACAACAATTGTATGGCTTCTATAGCCAGTGGAAAAATCACGGAAACATGCACTACTTTGATCCATGATGCGGACCAAAACACACCCATTGAAGTCTATGGGTTCATTAAGCACCAGTGACACAAAACGGATGGCATCTGTGTTTTACAAGGGTTTCACGAACCAGTGGTAGGAGATGCTCTGGAAGCCAGTTTTCAGCTGAGCAGTGTCCGTGGAGTATGGATGACACACGGAAAGCAAAAAAAACAGAAATGGATTCTCCTTGGACATCTTCACAGATAAAACAAGGATGGATTTTCCACGGATATCAGATGGACACCCAAATGTGAAATGAGGCCTAAAGCTGAGAGAGCACTTACCTGTTCCATAGAGCATAGCCAGTAGGATAGAGGATATCCATGCCGTGTCACTGTAACCAATGCCAAACTCTCTGATGAGCTCCTTGAAGAATACACTGACTGCTTTCGGGAAAGCGTAGGAGAATCCGGTGATGACAAAACAGCCAAAGAGAATGGCCCATCCCCAACCACCATCCGGAGCCTTAACTGTGGACGGATTGTCATCTACAACCGCCCCTCCCATGGTGCACTATTCTGTCCACCTGCAATGAAGAGGAGAGAAGGGTCAGGCATTGTACTCAGAATGGTCATTGACCTTAATAGCTGCACTCCACAGTGGCCCGGTATTCCTGCAACACGCTGAATGTATCTTTGGATAGGTCATCAATATCAGATCAGTGGGGGTCTGACTCCTGGGACCTCCGCTGATCAGGCAGCAACATCGCTTACCAGAGCTGTGGTTTCTTCATAGCTTTCCAAGCACAGTGCTGCACATTGTATAGTGGCGGTGCCTGGTATTGCACCCCAGCCCCATTTACTTAAACGGGACAGAGTTGCACCTAGGCCATGTGACCAATATATGACGACAAGAACAAGAAAGGACCGTCACTCACTGTAAGTGGTCTAAAAAAAAGGTTATCGTTTATGGTTACATAATCCTGTGATGCGTTTCGACACTCGCAGGTGTCTTTATCAAACAGCAATACACACATTACAAAACCACCATTAATAGCCAAACCCCTCATCAAGGTGTGCGCATCACATGATCGTGATGTCATAAGACACACCTCCTAAAAAAAAGTGTAGACACCCAATCCAAACAAGTATTGTAACAAATAAATCTCAGCATGGATATGGTCTTCTTCTGCTTGTATTCGCAATATGTAGCACAATTTCGCATCACTTCACCTGTAGAAAAGCATGCATAAATATATCCATCATGAAAACCTATCCACATTACCTACATATAAAAATGTAAATAAAATCTAAAACCGAAGCAATCACTATAAAATCGTAAAAAAGTTAAATACAAAACCGAAAGAAATAATGTTAGAAAAAATAAAAAATAAATTATATAATTTTTATGATTTTTTTTTTTTTACAAAAAACTGTTTAATTCGTAATCACGGTTTAGACCCATAGGTTCCAAGGTTTGGAGCCTATGAATCCAATAGGCCTTTCTTTTTCTCAATAAGTGAGTTCCTATCACCTCCACTCCTAGGCTGTTTAACACCTTCGAAGATCTGAAAACGCAACTGCGATATATTATGTCTCGCTTGATTGAAATGGTGCGGTATTGGTAATAACATGTTCTCCTTCCGGATCGTGGATTTGTGCTTACTAAATCGATCTTTCATTCGTGTAGACGTTTCCCCTACATATAAAAGACCACATGGACACTTTAGAATATATATCTGACATAATTACTGTCACACGTAAAAAAAACTTTTATAGGGATGTGTTCTCCCGATCTTGGAGGAGTGATATAGGGGCTTTTAATGACACTCGAACAGTGTACACACCCGAGGCAGGGAAAAGTTCCCCGTCTCGGAGACGATAGCGTTTTTTGTTACCATAGGTCGATGTTGAAATTCTTCGATCAAAGGGTAAGATTCACTAATAATGTGCCAGTGTTTGTTCACCATTGTTCGAACTTTATGTATCCAAGGGTGATATTTTACCACTAGAGGAATAAAAAATTTTTTTAAAACTTTTTTCTCGATGGTCTGTGGAATTCTTTCTCTGTTCCTTAAGTAAATGTAAAGGGTATCCTCTATTCTCGAATTTGGCTGTCATCTAATTTAGTCTAATTTCGCATTGTTCAGGATCCCCAACAATGAGTCTCACTCGTTGATGTTGTGAATATGGTAATGCCCTTTTTGTGTTGGTAGGATGATTACTAGTATAAAATAGTATGCTGTTTCGGTCAGTGTCTTTTATATATAGATCAGTCACGATCCTATTATTCGTACTTTTAAATCACCCACGTATCAAGGAAGGAGATCCGACATCTATCGAAATGTAAAGTGAACTTAAGCTCGGGCCACACCGAATTAATGAACTCAGAAAAACGCAATAGGGTCGGAATGTCGTACCGCCATACGCAGAACACGTCATCGATAAATCGACGCCAAAAAAACACAGTACTGTATATACAGTGGATTTGAATAAATGAAATAGTGTTCAAAGCGTGCTATATAACTATTTGCATATGGCGGTGCGACATTCGACCCCATCGCGGTCCCGCATTGCTGTTGATAGAAAATGTCTTGGAACAGAAAATAATTCTGCTCCAATACAATAGTTAAAAGTGAAACGAAAAAAATATATCTTTTTCCTCCCTTTTGTATGTACTTCCCTCCAGCAAACCTCTCATTGCCTCTAGACGCTATGTGTGTGTAATAGACTTAAAGAGGCTGCAAACATGGATGCAATCCGCATCGAGCTGCACCGATTTAACCTCAGGTAGAAAATGTTGGGTGTCCCTCAAATACGACGGTGCTGTTTTGATAAGTGGAGGTAATACCTTATCCAAAAGTATCACTGGGGGAGAGAGAATAGAATCGGTAGCCGCCATTATGGGGCGGCCTGGTGGAGGAGTCATAGATTTGTGGATCTTAGGCCAAGTGTAAAACACTGGTATAAATCGGGTGTTGATTAATTAACTATCGTTCCATTCTCTCTATATCGTTCAACAACATTTAATCTGACTGCAAAACACTGTATGTATCCCCGCTTTGCAGTTGATCCATAATCTCTGAGACATATTAGGATTTATCAAGAATCACTAATGCACCCCCCTTATCAGCAGGCTTGAATATAAGGGACTTGTCTTCCACCAACTGGGAAAGGGCATTTGTCTCATCTTTCGTAATATTGTGATGTATATAAAATTCGCCCTGTTTGAATCTCCCAAATAGTGTAGCCAAGTCCCGCTGTACTGCATTGACAAATGTTTCAACAGGATGATGTATTTTCAGAGGTACAAACTTGCTTTTTATTCCCAGATCAAATTGTGTCAAGGTGAGGATATCACCTTGTCTATTTGTTACCATACTTGTTTGGATTGGGTGTCTACACCAGTTTTTTAGGAGGCGTGTCTTATGACATCACGATCATGTGATGCGCACACCTTGATGAGGGGTTTGGCTATTTAATGGTGGTTTTGTAATGTGTGTATTGCTGTTTGATAAAGACCCCTGCGAGTGTTGAAACGCGTCACAGGATTATGTTCTTGTTCCGGTTTCGTGGGATGCCAATCCTAGGACGCAAGCACCACAAATTATTTACCTGCAGTGCCGACCTATTGGACTTACTACAATGTATGATGACGTCACTGGCCTAAGAATAGGCCTAAGCACTGCGAATAGCGGATCGGCCCAGGACCCCTGCCAATCTGATATTGACTGCCTAGCCTGGCATTTTCTAGTCATAAACTGAAACCTATGGGAAAGCATCCTTCCATCAGAAAGGAGTATTTTTTTAAACTCAATAATATTAATAGAAAACCCATGTTTTGTTCTTTTTCATTTCAGCAGTACTACACTATTGAAAATTACATATAAAATACTGTCCTTCTGCGGCAGTCAACAAAATTGATATAACCTCCTATATAGATAGGGAACCCACTGTCAGTTTACTGCTGCTGTGAGGGGAAGGTGTTATCTGCAGGATAATCCTCATGATAACAGTATGACACCTATTGTGGCTTGATAGGCCTAGATACAGATGCCCACAGAAGAGCATTACATTGATTAGTCACTACAGGGGACGCTCTCTCTGGACATAGTGATGGTCTGACAGAACATTAAATCCCTGTCGCGTTTAAAGTCCAAACAAAGCGATAAATTTTTTTTTTTTTTTTTTAAATTACCGTATATACTCGAGTATAAGACGAGTTTTTTGGCACATATTTTTGTGCTCATAAAGCCTCCTCGTCTTATACTCGAGTCTAGGTCTTAGCTCCGGTAATACAGGCATTGCGGGGGGCGGCGCTCACTCACTGACGTCACGCGCCGCCTAGTGGGAGAAGGCGCGTGACGTCAGTGAGTGAGCGCCGCTCCCCGCACTGCCTGTATTACCGGAGCAAAGACAAAGTAAGAATACTGCTGTGAGCGTCGGGGAGGGGGGATCTGTGGATGGCACTGTAGGGGGATCTGTGGATGGCACTGTAGGGGGATCTGTGGATGGCACTGTAGGGGGATCTGTGGATGGCACTGTAGGGGGATCTGTGGATGGCACTGTTTGGGGATCTGTGGATGGCACTGTTTAGGGGGGATCTATGGATGGCACTGTTTAGGGGGGATCTGTGGATGGCACTGTTTAGGGGGGGATCTGTGGATGGCACTGTTTAGGGGAGATCTGTGGATGGCACTGTTTAGGGGGGGGATCTGTGGATGGCACTGTTTAGGGGGGGGATCTGTGGATGGCACTGTTTAGGGGGGGGATCTGTGGATGGCACTGCTTAGGGGGGGGGGGGGGGGGGGGGGGGATCTGTGGATGGCTCCCTGTATTTAATGCAGAGTGTGTGTGTATATAATGCACACACTCTGCATTAAATACAGGGAGTCACCCTCTTGCAGATGTGTGTATATAATGTAGAGTGTGTGCATTATATACACATACACTCTGCATTATAGCTGCATTTCCCACCCTAGTCTTATACTAGAGTCAATAATTTTTCCCATTTTTTTGGGGGTAAAATTAGGGGCTCGGCTTATACTCGAGTATATACGGTATATCCAGAAAACCATCCACCTGTTTTTTGTAAAAAAGATAAATAAATAGAATCTGTACATCTAGGTTGTAATGTGTGATGGAAAATGTGACAGGAGTGTCCCTTTAAAGAGCATAAAGGTCACAAGAATGCCACATGCTTTGTGTGTAGTGTGTTTTATATCTCACTGTAGACTAAAGTAACACCTGGCTGCAGTGTTTTTTGATAAAAAATTAAATTAAAAACACTCCACAATACTGTATGTGAATCTAGCCAACTTTTTTTTAACAACCTAAATTTGCAGAGCATAGAAGGTAGCCCATAAATTAAGCCTTAAGGGGTCACCAAGTTCTCAAGTTTCGGTACATCTTAGAGACATAAAAAGTTTAGATCCGTGGAGGTCTGAATGCTGAGTCCCCCACAATCTCGAGAACAAGGAGAGAGAAGCGATCGCATATCGTGCTCTCTCTTCACTGCAAGAGACGTTCAATAGAAATCTATGGGCCCATCTCATTCTGACTCCTGCAGTGAGGAGCAAAATATGTGAGCTCTCCTCACTCTAGCGACTGGCAGGGGTCTCAGCGCTCAGACCCCCACCAATCCCAACTTTTTATATGTCTCCATAACATAAGAATTCTCAGTGACCCTTTAAAAGGTTTGTGTCATCTCTAACATTGGTGGCATATCGCTAGGATATGCCACCAATATCGGATAGCTGCGGGTCCCAGATTTTATAGCCAGGTAATTACTCCGACAACAATATAAAATACATATTACATAAAATATAATATAAAATACTAAACTGTAGGCGCCGGCAGCACAGTTCTGGGCCCTTTGGCTACCTGCAAGCTGCCTGTGCAACGGGCGGCCTCACCCTTGGGCCCTCTAAGTCGCGCGTCCCAGGTGTAGGAAATGCCGAGTGGTATGTTGCGGCCTAAAATGTCTTATTGTGTGTCACGGTGTTCCTACATGGATACCGCTGGACCACAGGGTTTGGCTCCGAATAAATAGGGGGAATTATTGAGAGATAAAAGAATAACTGGAGTCCAGATCTTGAGATGAAGTTCAATGGCAGCTTTACTTTTAATAAACTTTCTCCAAAACGGTTTACAGGCTTTGTCTTGGTTCCAGCAGACTTTAGCATGAAATTGGCAGGCAAACTCAACTCTTCTATAACTGTTTCTCTCTGACTCTGCTGTACTGACAGACTGGCTGTAACTCAGCTTCGTCTGTATGTTGCACTTCACTTTGTAGTCTGGCTCTAGGTTATGCCAGGGAACCTTCCTCCTGGCTCCTGAGGCTATAAGCTTTGGCCTCCATGGCCAGCAGAGCTTAGGGTGCTCTGGCTGGCGTGGGCACGTCCAGCAGAGACATGCCCTTGAACACCATTCCCCTAGCTGGGGGTAAGCTAGACTGCAACTGAAACTGGTTCCCACCCTTCCTGCAGGAAGTAGGACAAGCCCAATTCTCTCCAGAGGGGGGTTAGAATGGAATGACAAGTTCCATTCTCTCTAAGATAGCTCTGTTGTGTTTGCTGCCACCTGCTGGTGAACCAGGTACATTACATGAACACAACAGTTGCAAACAGATTAGGAATGTACAATGTGGAGGACCTGGAATAAATGCATAAGATGACATGAGGTTTGACCAATAAAGACAGTAGCAGGGTACAGAAGTGGTAACACTCTGGGGTGTTACACCTGGAGCTGCCATCAATTATAGAAAACCTCCCGCTAGAAGCTGCTGCTACCCGCCAGTCAGTGTAGACGAGAAGCTGCAGTGTTTAACTTGGCGCTGCCAAAACTTTTAATAGAACCCAGAGCACTGCTGCCAAGCACATCTCACACATAATACCGTCCTAAGGGATCTTCAAGCAGATTTCCCCTCACACAGTAACCCGTCACATTGTATACTGCGTCCTGTTTGAGGGGCAGCAGGTTATAGTGCAGGGGGAACTGAGCAGATATGCAGCTTTGTGGGAAACAATCAGATTTTGAGCTGGCCATACACTGTAGATGCATGTCGGCCAACCATCTAATGTGTATGGTCCCTGACACTGTCACAATACATGCATGCTCAGCCAAATTGAATGGGTGGAAGGGGGGGGGGGGGGGGGGAGAATCCAAAGACACAGCTGTCAATGAACAAACTGCTGCCCTAACCTTTATTTCAATTCTTAGTCATTCTTTGCTTAGGATTCCAGGGGGTGGTCCTACTACTGATTAACCAATTTCATGTCTGTCGAGAGAAACCATACGACCACCCTGCAAACCATCTGTGGTGGTCATTTAATCCACCCTATAATGAATGCTCCATCTGTGCTGGAATACAGGGGACCATTACAGGTATTAGAATTCAGTGGTGACCACCATGAGCCATCGGGATTTATTTTATAGCCCCAACAACAAATAAAATAATTTAAAAAATAATACAATTTTGAAGTCTGCAAACTACAAGTCTGCAAAATATGGATACCGTCCGTGTGCATGCTGCAGTTATCTTATTCCCTTCACTAGCAGAACGGCCACGCAGAGGTGCCCATCCTGTCCTCCTGTATACAGGGAAACCCTTTACATGCTGGGTATGAGCAGGAGCAAACAAAGGCAGTAGAGGGGGCTCCTTGCTTAATTATTCAAAAGTGAGGGTCTCCTCATGGCGCTCCTTGTCCATCCTTCATCTAATGGATGAGAAGAAAGTAACCATGGTATAGGCAAGAGGGGCCCATAGGGCTACACCAATGGTATATCCGCCCCAGTACATCAGATCTATGGTATGTCAGACGTACTGGAACCCAGCATTTCCACTACGTGAAACAAGAGAGTAAAAGTTTTCAGGAAGGATACAAGTGTTTATATTCTACTTGTCCAATACAAACATTATAAAATACACAATACTTCCAGTATCTACGGGCAGCATGCACATGGCATGGCCCGTGCCCAGTATTTATTCATGTGCCAACTCTACAGCCCTATTGTCTATTATGGCAGAAGCTCTCCATATCCTCCTCTGGGGTCCAAGGAGGGACAGAAGTCTCACCATCCACCTCTTAGGCTAAACGCACACGATAAGGATTGCGTGCAGTAAATCCGCACCGTAGGTCATGTACCTTGTATTCTATGAGAATTTGAAATTCTCAATGCACACAATGTGGATTTTGACTGGGATTTTAAAATCCGCAGCATGTCAAATTTACTTTATTTTTCCTGACCAGATTTTCTCCATTCACTTAGTAAAATCTGCATGCAAATCTGCACCAATTGATGCGGATTGACTGCACGGATTTACCTGCGAACACCTGCGGATTTCAGTGCGGATTCTCCGCACATGAATCCTGAAAGTGTGCATGTACCCTCAACTAGTTTGTATCAGGAATACCACATAGACCCTTTAAAAGGGGTTTTCCGGAATTTTCTTATTGATGGCCCATCCTCAGGATAGGTCATCGATATGAGATGGGTGGGGGTCCGACCCTGCACCCCCACCAACCAGCTGTGAGGAAGCCTTGGTGCTTACCAGTGCTCCGATCAACACGGTGGCCTCCCAGCAGCTTACCAAGCACAACAGTGGCTGTGCTTGGTATCGCAGCTCAGCCCAATTCACTTGAATGGGATTGAGCAGCGCCTAGGCCATGTGACTGATGAACGTGATGTCACATTGTAACACCCCAGAGGTGTATTACCACCTTTTACACTTCCCCACTATCTTCTATGGTTGCTCTAGTGTCATCATATATATGAATTTCCAGGTCCTGTATAATTTGCAAATTCTTTTCGATATAAATGTTATGTTCAAGTGTAATATACCTGGTTCACCAGCAGATGGCGGCATCAATGGCAGAGCTACCTTTCCTAGAATGGAACTTTTTTTTCCCATTCTAGCCCTCTCTAGAGAGGGAGGAGTTTAGTTAGTCAAAGTCAGTCTAGCTTCCCCCCTGCTTGGGGAGGAAGCAGGCCCTCGTCCCTGCTGGACAAGCCCTGCCAAAGTCAGTTCAGAGTGCCCCCTCCTAGAAGAAGGCTGTTTTCCAGCCAGCAGAGCACCATCAGCTCTGCTGGATCAGGAGACCAAAGCAAAGAGCCTCAAGAGCCAGGAGGAGAAGTTCCCTGGAAAAGAAATGAAAGGATTCCTATTTAAGCCTGTTAGCATAGCAGAGCCAGAGAGTAACAGATGTAGCAGAGCAGAGTGTGTTTGCCTGCCAGAATGTATGCCAAAGCCTTCTGGTAACCAAGATAAAGTTGGAAGATTGTTTCCTGATGAAAGTTTATTAAAGTAAAGCTGTTATCAACTTAAACACAAGGTCTGGACTCAATTTATTTCATCATCCCCTTCATCAACTACTCCTTGATTTACTTCGCACGACCACACCTGGGATTCCAGTATATCCAGGTAGGAGCACAGTGACACGTGCACAGCCACATCTAAAAAGGGAGATTTTAGGCCGTCCTACACCACTCTGGCATTTCTACACTGGGTACCACCATATCACTAAAAGGGGCCCTGTGCCCTTGTTGCTGAAATGCAACTGGCATCACGACAAACACTCATAACATCTTATAGGGATCCCATGGACGTTCCCCCCCCCCCCCCCCCCCCTGCGTTGCAACATGACAGCGGATCACAGGAGTTGAGAACAGGCAATCAATATGAAAATCCGAGAGAACCCCTTTAACGATTCCCCTCAACCATCCCAGGAAAGAATGATCTTCTTACGACTCATGAAGCAACCTGGTCTCTTTTGGAAGCACCAAGAAGATATGGGGTACTTCTAATTAGGCGTGTAACAAGGACCCATGGGCCCCATAGAAAAATTTAAAGTGGGGCCCCACAGCACCATGACCCCCTTCGGTAGCACAAATATGAGACTCTTATGATTATGTTGGTTTTCTTAAAGATTATTATTTTTTTTTATATATTGATGACCTATCCGACTCCCAGGACCCCCACGATCAGCTGTTAGAAGAGGTCGGGCGCTCAAGAAACAGTGTTACCTCTTCCTAGACCATGTGACATCACCATACATCGGTCACATGGCCCAGTTGCAGCTCAGTCTCATTGAAGTGAATGGAGCTGAGCTGCAATACAAAGCACAGCCACTATACAATGTACGGCGCTGTGCTTGGAAAGCTGCCGGGAGCCGAATGCGCTCTGCAGACCTGAGAGGAGCACGCCAGCTCCCTGAAACGGCTGATCGGAGGGGGTGCCGGGACTTGGACCCCAGCTGATCTGATAATGATGACCTATCCTGAGGATAGGTCATCATTATCAATTTACGGATAACCCCTTTAATGAGCCTGGATATTGCACACAGTGATGTCACAATGGTGGGTTAATGTGCACAGTGACGTCACAGTACAGCAATAGGGCTCACAGTAATATCACAATAGTATTAAAATATGCATGGTGATGTACGGAAATATATCAGTGATGTCACAGCACAGACAATGCTAAAAGTTATGCACTCTTCCATCTCTACCACTAACCGTACATATATGTCTTAGTGGAGATGGGGCCCCTTAGTTACTGGGGCCCCATAGCAGCTGGTATGCCTGCCACCTTGGTAGTTACACCCATGCTTTTAATGCAGACCAGCTTGTTTAGGCTACTTTCACACTTGCGGCAGAGTGATCCGGCAAAACGTATGCCAACTGATGGCATTAGGGTACTTTCACACTAGCGTTTTTCTTTTCCGGCATAGAGTTCCGTCACAGGGGCTCAATACCGGAAAAGAACTGATCAGGCATATCCCCATGTATTCTGAATGGAGAGTAATCCGTTCAGGATGCATCAGGATGTCTTCAGTTCAGTCATTTTGACTGATCAGGCAAAAGATAAAACCGCAGCATGCTACGGTTTTATCTCCGGCGAAAAAAACTGAAGACTTGCCTGAATGCCGGATCCGGCATTTTTCCCCATAATTCCCGGAATTACACGCCGGATCAACGTGTAAGAACGCATAATTTTTTTTCCGGATGCGTCTTTTTTGGTAAGAGACTGATCCGGAAATCCTGAAGCCAACATCAATGTTTTTTGATGTTGGCTTCAGGATTTCCAGATCAGTCTTTTTTCGCGCCAGCCAAGTCCTTCCTACTTCCTGGCGCAGACGCAACTTCCGGATCCGTCGTTGCGTTGTAACAACTGAAGATGTTAGGACGGATCCGGAATAATACATTTCAATGGGCTATTATTCCGGATCCGTCGATGCGGCAAGTGTTCAGGATATTTGACCAGAGCAAAAAGCGCAGCATGCTGCGGTATTTTTTCCGTTCAAAAAACGTTCCACTCCTGAACTGAAGACATCCTGATGCATCCTGAACGGATTTCTCTCCATTCAGAATGCATGGGGATAATCCTGATCAGGATTTTTCCGGCATAGAGCCCCGACGACGGAACTCTATGCCGGAACACAACAACGCAAGTGTGAAAGAGACCTTACTCTCCATTCAGAATGCATGGGGATAATCCTGATCAGTTCTTTTCCGGCATAGAGCCCTTTTGACGGAACTCAGTGCTGGAAAAGAAAAACGCTAGTGTGAAAGTAGCCTTAGGCCTTCTTATATAACTATGGTTTCACAACAGTGAAGCAGACCTGTGATGTTATGCTATGTAATGTTTGCACTGTACACCCGTAGGTGGGGTATGGCAGGCAATAGAGATGGAACTAACCATTCTATTCCTCCCCTCTTGGTGGGAGTGGGCTGGTCCTACTTCCTGTCAAGAGAGGGCAGAGCTAGAATAGCAAGTGAGAGAGCACAACCAACTGCTTCTGCTCCACAGGGGCTCAGGGACTAGAGATTCAGATCTGTCTGATAGCTGCAGCCCTATCGACTATTTTTGTAATAGAGTATTCTACTGATTAATCCAACGATTAATCGAGTACTCTAATAACAGAAAACTAATTAAAAGAACGTTTTCCTTTATAAAAACTCATCAGCCCCCCCATGCCATTAGGCTCCCCCCCAGTGCCATCAGCGATATAAAATACTTACCTCTCCTGTAAGGGCGCCACGGACAAGTCACAGCTCATCCATCTTCTTCTCAGTTGTCCTGACGTCACACAGCGTCAGGTCATAGTGCATGTAAGTGCGCATTATGTCCTGACGATATGTCGGGATCCAGTGCAGCGCAGTGCGGGCCGGCGGGGAACCACTGAACGTGAGTAACAGTTAGCGCTTCAGTCACGTTCCGTGGTCACATGACAAACAAATCAAGGATTTTTTTGTGTCGAGTTAGTTGATTCAATAGAGTAATCATTTCAGCCCTAGTCTGTGAGGAACACTACTCCAGGGAGACTGCAAGGTCCACGGGTACATATATTCTTCAAAGCTACAGCATTTACAGTTACCACAGCAATCAGCAACCATAGCTATACAAACCCTGCTGCAAGTGAGGGGAAATGTGTTAAGACACCCATCACCATAGTTCAGTCCAGGCAAACTCTAAAAGCTTGAATTACACATTGGACACCTACACCTACAAGTGTCAGCTTTCAGCCGTTAGCCAGTTCAGGAGACAGACATCAGCATACCAGAGGTGCAATTTTCAGCTACTTTGCCAGCCACCTTACCTCATTATCTGGGGAGACAAATTGCACTGCTGGATGTACTACAACTCCTATTTTGCACTTTTATTTCTGGCCTGATTCCTTAAGCCACCATTTCACTGCACTGATCCCCTGGGAGCACACCCTGACACATGACCTCATCAGGGCCACTACCATTCCCATCCTGTGCACCGGCTCGTTGCAGCAGGGAAAAAGAACATGCTGTCACTTCTGGGGGCGGCTCATTTCCCTAGAGAACAATAGGATCAGGCATGTTGAAATTCTTTCCTCCAAACATCTGCTGCCAGGGACACCCCCATACACAATAGACAGTTGGTCAGTCGTGCCAAAATCCGTCAGCTCGGCAACATTTATGTATTGTGTATGGCCACAAATGCAGAAAAGCCTTCGACTTGTTTCTACAGGCTGCACCCGTTTGCGACATTATATATGACATTCATAGTCTGATTCACTACTAGTTATATCACATATTGTGTAATAAAAAAAATATATATATATATAATAATATAATCCAAAAGGAAAATAAAACCTGGCCTAAACAGTGTGTGTCCAGCCTAAGGCCCGGTGTCTGCACTACATAATCTCCTCCCCGGTTTGTGTTCACACAGCATCAGTCAGACTCCTGATAATGGTCCCTGGTATCATCTCTTCCCCTTACATCACATCATGCTGGCATTAATAATTCAGTGTTTGGCGCATTGTCATTTATGGGTTTTACATCTGATTGGCCATCATTTGTGTCAGGAGACAAGGAGACATTTAACCGCGATTCCAAAAAGAGGATTACGGACAAGAGGAGGACGGTGCACAGGACTTTCTGGTAGTGAACACTGACACCAGACTGGTTTTACAGAAAGCAGACTGTGGCTTCCAGTAAACAGGTATTCATGGCCTGGCCTCAGGGTAGTGGGGGTGCTGAATTTTGCACCCCCACCGATCTGTAATTGATTACCTATCCTTATGATAGGCAAACAAAAAGTACCAGAAAAACCTGCAAGACAGGACATTTTTCCCCCCTGATCTGACAAGCGTTCTGAATTTTCTCACCATTAAGGACACTGGACATCAGAAAATGAAATATTGTTTAGATAACGATTTTACGTTAAACATTTTGGGGAAGATTTATCAAACTGGTATAAAGTAGACCTGGCGTAGTTGACCATAGCAACCAATCAGATTATACCTTTTATTTTTCACATCTCCTCTGGAAAATAAAAGGTGGAATCTGATTGGTTGCTATGGGCAACTAAGCCAGTTCTACTTTACACTAGTTTGATAAATTTCCCCCATTATTTTTAAAACTCAAAAGAAAACTACAAACCGGATTCCAAAAAAGTTGGGACACTATACAAATCGTGAATAAAAACTGAATGAAATGATGTGGAGGTGCCAACTTCTAATATTTTATTCAGAATAGAACATAAATCACGGAACAAAGGTTTAAACTGAGAAAATGTACCATTTTAAGGGAAAAATATGTTGAATCAGAATTTCATGGTGTCAACAAATCCCCAAAAAGTTGGGACAAGGCCATTTTCACCACTGTGTGGCATCTCCCCTTCTTCTTACAACACTCAACAGACGTCTGGGGACCGAGGAGACCAGTTTCTCAAGTTTAGAAATAGGAATGCTCTCCCATTCTTGTCTAATACAGGCCTCTAACTGTTCAATCGTCTTGGGCCTTCTTTGTTGCACCTTCCTCTTTATGATGCGCCAAATGTTCTCTATAGGTGAAAGATCTGGACTGCAGACTGGCCATTTCAGTACCCGGATCCTTCTCCTACGCAGCCATGATGTTGTGATTGATGCAGAATGTGGTCTGGCATTATCTTGTTGAAAAATGCAGGGTCTTCCCTGAAAGAGATGACGTCTGGATGGGAGCATATGTTGTTCTAGAACCTGAATATATTTTTCTGCATTGATGGTGCCTTTCCAGACATGCAAGCTGCCCATGCCACACGCACTCATGCAACCCCATACCATCAGAGATGCAGGCTTCTGAACTGAGCGTTGATAACAACTTGGGCTGTCCTTGTCCTCTTTGGTCCGGATGACATGGCGTCCCAGATTTCCAAAAAGAACTTCGAATCGTGACTCGTCTGACCACAGAACAGTCTTCCATTTTGCCACACTCCATTTTAAATGATCCCTGGCCCAGTGAAAACGCCTGAGCTTGTGGATCTTGCTTAGAAATGGCTTCTTCTTTGCACTGTAGAGTTTCAGCTGGCAACGGCGGATGGCACGGTGGATTGTGTTCACTGACAATGGTTTCTGGAAGTATTCCTGAGCCCATTCTGTGATTTCCTTTACAGCAGCATTCCTGTTTGTGATGCAGTGTCGTTTAAGGGCCCGGAGATCACGGGCATCCAGTATGGTTTTACGGCCTTGACCCTTACGCACAGAGATTGTTCCAGATTCTCTGAATCTTCGGATGATGTTATGCACAGTTGAGGATGATAGATGCAAAGTCTTTGCAATTTTTCGCTGGGTAACACCTTTCTGATATTGCTCCACTATCGTTCTGCGCAACATTGTGGGAATTGGTGATCCTCTACCCATCTTGGCTTCTGAGAGACACTGCCACTCTGAGAAGCTCTTTTTATACCCAATCATGTTGCCAATTGACCTAATTAGTGTTAATTGGTCTTCCAGCTCTTCGTTATGCTCAAATTTACTTTTTCCAGCCTCTTATCGCTACTTGTCCCAACTTTTTTGGGATTTGTTGACACCGTGAAATTTTGAATCAACGTATTTTTCCTTTAAAATGATACATTTACTCGGATTAAACGTTTGATCTGTCATCTACGTTCTATTACAAATAAAATATTGACATTTGCCATCTCCACATCATTGCATTCAGTTTTTATTCACAATTTGTTTAGTGTCCCAACTTTTTGGGAATCCGGTTTGTATTTCTATTGGGTTTTTTTTGGGCTGTTTTTCTTTTTGGCAGTATTGAGAATTGAATACTAAATACTGTCCCTCTGTAGCAGTCAGCACACATAGATATAACTGGTATACAGATAAGTGACCTACTGTTAGTTTACTGCTGCTGTGAGGGGAGGTGCTATCTGCTAGTATAATAGTAAATGTAGAATTGGGAGAACGGTATGACAGCTCTATTGTTCTCTTGATAGGCCTAGATACAGGTGTCCACAGAAGAGCCATACACACATCCAGACAAGGACCCAAAGTTGGAGCCATTACAGGCAGCCTTGTGGACTACACCAAAACATGGTACAGAGTAGAAAGTAGCTGATTCTAAAAAATATGATGGTGGGGGCATCTCAAAGGGGTTTTATAACTTGACATAGAAAGGGTGCAAGTAGTGATTCTAATACACAGCGGAGGGGGGGTCATCCAAAGGGGAAATAGAGAAGTTGCCCATAGCAACCAATCAGATTCCACCTTTCATTTTTCACAGCTACTTTGCAAAATAAGAGATGGAATCTTATTGGTTGCTATGAGCAACTAAGCCAGTTCTACTTTACACCAGTTTGATAAATCTCCCTCTTTGTTTTTAGAAATTTTTGGTGTTCCCCCCCCCCCCCTTCTTTTCATTTTCCACCAGCTTAGGCCTCATTCACATGACGGTTTTCGGTCCGCATCCGCAAAAACTCTGTAGTGCGTCATTCTAGTCTTACCATAACCATGCACACATATGGATCGGAGCTGCACACCTCAGGCTCTGGGATAGTTCCCAAATTTCCATACTTCACATTTACCGTATAAAATAATAATACAGACGCGCTCCATGTTAGGAGGCTGCTGGACCCACTCACCCCACCTGCTATTCTTAACCCACGTTCTCACTGGCCCTCCAGGAATGTTCCCTGTCCACAGCCGGGGTGACTTCTGGGTCGGGGGGGGGTGCCCTTTCAGCGACATTTACACCTCAGAAGATCTCATTCTCGCACGTACACCAGAAATAACCTGAACCCTGTACCGCCAGCAGCTGCCCTATTTTTGGGTGCTTGCCCTTTAGGCTGGAGGTCTGCCTGGCTTTTTTTAATATTCATACTTTGTATTGCGGCTGATCAGTCCGTGCAGCGTCTGCCAAGACACAGCTTCAAAGTACGGCCACACGTGGCTGAACTGCGTGCAGAAAATCGGCGCCATTTTATAGCAGTAGCAAAGTGTCAAAAATCTGCAGCGGTCATTTACCTGCGGTGGGGATTTTAAATCTACGGCACGCCAATTGATGTGAATTCCGCCATGAAAATCCGCCGCAGAATATCCGCCCTGAGTGGAAACGGAGTGGTTGCGCGGCCGTACACTACAGGTCTTGCCAACTCGTTTCCGCCAACGGCTGCACAAGATATTGGCGAGTGTGGCCTGCATCATACGGTCACACCCACTTCAGGGATGGAAACTGTATTGAAAAGGTCCCCCCGAAAATAAGGAGAACACTCTCCATTCAGGGTTATGGGCCTGCCAGAAAAAGCCATGCCAGCGCTCGGCTATTTACGGACCACTCATAATGGTGAAATGGAGGGTGGCCGAGCTTGCACAGTGCATTCTCCTTCACTTCGGGGAGCATGTTCTGGAGATAGGAGCCGGTCTCAGAGCTTTAAATAGGACCTGTCCCCTCTCCTGAGATGTCTGTTTTAGCAATCACTTTCCTTCTCCATATAATAACAATTATGGAACATCTATTCTTATGACTCTAAACTGGGTCATTCCTCTATTATTCCTACTAGATGTTTATGGATGAATTGTTAGCGATTTGCAATGAAGGTCCAGATTAGTTTTACCAGTTAGCAGCACTGATTGGATAATGCAGGGACCCCCCCCCCCCCCCCAAAAAAAAAAAATATATATATATATATATACACACACACACACAGTACAGACCAAAAGTTTGGACACACCTTCTCATTCAAAGAGTTTTCTTTATTTTCATGACTATGACAATTGTAGATTCACACTGAAGGCATCAAAACTATGAATTAACACATGTGGAATTATATACATAACAAACAAGTGTGAATCAACTGAAAATATGTCATATTCTAGGTTCTTCAAAGTAGCCACCTTTTGCTTTGATTACTGCTTTGCACACTCTTGGCATTCTCTTGATGAGCTTCAAGAGGTAGTCCCCTGAAATGGTTTTCACTTCACAGGTGTGCCCTGTCAGGTTTAATAAGTGGGATTTCTTGCCTTATAAATGGGGTGGGGACCATCAGTGGCGTTGAGGAGAAGTCAGGTGGATACACAGCTGATAGTCCTACTGAATAGACTGTTAGAATTTGTATTATGGCAAGAAAAAAGCAGCTAAGTAAAGAAAAACGAGTGGCCATCATTACTTTAAGAAATGAAGGTCAGTCAGTCAGCCGAAAAATTGGGAAACTTTGAAAGTAAGGGCTATTTGACCATGAAGGAGAGTGATGGGGTGCTGCGCCAGATGACCTGGCCTCCACAGTCACCGGACCTGAACCCAATCGAGATGGTTTGGGGTGAGCTGGACCGCAGAGTGAAGGCAAAAGGGCCAACAAGTGCTAAGCATCTCTGGGAACTCCTTCACGACTGTTGGAAGACCATTTCAGGGGACTACCTCTTGAAGCTCATCAAGAGAATGCCAAGAGTGTGCAAAGCAGTAATCAAAGCAAAAGGTGACTACTTTGAAGAACCTAGAATATTACATATTTTCAGTTGTTTCACACTTGTTTGTTATGTATATAATTCCACATGTGTTAATTCATAGTTTTGATGCCTTCAGTGTGAATCTACAATTGTCATAGTCATGAAAATAAAGAAAACTCTTTGAATGAGAAGGTGTGTCCAAACTTTGTCTGTACTGTATATATATATATAATAATAATAATAAATAAAAAAAAGTAACACCCGTCTGGACCTTCACTGGGAACTGCTAGCAATTCATTTATAAATTCTAGCAGGAATAACAGAGGAACTGCACAACATGGAGTCATAAGAATAGATGCTCCAGAATTGTTATTACATGGGAAGCGCAAGTCCGGAGAGGGGGGGGGGGGGGGGGGGGGGTCCTCTATAAATTTGCCTGATTATACAGTGATGTAGGAGAGGGAAGGACGGATCACAGCACGATAGATCTGTCACTCAGGTCTATAAGAAATCTGGGTGCCACCCATAATAGGAGAGAGTTATTACAGCAATGCACTAACACTCAATTGTGATGCGCTGAGATTCAGATCTCAATTTAATCATATTTAAACCCTTAAAGTAGCCGCCATGTATTAATCCTCTCCACAGCAGTCGCCGCCCGGGGAGATGAAAGAAAGATAACGGCGCAGGACAACAGATGTCTTCGCCATGGCAGCTGCTAATAAGTTTTATGCAAATGGTCAGAACCTGCATCAGCTTGTGGCAAGTGTACACTGGCCACCTGTTTGGTTGGGGGAGGGGCGACGGCTGGGGGAACTGCGGTGGACGATTCATCCGTAGGGGAAATATCAGGCCTTGGACAATTGTATCTGAAGATCACTTGCTTATATAGCAGGGGTTTAAAAAAAATAAATTAAAAAAAATAATTTTTTAAAAACACCCACACACAACAACAACAACCTCAAGTAAAAAAGCTAGCAAAAAACTATTTATTTTACAACACGTTATGTAAAAGAAGAAGAAAAAAAAAAAAGCTTACACAACAAACTTATTATGTATCCACACAACCGAAATAACCCGTACAACTCATATAACAGGTTATTCAGTGTGAAATATGTACAATATAAACAAGAAAGTGAAAAATAAATCTGCAAGTTCTCTTGCCCAACACTAGGCCTTATAAAGCCATGACGATGGAAAAACAAAAAAAAAGTTATGGCTGCCTAAACAAAAACTAAACACACGGCAGGTCACTGCGGGGTTTAAGAGCCCGTTCACATTATGAATCAGTGAGATCACAGACGATCCCATCAGTAGTGCGTACATGACATGCGGCACTGGCCACCTCCACTGCAGGTACAGCCAGGCGGCAATCCGCACAGTGATGTGAACGACGTCCTATACGATGATCCGTTCCTAATACTGCGCCTCAAGGAGGGAAGGAACGCCCCCCTAACAGAGACCCCGCTAGAGCAGCTGATCCAACCAAACATCGAGCAGAAGGGTTAAACGCAGCACGATGTAGTCAACGTGACCATATGCCGATCACTCATTCATTACACACGATTCATCTGTGCTAATAGTTCTGCTGATCAGAGTCCATCTACCCCCCATAGATCCCTATAAGAGCGGACACCCGTATGGAAACGGATGATGTCATATGTAGCTCCGCTGCAATGAAAGAGTTAACCGGCGCCCGGAGCCCAGCAGCAGCAGCAGTACCTGGTGTAGACGGCTCCTCTCGTCTCCTGCTCCGCCGCCGCCGCCTCTGGGAGCTTTAACTCCGCACGTCCTCCCGTGACGTCACCGCCTGTCACCTACACCGGGGGCTGAAGGTCACTGATGATGTGAGCATCTCCCGGCCGGTGGGATATGGAGCATCCCCCCTCCCCCACATTCAGGGGGAAGGGAGGGGAGGATACGAGCTGCTGATGATAATGATGGGTGTGCGTGATGTGGACCATGCACTGGACAGGTCTCTACGGGCACATAGGAATAATAGAAGCTCCAATGCCTTACAGTTTTCAGGATCTCTGCTTGCTGTCAGTTAGGACATCTATTATGTAGGTGTATCTTCAGCGCCGCAGGGCGATCTCGTACACCTGTTCTACCATTGTCGCCATCCCTCAGTTGTGGGCTCAGACTACGTTCACACCTTCAGGATTTTTGATGCAGTTTTTTCAAAGAGTGGATTTAAAAAAAAAAAAGAGAAAGTTGTGAAATTCATGTGTTTGCTGAAATTTAAAAAGTTTAATAAAAACTATTGTCCTTTATACTTTCTCTTTTTCATGATCCACTCATCATTTTTGGCTTAAAAAATAATAATAATCGGAATGCATGGCCGTCCCCTTAGGCTACCTGCACACATTGCAGATTTGCGTCCGTTTTTTTTCCCCCCAAGCGTAGTACAGTACCAGCGAAGTGAATGAGATTTGCCAAATCTCATGTACACATTGCGCAATGGACCTGTGCGTGGATTTCCAAATCCTCAGCGTGTCAATTAGGGCTCGTGCACACGACCGTGTGTATTCTGCAGTCTGCAAAACACGGATCCAATGCCTGTCTGAAAAACGGACATGTTCTATATTTTTTTGCGGAACGGGCATATGGACACAGAATGCACACGTAGTCATTTCATTATATTTTTTTTTTGTGGCCCCTTTAAAATGATTGGTTCCGCATACGAGACGCAAAAAAACCGGAACATACACGGACAAAAAAAACCAAGTTTGTGTGCATGAGGCCTTAATTATGCGATTCTGCACTTTTTTCGCAGACTGGTTTTCTCCACTGGCTTCAAGGGGGTCGGTATAATATAAACAGAAAACCTGCACCAAAATCCACAACAAAAGAATGCATAAAAAGCGCTGATCCGTTTTTTTGCGGACCACAAAATACATACGGTCATGTGCATGAGCCCTAACTCAGCAATTTTAAAAGCCCACTTCAATTTATTTAGCGTCCAGGACAAGTTGCGCAATCACTTGAGTGAAGCCATGTCACCAAAAATAAACACAAATCAAAGACCTTGCCAATCTGGGCACCTACTGAACATGGAGATCAGGCTTTCAGAGGAGACAGGTCTACCGGCTTCAAGGCTCTATTTATTTCCCAGTAACGATCCACCTCAGGCTAGGGGGAATAGCTATACTGGAGTGGGGTGGAATGGTAGGCCCCTCTACCAATCCTACCTAGCATAAAAAAAAAATCCAGCCCATAAATAAAGTTGGAATAAACCAGTTCCAGAAAATTATACTATACAGCCTTTTGGATTCCTTTTATCTCATCTCATCTCATCCCATCTGAGCAATCAGGGCAATATATTAACCCCCTCCAGTACTTTTCCAAAGACACTGTTACAATAAATAGTAAATGGTTGTGCTGGGGTGGCCCTTTAATACAAAATAGAATGTATTTTCATTTGTAATGTATTTATTGCAGTACTGTAAGGCCAAGTCAACACTTCAGTTATTTTTGACCAGTAGTGAAGCCTCCTCAGATACAGGGGAGCACCCAGGAATTTTGTCTAGGGGGGGTCCGAAAGGCAAAAAAATGTGGCACGTGTAGTGCGCTGTGCCAATTCTTTTGCCTGCCCATTTTTCAAAGCCCCCTTGTGTTGCGCTGATTCTTTTACTTGGCCATTTCTAAAAGCTCCGTAGGAACAGAATAATGCGGTGCCCCCGCCCATTATTAAAAGCCCCTCCTACATATAATAGGCCACTCCCAACAAACACTGTACAGCTGACATTCTATAGTTGAGGCCTGTCTCTACACATCATACGGAGAGGGGGGGCCTGTCCTGGCTGCACTGCCTGCTTCACATTATACAATAAACAGCAGGCTACAGCCAGGAAGCTCCTCTGTTCTCCTCCCTCCCCAGATCCTGCTCAAGGCTTGTGGTTCCCCCATCTCTCACCAGCCCCTGGCCTGCTGCCCCCTTGGCTGTCCTCACCCAGCTCTGAATCCTACTTCTGCAAAAGGCAGGGGGGGGGGGGGGGGGGGGGGGACCAGAGCATCTCCTCTCCTACATAGCGCCCCATACCTCTTACATCCAGTGATGTCACCTTTGTTGTAGACGTTCTCTTTCTTTATCTTCTCCATTAAGACCCGACCGCCATGATGATTTTTCAGCCATCTCCCGTCTCTGCAGAGATTGACAAACAGACATTAGTTTCCCTCATTTCCATGGTTCCATAGTTTCCCACGTCTTCACATCTTCTGAACACTCTTTCCTGCCACCCCCAATACTATACTGGAGAGAAAGTCCCCTTGGAAATACTACTACCACACATATAGCGCCCCCTTCAACAATTATTGGAACACAGTGCTCTAAAAAATAACTGCGCCCAGACACTAATAGTATAAAGATAATGTCCCCCAAAAATAATTGTGCTAAGCTGATACTGTGGCAGGGTGCCCCCCAAAGTAACAGTGCAACGACGTCTTCTTCTTCCAGGCTCCACGGCGGACAAGCTCCGGACCTGCTGAGACCGTCTATAAATACTTGAATTTCCCGCCACTGGAACTCTACTCTCCAATCAAATGCTGGCAGAATTCAGGTGCCTCAGCAACAGGTAAGTAACCAGGAATCAATCAGAATCAAAGCACTACCACTCCCATTATGCTCAATGACACCATGGTGGGGCCTCTGTGCCCACTATCATTATAGTCTATGAGGTCCTTAGGCTCCGTTTGGCTCAGTTATGTGCCTTCTCCGTCATTTCCATTCTTTTGCTCCTAAACGGAGCAGGAAAACGGAAAGGCTGAACGGTGATGTGAACAAAGCCTAAGAATATTCTCATTCAATTGTTAAGAATTACAAATGTAGAGACAGTAATTATCACTGAAAATAATGTGGCAGCGTGTCAAACATAACAGCGCGGGAGGCTGCAGCTGCTGCTGCCTCATGAAGTAAGGGAACCTTCATGCTGTTGTAGAGATGGTTTTCTGTATTGTGAGGGCAGGACAATCTCCCCAGTTGTGTTTCCAGTCATTTTTGCCATAGTCTTTATTATCTAGGTGTATCTTCACTGAAGTCTATCATGTCTCGTGGTTTGGTGACCCAGTCTTTCATTTCCAGTGGTTTGGTGACCCGATCTCTCATGTCCAGTTGTTTGGTGACCCAGTCTTTCATTTCCAGTGGTTTGGTGACCCGATCTCTCATGTCCAGTTGTTTGGTGACCCAGTCTCTCATGTCCAGTGGTTTGGTGACCCAGCCTTTCATGTCCAGTGGTTTACTGACCCAGTCTCTTATGCTCACTGGTCTGATGACCCAGTCTCTCATCTCCAGTGGTTTGGTGACCCAGTCTTTCATGTCCAGTGGTTTTGTGACCCAGTCTCTCATGGCCACTGGTTTGGTGACCCAGTCTCTCATCTCCAGTGGTTTGGTGACCCAGTCTTTCATGTCCAGTGGTTTTGTGACCCAGTCTCTCATGGCCACTGGTTTGGGGACCCAGTCTCTCATATCCAATGGTTTGGTGACCCAGTTTCTTATGTCCAGTGGTTTGTTGACCCAGTGTCTTATTACAGTGGTTTGATGTCTCATGCCTAGTGGTTTGATGATCCAGTTTCTCATGTTCAGTGGGTTGGTAACTTAGTCTCTCATGCCTATTGGTTTGGTGACCCAGTTTTAAATGCCCATTTTTTTGGGGGACCCAGTGTGTCATGTTCTATGGTTTAATGGTCCAGTACCTCATGTTATTGTTTTGAGAACCCAGTCTCTCATGCCTAGTGGTTTGGTGACCCAGTCTATCATGTCTAGTAGTTTAGTGACCCTAATTTCTCATTTTCATTGTTTTGGTGAACAAGACTCTCATGTTCAGTGGTTTCATGACTCATTTTTCTCATGGGAAAAGTTATGCAAATCGGATACCTTTCCAAAAGGAAAAGAAAGCTAAGCCTCTGATGCCACCAGATGTAAGGTAGCTATTCTATATTTTTGTAACAGGCCTTGAAGTATAACTTTGATAATAGCTAAGCCAGTACCTTAGGCTACTTTCACATTTGCGCTTGATCGGATCCGTTCTGAACGGATCCGATCATATTAATGCAGACGGAGGCTCCATTCAGTACGGATCCGTCTGCATTAATAACTTAGAAAAATTTCTAAGTGCGAAAGTAGCCTGAGCGGATCCGCATCCATTCAGACTGCATCAGGGCTGGACGGAAGCGTTCTGCTCCGCTTGTGAGCCCCTTCAAACGGAGCTCACGAGCGGACAGCAGAACGCTAGTGTGAAAGTAGCCTTATCTGCAGACATCTGTTTAAGGGTGATTGTTCCTTAATCAGTGCAGAGCAGAGAGAACTGGCTAAGGCTACTTTCACACTTGCGGCAGAGAGATCCGGCAAGCAGTTCCGTCGCCGGAACTGCCTGCCGGATCAGGCAAAATGTATGCTAACTGATGGCATTAGTAAGACTGATCAGGAACCTGATCAGTCTTAAAAATGCCTGATCAGTCGAAAAAATGCATTGAAATGCCGGATCCGTCTTTCCGGTGTCATCCGGCAAAAACGGATCCGGCATTTATTTTTTCACCTTTTTTTCAGTATGCGCATCCCGGAAGGACGGATCCGGCATTCCGGTATTCTGAATGCCGGATCCGGCACTAATACATTCCTATGGGAAAAAATGCCTGATCCGGCATTCAGGCAAGTCTTCAGTTTTTTTAGCCGGAGATAAAACCGTAGCATGCTACGGTTTTCTCTTTTGCCTGATCAGTCAAAACGACTGAACTGAAGACATCCTGATGCAAACTGAACGGATTACTCTCCATTCAGAATGCATGGGGACATACCTGATCAGTTCTTTTCCGGTATAGAGCCCCTGTGACGGAACTCTATGCCGGAAAAGAACAACGCAAGTGTGAAAGTAGCCTTAGGGCTCTTTCACACCTGCGTTATTGTCTTCCGGCATAGAGTTCCGTCGTCGGGGCTCTATGCCGGAAGAATCCTGATCAGGATTATCCTAATGCATTCTGAATGGAGAGTAATCCGTTCAGGATGCATCAGGATGTCTTCAGTTCCGGTACGGAACGTTTGTTGGCCGGAGAAAATACCGCAGCATGCTGCGCTTTTTGCTCCGGCCAAAAATCCGGAACACTTGCCGCAAGGCCGGATCCGGAATTAATGCCCATTGGAAGGCATTGATCCGGATCCGGCCTTAAGCTAAACGTCGTTTCGGCGCATTGCCGGAGCCGACATTTAGCTTTTTCAGAGTGGTTACCATGGCTGCCGGGACGCTAAAGTCCTGACAGCCATGGTAAGTGGAGCGGGGAGCGGGGGAGCAGTATACTTACCGTCCGTGCGGCTCCCCGGGCGCTCCAGAGTGACGTCAGGGCGCCCCAAGCGCATGGATCACGTGATCGCATGGATCACGTCATCCATGCGCATGGGGCGCTCTGACGTCATTCTGGAGCGCCCCGGGAGCCGCACGGACTGTAAGTATACCGCTCCCCCGCTCCCCGCTCCTACTATGGCAACCAGGACTTTAATAGCGTCCTGGGTGCCATAGTAACACTGAAAGCATTTGGAAGACGGTTCCGTCTTCAAATGCTTTCAGTACACTTGCGTTTTTCCGGATCCGGAGTGTAATTCCGGCAAGTGGAGTACACGCCGGATCCGGACAACGCAAGTGTGAAAGAGGCCTTAAATGGGTGAGTGGTCTTGGTCAGGATTCTGTGGCACTGTTTCTCCTTTTGGACAGCGCCTAGTAGGTGTAATGAGTCTTATAGGCCAGGCACTGCTCCTAGGCCTTTTGACTAAGATCAAGTATAGTATATGTTCTTAGCAGTAGGTTTGTGAGAGGGACCACTGAAATTAAGTGAATCTACACATGGAGGAGAAAAGCTCAGGTGTATGCCAGTGGCTGAAAGATTGCCTTCTGAAGGTGACCTGGGGCCTCCAGATTGAAACTGTGGGCTGAGTTGTTTCTCACATTTGACCACACTCACCTCTCTTTGCCTGCGCCATTCCAACCAAATGTCTGGGACATAATGGCGCACATTCACTTATTTTAAGATATCTACTAAATAGGTTAGTTGTTTGTTGAATCTTCTTTTAAGGTTTTTATATATATTGTAATATCTCAGCTTTTGAACCTTCTGGATAAAAAAGAAACCTCTTAAAACTGGTTAGAGCAGTTTAGGTTTATCACAGGTAGTCCATCTGGCCAAACAGCATTAGCATCTCAAAAGCAATAAACAGTTGTTAACTGAAACAACAGCCACAGTAGTAGTAGTAGTCCAGGAGTCAAGGAGATCATGAAATTGAGGAGATCATCAGCTTGTTAAGGAAGTACTAGACGCTCCCAGAAACACCAAGTTTAGACAGCCCAATTTTGCAGGAAGGAAGCGTTCCTTCCCAGCAATCGCCTGCTCACTATTACATGCAGCGATCTCATCCACAGCAAGGAGAGGAGCGATCGTTATGCCATCTCTCGCCCTAGTGGTTTGCCGGCGGCAGAACGTGATTACACAGCGCAATCTGCCGCAGGCAAATTATGATTTTTAAGCGTGCTCAAAAATCACAAATACCCAATGAATGTGAAAGAGCCCCCCCCCCCCCCCACAGAGACTTGGGTGGCTAAAGAGCTGTTATACGGCCCTAACACAGAGTTCCCAAAAGAACACAACTTTTATTTAGATACAAGGAACAGAATTATAGTTATCAAAATATAATACACAAAACAATAGTAAATGATACTAACACTTATGGGCCCTGAATTGTAAGCGCATGTGCACACGAATATAGTCACATTGTAGTTCACTCACGGTTTGGGGTACCCCTTTTTTTAAGTAAAACTCCTTCCCAATAAGGGTGTGCAGCAAGCCGGATTGGGACTGATGCACACTGGCACAATATTAATAGTTTTTGTTTGTGACGCCAATTGCAATGTGCGCAGGTTATAGTCGCAGGGCCCTTTAAGATGATATAACTCACGTACCAGGTGAGGAATGCAAGAGTGGGGATAATGTCTCTATGTAGTGTCAACGGTGTCTCCTACCTTGGTACGGCTGGACTCCTGGATCCTGGCTCACTTGCAATAAATTGAGTGTTGTTAGTAGGAGTAACTGAGGAACTTTGATAATAAGGAATGAGATCCAGACTGGTGATATAATCCAACTTGTCTTTACTTAATGGCAGCATAATCCGTATGAGTACAGCAATAGTCTTGGGTCCCAGCAGGTGTTTGGCAATATGTGGCAGGAATCAATATACACTCACCTAAAGAATTATTAGGAACACCATACTAATACGGTGTTGGACCCCCCTTATGCCTTCAGAACTGCCTTAATTCTACGTGGCATTGATTTAACAAGGTGCTGATAGCGTTCTTTAGAAATGTTGGCCCATATTGATAGGATAGCATTTTGCAGTTGATGGAGATTTGAGGGATGCACATTCAGGGCACGAAGCTTCCGTTCCACCACATCCCAAAGATGCTCTATTGGGTTGAGATCTGGTGACTGTGGGGGCCATTTTAGTACAGTGAACTCATTGTCATGTTCAAGAAACCAATTTGAAATGATTCGAGCTTTGTGACATGGTGCAATATCCTGCTGGAAGTAGCCATCAGAGGATGGATACATGTTCTCATTCTGTCTCAACAGAAATCGAGACTCATCAGACCAGGCAACATTTTTCCAGTCTTCAACAGTCCAATTTTGGTGAGCTTGTGCAAAATGTAGCCTCTTTTTCCTATTTGTAGTGGAGATGAGTGGTACCCGGTGGGGTCTTCTGCTGTTGTAGCCCATCCGCCTTAAGGTTGTGCGTGTTGTGGCTTCACAAATGCTTTGCTGCATACCTCGGTTGTAACGAGTGGTTATTTCAGTCAACGTTGCTCTTCTATCAGCTTGAATCAGTCGGCCCATTCTCCTCTGACCTCTAGCATCCACAAGGCATTTTTGCCCACAGGACTGCCGCATACTGGATGTTTTTCCCTTTTCACACCATTCTTTGTAAACCCTGGAAATGGTTGTGCGTGAAAATCCCAGTAACTGAGCAAATTGTGAAATACTCAGACCGGCCTGTCTGGCACCAACAACCATGCCACGCTCAAAATTGCTTAAATCACCTTTCTTTCCCATTCTGACATCCAGTTTGGAGTTCAGGAGATTGTCTTGACCAGGACCACACCCCTAAATGCATGGAAGCAACTGCCATGTGATTGGTTGACTAGCTAATTGCATTAATGAGAAATAGAACAGGTGTTCCTAATAATTCTTTAGGTGAGTGTATATTCTGCTTCTTTTCATATGCCTAGTGAATCTGGCAGGTATCTATCTTCTGCTCTGTCTGTCTGCTGCTTGGTGTGGGCCTGACTAGCTGAGGAGGAATTTGGCTTCTCCTGGTCTCTGGATAAGTTACTCACAGGACTGCTCGCAGGGAATGGTCCTTCCTGGAGTTCTGGAGGTGCTGCTTGCTGGTCCACAGTCGAGGCTGAAGGGCTCAGACTGGGAAGAGGGATCTTTGGCCTCAGCCGAGGCTGGATCCTAGGTAGGGATCCCTATGTCTGGGAGAACCTACTAACACAGCCTACCCCTAGCCGGGGGGCTGGTACACTAACTAGAACTTTCCTTCCTCCCCATGAGACAGGACATGGGCCAGCCCACTTCTGCTCAAAGAGGGGGGGCTAGACTGGAGTGAACTATTCCAGTCCAGATATACTAAACTGTCTAAGGTCCTGCTACATACTGCTGCCACCTGCTGGTGTACATGGAAATTACATCATAATACACTGCTCAAAAAAATAAAGGGAACACAAAAATAACACATCCTAGATCTGAATTAATTAAATATTCTTCTGAAATACTTTGTTCTTTACATAGTTGAATGTGCTGACAGCAAAATCACACAAAAATAAAAAAATGGAAATCAAATTTTTCAACCCATGGAGGACTGGATTTGGAGTCACACTCAAAATTAAAGTGGAAAAACACACTACAGGCTGATCTAACTTTGATGTAATGTCCTTAAAACAAGTCAAAATGAGGCTCAGTAGTGTGTGGCCTCCTCGTGCCTGTATGACCTCCCTACAACGCCTGTGCATGCTCCTGATGAGGTGGCGGACGGTCTCCTGAGGGATCTCCTCCCAGACCTGGACTAAAGCATCTGCCAACTCCTGGACAGTCTGTGGTGCAACATGACGTTGGTGGATAGAGCGAGACATGATGTCCCAGATGTGCTCAATTGGATTCAGGTCTGGGGAACGGGCGGGCCAGTCCATAGCATCAATGCCTTCGTCTTGCAGGAACTGCTGACACACTCCAGCCACATAAGGTCTAGCATTGTCTTGCATTAGGAGGAACCCAGGGCCAACCGCACCAGCATATGGTCTCAAAAGGGGTCTGAGGATCTCATCTCGGTACCTAATGGCAGTCAGGCTACCTCTGGCGAGCACATGGAGGGCTATGCAGCCCTCCAAAGAAATGCCACCCCACACCATTACTGACCCAATGCCAAACCGGTCATGCTGGAGGATGTTGCAGGCAGCAGAACGTTCTCCACGGCGTCTCCAGACTCTGTCACGTCTGTCACATGTGCTCAGTGTGAACCTGCTTTCATCTGTGAAGAGCACAGGGCGCCAGTGGCGAATTTGCCAATCTTGTTGTTCTCTGGCAAATGCCAAACGTCCTGCACGGTGTTGGGCTGTAAGCACAACCCCCACCTGTAGACGTCGGGCCCTCATATCACCCTCATGGAGTCTGTTTCTGACCGTTTGAGCAGACACATGCACATTTGTGGCCTGCTGGAGGTCATTTTGCAGGGCTCTGGCAGTGCTCCTCCTGTTCCTCCTTGCACAAAGGCAGAGGTAGCGGTCCTGCTGCTGGGTTGTTTCCCTCCTACGGCCTCCTCCACGTCTCCTGATGTACTGGCCTGTCTCCTAGTAGCGCCTCCATGCTCTGGACACTACGCTGACAGACACAGCAAACCTTCTTGCCACAGCTCGCATTGATGTGCCATCCTGGATAAGCTGCACTACCGGAGCCACTTGTGTGGGTTGTAGACTCCGTCTCATGCTACCACTAGAGTGAAAGCACCGCCAGCATTCAAAACTGACCAAAACATCAGCCAGGAAGCATAGGAACTGAGAAGTGGTCTGTGGTCACCACCTGCAGAACCACTCCTTTATTGGGGGTGTCTTGCTAATTGCCTATAATTTCCACCTGTTGTCTATCCCATTTGCACAACAGCATGTGAAATTGATTGTCACTCAGTGTTGCTTCCTAAGTGGACAGTTTGATTTCACAGAAGTGTGATTGACTTGGAGTTACATTGTGTTGTTTAAGTGTTCCCTTTATTTTTTTGAGCAGTGTATATAAAACAGGCCTAGAAAATACATATAATTAAGAATGCAATGTTAGATTACACCAGATGGCAATACACATACACCTAACATGTTGTAGCAGGGAGAAAGAGTTTAGTAACATAACTCTGGGATGTTACATTCTCCTTTACTTTAAGGTAAGCCGTCCTGGGCTTATGCTTAGGAGGGGGAGAAAGAATCAGCTCTGGGTACCCAATAAATACAAAGTGCTGTGTGAATTACATATAAAGACATACATAGACAAAACATGAAACGGCTTTCCCCAGGTTCCTGCCCGCTAGAGTAAGGTGTCCAACACACAGTTTCCTTCTCTTGGTATAACCAGGTAACCTAAATACTGCACAAAGCAAAACCTTTACTGACTGACTTTGTATGTCTTTAGCGCTGATGACATCAAAGGAAGCATGGGATGCCCGCAAATGAAAGGGTGGCTTTATCCTGTATTCCCTTTCCTGCACCATAGCCTGAAGAAATTTGGCTTAAAGCACGATCACTATGATGACTGTGGGGTAGCTAGAATATGTGGCTCTAAGGCTTGAGGCGCCTTACCTTAGACAAAAGGCTCAGAAGGGGAGGTATTTATCGTCTTCGTATACTTCTGGCAAGTCACAGGAGGAGGACAGTACGGTCCCATGGATCTCCTGGAAATGAGACACCTCAGGATGGGAACAATCCTGAACATTTAACAAGCGGGAAGGAGCAGCCTAGGGCTTCTAACGATTCCCGAAGCAGCAGGGGTACCTGTGTAACTACTGGATCTGCCAGGACTTACCACTTGGTCCAACCCTGGGTACCTATGGGTATATATCACCGGGTGTAGGCCATTAGTTTTCAGCATCCGTATGAAGACAGTCCGTATAAAGGGGGGAGAGAGCAAGAGCTGTTAAGTTAAGGCACACAAAAGTAAGTTGCTACATTTTTGTTAAGTGCAATGGTTAAGTGCAATCATCATAAACAGTGCATAAATTCACATTGCGGCACCTAGAAGGATCCAGTCCAGGATTTCGAATCAACCCAACAAAATTAGGGCAACACCCCTTAAAGAAGACCGCACATAAACCCTCACTTGCTCCGGACATACCATTACTTGACCACTGAGGAAGGGACCAGAAAGTGTCCCGAAACGCGTCTGGTCTGAGGAAGCAGTGAGGACTATAAAGGATACAGTGACTTTAAACTGAAGATCATTCGATGAAAATGTTCGCTACCACAATATTTTTTAAATTTCCCACAGCTAGCAGGATTGGCCAATCAGGAACCAGGTACCGTGTGACGTCAGGCTGCATCACCATCAAGTGCAGCATCACATGGTAAAGCAAGTGATCACGTGGGACCTTGCAGGACGGAGGACACCGTAAAAGACTGAAGAGGGGTAAAGTAAATCACACCCTTCACTGTTCATCTGCATTTTATTGAATGTACTTTTACAAAGATATTGTCGACATCCAATAAGACTATCTGAAAAGCTTGCATGTGAATTCGAGTGTACTAGAAACCTGTCAGGAGAGTCGCTCTCTCTTTAAGAGGCGGGTGTTCTAACACTTGAGAACTCGGTGAACATAGGATATAACACCGCTACGTTCACATTAGCAGTCAATTTATAGTGTTTCAATACATAAACACTGCTCACATTATATATGTTTTATAATTTTCTTAAAGAGCACTTTCCTTTTTTTGCTAATTTACATCTTTGTTGTGCACAACACATTTTTACTCAAATGAGCATTTTTCACAACTTTTTTGCACGGACATTTTACCTATACTCTATTGGACCTTTATATGCGAATTTATTGTACAGTACACCTTTTAAGAATACCACCACTCTACAGAAGTGAATCAACGTATCCTGCACTACCTGTGTGACCTTATATTCATGGACTCCAGAACCTATTGAATAAAGAGCGAAATATGAAGTTTTATAACCTGCTTCTCCGTTCAGCAATCTGCCCAAGGGGCGGCGTTTCATGTGAAAATGCGCCCAGCCAGCCTTCCCAACTGCCGTTCTTAAGCCCCGCCCAGCTCATCATTATTCACTTCGCTGGGCGGCGGCTAGAACTCTCCCCAGTCCCGATCCTGCGCAATTCAATCCTCCGGGCATCGTTCATGCCCAATCTTCTGCGCCTGTGCCCCGCCGTGCCGTCAGACGCACTATAATTAACCCCTTATATGATGTAAGTGAGCAGCGCTCTGAAGCGCTGCTCTGTACAGTGCATGGCTGAGGCTGCAGCTGCCTCGAAGACGCAGGCTGGTGCGTGTACGCATGCGCGATCTAACGGCACGGCGGGGCGCAGGCGCAGAAGATTGGGCATGAACGATGCCCGGAGGATTGAATTGCGCAGGATCGGGACTGGGGAGAGTTCTACCCGCCGCCCAGCGAAGTGAATAATGATGAGCTGGGCGGGGCTTAAGAACGGCAGTTGGGAAGGCTGGCTGGGCGCATTTTCACATGAAACGCCGCCCCTTGGGCAGATTGCTGAACGGAGAAGCAGGTTATAAAACTTTATATTTCGCTCTTTATAAGGTGGACAGGGGGGATACTTATATGCTTTTAAAAGACTCTATAAGACCTGTAATGTGATATATCTAACTATATATGCTGATTTCGCCTGTCAGTGTCCCTTTAAGGACTTGGCCATTTTTTGCAAATCTGACCAGTGTCACTTTAAGTGCTGATAACTTTAAAACACTTTGACTTATCCAGGCCATTCTGAGATTGTTTTTTCGTCACATATTGTACTTTATGACACTCTTAAAATGAAGTAAAAAAAAATAATTTGTTGCATAAAAAAAATACCTAATTTACCAAAAATTTGGAAAAATTTACAAATTTCAAAGTTTCAGTTTCTCTACTTCTGTAATACATAGTAATACCCCCAAAAATTGTGATGACTTTACATTCCCCATATGTCTACTTCATGAATTATTTTGGGAATGATATTTTATTTTTTGGGGATGTTACAAGGCTTAGAAGTTTAGAAGCAAATCTTGAAATTTTTCAGAAATTTACAAAAACCCAATTTTTAGGGACCACTACAGGTCTGAAGTCACTTTGCGAGGCTTACATAATAGAAACCGCCCAAAAATTACCCCATTCTATAAACTACACCCCTCAAGGTATTCAAAACTGATTTTACAAACTTCGTTAACCCTTTAGGTGTTGCACAAGAGTTATTGGCAAATGGGGATGAAATTTTCAGAATTTGTAGACTATATCTTTATTGCCCTGACTCTGCCGTTTACAGAAACACCCCATATGTGACTGTAAACGACTGTACGGGCCGAGACTGCGGGGATCAGAATCGGCAGAAAGCGCAGCAAACCGCAGGTCTGAATTGACCTGCGGTTTGCTGAGATCGCCGATACGGGGGGGTCACATGACCCCCCCGGCGTTGTGACAGGATGTTGGCTGAATGATTTCAGCCGGCATCCTGTTCGGATTAACCCCCGCAGCGGCCGCAATCTCATTTTAAACTCATGACGTACCGGTACGTCATGGGTCATTAAGGACTCGGGAAACATGCCGTATCGGTACGTCATGCGTCCCTAAGGGTTTAAATATCTTTTAGTTGAAACCAAATGCGAGTGTGCCATCACAATTCTTCTTTCTAAATTTACATACCGCTACGGTTTTTAGGTGTACCAGTGATTGAGCACCTCTATCCATATTGACCGACTGGTGAGCCTCAGGGACACTTTATTCTATTTAAACACTGAAAAAATGTGTTAATGGTGGTTGTATAAAGAATTATTTATCACAGAGGTCAACCACCTAAAATATAGCTTTTATTTGAAAATATTAAAAATTACCATAAATCCCTCACATGGGGACAATAGAACATGAAAAACAAACAAACACGTACACATGGGCTGGATCAAGAGCAGAGGGGAAAGTGATGGTATGGCGGGGAACGGGCAGGCCAGAAGGGTCCCTAGTATAGCCCTAAGGTATCCCTTCCTAGTACTCAGCCCAGAGATGCAACCAAATGGTGGGAGCACTCTGTCCCCGTGCCTGCCCTATCTGTCCTTAAAACAGCCCTAAAAGACACAATAGACCCTTATGGATGCCCAGGTCATGTAATGTAGTAAGATATAAATACCGGAATGGTTGTAAAATTCAATTAAAAGGTTCTCGTCTCGACGCGTTTCCCCATTAGATTTGGTTCGTCAGGAGACAACTAGAGAAAAACCAATGCAGTGCAATCACACCGCTGAGTCTATACATACACAATCCAAGGAAGAAATATAAACCAAAATACTGGAGCACCAAAAGGAAAATACCTTCAAACCGCCTGACACACGGCCAGATATGCAATGATAATGCAGCTGACAAGATGGTGTAAAAACAGAGCATGCGGCAAAATGAGTACAGACATCCACCTAGAAAGTAGTCAACGGTGCTGAATATATCATTTAAGCAGAGCGTGCACCTATCAACCTTGAATAGAGATAAATCGTGCTGTACTTATCTTTAGGAAGTGTGTCCAGGCGGTTTGAGGTGCTCCAGGGGGCACTAGGATGAGGCTCCAATGTGCATACCTATGCCATTAACTTTTAAACCCTAAGTGGGAGGTCCTTGTCCACGCTTCCCCCAATCACACTGAGAGCTATGTCACATGATTGACCCTGCATATTTTTATTCAATGAGGGGAGATAACACAGTATAGTGTGGTGGTGAGTAGGTCCCCCAAATTCATAGGGATGAGATGTAGCGCTGATAAAGCAAGCCCTATGTATATAATTCCAGAGAGTCCAGATGGAACGCACGCCAAAGGTCCAAAATGTCCGTGCGTTCCACCATGGGCTTAAACGTGCGATGTAAAAGAGCGCCACCTGTGATATTCCGGCGTGTGGAACGCACGCCGAAATCCAACATGGCCGTGCGTTCCAACGAACAGGAAATACTAAACACGCCGCACCTCGCTAGTCCTCAACTGATAGTGCCGTGGAACGCATGCCGTAGTCAAAAATGGCCGTGCGTTCCACAGCGCAGCATATGCCCCAGGCACAGTGTAAGTGTGCCTGGGCAGGCACACGCTAATCGAGGGGTGCCCACCAGGATATATGTGCGCCTCCAAACAGTCTTAAAGCAGAGGGGGGGGGAACCTTGATGATAATAGAGGGATATATTAATATGTAGCTACATATCGATGCAAGTGACCCAGTAAGATATATACCCTTACTATTGGATATAGCAGAGTCATGCCTATAAAACAGTACAGAATAGGGGGGGGGGGGCCCTATTGGTCGGTGTACTACAGTGACTGCACCGGGCCCCGCTGTGAGTTGCCTCCAGCCCCTCCTCCCTCCCGGCACTGTGACTGATGTATTGCCGGCCACACTGTGTAGCATAGCGGCCGGCGATACATCTGTGTCAGCCCTGTAAAAAAAGTCAACCATCGTTTTATAAGACGCACTGTCATTTCCCCCCCTCTTTTGGGGGAAAAAAAGTGCGTCTTATAAAGCGAAAAATACGGTAAATCACAAAGAGCTCAGGTACTACGTTTGAGTCTTTTCCTTGGGTGCAAGCTTTTATGTTGCAATAAAACATTTTTATAAAAAAGTGCAATTTATTAGTGCAAGGATAGGCTCAACAATAACTTGAGTCCTTTTTCCTGGAAGTGCTTAAAGTTGTAGAATCCTCTGGAAACTGATAAAAGTCCATTGTAATCCACAGGGGTAAAAGTTAATTGTAATCCAAAGGGTTAAAATGTTTGAAGGGCTTCTGTCACCCCACTAAACAGTTTTTTTTTTTTGGTTAGTTATAATTCCTATACTGCGATTTTTTCATACATACTGTAATTAATCATTTCGGTTCAGTAGATTATGTTAAAAACGTATTTTTAAAATATGCAAATTACCTTGCTACCAGCAAGTAGGGCGGCTACTTGCTGGTAGCAGCCGCATCCTCCTATCCTAAAGACGCCCCCTCCGCATGTTGATTGACAGGGCCAACGGACGGGGTTGTCCTCTGGCTGGTCCTGTCTGCTATCAAGATCTCGCGCCTGCGCCGTAACGGTATTCAGTCGGCGCAGGCGCACTGAGAGGAGGACGCTCGCTCGGCCGCTCCATCCACAATGCGCCTGCGCCGATGGCGTCATCAAGTACACCCGGAAGAGAAGACGCCGGCATCGCTGGAAGGAGGCGGAGAGTCTGGTGACGTCGCTGGATGCTGGAATCAGGTAAGTATGTACGTAATAAGCATGCTGCCACAAAAACCACCAACGAAATGGGAATAAATAATTTTATAAAAATGACAGTTATTAACACTATACCACCAACGATTATTAATAATAAATCTCTTCCGGGTGTACTTGATGACATCATTGGCGCAGGCGCATTGAGAATGGAGCGCCCGAGCGAGCGTCCTCCTCTCAGTGCGCCTGCGCCGACTGAATACCGTTACGGCGCAGGCGCGAGATCTTGATAGCAGACAGGACCAGCCAGAGGACGATCCCGTCCGTTGGCCCTGTTAATCAACATGCGGAGGGGGCGTCTTTAGGATAGGAAGATGCGGCTGCTACCAGCAAGTAGCCGCCCTACTTGCTGGTAGCAAGGTAATTTGCATATTTTAAAAATACGTTTTTAACATAATCTACTGAACCAAAATGATTAATTACAGTATGTATGAAAAAATCGCAGTATAGGGATTATAACTAACCCCAAAAAAAAATAACTGTTTAGTGGGGTGACAGAAGCCCTTTAAGAGCACCAGGCTATCAAGTAACCTGAGAAAGGGGATACAACGATGAACTTGGACATGAGGGGGTTAAGTACTGATGGGGGAGTCCTAACTGAGCATGACCATCAGGGTGAGGACTAACCAGGAAACCTGAAACATAAAAACGTTAACACATAAAGCCAACAGGTCCTCACCCATCAGGAATCAGTCCACGGAGTGGCTCCCAAATGGCAGATGCGGACCGGGCCGGGGCCTCAGGGAGCGCGACAGCTCCTACCTGTAGTTGCGGCCGGTTCCGGTGCCTCCTGGTTTGCCGTCTGGAGCTCCAAGTGCCGTCTGTGACGCAGGCTCGTCCATGGTTGATGCGGCGACGTCAGCGGCGTCCTCCGCGGGAGCAGGTATCACGTCAGCGCCCATCTGGACTGGTGTGTAGTCTTCCGCGCTGACACTTGTGGTGGCAGAGGGATATGCGGCCTCCGAGAGCTCAATCAAGTCCTGTTCTGTCTTTGCAGGGACCGGAATGTTGACCGTGGCCTCCTCCAGAACTTCGGGGATGCAGGCTAAGGTAGGCGGCACAGACTCTTTGTCCAGGGAGGGATCCACTGCCTCCGGGCTGGTACCAAAGATAGATGGTCCACGTCGCTTTAGCAGCTGGGAGACCTGGATCTCCAGAGGGTACTCCTCGTACACAAGCTCACCGCCGATGGACATCTGGTTCCATTTTGGACGTGGATACGCCATCGCTGCCTCTTCGAATTGAACTGCCAGATCTGAGGGTGGAGCCCAAAGGGAGGAGTCTTCATTCCCTCGGCTCAGAATAGAAAGTTCACTGGGGGCAGTCTTTAGTTTTCGCGCTTCTAGGGGGGCGTATTCGGCATTTTCGCGCTTCTAAGCATGTAGAAGAAGCGCCATTTTACGAATATGGTGAATTAACTCTTTGAGTGCTGGAGCGCACGTTTTAGCGCTTTCTGACACAGCAACAAGGCAACAAAGTCAATTTTCAGGGTTTTTTGTACAATCTGCAGCTCTTGCAATACTGTGAAGCATGCGACTTGATCCGGTTAAACACACAATTGGATCCGGTTCAGTTAGACAGGGATGGCACACAATTCAATCCGATCCTGTTCACAGTGATGCCAAAATATGCAGCAAGCCGGATTGGGACTGATGCCCACTAGCGCAATATTAATAGTTTTTGTTCGTGACGCCAATTGCAATGTGCGCAGATTATAGTCGCAGGGCCCTTTAAGATGATATAACTCACGTACCAGGTGAGGAATGCCAGAGTGGGGATAATGTCTCTATGTAGTGTCAACGGTGTCTCCTACCTTGGACTCCTGGATCCTGGCTCACTTTCAATAAATTGAGTGTTGTTAGTAGGAGTAACTGAGGAACTTTGATAATAAGGAATGAGATCCAGACTGGTGATATAATCCAACGTGTCTTTACTTAATGGCAGCATAATCCATACGAGTACAGCAATAGACTTGGGTCCCAGCAGGTGTTTGGCAATATGTGGCAGGAATCAATATATATATGCCTAGTGAATCTGGCAGGTATCTATCTTCTGCTCTGTCTGTCTGCTGCTTGGTGTGGGCCTGACTAGCTGAGGAGGAATTTGGCTTCTCCTGGTCTCTGGATAAGTTACTCACAGGACTGCTCGCAGGGAATGGTCCTTCCTGGAGTTCTGTAGTTCTGGAGGTGCTGCTTGCTGGTCCACAGTCGAGGCTGAAGGGCTCAGACTGGGAAGAGGGATCTTTGGCCTCAGCCGAGGCTGGATCCTAGGTAGGGATCCCTATGTCTGGGAGCTCCTACTAACACAGCCTACCCCTAGCCGGGGGGCTGGTACACTAACTAGAACTTTCCTTCCTCCCCATGAGACAGGTCATGGACCAGCCCACTTCTGCTCAAAGAGGGGGGGGGGGCTAGACTGGAGTGAACTATTCCAGTCCAGATATACTAAACTGTCTAAGGTCCTGCTACATACTGCTGCCACCTGCTGGTGTACATGGAAATTACAGCATAATATATAAAACAGGCCTAGAAAATACATATAATTAAGAATGCAATGTTAGATTACACCAGATGACGAAACACATACACCTAACATGTTGTAGCGGGGAGAAAGAGTTTAGTAACATAACTCTGGGATGTTACAGGTGCTGATCTCCAATGGAAGCAACGGTTCTCCAGATGTTATGGCTGGTCTCCAAGGATTCAAGGGTTCAGCTGCTGTACTGAGGTTGAGCAGTAAGATGGTGTAGAAGGAAATTTTAGTTTTTACCACGGTACATACACGGAGAATTAAGCTAATAAAAACAGCTCTGTAAACACATTTGGGTTTTCGTCACCAGCAGGAAAGGTTTCTAAATAGGGTAACTCAGGTTTGGCTTCCTCTTTCACTCTAGTCTGTATTTCAGATTCGTGCAGGTGGATTTTCAGAGATCTTACTGTGCTACTTCTACTCTGTCCTGAAGTACTTTTGAATACTCTTACAGTTCCCTCAGATACTTTATCTAGTAACTGACAGCAGAGGGGTACGAGGCTACTGTGGTCTTTGACTACAGACTGACGCTAGGCAGGGTAAGGGCAACACTAGAGGGCAAAACTAAGACAGCAGCCAAGCGGCTGTGTACCTTTCAAAGCAGGTGTCTCCTGGTAATCGCTGGGACTGTCTGTCCAGCTGTCACTGATGCAGACCCTCAACTGATGTACCTGACACCGCAAGTCCCTGGTAACCTGTCCCTAAAAATGAGTGGCATCGGCGGCAATCTTAGTCTGTATCATCGGGCAAATGGCGGCAGTATTAGGGTTCGGTTCACATCACTTTTTATGCCTGTTTGATGTACACATTAGAAAAAAAAAGGATACAAAAATGCAGCACACCACTGTATCCTGCGCAGTCCGGTAAAAAAAAGTATCTTGTAAACGCTCGTTAATGATGAACTGCCCAAGAATCAGCCAGTCTAATACATCCTTTAGGAACTACCTGGAACTTGCTTGAAACATGAGACACCAATGAGAATTAGCCAAGTCTTTTTATAGTACACTCTATAGCCCAGGACAGGTTGGACAGGAGCAGAAGAGGGAACCACCAGCTGGACGCCAGAAGGAACATCACCCATAATCCAGGCACCCAAGAGACTTTCTGCCACTCACCATTATGCTTCATCCAGGCTCTATAATACCTGAAGGAGAGGTATACCATTTATCTTTATCCACTATGGACAGAGGCTGCAGATACGGGGTGTGTTACATTGTTCTTAACGTGTACTGTATACCAAGTACCCTTCATTTTAAATGTTATTTATCATTAGCCTTTATGGGCTACCCTACTGTCTAGAGTAAGTGGGTGAGACCATCAGCTTCCTCACCCCTGCAATCCCCTTGGGTGGGGCCAGACCTCGACTAAGGGTCTTCGCCAAATGCTTTGGTGGACACCAAAGCGAGAAAGGATTTTCCTCTGCTTCTGGTCCCTAATCCTTGCAGGGCCTTCTGACTCTGAGAGTTGTGACATTTTATTACATAGAGTGAAGAAAGTCATGTTCCAGGGCTTCCAGTCTCTGCAGATGGGGTACTGGCTTAGCTATCATCCAAGTTATGCTTGAAGGTCTGTAAAAAAAGGTTGAGCATTGACGTATAAGATAGTTACCATACATCTGGTGGCATCAAAAGCTCAGCTTTCTTTTCCTTTTAGAAATAGAATTGATTTGCATAACTTTTTCCCATAAATCCAGAGGAGTGTTGTCTGGTCTATATAACTCCTCACACCTACTAGGTACTCTCCATGAGGAGAAATAGTACTTCCCCGAATCCAGTCTGTAATGTTCTTTGCTTTGAGGACCTAGTATCTCATGTCCAGAGGTTTAATGTTCTCTGTCATACCTACTTGCTTGATCGCTGGTGTCAGGACACTCCATTTAAATAAAAGTCGAACTGACTGTTATCTGACTCCCGTGGTGATTCCAAAAGTGTTTGGCAGTCCTAACATTGACTATTCACTCACTGACAGCTACAAACCAACTGCGTCCTGTAGCAATACCACTGTAGTTATTGGTTTCAGCTTTCAAACATGACATGCCATTTTACCTTCTTGGCTATCATTGATATTTTCTAGGCTCCGATTTAGCTTATTCCTTAGGAATTCATTATGCAAAATATTTACTGTATAGTTTGCAATCAATATGGATTTTTTTTTGGGGGGGGGGTCAGTTTTTTTTAATGCATTTTCCCTCATACTTCTGTGTAGGGCTGAAAAAATATGTAAAAACATGTTGTGTGTATGAATGAAAAAAGCCACCCAAAAGATTATTGTAAAAGAAAGCCAAAAATGCCACAAAAAAACTGTGTGAATGAAGCCTAAAACAGTTTTTAATGAAAAAATACATATGTTGATTGAATTTTTCATTTTCTATTGGTAGCGGACGTATGGGGGGTATTGGGAGTTGTATACTGTACACTATATACTATACTATACTATATACTATACTTCTACATTAGAAATGCTCCTGTGAGGCTGCCCAGAAAGTCCAAGGGTTGACTTTTACTAAGTGTAACAGCACCCTGCACTCCAAGGACAGTTCATGGGGCTCCAAGTGCTGGACTTCCAGAAGCAACCTGACAGCGGAGCAGAAAGACTGATCCTGTATTTTGCAGAAAGCTCAGTGACAATAGTATCTGGATTCTATAAGGCGGTATTATCTCTGGGACTGTGACCAGCGGTTCCATTTATTTTAGGTGTTCCTTTGGTGTACAAGACTCCTGTTCTCATGATCGGTGGTGGTCCCAGTGATCGGACTCACACTGATTTCATAGTTAACTTGATATAACCACAATATCCCTTTAACTGCACTTTAAAGATGTTTTCTCATACTGTCTGTAGGATATGCCATCAGTTTATGGTCTGACTTCTTGGACCCCCAATCCTGAGTATGCAGGGTCCACAGTATTGGTGAAGCGCTGTGTCCCCTTCACTGTTTGTTCCCTGCCCAGCCGTACCCCTGCCATTCAAGTGAAGCCAAGTGGCTCAAAAGCAGAGGTCGGACCACCACCGATCATAAAGGGATGGCATATCCTAGCATCACTTTACAAGATGGGTATACCCCTTTAAGCATAGAATAAAAGAACACTGCTGGGAAAACTAGACAGTGAAGAGGAAAATGTCTTGCCAAACACCAGGAAAAAGTACTAGATATTTTTGGGGTCAGATGAATGTCACTTGTCCGGCTGCACCAGGAAGGAGAATGTCGGGCGGTAGGTTTGTAGAAAGTAACTAAGGAACTGCGTTGGGCAGGGCTCCTTCTGGTTCAAGGTGTACCCTGTGGTTGGAGAATTGTTCAGAGATATGTGGTAAATGTGTTGCATGTAACACGGTCAGATCCAGCGCTGATAATCTGACACTAAGTCACTGTCTAGAGTCATTGACAGCTTTCTTGCCAGGAGGAGTACCGAACCTAGCATGTTTATTCTTCTGACTTCATTCCAGCCAAGGTATCTCACCCTCCACAATGAACCCTTTCATCGTATCATGCCATACCTCACCCACAGCGTGACTAAATTGTACCTGACCGTAGAGCAAAAGACACGGATTGCACATCCACAAGCCATGGATAAACTAATTCACATTGTGTCTGTAAAATGGATGTCCCATCTATGTCTGTGCCAAGACCTTGACCCCTTGTCCTGGGATTGGCCCAGATGTATCTGCTTTTTACAAAGTTGGGTGACAAGCAATATGGCTGCCGTAACTGGGGTTGTCATACAGCTTTCCCAGAACCCTAAATGGAAAATCGGTTTATTTCTCCATTAACCACTGTAAGGGTATATTCACACCTTGTCGTTGAGGTGTGGTTATGATCTAGTTTTGCCATGTGGTTTTAGACTGGGCAGCAATTCACAGTAGATATACCCTGTGTAATGGATCTCCTGGCGCCCAGACTGGGTACCTCCGTTAAGAGATGCTCCTAGTGCTTCCCGAGGACTCCAAGCACTCCCCATGACACTGTAACCACCACAAACCCTAAGAACCGCCGCAGCTTGGTTTGGGGTTTCGCCATACTCCACCCACCCTGGACCCAAGGCCGGGCTCCAGCTTACAGTGGGCAAACCTCTCCTTTGTCCAAAGAGCGAAACGGAACAGCTCTTACAAGAGCTAGGGATTATACTCTGGAAAGTATAATGATTATAGCAATCCCCAGAGTGTAGTTCTCCAATCCAACAAACATGAGCCCAGACTTCATGAAGGGTAGAACAGGACACTTTAATGAGGCTACATGCCAACCTTTTATGCAGGTCTTTCAGCAAGGGACACTCCCCATGGGGACCTTGTGGCGGACTGAGACAGTTTTTACATAAACCAATCACATGCAGTTACAAGCAGAAAAACACACACATGTGATACAATTAGTCAACACAATGGGATAACGTAATCACTCAAGTTTGGGACATTGCCACAGGCCATGAAACAGGTCAGTCTTTGGGGTGTTACACTTAGTTGGGGCATGCAGTAATTCTTTCAGGCCTAGCTGTTGATGTTGGTAAGTCAAATCCATAGATTGCATGATGAATAATCTTAAATTGAGTTTCCCTCATCTTTTCGTTTAAGACTGCCCTATACACACCCTGAGGGCCGGAACGAGCCACTGGTCCAACCTGTCACCCCTAATTGGTCTTGCAGATATTTGGTCTTCCCAGGTGTTCCTGAGTGAATTGTACAACAATGAGATGGAGGTTTTATTTTTGTTCTTGATAAGGGCATCAAATTTATTTTGTTGCCATTCTTTAGATAGATCTTTTACTAGACTCCTACCATAGCTCCTCACCTACATATAAGGGAATAGGTTCGATCCCTGGAGGTTCCATCTCTCCTCCAATTTGCTCAATGTCGCCCATCGTGCCTCCCGCTCATGTAACAGATCTCCTATCTTGTTCACCCCCTTGGTCGCCCAGGATTTAAAGTGTTTATCACTATTCCCAGGGGAGAAATTGGGGTTGCCCTGTATAGGGAGGTGTTTAGAGAATTGGTAGGAAAGACCGTACAATTTCCTAATGTTTTTCCATGTGATAATTGTGTCACGCAGAATCAATGACCTCCTTGACATACAAGGGAGTTTAGATATCCCGGTATGCAAGAGGGCCATCAGGTCCTAAGGAGCTGCAAGCTGTCGTTCTATATGCAAATTGGAGTAGTAGGACGTCGCATTGGCCCAGTCTATTATGTGCCTACTGAGGTACGCCAGGTTGTATCCTCGTAAGTCTGGGACGTTAAGGCCACCCTGTCCCTTATGTAGCTTCAGTTTCTTTAAAGAGATTCTAGCTCTTTCCCCCCCCCCCCAAAGGAAACTGACACATTTTTTCTCTAGTTCCATCACATCTGCGTGGCGTGAGAGCAATGGTATAGTTTGGAGAGGGTACATCAGCTTCGCCGCCCCCATCATTTTGATCAGGTGGCAACGCCCCATCAGAGAAAGGGGTAGGTTCTGCCATCTTTCTACAACACATGTTTTGCACATGGACTATCTGCTGCGGAGGCGGCAGTGTTATATGAAGAAAAGTTTAAGTTAATAAAGAAGTTATTTCAAGCAATATGTGTGCTCTTTAAACCTACCTAACGGCGCTAGAGGAATTACAGAGTAATAGACAGTCTGGTTAGACTAAAAGTCAGAGATATTAGAATTCTTCTAATGCCACAGCGCAAAAGGCACTTCATAGTGCTGCGCCTGCCACACAGTCCATCACACTCTGTCTCAGGGTGGGATATCTTAGGGGCTGTGATGTGACCATGGGACGTTCGTGTGCACAAGGTTTACTGAGAATTGGCATGGTTTAGTGGCAAGTTCAGGTGCCGAAAATGGTTTTTATGTATTTGCCACGAAAACAACATTGGGTTTTTCTGTGCACACGAACTCTCCACCAGCTGCATCATGATTGCTGTGTGTAATGGCACCAAGAGGCATTAAGTGAACTGTGACTTCCTAGAGAAGGTAAATGGGTAGTGTAAGGATCTGGGCAGCCTCCACGAGGATGACTGGGTCAGCGCCTCTCCAAAAATGCCAGGTTTGGTGGAGTGTTCCCAGTAGTCAGTGGTTAGTACAAATACAGTGGTCCTTCAAGTTACAATATTAATAGATTCCAGGGCCACCATTGTATGTTGAAACCATTGTAAGTTGAGTAATCGGTTCCAAAGCCCCAAAATAAAAGAAAATGAAGATTTAAGACAAATATGCAGATAACTAAGACAGATAAAACAAGTCATTACATATGACAATCAGGAATAGCTTCTAACTAGCAACTGCGGTTGGATCCGAGTATGAGACATTGTATGTTGAGTCTGGTTTCAACTTCTCCTGAAGCCATTGTATCGTGAGGGAGCACTGTACAGAGATCTCTCCGATTCATCTATTTATCGCCAGGACTGTGTCGAGGGGACATACTCTGCGCCTGGAGAAAAAAGGTTTGTACACAAAGATAGAAGAGGATTATTTACGGTAAAAGCAGTGAGACTATGGAACTCTCTGCCTGAGGAGGTGGTGATGGTGAATTCACTAAAAGAGTTCAAGAGGTGATGTATTTCTGGATTGTAATAATATTAAAGGCTATAGTTACTAGAGAGGGGTCGTCGATCCAGGGAGTTATTCTGATTGCCTGATTGGGGTCGGGAAGGAATTTTTACCCCTAAAATTAGGAAAATTGCCTTCTACCTCACAGGTTTTTTTTTTGTTTTCCTCTGGATCAACTTGCAGGATAACCGGCTGAACTGGATGGACAAAGGTCTCTTTTCAGTCTTACAAACTATGGGGGATATTCATCAAACCAGATATATCAAGTGGTCTAAGAATGTCGCACAACGTGCCAATTGCAACTTTTTTGCAACATTTAGAAGACAAGCCACTTTTTAATGTGGTCTATGCTTAAAGGGGTTGTCCAGGTTCAGAGCTGAACCCGGACATACCCAGAGTTTTACCCAGGCAGGCTCCCCTTTGCCCTGCGCTGAATCGCGCAGGGCAAAGGCATTTTGTGGAGTTCCGGTGACGAACCGGGCTCTCCTTTGGGCTGCCAGGCGGAGGCCCTGTAAAACGGCTAGGACAGCGCTAAAGCCTGCCCATCATAGTCGGTGATGTCACCGAACACATTGCTGGGCGGAAGCCTCCGCCCGGCAGTGTGGTGTAGTAAATAAAAGAGCCATTGCAAGGGAGAGCATCAGAGCCTGAACTGCTCCGATGCTCAAGCCAGGGGGGCTGCCTGGGTGAAAAACCGCAATTAGACTTACCGGTAATTCCGTTTCCTTGAATCCACCATGACGGCCCACAATGAGATTGACCCTTGACCTCTGTAGGGGCAGGAACACATGAAGAGAGTTTAAATTCCCCCCACCCCTCCACCTCCTCAGTGCTTTACAAATTACCCAAAAGGTGGAACATCATAATAAAGGATATTGATTCATAACTCTTAATATATTATCATCTATATCTTCCCCGTGTATTATTATTATATACATAATATATATATTTTTTTATTTTTTATTTTTTGGGATGGGAATAGTACAGGCCGTCATGGTGGATTCAAGGAAACGGAATTACCGGTAAGTCTAATTGCGGTTTTTCCATTTCATCCACCATGACGGACCACAATGAGAGGTAAAAAATGACTAAGTGGGTGGGGATATGGCCTGTAAAACCCTCCGGCCAAAAAGAGTCTCATTCGAGTCTGGAAGACTAAGACGATAGTGTCGCACAAAGGTATTTACACTTGACCAGGTTGCAGCCCTACAGATCTGGTCCAGTGAGACACCTCCTTTCTCAGCCCAAGAGGAGGCAGTGGCCCTAGTGGAATGGGCTTTAATGACTCCAGGGCTGGGTTTGCCCTGAATCACATAGCAACACTTAATGGTGGATGTAATCCACCTAGCTATGGAGGATTTAGAGAGCTTCTTTCCCTTATTTCTTCCTGAGAACTGTATTAGGAGATTATTATCCTTCCTAAATTCTTGGGTAGACTCAAGATATTGAATGACTGTATTTCTGACATCTAATAGGCGCATCATATCGTCTGACCCTCTATCCAGGGACCCGGTAATGGTGGGTAGAAATATCTCCTGGTCACGGTGGAAGGAGGAGATCATTTTAGGGAGGAACCCGGGATCGAGCATTAAACGAATGTGATCTTCGTTGATCTGGAGATACGGTTCCTTGCAGGAAAGGGCCTGAAGTTCTCCGATACGTCTGGCTGAGGTTATTGCTATCAGGAAAGCGGTCTTTAGGGAAAGGTGCTTTAAAGAAATATCAGACAGCGGCACAAAGGGAGGTTTTGTTAAACCCTCTAGGACGGTGTTTATGTCCCAAGTTGGAGCCCTAGATTTTAGAGTGGGTCTTAACCTGATTGCTGCTCTGATGAATCTCCTGACCCATCTGTGATTGGCTAGGCTGCAGCCGTAGAAGGTGCTAAGAGACGATATTTGTACTTTCAGGATACTAGGTCTCAATCCTAATTCCAAGCCATTCTGAAGGAAATCTAAAATTTTATTGATGGGAGGAGAGGAGGTGTCCGGGTGATCCACCTCTAACCAAGAGCAGTATCTTTTCCAGATTTTAAGGTAGATGGAAGATGTAACCTTCTTCCTACTGGCCTTGAGGGTGCGGATTACTCTATCTGAAAGGCCCCTACTTCTTAAGGTCTCACTCTCAGGATCCAAACAGCTAGTCTGAATATTCTTGGGTCGGGATGTAGAAGAGGGCCCTGGACTAGCATGTCTCTCTGAAAGGGGATCTCCCAAGGATCCTCCAACGACAGTTGTTTCAGAGTTGAAAACCAGCTCCTTTTTGGCCATAGAGGAGCTATCAGGATTAGAGTGGTTGGTTCTTCTAGGAACATCTGGATGACTCGAGAGATTAGAGGTATTGGAGGGAATGCGTACGCTAGTCTCTATCTCCAGCGTATTGACAGGGCGTCTATCGCCCAAGGTCTGTCCCCTGGATTTAGGGAGCAAAAGAGATCTACCTGAGTGTTCCGTCTGGTAGCAAATAAATCTATTTCGGGATGACCCCATCTTTCTGATATCTTCTGAAAGATCTTTCTGTTCAGGGACCATTCTCCCGGATCTATTCTTTCTCTGCTCAGGTAGTCTGCCACTGTATTTTCGCATCCTTTCAAGTGGACAGCGGAGAGCGATAAGGTGTTTCTTTCTGCCCAAGAGAAAATTCTTTTTGCCACTCCCCCTAGCAGGCTGGACTTTGTCCCTCCCTGGTGCCTCAAATATGCTACAGTTGTGGTGTTGTCGGACAGGATCTTTAGATGTTGACCCTTTAACAGACCTTCCCCTCTTGTTATGGCCTCGAGAACTGCATACAGTTCTCTGAAGTTGGATGACCTTTTTATGTCATCTGGCCAGGTATCCTGAAAAAAATGGTCTAGACCCCTGAGCAGTCTTTTCTTTTGTTTCCACTAGTTGAGATCTGTTTTCACGGACTGTGGTATCCGTATCCTTCTGTCCAGGTCGCTCTGTCTTCCCTTCCATTCCCTCAGGATCCAGCTCTGGGTTATTCTCGTGTGGCTCTGGCACCGAGGAACTGAAGGTAGGCAAGCGGTTAGGCTTCCTAACAAGCTTATGGCTGTCCTGATGGAGCATCTGTGAGAACTCTGAAACGCCATGATCTTCTTTATCAGAATCTCTGTTTTGTCCTGAGGAAGAAAGGTTTTTAGTAAGGTTGAGTCCAGTTCTACCCCTAGGAACCTTAGTCTCCTGGATGGAGTGAGTGTGGATTTCTTTCTGTTTATGATCCAACCAAGAAGTGTTAGAGTTTCTGAAACCCTGTGAGTTGCCAATAAGTTTTCTTCTTCTGTTCTGCCGAGAATCAGGAAGTTGTCAAGGTATGGGATGATCGTTATGCCCTCTCAGCGAAGATAAGCCGCCATCTTTACCACGAGTTTTGTGAAAATTCTGGGTGCAGAGGAGATGCCAAATGGAAGAGCGACATACTGAAAGTAGTGGATTAAACCGTCCACGCCTTTTAGTGCGAAACGTAGGTATTTTTGAGAGAGATGGTGGATAGGGATATGGTAATAGGCATCTTTGAGGTCGATTGACTACATAAATGCCCCTCTTTGAAGGAGAGGAATTGTGGATGGATGAGATGGTTTCCATCTTGAACTTCCTGTACAGAATGGACCTGTTTAATGGCTTTAGATTTATTATAGTCCGAAAGGACTGGTCTGGTTTCTTTACCAGAAAGAGGTTGGAGTAGAATCCTTTTCTCTCTTCTAGTACTGGAACTCTTTGAATTACACCTAGACTTAGAAGATCTCGGACGCCCTGCCATATCTTTGGTAATTCTGCCCTGTTCTGGGCAGAGATACAGAATCTTCTTGGGGGGACTGTTGTGAATAATATCTTGTAACCCTGGGAGATTAAACTTAGTGCCCAGGGATTTGAGGTGATCTGTTCCCATGAAGATAGAAAGCTCATCAGTCTGCCCCCTACCTTGGCGTCATTGTTGTTTGGTTTGTCTGTTTTGGTGGTTGAGGATGAAGCCTCTCCCCCTTCCTCCTTTAGGGTAGCTCCATCTTCCGGATTTTCCTTTACCCCTGTATGATCTCTGTTGTGGTTGACTGACGAAAGGGCTTTCTTTTAGTTTCTTTATCCTCAGGAAAACCCTTTTTCTTATCAGCAGCTCTTTCTAGAATTTTGTCTAGAGTGGGCCCAAATACAAATTCTCCCGAGAATGGGATAGAGCAGAGTTTGGCTTTGGAGGCTTTGTCCCCTGACCAGGCCTTCATCCATAGCGCCCGGCGTGCGGCATTGGAAAAAGCTGCCTCTTTCGCGGAAAAACTGATAGATTCCGCGGAAGCATCTGCTAGGAAGGCTGTGACGGATCGGAGAAGCGGGATAGAATCACGAATCTCTTCTCTAGAAGTTTTATTTTTCAGGTGTTCATCAAGTTCTCCTAGCCAGATGTACATAGCCCTGGCCACGGATGTTGCTGCTATATTTGTTTTAATTCCAAACATCGCAGATTCCCAGGACCTTTTCAGAAGCCCGTCCGCCTTTCGGTCCATCGGATCGCGCCTTTCGGTCCATCAAATCGCCCAGCTGGGAGGAGTCCTCGAAAGGTAAAGCAGTTCTTTTTACCACCTTGGCCACCTGTATGTCCACTTTAGGGGTCTCATTAAATATCTTGCATTCCATCTGGTCAAAGCAAAGTCTGTTTCTGAACTCCTTGGGGACTCCTAGCCTCTTCTCTGGATCAGACCACTCCTCCATAATAATTTCCCGTATGTTTTCGTTTATTGGGAAAACAATGGAAGTCTTTGATCTAAGACCTCCAAACATCTCGTCCTGGACGGTACGAGGTTTAGGGGTGACCTCAATCCCCATTGTAGACCTGACGGCCCTAAGCAGTTCCTCCATTTCATTTGAAGAGAAGAAATATTTTTTATCTTCATCCACGATCTCCCCTTCTGATAGAGGGTCCTCGTTATGTATCTGTCTGGAAGAGACGGAGGCTTCCTCGGCCTCTGAGGAGGATATAACAGAGAGCTTGCGTTTCTTGGGAGGATTAGGAGTACTGCCAAAGACGACTTAATTTCGTCCAGAATAAACTATTTCATTTCTGTAAGAATATCTGGTTGTTCTTCCTTCCAGATCTCAGCCGTGCAAGACTTGCACAGCCTTTTCTTATAATTCTCAGGTAGCCTTTTTGAGCATGCATTACACCTTAGTAATCTCACTTTTGCTTTAGACTCTTTAGTGCCCTGGAAGTGAGGGAACAACCAGATATCCCGCAGTTAGCAATTAAAATACAAGTGCTGTCTTAGTAATACAACCCCCCCGGAGGGGACTCACAGTACTGGTGGCAGAGGGATCAGGACCTTCCTGGCGGGGAGTAGGTGTCTCTGACATCGTGGTGCTGCAGGCAAATGCTGGCTGGAACCGCGATCTTTCTGAACAGCCCCGGCGTCTGACGTCATCCAGCTGCGCCCCGGGCTGTCGGCGTGTGCCTGCGTCGCACCAACCGTAGTATAAGTGCGTATGGAGCCCTAGATTTTAGAGTGGGTCTTAACCTGATTGCTGCTCTGATGAATCTCCTGACCTATCTGTGATTGGCTAGGCTGCAGCCGTAGAAGGTGCTAAGAGACGATATTTGTACTTTCAGGATACTAGGTCTCAATCCTAATTCCAAGCCATTCTGAAGGAAATCTAAAATTTTATTGATGGGAGGAGAGGAGGTGTCCGGGTGATCCACCTCTAACCAAGAGCAGTATCTTTTCCAGATTTTAAGGTAGATGGAAGATGTAACCTTCTTCCTACTGGCCTTGAGGGTGCGGATTACTCTATCTGAAAGGCCCCTACTTCTTAAGGTCTCACTCTCAGGATCCAAACAGCTAGTCTGAATATTCTTGGGTCGGGATGTAGAAGAGGGCCCTGGACTAGCATGTCTCTCTTGGAAGACGGAGGCTTCCTCGGCCTCTGAGGAGGATATAACGGAGAGCTTGCGTTTCTTGGGAGGATTAGGAGTACTGCCGGGAGTTGACATAGTAGCCAAAGACAACTTAATTTCGTCCAGAATAAACTATTTCATTTCTGTAAGAATATCTGGTTGTTCTTCTTTCCAGATCTCAGCCGTGCAAGACTTGCACAGCCTTTTCTTATAATTCTCAGGTAGCCTTTTTGAGCATGCATTACACCTTAGTAATCTCACTTTTGCTTTAGACTCTTTAGTGCCCTGGAAGTGAGGGAACAACCAGATATCCCGCAGTTAGCAATTAAAATACAAGTGCTGTCTTAGTAATACAACCCCCCCGGAGGACTCACAGTACTGGTGGCAGAGGGATCAGGACCTTCCTGGCGGGGAGTAGGTGTCTCTGACATAGTGGTGCTGCAGGCAAATGTTGGCTGGAACCGCGACCTTTTTGAACAGCCCCGGCGTCTGACGTCATCCAGCTGCGCCCCGGGCTGTCGGCGTGTGCCTGCGTCGCACCAACCATAGTATAGGTGCGTGCGTCGGCGCGGCCCGCCTCCTAATGTTCACGCTCCATGCACCGCACCTACTCCCCTGGCCAGTCACGTGATTGCAGGGAGGACGCCAAACAGCGCGCGAACCTCCATGTGAAGCCGGCACCCCGGACTGCTTCCCGAAGTGAGGAAGGAGGTCTAGAGGTAAGGGAGGACCGCAGGCCCCAGCATAAGCCGGGACGAGGGTCCTTGTTGCTCCATGCTGTCCAGCCTTAGCCCCTGCCGCGGGAGGACATCAGGAGATTCCTGTAAAAAACGATATTGAGTTCGTTGTCACAACCCTCCTGACAGGAGGGCTCTCTCCACATGTTGGCCCCTGTAGGGGCAGGAAAGCAGTGAGGAGGTGGAGGGGTGGGGGGAATTTAAACTCTCTTCATGTGTTCCTGCCCCTACAGAGGTCAAGGGTCAATCTCATTGTGGGCCGTCATGGTGGATGAAATGGAAATTATGGGTATGTCTAGGTTCAGCTCTGTACCCGGACAACCCCTTTAAGGCAGAAAAGTGAGATTAGACCTGGATTATGGCACATTGACTGTCTGCAACACTCGAAATGTCGCAGAAGCCACAACCAACACTTGACAGCCCCCTGGTATATTTTTTAGGACTAAGTCATACAACACAATGCAGTTGCACCAAATACATGAAAACTGTGCACCATTTCATAAATTTGGTACAACCACACAATGGAAAACCAGCCTTTAAAGTGCCATAAAAACAATCTCAAATCTTTTACTAGACTCCTACCATAGCTCCTCACCTACATATAAGGGAATAGGTTCGATCCCTGGAGGTTCCATCTCTCCTCCAATTTGCTCAATGTCGCCCATCGTGCCTCCCGCTCATGTAACAGATCTCCTATCTTGTTCACCCCCTTGGTCGCCCAGGATTTAAAGTGTTTATCACTATTCCCAGGGGAGAAATTGGGGTTGCCCTGTATAGGGAGGTGTTTAGAGAATTGGTAGGAAAGACCGTACAATTTCCTAATGTTTTTCCATGTGATAATTGTGTCACGCAGAATCAATGACCTCCTTGCCATACAAGGGAGTTTAGATATCCCGGTATGCAAGAGGGCCATCAGGTCCTAAGGAGCTGCAAGCTGTCGTTCTATATGCAAATTGGAGTAGTAGGACGTCGCATTGGCCCAGTCTATTATGTGCCTACTGAGGTACGCCAGGTTGTATCCTCGTAAGTCTGGGACGTTAAGGCCACCCTGTCCCTTATGTAGCTTCAGTTTCTTTAAAGAGATTCTAGCTCTTTCCCCCCCCCCCCCAAAGGAAACTGACACATTTTTTCTCTAGTTCCATCACATCTGCGTGGCGTGAGAGCAATGGTATAGTTTGGAGAGGGTACATCAGCTTCGCCGCCCCCATCATTTTGATCAGGTGGCAACGCCCCATCAGAGAAAGGGGTAGGTTCTGCCATCTTTCTACAACACATGTTTTGCACATGGACTATCTGCTGCGGAGGCGGCAGTGTTATATGAAGAAAAGTTTAAGTTAATAAAGAAGTTATTTCAAGCAATATGTGTGCTCTTTAAACCTACCTAACGGCGCTAGAGGAATTACAGAGTAATAGACAGTCTGGTTAGACTAAAAGTCAGAGATATTAGAATTCTTCTAATGCCACAGCGCAAAAGGCACTTCATAGTGCTGCGCCTGCCACACAGTCCATCACACTCTGTCTCAGGGTGGGATATCTTAGGGGCTGTGATGTGACCATGGGACGTTCGTGTGCACAAGGTTTACTGAGAATTGGCATGGTTTAGTGGCAAGTTCAGGTGCCGAAAATGGTTTTTATGTATTTGCCACGAAAACAACATTGGGTTTTTCTGTGCACACGAACTCTCCACCAGCTGCATCATGATTGCTGTGTGTAATGGCACCAAGAGGCATTAAGTGAACTGTGACTTCCTAGAGAAGGTAAATGGGTAGTGTAAGGATCTGGGCAGCCTCCACGAGGATGACTGGGTCAGCGCCTCTCCAAAAATGCCAGGTTTGGTGGAGTGTTCCCAGTAGTCAGTGGTTAGTACAAATACAGTGGTCCTTCAAGTTACAATATTAATAGATTCCAGGGCCACCATTGTATGTTGAAACCATTGTAAGTTGAGTAATCGGTTCCAAAGCCCCAAAATAAAAGAAAATGAAGATTTAAGACAAATATGCAGATAACTAAGACAGATAAAACAAGTCATTACATATGACAATCAGGAATAGCTTCTAACTAGCAACTGCGGTTGGATCCGAGTATGAGACATTGTATGTTGAGTCTGGTTTCAACTTCTCCTGAAGCCATTGTATCGTGAGGGAGCACTGTACAGAGATCTCTCCGATTCATCTATTTATCGCCAGGACTGTGTCGAGGGGACATACTCTGCGCCTGGAGAAAAAAGGTTTGTACACAAAGATAGAAGAGGATTATTTACGGTAAAAGCAGTGAGACTATGGAACTCTCTGCCTGAGGAGGTGGTGATGGTGAATTCACTAAAAGAGTTCAAGAGGTGATGTATTTCTGGATTGTAATAATATTAAAGGCTATAGTTACTAGAGAGGGGTCGTCGATCCAGGGAGTTATTCTGATTGCCTGATTGGGGTCGGGAAGGAATTTTTACCCCTAAAATTAGGAAAATTGCCTTCTACCTCACAGGTTTTTTTTTTGTTTTCCTCTGGATCAACTTGCAGGATAACCGGCTGAACTGGATGGACAAAGGTCTCTTTTCAGTCTTACAAACTATGGGGGATATTCATCAAACCAGATATATCAAGTGGTCTAAAAATGTCGCACAACGTGCCAATTGCAACTTTTTTGCAACATTTAGAAGACAAGCCACTTTTTAATGTGGTCTATGCTTAAAGGGGTTGTCCAGGTTCAGAGCTGAACCCGGACATACCCAGAGTTTTACCCAGGCAGGCTCCCCTTTGCCCTGCGCTGAATCGCGCAGGGCAAAGGCATTTTGTGGAGTTCCGGTGACGAACCGGGCTCTCCTTTGGGCTGCCAGGCGGAGGCCCTGTAAAACGGCTAGGACAGCGCTAAAGCCTGCCCATCATAGTCGGTGATGTCACCGAACACATTGCTGGGCGGAAGCCTCCGCCCGGCAGTGTGGTATAGTAAATAAAAGAGCCATTGCAAGGGAGAGCATCAGAGCCTGAACTGCTCCGATGCTCAAGCCAGGGGGGCTGCCTGGGTGAAAAACCGCAATTAGACTTACCGGTAATTCCGTTTCCTTGAATCCACCATGACGGCCCACAATGAGATTGACCCTTGACCTCTGTAGGGGCAGGAACACATGAAGAGAGTTTAAATTCCCCCCACCCCTCCACCTCCTCAGTGCTTTACAAATTACCCAAAAGGTGGAACATCATAATAAAGGATATTGATTCATAACTCTTAATATATTATCATCTATATCTTCCCCGTGTATTATTATTATATACATAATATATATATTTTTTTATTTTTTATTTTTTGGGATGGGAATAGTACAGGCCGTCATGGTGGATTCAAGGAAACGGAATTACCGGTAAGTCTAATTGCGGTTTTTCCATTTCATCCACCATGACGGACCACAATGAGAGGTAAAAAATGACTAAGTGGGTGGGGATATGGCCTGTAAAACCCTCCGGCCAAAAAGAGTCTCATTCGAGTCTGGAAGACTAAGACGATAGTGTCGCACAAAGGTATTTACACTTGACCAGGTTGCAGCCCTACAGATCTGGTCCAGTGAGACACCTCCTTTCTCAGCCCAAGAGGAGGCAGTGGCCCTAGTGGAATGGGCTTTAATGACTCCAGGGCTGGGTTTGCCCTGAATCACATAGCAACACTTAATGGTGGATGTAATCCACCTAGCTATGGAGGATTTAGAGAGCTTCTTTCCCTTATTTCTTCCTGAGAACTGTATTAGGAGATTATTATCCTTCCTAAATTCTTGGGTAGACTCAAGATATTGAATGACTGTATTTCTGACATCTAATAGGCGCATCATATCGTCTGACCCTCTATCCAGGGACCCGGTAATGGTGGGTAGAAATATCTCCTGGTCACGGTGGAAGGAGGAGATCATTTTAGGGAGGAACCCGGGATCGAGCATTAAACGAATGTGATCTTCGTTGATCTGGAGATACGGTTCCTTGCAGGAAAGGGCCTGAAGTTCTCCGATACGTCTGGCTGAGGTTATTGCTATCAGGAAAGCGGTCTTTAGGGAAAGGTGCTTTAAAGAAATATCAGACAGCGGCACAAAGGGAGGTTTTGTTAAACCCTCTAGGACGGTGTTTATGTCCCAAGTTGGAGCCCTAGATTTTAGAGTGGGTCTTAACCTGATTGCTGCTCTGATGAATCTCCTGACCCATCTGTGATTGGCTAGGCTGCAGCCGTAGAAGGTGCTAAGAGACGATATTTGTACTTTCAGGATACTAGGTCTCAATCCTAATTCCAAGCCATTCTGAAGGAAATCTAAAATTTTATTGATGGGAGGAGAGGAGGTGTCCGGGTGATCCACCTCTAACCAAGAGCAGTATCTTTTCCAGATTTTAAGGTAGATGGAAGATGTAACCTTCTTCCTACTGGCCTTGAGGGTGCGGATTACTCTATCTGAAAGGCCCCTACTTCTTAAGGTCTCACTCTCAGGATCCAAACAGCTAGTCTGAATATTCTTGGGTCGGGATGTAGAAGAGGGCCCTGGACTAGCATGTCTCTCTGAAAGGGGATCTCCCAAGGATCCTCCAACGACAGTTGTTTCAGAGTTGAAAACCAGCTCCTCTTTGGCCATAGAGGAGCTATCAGGATTAGAGTGGTTGGTTCTTCTAGGAACATCTGGATGACTCGAGAGATTAGAGGTATTGGAGGGAATGCGTACGCTAGTCTCTATCTCCAGCGTATTGACAGGGCGTCTATCGCCCAAGGTCTGTCCCCTGGATTTAGGGAGCAAAAGAGATCTACCTGAGTGTTCCGTCTGGTAGCAAATAAATCTATTTCGGGATGACCCCATCTTTCTGATATCTTCTGAAAGATCTTTCTGTTCAGGGACCATTCTCCCGGATCTATTCTTTCTCTGCTCAGGTAGTCTGCCACTGTATTTTCGCATCCTTTCAAGTGGACAGCGGAGAGCGATAAGGTGTTTCTTTCTGCCCAAGAGAAAATTCTTTTTGCCACTCCCCCTAGCAGGCTGGACTTTGTCCCTCCCTGGTGCCTCAAATATGCTACAGTTGTGGTGTTGTCGGACAGGATCTTTAGATGTTGACCCTTTAACAGACCTTCCCCTCTTGTTATGGCCTCGAGAACTGCATACAGTTCTCTGAAGTTGGATGACCTTTTTATGTCATCTGGCCAGGTATCCTGAAAAAAATGGTCTAGACCCCTGAGCAGTCTTTTCTTTTGTTTCCACTAGTTGAGATCTGTTTTCACGGACTGTGGTATCCGTATCCTTCTGTCCAGGTCGCTCTGTCTTCCCTTCCATTCCCTCAGGATCCAGCTCTGGGTTATTCTCGTGTGGCTCTGGCACCGAGGAACTGAAGGTAGGCAAGCGGTTAGGCTTCCTAACAAGCTTATGGCTGTCCTGATGGAGCATCTGTGAGAACTCTGAAACGCCATGATCTTCTTTATCAGAATCTCTGTTTTGTCCTGAGGAAGAAAGGTTTTTAGTAAGGTTGAGTCCAGTTCTACCCCTAGGAACCTTAGTCTCCTGGATGGAGTGAGTGTGGATTTCTTTCTGTTTATGATCCAACCAAGAAGTGTTAGAGTTTCTGAAACCCTGTGAGTTGCCAATAAGTTTTCTTCTTCTGTTCTGCCGAGAATCAGGAAGTTGTCAAGGTATGGGATGATCGTTATGCCCTCTCAGCGAAGATAAGCCGCCATCTTTACCACGAGTTTTGTGAAAATTCTGGGTGCAGAGGAGATGCCAAATGGAAGAGCGACATACTGAAAGTAGTGGATTAAACCGTCCACGCCTTTTAGTGCGAAACGTAGGTATTTTTGAGAGAGATGGTGGATAGGGATATGGTAATAGGCATCTTTGAGGTCGATTGACTACATAAATGCCCCTCTTTGAAGGAGAGGAATTGTGGATGGATGAGATGGTTTCCATCTTGAACTTCCTGTACAGAATGGACCTGTTTAATGGCTTTAGATTTATTATAGTCCGAAAGGACTGGTCTGGTTTCTTTACCAGAAAGAGGTTGGAGTAGAATCCTTTTCTCTCTTCTAGTACTGGAACTCTTTGAATTACACCTAGACTTAGAAGATCTCGGACGCCCTGCCATATCTTTGGTAATTCTGCCCTGTTCTGGGCAGAGATACAGAATCTTCTTGGGGGGACTGTTGTGAATAATATCTTGTAACCCTGGGAGATTAAACTTAGTGCCCAGGGATTTGAGGTGATCTGTTCCCATGAAGATAGAAAGCTCATCAGTCTGCCCCCTACCTTGGCGTCATTGTTGTTTGGTTTGTCTGTTTTGGTGGTTGAGGATGAAGCCTCTCCCCCTTCCTCCTTTAGGGTAGCTCCATCTTCCGGATTTTCCTTTACCCCTGTATGATCTCTGTTGTGGTTGACTGACGAAAGGGCTTTCTTTTAGTTTCTTTATCCTCAGGAAAACCCTTTTTCTTATCAGCAGCTCTTTCTAGAATTTTGTCTAGAGTGGGCCCAAATACAAATTCTCCCGAGAATGGGATAGAGCAGAGTTTGGCTTTGGAGGCTTTGTCCCCTGACCAGGCCTTCATCCATAGCGCCCGGCGTGCGGCATTGGAAAAAGCTGCCTCTTTCGCGGAAAAACTGATAGATTCCGCGGAAGCATCTGCTAGGAAGGCTGTGACGGATCGGAGAAGCGGGATAGAATCACGAATCTCTTCTCTAGAAGTTTTATTTTTCAGGTGTTCATCAAGTTCTCCTAGCCAGATGTACATAGCCCTGGCCACGGATGTTGCTGCTATATTTGTTTTAATTCCAAACATCGCAGATTCCCAGGACCTTTTCAGAAGCCCGTCCGCCTTTCGGTCCATCGGATCGCGCCTTTCGGTCCATCAAATCGCCCAGCTGGGAGGAGTCCTCGAAAGGTAAAGCAGTTCTTTTTACCACCTTGGCCACCTGTATGTCCACTTTAGGGGTCTCATTAAATATCTTGCATTCCATCTGGTCAAAGCAAAGTCTGTTTCTGAACTCCTTGGGGACTCCTAGCCTCTTCTCTGGATCAGACCACTCCTCCATAATAATTTCCCGTATGTTTTCGTTTATTGGGAAAACAATGGAAGTCTTTGATCTAAGACCTCCAAACATCTCGTCCTGGACGGTACGAGGTTTAGGGGTGACCTCAATCCCCATTGTAGACCTGACGGCCCTAAGCAGTTCCTCCATTTCATTTGAAGAGAAGAAATATTTTTTATCTTCATCCACGATCTCCCCTTCTGATAGAGGGTCCTCGTTATGTATCTGTCTGGAAGAGACGGAGGCTTCCTCGGCCTCTGAGGAGGATATAACAGAGAGCTTGCGTTTCTTGGGAGGATTAGGAGTACTGCCAAAGACGACTTAATTTCGTCCAGAATAAACTATTTCATTTCTGTAAGAATATCTGGTTGTTCTTCCTTCCAGATCTCAGCCGTGCAAGACTTGCACAGCCTTTTCTTATAATTCTCAGGTAGCCTTTTTGAGCATGCATTACACCTTAGTAATCTCACTTTTGCTTTAGACTCTTTAGTGCCCTGGAAGTGAGGGAACAACCAGATATCCCGCAGTTAGCAATTAAAATACAAGTGCTGTCTTAGTAATACAACCCCCCCGGAGGGGACTCACAGTACTGGTGGCAGAGGGATCAGGACCTTCCTGGCGGGGAGTAGGTGTCTCTGACATCGTGGTGCTGCAGGCAAATGCTGGCTGGAACCGCGATCTTTCTGAACAGCCCCGGCGTCTGACGTCATCCAGCTGCGCCCCGGGCTGTCGGCGTGTGCCTGCGTCGCACCAACCGTAGTATAAGTGCGTATGGAGCCCTAGATTTTAGAGTGGGTCTTAACCTGATTGCTGCTCTGATGAATCTCCTGACCTATCTGTGATTGGCTAGGCTGCAGCCGTAGAAGGTGCTAAGAGACGATATTTGTACTTTCAGGATACTAGGTCTCAATCCTAATTCCAAGCCATTCTGAAGGAAATCTAAAATTTTATTGATGGGAGGAGAGGAGGTGTCCGGGTGATCCACCTCTAACCAAGAGCAGTATCTTTTCCAGATTTTAAGGTAGATGGAAGATGTAACCTTCTTCCTACTGGCCTTGAGGGTGCGGATTACTCTATCTGAAAGGCCCCTACTTCTTAAGGTCTCACTCTCAGGATCCAAACAGCTAGTCTGAATATTCTTGGGTCGGGATGTAGAAGAGGGCCCTGGACTAGCATGTCTCTCTTGGAAGACGGAGGCTTCCTCGGCCTCTGAGGAGGCATATAACGGAGAGCTTGCGTTTCTTGGGAGGATTAGGAGTACTGCCGGGAGTTGACATAGTAGCCAAAGACAACTTAATTTCGTCCAGAATAAACTATTTCATTTCTGTAAGAATATCTGGTTGTTCTTCTTTCCAGATCTCAGCCGTGCAAGACTTGCACAGCCTTTTCTTATAATTCTCAGGTAGCCTTTTTGAGCATGCATTACACCTTAGTAATCTCACTTTTGCTTTAGACTCTTTAGTGCCCTGGAAGTGAGGGAACAACCAGATATCCCGCAGTTAGCAATTAAAATACAAGTGCTGTCTTAGTAATACAACCCCCCCGGAGGACTCACAGTACTGGTGGCAGAGGGATCAGGACCTTCCTGGCGGGGAGTAGGTGTCTCTGACATAGTGGTGCTGCAGGCAAATGTTGGCTGGAACCGCGACCTTTTTGAACAGCCCCGGCGTCTGACGTCATCCAGCTGCGCCCCGGGCTGTCGGCGTGTGCCTGCGTCGCACCAACCATAGTATAGGTGCGTGCGTCGGCGCGGCCCGCCTCCTAATGTTCACGCTCCATGCACCGCACCTACTCCCCTGGCCAGTCACGTGATTGCAGGGAGGACGCCAAACAGCGCGCGAACCTCCATGTGAAGCCGGCACCCCGGACTGCTTCCCGAAGTGAGGAAGGAGGTCTAGAGGTAAGGGAGGACCGCAGGCCCCAGCATAAGCCGGGACGAGGGTCCTTGTTGCTCCATGCTGTCCAGCCTTAGCCCCTGCCGCGGGAGGACATCAGGAGATTCCTGTAAAAAACGATATTGAGTTCGTTGTCACAACCCTCCTGACAGGAGGGCTCTCTCCACATGTTGGCCCCTGTAGGGGCAGGAAAGCAGTGAGGAGGTGGAGGGGTGGGGGGAATTTAAACTCTCTTCATGTGTTCCTGCCCCTACAGAGGTCAAGGGTCAGTCTCATTGTGGGCCGTCATGGTGGATGAAATGGAAATTATGGGTATGTCTAGGTTCAGCTCTGTACCCGGACAACCCCTTTAAGGCAGAAAAGTGAGATTAGACCTGGATTATGGCACATTGACTGTCTGCAACACTCGAAATGTCGCAGAAGCCACAACCAACACTTGACAGCCCCCTGGTATATTTTTTAGGACTAAGTCATACAACACAATGCAGTTGCACCAAATACATGAAAACTGTGCACCATTTCATAAATTTGGTACAACCACACAATGGAAAACCAGCCTTTAAAGTGCCATAAAAACAATCTCAAATCTTTTACTAGACTCCTACCATAGCTCCTCACCTACATATAAGGGAATAGGTTCGATCCCTGGAGGTTCCATCTCTCCTCCAATTTGCTCAATGTCGCCCATCGTGCCTCCCGCTCATGTAACAGATCTCCTATCTTGTTCACCCCCTTGGTCGCCCAGGATTTAAAGTGTTTATCACTATTCCCAGGGGAGAAATTGGGGTTGCCCTGTATAGGGAGGTGTTTAGAGAATTGGTAGGAAAGACCGTACAATTTCCTAATGTTTTTCCATGTGATAATTGTGTCACGCAGAATCAATGACCTCCTTGCCATACAAGGGAGTTTAGATATCCCGGTATGCAAGAGGGCCATCAGGTCCTAAGGAGCTGCAAGCTGTCGTTCTATATGCAAATTGGAGTAGTAGGACGTCGCATTGGCCCAGTCTATTATGTGCCTACTGAGGTACGCCAGGTTGTATCCTCGTAAGTCTGGGACGTTAAGGCCACCCTGTCCCTTATGTAGCTTCAGTTTCTTTAAAGAGATTCTAGCTCTTTCCCCCCCCCCCCAAAGGAAACTGACACATTTTTTCTCTAGTTCCATCACATCTGCGTGGCGTGAGAGCAATGGTATAGTTTGGAGAGGGTACATCAGCTTCGCCGCCCCCATCATTTTGATCAGGTGGCAACGCCCCATCAGAGAAAGGGGTAGGTTCTGCCATCTTTCTACAACACATGTTTTGCACATGGACTATCTGCTGCGGAGGCGGCAGTGTTATATGAAGAAAAGTTTAAGTTAATAAAGAAGTTATTTCAAGCAATATGTGTGCTCTTTAAACCTACCTAACGGCGCTAGAGGAATTACAGAGTAATAGACAGTCTGGTTAGACTAAAAGTCAGAGATATTAGAATTCTTCTAATGCCACAGCGCAAAAGGCACTTCATAGTGCTGCGCCTGCCACACAGTCCATCACACTCTGTCTCAGGGTGGGATATCTTAGGGGCTGTGATGTGACCATGGGACGTTCGTGTGCACAAGGTTTACTGAGAATTGGCATGGTTTAGTGGCAAGTTCAGGTGCCGAAAATGGTTTTTATGTATTTGCCACGAAAACAACATTGGGTTTTTCTGTGCACACGAACTCTCCACCAGCTGCATCATGATTGCTGTGTGTAATGGCACCAAGAGGCATTAAGTGAACTGTGACTTCCTAGAGAAGGTAAATGGGTAGTGTAAGGATCTGGGCAGCCTCCACGAGGATGACTGGGTCAGCGCCTCTCCAAAAATGCCAGGTTTGGTGGAGTGTTCCCAGTAGTCAGTGGTTAGTACAAATACAGTGGTCCTTCAAGTTACAATATTAATAGATTCCAGGGCCACCATTGTATGTTGAAACCATTGTAAGTTGAGTAATCGGTTCCAAAGCCCCAAAATAAAAGAAAATGAAGATTTAAGACAAATATGCAGATAACTAAGACAGATAAAACAAGTCATTACATATGACAATCAGGAATAGCTTCTAACTAGCAACTGCGGTTGGATCCGAGTATGAGACATTGTATGTTGAGTCTGGTTTCAACTTCTCCTGAAGCCATTGTATCGTGAGGGAGCACTGTACAGAGATCTCTCCGATTCATCTATTTATCGCCAGGACTGTGTCGAGGGGACATACTCTGCGCCTGGAGAAAAAAGGTTTGTACACAAAGATAGAAGAGGATTATTTACGGTAAAAGCAGTGAGACTATGGAACTCTCTGCCTGAGGAGGTGGTGATGGTGAATTCACTAAAAGAGTTCAAGAGGTGATGTATTTCTGGATTGTAATAATATTAAAGGCTATAGTTACTAGAGAGGGGTCGTCGATCCAGGGAGTTATTCTGATTGCCTGATTGGGGTCGGGAAGGAATTTTTACCCCTAAAATTAGGAAAATTGCCTTCTACCTCACAGGTTTTTTTTTTGTTTTCCTCTGGATCAACTTGCAGGATAACCGGCTGAACTGGATGGACAAAGGTCTCTTTTCAGTCTTACAAACTATGGGGGATATTCATCAAACCAGATATATCAAGTGGTCTAAAAATGTCGCACAACGTGCCAATTGCAACTTTTTTGCAACATTTAGAAGACAAGCCACTTTTTAATGTGGTCTATGCTTAAAGGGGTTGTCCAGGTTCAGAGCTGAACCCGGACATACCCAGAGTTTTACCCAGGCAGGCTCCCCTTTGCCCTGCGCTGAATCGCGCAGGGCAAAGGCATTTTGTGGAGTTCCGGTGACGAACCGGGCTCTCCTTTGGGCTGCCAGGCGGAGGCCCTGTAAAACGGCTAGGACAGCGCTAAAGCCTGCCCATCATAGTCGGTGATGTCACCGAACACATTGCTGGGCGGAAGCCTCCGCCCGGCAGTGTGGTATAGTAAATAAAAGAGCCATTGCAAGGGAGAGCATCAGAGCCTGAACTGCTCCGATGCTCAAGCCAGGGGGGCTGCCTGGGTGAAAAACCGCAATTAGACTTACCGGTAATTCCGTTTCCTTGAATCCACCATGACGGCCCACAATGAGATTGACCCTTGACCTCTGTAGGGGCAGGAACACATGAAGAGAGTTTAAATTCCCCCCACCCCTCCACCTCCTCAGTGCTTTACAAATTACCCAAAAGGTGGAACATCATAATAAAGGATATTGATTCATAACTCTTAATATATTATCATCTATATCTTCCCCGTGTATTATTATTATATACATAATATATATATTTTTTTATTTTTTATTTTTTGGGATGGGAATAGTACAGGCCGTCATGGTGGATTCAAGGAAACGGAATTACCGGTAAGTCTAATTGCGGTTTTTCCATTTCATCCACCATGACGGACCACAATGAGAGGTAAAAAATGACTAAGTGGGTGGGGATATGGCCTGTAAAACCCTCCGGCCAAAAAGAGTCTCATTCGAGTCTGGAAGACTAAGACGATAGTGTCGCACAAAGGTATTTACACTTGACCAGGTTGCAGCCCTACAGATCTGGTCCAGTGAGACACCTCCTTTCTCAGCCCAAGAGGAGGCAGTGGCCCTAGTGGAATGGGCTTTAATGACTCCAGGGCTGGGTTTGCCCTGAATCACATAGCAACACTTAATGGTGGATGTAATCCACCTAGCTATGGAGGATTTAGAGAGCTTCTTTCCCTTATTTCTTCCTGAGAACTGTATTAGGAGATTATTATCCTTCCTAAATTCTTGGGTAGACTCAAGATATTGAATGACTGTATTTCTGACATCTAATAGGCGCATCATATCGTCTGACCCTCTATCCAGGGACCCGGTAATGGTGGGTAGAAATATCTCCTGGTCACGGTGGAAGGAGGAGATCATTTTAGGGAGGAACCCGGGATCGAGCATTAAACGAATGTGATCTTCGTTGATCTGGAGATACGGTTCCTTGCAGGAAAGGGCCTGAAGTTCTCCGATACGTCTGGCTGAGGTTATTGCTATCAGGAAAGCGGTCTTTAGGGAAAGGTGCTTTAAAGAAATATCAGACAGCGGCACAAAGGGAGGTTTTGTTAAACCCTCTAGGACGGTGTTTATGTCCCAAGTTGGAGCCCTAGATTTTAGAGTGGGTCTTAACCTGATTGCTGCTCTGATGAATCTCCTGACCCATCTGTGATTGGCTAGGCTGCAGCCGTAGAAGGTGCTAAGAGACGATATTTGTACTTTCAGGATACTAGGTCTCAATCCTAATTCCAAGCCATTCTGAAGGAAATCTAAAATTTTATTGATGGGAGGAGAGGAGGTGTCCGGGTGATCCACCTCTAACCAAGAGCAGTATCTTTTCCAGATTTTAAGGTAGATGGAAGATGTAACCTTCTTCCTACTGGCCTTGAGGGTGCGGATTACTCTATCTGAAAGGCCCCTACTTCTTAAGGTCTCACTCTCAGGATCCAAACAGCTAGTCTGAATATTCTTGGGTCGGGATGTAGAAGAGGGCCCTGGACTAGCATGTCTCTCTGAAAGGGGATCTCCCAAGGATCCTCCAACGACAGTTGTTTCAGAGTTGAAAACCAGCTCCTCTTTGGCCATAGAGGAGCTATCAGGATTAGAGTGGTTGGTTCTTCTAGGAACATCTGGATGACTCGAGAGATTAGAGGTATTGGAGGGAATGCGTACGCTAGTCTCTATCTCCAGCGTATTGACAGGGCGTCTATCGCCCAAGGTCTGTCCCCTGGATTTAGGGAGCAAAAGAGATCTACCTGAGTGTTCCGTCTGGTAGCAAATAAATCTATTTCGGGATGACCCCATCTTTCTGATATCTTCTGAAAGATCTTTCTGTTCAGGGACCATTCTCCCGGATCTATTCTTTCTCTGCTCAGGTAGTCTGCCACTGTATTTTCGCATCCTTTCAAGTGGACAGCGGAGAGCGATAAGGTGTTTCTTTCTGCCCAAGAGAAAATTCTTTTTGCCACTCCCCCTAGCAGGCTGGACTTTGTCCCTCCCTGGTGCCTCAAATATGCTACAGTTGTGGTGTTGTCGGACAGGATCTTTAGATGTTGACCCTTTAACAGACCTTCCCCTCTTGTTATGGCCTCGAGAACTGCATACAGTTCTCTGAAGTTGGATGACCTTTTTATGTCATCTGGCCAGGTATCCTGAAAAAAATGGTCTAGACCCCTGAGCAGTCTTTTCTTTTGTTTCCACTAGTTGAGATCTGTTTTCACGGACTGTGGTATCCGTATCCTTCTGTCCAGGTCGCTCTGTCTTCCCTTCCATTCCCTCAGGATCCAGCTCTGGGTTATTCTCGTGTGGCTCTGGCACCGAGGAACTGAAGGTAGGCAAGCGGTTAGGCTTCCTAACAAGCTTATGGCTGTCCTGATGGAGCATCTGTGAGAACTCTGAAACGCCATGATCTTCTTTATCAGAATCTCTGTTTTGTCCTGAGGAAGAAAGGTTTTTAGTAAGGTTGAGTCCAGTTCTACCCCTAGGAACCTTAGTCTCCTGGATGGAGTGAGTGTGGATTTCTTTCTGTTTATGATCCAACCAAGAAGTGTTAGAGTTTCTGAAACCCTGTGAGTTGCCAATAAGTTTTCTTCTTCTGTTCTGCCGAGAATCAGGAAGTTGTCAAGGTATGGGATGATCGTTATGCCCTCTCAGCGAAGATAAGCCGCCATCTTTACCACGAGTTTTGTGAAAATTCTGGGTGCAGAGGAGATGCCAAATGGAAGAGCGACATACTGAAAGTAGTGGATTAAACCGTCCACGCCTTTTAGTGCGAAACGTAGGTATTTTTGAGAGAGATGGTGGATAGGGATATGGTAATAGGCATCTTTGAGGTCGATTGACTACATAAATGCCCCTCTTTGAAGGAGAGGAATTGTGGATGGATGAGATGGTTTCCATCTTGAACTTCCTGTACAGAATGGACCTGTTTAATGGCTTTAGATTTATTATAGTCCGAAAGGACTGGTCTGGTTTCTTTACCAGAAAGAGGTTGGAGTAGAATCCTTTTCTCTCTTCTAGTACTGGAACTCTTTGAATTACACCTAGACTTAGAAGATCTCGGACGCCCTGCCATATCTTTGGTAATTCTGCCCTGTTCTGGGCAGAGATACAGAATCTTCTTGGGGGGACTGTTGTGAATAATATCTTGTAACCCTGGGAGATTAAACTTAGTGCCCAGGGATTTGAGGTGATCTGTTCCCATGAAGATAGAAAGCTCATCAGTCTGCCCCCTACCTTGGCGTCATTGTTGTTTGGTTTGTCTGTTTTGGTGGTTGAGGATGAAGCCTCTCCCCCTTCCTCCTTTAGGGTAGCTCCATCTTCCGGATTTTCCTTTACCCCTGTATGATCTCTGTTGTGGTTGACTGACGAAAGGGCTTTCTTTTAGTTTCTTTATCCTCAGGAAAACCCTTTTTCTTATCAGCAGCTCTTTCTAGAATTTTGTCTAGAGTGGGCCCAAATACAAATTCTCCCGAGAATGGGATAGAGCAGAGTTTGGCTTTGGAGGCTTTGTCCCCTGACCAGGCCTTCATCCATAGCGCCCGGCGTGCGGCATTGGAAAAAGCTGCCTCTTTCGCGGAAAAACTGATAGATTCCGCGGAAGCATCTGCTAGGAAGGCTGTGACGGATCGGAGAAGCGGGATAGAATCACGAATCTCTTCTCTAGAAGTTTTATTTTTCAGGTGTTCATCAAGTTCTCCTAGCCAGATGTACATAGCCCTGGCCACGGATGTTGCTGCTATATTTGTTTTAATTCCAAACATCGCAGATTCCCAGGACCTTTTCAGAAGCCCGTCCGCCTTTCGGTCCATCGGATCGCGCCTTTCGGTCCATCAAATCGCCCAGCTAGGAGGAGTCCTCGAAAGGTAAAGCAGTTCTTTTTACCACCTTGGCCACCTGTATGTCCACTTTAGGGGTCTCATTAAATATCTTGCATTCCATCTGGTCAAAGCAAAGTCTGTTTCTGAACTCCTTGGGGACTCCTAGCCTCTTCTCTGGATCAGACCACTCCTCCATAATAATTTCCCGTATGTTTTCGTTTATTGGGAAAACAATGGAAGTCTTTGATCTAAGACCTCCAAACATCTCGTCCTGGACGGTACGAGGTTTAGGGGTGACCTCAATCCCCATTGTAGACCTGACGGCCCTAAGCAGTTCCTCCATTTCATTTGAAGAGAAGAAATATTTTTTATCTTCATCCACGATCTCCCCTTCTGATAGAGGGTCCTCGTTATGTATCTGTCTGGAAGAGACGGAGGCTTCCTCGGCCTCTGAGGAGGATATAACAGAGAGCTTGCGTTTCTTGGGAGGATTAGGAGTACTGCCAAAGACTACTTAATTTTGTCCAGAATAAACTATTTCATTTCTGTAAGAATATCTGGTTGTTCTTCCTTCCAGATCTCAGCCGTGCAAGACTTGCACAGCCTTTTCTTATAATTCTCAGGTAGCCTTTTTGAGCATGCATTACACCTTAGTAATCTCACTTTTGCTTTAGACTCTTTAGTGCCCTGGAAGTGAGGGAACAACCAGATATCCCGCAGTTAGCAATTAAAATACAAGTGCTGTCTTAGTAATACAACCCCCCCGGAGGGGACTCACAGTACTGGTGGCAGAGGGATCAGGACCTTCCTGGCGGGGAGTAGGTGTCTCTGACATCGTGGTGCTGCAGGCAAATGCTGGCTGGAACCGCGATCTTTCTGAACAGCCCCGGCGTCTGACGTCATCCAGCTGCGCCCCGGGCTGTCGGCGTGTGCCTGCGTCGCACCAACCGTAGTATAAGTGCGTATGGAGCCCTAGATTTTAGAGTGGGTCTTAACCTGATTGCTGCTCTGATGAATCTCCTGACCTATCTGTGATTGGCTAGGCTGCAGCCGTAGAAGGTGCTAAGAGACGATATTTGTACTTTCAGGATACTAGGTCTCAATCCTAATTCCAAGCCATTCTGAAGGAAATCTAAAATTTTATTGATGGGAGGAGAGGAGGTGTCCGGGTGATCCACCTCTAACCAAGAGCAGTATCTTTTCCAGATTTTAAGGTAGATGGAAGATGTAACCTTCTTCCTACTGGCCTTGAGGGTGCGGATTACTCTATCTGAAAGGCCCCTACTTCTTAAGGTCTCACTCTCAGGATCCAAACAGCTAGTCTGAATATTCTTGGGTCGGGATGTAGAAGAGGGCCCTGGACTAGCATGTCTCTCTTGGAAGACGGAGGCTTCCTCGGCCTCTGAGGAGGATATAACGGAGAGCTTGCGTTTCTTGGGAGGATTAGGAGTACTGCCGGGAGTTGGCATAGTAGCCAAAGACAACTTAATTTCGTCCAGAATAAACTATTTCATTTCTGTAAGAATATCTGGTTGTTCTTCTTTCCAGATCTCAGCCGTGCAAGACTTGCACAGCCTTTTCTTATAATTCTCAGGTAGCCTTTTTGAGCATGCATTACACCTTAGTAATCTCACTTTTGCTTTAGACTCTTTAGTGCCCTGGAAGTGAGGGAACAACCAGATATCCCGCAGTTAGCAATTAAAATACAAGTGCTGTCTTAGTAATACAACCCCCCCGGAGGACTCACAGTACTGGTGGCAGAGGGATCAGGACCTTCCTGGCGGGGAGTAGGTGTCTCTGACATAGTGGTGCTGCAGGCAAATGTTGGCTGGAACCGCGATCTTTTTGAACAGCCCCGGCGTCTGACGTCATCCAGCTGCGCCCCGGGCTGTCGGCGTGTGCCTGCGTCGCACCAACCATAGTATAGGTGCGTGCGTCGGCGCGGCCCGCCTCCTAATGTTCACGCTCCATGCACCGCACCTACTCCCCTGGCCAGTCACGTGATTGCAGGGAGGACGCCAAACAGCGCGCGAACCTCCATGTGAAGCCGGCACCCCGGACTGCTTCCCGAAGTGAGGAAGGAGGTCTAGAGGTAAGGGAGGACCGCAGGCCCCAGCATAAGCCGGGACGAGGGTCCTTGTTGCTCCATGCTGTCCAGCCTTAGCCCCTGCCGCGGGAGGACATCAGGAGATTCCTGTAAAAAACGATATTGAGTTCGTTGTCACAACCCTCCTGACAGGAGGGCTCTCTCCACATGTTGGCCCCTGTAGGGGCAGGAAAGCAGTGAGGAGGTGGAGGGGTGGGGGGAATTTAAACTCTCTTCATGTGTTCCTGCCCCTACAGAGGTCAAGGGTCAATCTCATTGTGGGCCGTCATGGTGGATGAAATGGAAATTATGGGTATGTCTAGGTTCAGCTCTGTACCCGGACAACCCCTTTAAGGCAGAAAAGTGAGATTAGACCTGGATTATGGCACATTGACTGTCTGCAACACTCGAAATGTCGCAGAAGCCACAACCAACACTTGACAGCCCCCTGGTATATTTTTTAGGACTAAGTCATACAACACAATGCAGTTGCACCAAATACATGAAAACTGTGCACCATTTCATAAATTTGGTACAACCACACAATGGAAAACCAGCCTTTAAAGTGCCATAAAAACAATCTCAAATAATAAATGACCCCCTATGTTACTCTGTTACCTGCCAAAAGTGGTCCAACTGTTGGACCAGTAACATCAAGAGCAAGCACATCTGGTTTGATCCCACAAGAGGTTCTATTGTCATATAGTTTTCCAAAACTCCTGAAAGACAAATCTGTTCTGCTATCTAGTAATACATTCCTCACTCCTTTGTAGTGGCAATTTTTTTTATATACAGGAGTCTAAAATATTACCAGGAAGAGTAAAAGGACCCACCTGCCACCAGCACTACAGTTCCAGCACCGAGCTCCCTTCTCCTCCTCTTTCAGTCCCCACTGGATAAAAGTGTGACGGGCCATCACATGCATGTCACCACTCCAAGCTTTGAAGACTCAGCAGTCACGTTGTGCAAACATCACCATCGAGGGTGCCGATTGCCTGGCAGCAGTGATGTGAGTGTGGATGGCACGCCACACTTCTTTGTGGGGAGCAGAAGCGGAGGAGAAGTGAGATTGGCGCTGGAACCAGAGAGTTGGTGACAGACGAAGTAAGATATACGACCAACATACATATAGGTCTCTCAGGAGGTGACCACATTATTATTTAAATACAAAATTCTTCAAAGGTCTCTAGGACCATCTGTGGCCCTTCTTCCTCTCTGACTGATCAGTAAAACTTATACTTTTATTAGGTTTTGGTTAAAAAAAAAAATATATAAAAAAAAATAAACACGTAATGTGGAGATTTAAAGGGTATAACAACAGAAAAGAAAATTAGTCACTTTGAAAAGAAAAAATCTTTTTCCCAAAAAAAAGTAAAGAAGAAAAAACTAGAATAATAAATAAAAAATGAAATACAAAATAAAAAATAAATAATAAATAAATATAAAACAAATACATACATAAAAACACGTATACAAAAATATATAAAAAATAAATAAATTAGATAATGAATGAATAATTAATAAATTAATATAATATTTAATATAAAATAACAAATAATTCACTAGAATTGGACACAAAGGATACAATAAGGTAAGAAAATCTAAAAATAGATATCAAGGTAATAGGCGTTATAAATATAATTCTCCCAATAATACATAATATAGATGGCAATTATAATTTATAGAATAGAAATAATGAGGCTTAGTAACACATACAAATAAAAAATAATAACCAGAGAGCCGGCAAGTAGCGGACATTCTTCTAAGCAGGGACGCAGGTATAGTGGAAATAGAAGATATATCGTAAGTGATAATACAGGAGGAGGTGATCTGGGATGTTTCTAAGTCCGGGTGCATGCGCACTATGAAAGCGCGATGTGATGCGGTCATTGCAGGGAGTCGGATGCTGAGAGCCGGTCCGAGGGAAGAATCCGATACGTCAGAGGTAAGAGACAGAGGGTCATCAGTGAGGAACGGACAGCACCACCAGAAGGCGCCCTCTGATTGGCCGAGTGATAGGCACACAGGAGAGAATCGAGTGCCGATTTGCCCACTGACTTCCGCCCATACAAACAGAGGGTTTAAAGGGCTGGGACCCGCCCCCAAGTCCAGACAACTGCATTTCTCCTGAAGACGCCGTGGAATGGCGAAACATGTAGGGAAGCAGTAGGTAGATTTTAGTTCAAGATCTGGGAGATAAGGAACAGACTAGAGACGCACACAGCCAAAAATACAGCTGAGATAAAGTGCAAGCTAAGCTAGACAGAGAAGCAGAGGCAGGAGGGATACCTGAGGCGTGTATCAGGTACCTCCAGAACAGGCTGTATAGTGGCGGAAGTGAATGTATCAAAGTATAAAACACAGAACCCCACTCCAGATCTTGAGGAATTTTAATGGTGTGTGTTCTCCTGACAATAACAGGACATTTTTTAACCAAAACCTAATAAAAGTATAAGTTTTACTAATCAGTCAGAGAGGAAGAAGGGCCACAGATGGTCCTAGAGACCTTTGAAGAATTTAAGACGAAGTAAGAAACACATTGATGAGCAGTGGTAATGACCATGTGGTGTACTGCACATAGTGACTGGTAAATGCAGTTCCAGCGTCTCGGCCTCAGTCCCTATTGTTTTCTGTTAGGAAGTGGAAGCTGGATTGACATCATGCATTTCCGGCATTAGACTCCTACAACTTTTGCATCTGAATTGTATGGACCTTGTGCCTCCAAACTGTCTACAACTCAAATACACATTGGGGATAATTTATTAAGACTGGCATATAGATGCTGCGCGGACGTCAGATGCACTAAATTTACTAACAGGCATTATACTGACACATTGGGGTTTCCATGTTTTAGAAACTGAAAACGACGCCAGCCGTGAGCTGGCATACATTTCAGGTGTAATCTTCACCAGTTTTTAGAAAAGTGGCAAGCATGGTTTAAGGGTGGGTTCACACTAGCATTATGGAGTCCGTTATGGCTTTCCTTTATAACAGGGTTATAACGGAACATAACGGAATCCATAGGATGGAATGCAAAACGGAAGCCTTTAAGAGGCATTCTGTTTTGCTCCATCGTAATTGAAGTCTATGGGAAAACATAACGGGTCCGTCTGGGTCCCATTATGCAAGACGGAAAACAAAGTCCTGTCGACAGGACTTTTCTCCGTTCTGCATAACGGGAACCAGGCTGATCCGTTTTGATTCCTATAGACTTCCATTAGGACGGAGAGCAAACTGAATGCCTTTTGAAGGGGTCCGTTTTGCATTCCGTCATAATGCAAGTCTATGGGCAGCAAAACCCTGTTATAACGGAAAGCCATAACGGACTCCATAACGCTAGTGTGAACCCACCCTTAAAAGAGCAATAGGCACATTTTTTGTGCTAATGGGAGCTTAAATATCCTACAGTTTTCAATTCAGAACCTGCATCTGAATACTTTTGTAATTGCATGTAATTAAAATCTTTGCATAGCTAGAGTTATTTAATAAAATGTATCTGTATAGCGCCACCTGCTGTTTTTTTTATTTTTATTATTTCTTTGACCGGCTGCCTCCTGAGCTGTGATAGGGAGAGCTGAGACACGCCTCCTGAGCTGTGATAGGGAGAGCTGAGAAACGCCTCCTGAGCTGTAGCAGAAAAGACACTCCCCTTGAGCTGTCAGCTTAATATAAATCTAGCAGAGGAATAAATAGATCTCTGGATCCATGTGAGGTACAGGGCTGGTTCTAGTTTTGTTAGAAAGAGATTGTCATGTACTATATGATGGCTGGTTTTAATTTTTTTACATTATTCACTGGATTACCCCTTTAAGAAAAAAATTGGGATTTTTTTTTTTAAACCAAAAGATTGGCGTATAAGCTTGTGATGTGCTGCTTGCGGGTGTCACAGCTAACAGGAGGTTGATACACAAACTGGCATTAAATTTTTTTGAAGAGCCTCAGGAAAAGCCAAATATATTCCTATAGTAATATCCTGCAGCTGCAGAAGAGATAAATAGAAGTGGCAGGCTTAGCAAAGTCATTGTGTATTACCACAAGTTTCCATAGCAATCCAGTCGGTCACCATTTAAATGCACATAATCAGTTGTTTGGATTTATTTTACTAATATATTTTTTGTCAATGTTTATTAAAAATTATTGATGAAGTATTGCAGCTTTAATAATGACCACTAGGGGTCAGCGCAGAAAAGAAAAAGATCACACTCCAGGAAAACCATTTCTTTTTACAGCCTGCTGTAAAACCGACTGCTGACGCTCCTATATGGTCACTGTTAGATAGGGGGATAACGAGGTTGTACAGGAGTAGAAATACATGGTTTTCGTATAAACAGCAATGCCAGCCATGTTTTTCTAACCCTGGACAACCCTTCTAAATAGAGAATGGCAGGCTCCATCTATCAGACGACAGGCACAGCATAAGAACGATAAACCTCCCTATTTGGATGTGGCCCTCAGAGGCGTCATGGTGGTCATCAAATTCCTGTCATCGCAATACACCGTGTTAGGGTTCATTCACACGTCCGTAGTGTATTGCGGATCTGCAAATTGTGGATCCGCAATACACCCGGCCGGCACCCCCATAGAACTGCCTATTTTTGTCTGCAATTGCGGACAAGAATAGGACATACGCAAAAACACAAATGCAATCGCACTCTGCAACCAGCACTCTGCCCTGCCTCTATGCTGGATGTTGAATGAGGCATTGGTGTACATTTTGGCCAAAGCGTAATAAGCCACTCACCACGTCAAGGTCGCCTCTAAGGCTACTTTCACACCAGCGTTCGGGTGTCCGCTCGTGCGCTCCGTTTGAAGGGGCTCACGAGCGGTCCCGAACGGTGTCCGCCTGGCCGTGCGGAGGCGAGCGGATCCGTCCAGACTTACAATGTAAGTCAATGGGGGCGGATCCGCTTGAAGATGACACCATATGGCTCAATCTTCAAGCGGATCCGTTCCCCATTGACTTACAATGTAAAGTCTGAACGGATCCGCTCAGACAACTTTCACACTTAGAAAATTTTCTAAGTTTTAATGCAGACGCATCCGTTCTGAACGGATGCGAACGTCTGCATTATCGGAGCGGATCCGTCTGATGAAACATCAGACGGATCCGATCCGAACGCAAGTGTGAAAGTAGCCTAAGAGTGGTCCCTAACACTAGTTCCTTCCTGTTATGGGCCATGACAGCCACACAAAGTCCAGGGAGCGCAGGTACAGCATGCACACCAAGCACACTCTGCTTTTAACCTCGTCCGTTGCCATTACAGCTTTTATCGGATCCAGGGATGCAAGTACCAACATGCATGCTGATCCCACTATATACTTCTCCTGGAGCCAAATGGCTACTGGTAGGTGCTATTTAAGCAGACTCAGTTTTATACTGACTTTAAAACTAGCCTCCAGGGCAGACTAACTGGTCAGGTGTGCATGGCTGCTTGGAGATCGCCACACGCCTCCAATATATACTACAAAGAAAAAAATGTGGGGGGTTCAGCCAGCACAACCCTGTATGCAGGTGCACATTGCTATGGCGAAATACAGATAAACGCAAAAACACAAATGCAATAGCACTCTGCAACCAGCATTCTGCCCTGCCTCCATGCTGGATGAGGCATTGGTGTACATTTTGGCCAAAGCGTAATAAGCCACTCACCACGTCAAGGTCGCCTCCATGAGTGGTCCCTAACACTAGTTCCTTCCTGTTATGAGACATGTTCTATTTTTTCCAGAGCCGCAGACCGGAAGATCGGGGACGCGCTCTGGGAATGCCCCATAGAGAATAAATGGGTCCTCAAATTGCGGAACGGATGCGGACCCCTTATACGGACGTATGAATGGACCCTTACTCTTTATTATGCTGTATTACAGGTTATATGCGGTACACCAGACCTGCAGGGTAATGCAATTGTGAGGTCAATGGCAAGCGAGGGTCACTCACAGTTATATATGGAAACCCCTGGGCAGGCATACAGCAGTGAAGGAGAGGCTGGCACAAAAGTCCTCTGGGGCACACTCTGTATTTAGGGACCAAGCTTGATGTTGGTTGAGGTGCCCTGGATGTTGCAGGTGTTTTATGTGCCTGGGGCAAGGTCCCTTTGAGGTACGTGACGCCAGTGCCGGTAACGGTGGCACACCGGTGGAAGGTCTTAATAAGCAAGGAACACAGATGGCAGGGTGAACCAAACTTTGCTTTACTGTAGTAAATTCCACTTTGTACAGTTAGATGGCAACTCAGTTCCACATGTCAAATACACTTCACAAGCAGGTTTCACAATTATGGCAGGTATATGGTGGTTAGGCAAGATACACAGAGGGTAAACATCCACATGCGCAGAATCAGGCTGTACAGACTCCTCGGAGATTAGTGTACACTGTTCCTTTCGAACTCCTGTCTGGCTTTAATCCCAAGGCCCAGATACCTTATTGTAGGCTTTTATCCTTGGTAAATAATCCTCCTTAGGTGCTCATTCTTGCTCCATACCTCTATTCTCTCTGCCCTTCAGCTTACTTGTATCAGCTGGACCTGTTGGCTCTGCTCGACTCGGTGGTAACTACAGGGTTGCTCCCAGGAGGCAACCTCTTCCCCTGGGTTAGATCTTCTGAGCTAACCATGGCTCTCTGGATCAGGAGGTAGACTAGGATCCCTCTACTAGTCTCCTGGTGGCAACTAGAAGCCTGGACTGTCTAGTTGCATGTCAGGAGAAGGCCCTGACTGGTGCCTTACAGCTTGTCTTTGCAGACTCCTGACCTTCAACCCCCTTCCCTGTCTGGGGCCTGACTACTTATACTAGGGGTACTCTAGCTCCCTCTAGCGTCTGGGATGACTAACTACAGGGACTAGGCCTGATAATGCCTATAACAGGGAAACATGGCACAATACAAAAACAATACTTTACAATTTACAAAAATATGCACAATTGGAAATGACACTCCTATACCAAGTGAAGAGAAGTCACGCACATCCCAATTGACCCTCGTGTAGTGCCCACGCTTAGTCCGTGAGGCCACTACATACCCCCACGCTTTAACGTTGCCCGACCTCGGCGCAACATGGAGGGGCCCTGCCCAGCTGGATACTGCACCTGAAAAAGAGACCAAAAAGCAAAGCAGGAAACACATCTACATTTGCAGAAGCATAATATATGCACATATCAGGCAGTTCCAACTGGCTTAGGAACAAGTTCGGAGAAAAGGGGCGTCGTTCTCTTCTCTCAGGATCGTATGAGGGAACAGGGGCGCTGGCCTGGCACAGCGTACATTATGACCAGGATAGTCCATATGTGCAATTGTCCTTAAGAGAAGAGCAGAACACAATAAAATAATTTAAAAGTTCTTGGAGGCTCAAAGAACAATTATGCGTCCGTACCCAGGTTCCTTTCTTATAAATCACAGAGGCTCGCAGGCAGTGGAGTCCATCTCTGGGCACATTTCCTTAAAAACAAAGATCTCAGAGGCTCAGGTACTTTTGAGTCTATCACTGGGCACGTATCCTTGGAGTTCCGTTGCACAATAAAAATGACAGCTAAAAACAAGTGCTGTAATACCCCTGATCAACCTGAAAAGGGGGTTAAGGGTAAAAGGTGCAACAACGGAACAGGCACAACTTGGTGAGTGATAGCAGAAGCAGGCAGGAGGTCCTGGAAACAAACTTGGCTTTGCTGACTTTATTATTTCAGTGGGTGACCACTACCACTGAGCCGTGGGTAAACTGGCAGCAGCAACAAAGGACCAAAAACAAAGGACTCCTGTCCTGAAAGGGTTACCTTTTCAAAAGTCATCCCTTGGCAAAACAAATCAAAGGCCTAGCAGGCTGATTCACAAGGGCCTATCATAATCACCCGGCTCTGCTGGCAAATAAGGTCTGTAGTAGTCCTCTACAGGTGGATGTGCCCACATTACAGTGTTAGGGGGCAGCTGTAGCATGAAAGGACCCCTTATAGGTATCGGCCCCATAGGCCTAGGGGTAAGGACATTTGAGGACCGCACCGGTCCAGGCATAATTATTGTAGGCTGTGGTGGACTTGATACCGCCGCCGCAAGCGGTCCGGTGGGCTGTGGAATGACTGACTCTGCGCAGCAAGTCACAGGGTTAGAGGGCCGTCTTGGGGGCACCGACGGTGCAGAGGTGGTAGAAGGTGGTCTACGGGTGGTGACAGGCACCCTTACCTCGTCTCTCTTAGGCGGCGTCTGGATCCTGGCGGTGGCAATCCTGCGCAGCTCCCGCAACTTTTCTTCCAGACGGACGATCTGGTCACCTATGCTTTCGGTCTCAGAATCGCTGTCCTCCGCTGTCGCCGCCGGCGCAGGTACAGTGCAAGATGCATCGGAAGTGGCCGCTGCAGGCTCCGGTGGCGCATCGGGTCTCCTACCCTTCCGGATATTCTCCAGGGTAACGCGAAGTCCTTTTAGATTCTCCAGGTCTTGGATCGTTTTCTCCCGGCGAGGCAGCTCGGGGGATGGATAGGGACTCACCCATTTCTCCAACACGGTTGGCTGCCAAAATACGTTAGGTCCAATGAAAGAGCCCCGCTCTTGGAATGCGTGATGGGCCGGTTCTGGAGAGCGCTCAGGTTTCCGCTCGCAGCCAGAGTAGTCCTTATCTGCCTCCCAGTCCTCCGGTTCTCTCTTGGGACGGGTAACGGCAGTTGCATATGGGCCTCGCAGGCTCTCGGCAGGGGTAAATTCTACCTCCTCTCCCTCGCGGAGGTTATGCAGATGCTCAGGGAGGTAACCTCTCTTGACAGACCTCCGGTTGACGTATAAGTCTCTGCCAGTAACATAGTCCTGTATGAACCCGTAGCCACGGGTCTTATCGAAGGACAAAACCAACCCCTTTCTCCTTTCCAGGCGGGGTTGGGTATTGGTGTGGCGCTCGTGAATAGACTTGGTCAGTTCTTCATAGTAGATTTTTGTTTTCGTATTCCTCTTTATAACGGCCTCCCGGACCTCTGCCATTAATGCTGACCAGTTGAAAGAGGGCTGAAAGAAGTCTCTCCAGGAGCCGTAGTAGTTCTCTGGTTCTTTCCCCGGTGGCGGGCAGGCGGGTCTCTCCGGTCCCGGAGAGTAGGCCGGTGGAGCCTCTTCTGGCTCTACACCAATATCATCCATGTGTAATAGATCAGGCGCAGACATCTCAGCAGAGCAGTCTTCACTCTGCAACATGCTCGATCCTTCTCTGGAGAGTGACAGGGTGGCGCCAATAAGTTCAGCCAGATCCTCCCATTGCACTGGGAGGCCGCCCCCCAGGTACTCCAGTATGGGGAAGGCGGAGTCCATTCTGACAGATATGCAAATGTCCAGACAGGCGGTGGCGCCTCACCTTGAACCTTTTCCCGCTTTTTCAGCAAAAAGGCGCCAATTTTTACCGCCAATTCAGGATGAAGATGACGCAGTAGTAATTTCAAGCAAGCTCAGCGGCCATCTTTAGCAAAACGCTGTCTATTCACTGACAGCAAGCAGTGGTTTAAGCAAGCAGCAAACAGTCCATAAAACACTATTTTCACACCGCTACTTAGGACAGTTCTTTGGCCCAGCAATTTTGAATAAAACAATTAGGGCTTGGTCACTTTAAGATAATTTTCAGCCCACAGTTTTGTAATCCAACAATGGCGCAGGAATGTCCGTAAATCCTGTTCGTGACGCCAATTTATGCGGTACGCCAGACCTGCAGGGTAATGCGATTGTGAAGTCACGGTCAATGGCAAGCGAGGGTCACTCACAGTTATATATGGAAACCCCTGGGCAGGCATACAGCAGTGAAGGAGAGGCTGGCACAAAAGTCCTCTGGGGCACACTCTGTATTTCGGGACCAAGCTTGATGTTGGTTGAGGTGCCCTGGATGTTGCAGGTGTTTTATGTGCCTGGGGCAAGGTCCCTTTGAGGTACGTGACGCCAGTGCCGGTAACGGTGGCACACCGGTGGAAGGTCTTAATAAGCAAGGAACACAGATGGCAGGGTGAACCAAACTTTGCTTTACTGTAGTAAATTCCACTTTGTACAGTTAGATGGCAACTCAGTTCCACATGTCAAATACACTTCACAAGCAGGTTTCACAATTATGGCAGGTATATGGCGGTTAGGCAAGATACACAGAGGGTAAACATCCACATGCGCAGAATCAGGCTGTTCCTTTCGAACTCCTGTCTGGCTTTAATCCCAAGGCCCAGATACCTTATTGTAGGCTTTTATCCTTGGTAAATAATCCTCCTTAGGTGCTCATTCTTGCTCCATACCTCTATTCTCTCTGCCCTTCAGCTTACTTGTATCAGCTGGACCTGTTGGCTCTGCTCGACTCGGTGGTAACTACAGGGTTGCTCCCAGGAGGCAACCTCTTCCCCTGGGTTAGATCTTCTGAGCTAACCATGGCTCTCTGGATCAGGAGGTAGACTAGGATCCCTCTACTAGTCTCCTGGTGGCAACTAGAAGCCTGGACTGTCTAGTTGCATGTCAGGAGAAGGCCCTGACTGGTGCCTTACAGCTTGTCTTTGCAGACTCCTGACCTTCAACCCCCTTCCCTGTCTGGGGCCTGACTACTTATACTAGGGGTACTCTAGCTCCCTCTAGTGTCTGGGATGACTAACTACAGGGACTAGGCCTGATAATGCCTATAACAGGGAAACATGGCACAATACAAAAACAATACTTTACAATTTACATAAAATATGCACAATTGGAAATGACACTCCTATACCAAGTGAAGAGAAGTCACGCACACCCCAATTGACCCTCGTGTAGTGCCCACGCTTAGTCCGTGAGGCCACTACATATATATATATTGCTCTTAGGCTTGGAATAACCACAGGTGCTATACCACAGATCATCTCAAGTGTTATATGGTAAATGGCCATATCCATAGGCCGTATTTACCTAATAGAGGCCAAAAGAGTGGGCCTCAGGACTTTGTTGGACCTGTGTACTTCAATATACTTTGAGGTATGGAATAGGGCAGAAGACTGGGCTACTATCCAGTAAAAAATGCATACTGCATGGTAGGTTTTTGTTATAATGAGAGTCTATAGGCAACAGATGCCACTGTATGCCTATACAGTGCCATCTGTCACAGGTATATGTCAGGAATGCTCTAGTACTGTGCAAAAGTTTTAGGCAGGTGTGGAGAAAATGCTGTAAAAAAAAATAGAAGAGTGAAGAAGTTTTTTATCAGTTAAGAAATTGCAAAGTGAATAAATACATTGATTACTCTTACCGGTAATCCGTTTTCCATGAGTCCATGACAGAACCTGTAATAGATCCTCCCCCTTCCAGACAGGAAACAGGAACTTCCCAGATCTTTAAAAGGATTCTCCATACTCAATTCCTCAGTTTGTGACAAGATCCATAGGACTGCAAATTTTTATATACAGTGAAACATTAACACATCATACAAAAGCACCTTAACCACTTCGCGACAGAGGTCGGTTTTATCTCTAAATGGACATTCTGGAACGTCCTTTCAGAGATTGCAGCTGCACACTAATCGTGTCAGAGACAGCAGGGCACCCCAGAGAGAAGGCAGGGACCGTTCCTGGGTGTCCCTGCCTTCTAGATCGCTGTATACACAGCACTCATTGAACCCTTTGTATAAAGCTGAGGAAGCGATCTGCTGCTTCCTGTCCCGATCTGGTGGTCATGTGACCGTCAGGGCCGGGAGAGTGCAGGAACGGTTGGGTCTCTCATAGACCACAATCAGCCCTACACTGAGCTATACAGCTCTGTATTCTGCTGTACAGCCCCTCTGGGGGGGTGTATTTTTTCTGTAACTGGGGCTACTATGACAGCCCCAGTTACAGGAGAAATCAATAGTTTAAAAAGAAGTTAAATGTCCCCCAGAGGTCTTGTATGACCTTATGGGGGACACAAAGTGTAAAATAAAATAAATAAAAATAAATAAATAAAGTGTTTTAAAAAAAAAAAAAGTTTCACATAAAAATAAATAATTTCCACCCAAATCTGTTATTTAAAAAAAAAAAATTTAAATAGAAGAAAAAAAATAAAAGACATATTTGGTATCACCGCGTCCACAACGACCGGCTCTAGAATAATATCACATGATCTACTCCATCAGGTGAACACCGTATAAAAATAAATAAATATCACCTCCCAAAAAACATAATGTTAATCAATCAAAAAGTCGTACATACCCCAAAATGGTAGCAATAAAATTTTTACCTCGTCCCGCACGAAATGAGCCCCCACACAAGACCATAGCCAGAAAAAAAATATATATATATATATGGCTCTATGAAAATTGCAACACAAAAACATTATTTTTTTTCTAAAAATGCTCTTATTGTGTAAAATGTAAATAAATAGACATATTTGGTATTGCTGAGTCTGTAACAATTGGCTCTACAAAAATATTACATGATCTACCCCATCAAGTGAACGATATAAAAAAACAAAACAAATAAAAATTATGCCAAAACAGCTTTTTTTAGTCACCTCACAAAAAACAATTAATCAAAAAGTTGTATGTATCCTAAAATGGTAGCAATAAAAACATCACCTTGTCCCGCAAAAAACAAGCCCACACACAAGACTATAGCCAGAAAAAGGAAAAAAATATGGCTCTAAGAAAATGGCAACACAAAAACATTCTTTTATTTATAAGAATGTTTTTATTATGTAAAACATAAAAATAAAAAATAAAAGACATATTTGGTATCGTTGCATCCGTAATGACCGGATCTATAAAAATATCACATGATTTACCCCATCAAATGAAAGGGTGTAAAAAAAAATGATTGAAAAATGACACCAAACAGCTTTTTTCTGTGGCTTCACCTCCCAAAAAATGAGATAAAAACAACCAGAAAGCCAAATGTACCCCAAAATGGTGCCAATAAAAACTACAGCTTGTCCCGCACTGGCCCACAGGGGTACAGGGGAATCCCCCGGTGGGCCCTTGAGCAAGGTGGGCCCCTAGTCTCCCACCCCCTACACAAGTGGCACATAACACAGTAGACTTACTGCACTACATACATACTGTATATTCAATGTACAGCACCTCAACCGGTCTATGTTCATATAAAAAACTTGTTAAATTATTTATTATATTTGAATGTATCCATATGGTGGGCCCCCAAAATAAATTTTACTGGTGGGCCCTAGGTACCCCAGTCCGACACTGGTCCCGCACAAAATAAGCCCTCATGCAGCTCATTCAACAAAAAATAAAAAATAAAGTTATCTTAAAAGCCATGACAGAAAATTCCATGTTAGAAAATCTAGATGCCGCTCCTTCCCCTCTTACCCTCCAGGAGTACCATGCCGGGTACGGAGTGTTGCTCCTGTCTTTCAGTGCGCTGTGGTGTCTCCCCTTCATGTCGATCGTACACAAAAGGGGAATCTGGAAGGAAAATTGGCTGTTCTCCCGAACTTGCCACACTGCTGCTTCTGCTGCTTTTTCCCCTCCATGATGGCTGGCCGGCATCCTCTTTTTACAGGCCGCGCACCACCCACCATGTTTCCTTGGCCCCTCCCCTTCCCTGTCCAGCGTGCACGCCGTAAACAGGGCCTGCAAGAACACGCCGCACTGGCGAACCAGGAGAGGATGCATCCCCCTTTCCCCACCGGAAGTTCGCCCAGCCACAGGTATAAAGGGAACGAGGTGGCCGTCAGGGATCCCCCCATGGCAAAAGGGGACAAAAAAACCGGACTTCCATAGTGGCTCCTAGTGAAGTCTTACGCCATACCACTTGGAACCGAAACAGAGTTCGGGAAAAGGTTTTTAACAGTAGAAATTAATTTTTGAAGTTGTTACCATTCGCAAAGTAATAACTTCGGCTCATTGGAGCCAATACATTCTAATACTGTACGGAGCTCGCGCCATACAGTATTCAAACAAAGTTTTGTTTCATCTGAAGTCGATTCGCTCATCCCTAGAAGACAGGCTTAACCCCTTCCCGACCTTTGACGTACTGTTACGTCATGGGAACCACTGAGTTCCCGCAATTTGACGTAATAGTACGTCATAGTGAACGCGCGGGCACCGGAGCGGTGCGCGCGCGATCACTGCAGGGGCCCGGCAGTCCGTGGTAGCCAGGCCCCTGCTGTATCCACCGGCATTGCTGTAAAAGCCGATGCCGGTGGATTAACCCTTTCTATGCCGCGGTCCGAGCTGACCGCGACATAGAAGAGGTTTGTGTCGGGTGAGGGAGAGCATCGAGTCCCCGCGCTGCTGTGGCGAGGACTCGATGCGACACAAGGCAGCACGATGCCGTGCAGAGGCTGCCCAATGCCTTGCACGGCATCGGGAACTGCCTTCTACGGGAGCCGAGGAGATCCAGCCTCAGGCTGGGTCTCCTAGGCAACCTGTTTGTGTATGACTCAGTGTTATACACTAACAGGCAATGCATTACAATACAGATGCATTGTAATGCATTGCAGAGGGGATCAGACCCCCAAAAGTGAATGTCATAAATAAAGTAAAAAAAGTAAAAAAAGTGTTTAATAAAATTAATAAAGTAATAAAATTAATAAAGTAAAAAAAGAAAAAAAAGCCCCTTTCCCCTTATTTTATAATAAAAAACAGAAAAAAAAACAACAACACATATTAGGTATCGCCGCGTCTATAAATATATCACATGATTCACCCTGTCCGATAAACACCATTAAAAAAATAAAATAAAAACAGTGTAAAAAAAAGCATGTTTTGTCACCTTACATCACAAAAAGTGCAACACCAAGCGATCAAAAAGGCGTATGCCCCCCAAAATGGTATCAATAAAACAGTCACCTCATCCCGCAAAAAATGAGCCCATACCTAAGACAATCGCCCAAAAAATAAAAAAACTATAGCTCTCAGAACATGGAGACACTAAAACATAATTTTTTTTGTTTCAAAACTGCTATTGTGCTAAAGTGAAATGCATAAAAAAAAAAAAAATAATGATAAATACACATATTAGGTATCGCCACGTCCGTAACAACCAGCTCTATACAAATATTACATGACCTAACCACTCAGGTGAACAACGTAAAAAATAAAATAAAATAAAACGGAGTAAAAAAGCCATTTTGTCACATTACATCACAAAAATTGTACCAATCAGACCGTCACCTCATCCTGCAAAAAATGAGACCTTACCTAAGAGAATTGGTCAAAAAATAAAAAAGCTATGGCTCTCAGACTATGGAGACACTAAAATATGATTGTTTTTTGCTTCAAAACTGCTATTATTGTGCTAAAGTGAAAAAAAAAAGTATACATATTAGGTATCGCTACGTCCGTAACAAACAGCTAAATATAAAAATAAAAAAAAGTGTAAAAAAAAGCCATTTTTGCCACATTACATCACAAAAATTGCAACAGCAAGTGATCAAAAAGGCATATGCCCCCCAAAATAGTACCAATCAGACCGTAACCTCACCCCACAAAAAATGAGACCCTACCTGAGAGAATCGGTCAAAAAAAAAAAAGTTATGGCTCTCAGACTATGAGAAATATAAATCAAAAAATGCACCAACGGATATGCCACTGACTATACTGGCTAGTCATAAATACAGATATTAAAAGCTGAGACTTTCGCCAATATATTCCTGTCAGGAAAATATCGGAGCCCTTCATGCACCACGTCACGGTCACTCAGCATTGCAAAGGGTCCTACCACTATGCTAACTATGGTGTGAACAAGGTCTGAAGGTGATGTAATCCAGCTCACAGCCAGGCTTCCACACAAACGCCTAGCAGGACAACTAGTACAATGTGAACAAAGCCAGACTGCAAGCCACACCCATATCAGACCCTGTGATGGAAGTCACCAGGTGCAAAAGAGTGTTTAAATGCCAGGTGAAGGCACATACACTACATATAAAACAAGACAAAAACACAAAAATATAGTGGCAATACTGGAGGAGCTGCTCAACCCCTAACACTGTAGCGTGTTTTTCATTGGGGGAGCAGCCCCACCGCATGTGGACCGCAGCGAACGACTATCCCCAGCAAAAAATGCATACGGTGGAGGATGTCGGCGCGGTCCACATGCACCACAAGAGCATCCTACACAAAACGGAGCATTGTGCGGATGTAAATACAATCATATAAATCAAAAAATGCACCAACGGTTATGCCACTGACTATACTGGCTAGTCATAAATACAGATATTAAAAGCTGAGACTTTCGCCAATATATTCCTGTCAGGAAAATATCGGAGCCCTTCAAATGCATATCCGTTGGTGCATTTTTTGATTTATATGATTGTATTTACATCCGCACAATGCTCCGTTTTGTGTAGGATGCTCTTGTGGTGCATGTGGACCGCGCCGACATCCTCCACCGTATGCATTTTTTGCTGGGGATAGTCGTTCGCTGCGGTCCACATGCGGTGGGGCTGCTCCCCCAATGAAAAACACGCTACAGTGTTAGGGGTTGAGCAGCTCCTCCAGTATTGCCACTATATTTTTGTGTTTTTGTCTTGTTTTATATGTAGTGTATGTGCCTTCACCTGGCATTTAAACACTCTTTTGCACCTGTTGACCTCCATCACAGGGTCTGATATGGGTGTGGCTTGCAGCCTGGCTTTGTTCACATTGCACTAGTTGTCCTGCTAGACGTTTGTGTGGAAGGCTGGCTGTGAGCTGGATTACATCACCTTCAGACCTTGTTCACACCATAGTTAGCGTAGTGGTAGGACCCTTTGCCATGCTGAGTGACCGTGACGTGGTGCATGAAGGGCTCCGATATTTTCCTGACAGGAATATATTGGCGAAAGTCTCAGCTTTTAATATCTGTATTTATGACTAGCCAGTATAGTCAGTGGCATATCCGTTGGTGCATTTTTTGATTTATATGATTGTATTTATATCCGCACAATGCTCCGTTTTGTGTAGGATGCTCTTGTGGTGCATGTGGACCGCGCCGACATCCTTCTCAGACTATGAGACACTAAAATATCATTATTTCGGTTTCAAAAATGCTATTATTGTGTAAAACTTAAATAAATAAGAAAAAGTATACATATTAGGTATTGCCACGTGCGTAACGATCTGCTCTATAAAAAAGTCACATGACCTAATCCCTCAGGTAAACGCTGTAAAAATAAAATTAAAAAACGGTGCCAAAACATCCATTTTTTTGTTAACTTGCCTCACAAAAAACATAATATAGAGCAATAAAAAAATCATATGTACCCCAAAATAGTACCAATAAAACTGGCACCTTATCCTGTAGTTTTCAAAATGTGGTCACTTTTTTGAGTTTCTACTGTAGGGGTGCTTCAAATGGGACATGGCATCTAAAAACCAGTTCAGCTAAATTTGCCTTCCAAAAACCATATGGCGTTTCTTTCCTTCTACGCCCTGCCGTGTGCCCGTAAAGCAGTTTACGATCACATGTGGGGTGTTTCTGTAAACCGCAGAATCAGGGTAATAAATTATTATTTTTTTTTTCAAATATCTTTTTATTAAATTTAAGAGATTCCATACAATGACAAGCAAATTACACATATCAGGCAATTCGAAGGAATAACATTATCCTTCTTTCATCATTGCATTACATCAACCAAAGTATAGTAGAAATCAAATCATAACAGTACATTCGGAATCTCCTTTTCAATTTTCTCCCCCCCCCCCCCCCCATTAAGATAGTATATCCCCTGATCTCCTCTCCCCCTCCCCCCAACCCATCTGATGAAGATCTGTTGTCCTGGAAATATCCCTAGGAAGTTCTATCATTACTACCCCTTGCGATCACATAAATGATTGGCCTCTATAGGAGTCTGAAAGTGACATCTGGAACTTATCTGGTTACTTGCAATGGACCTAGACCTCCCCTTAATTCTTCTTTTAGATACCATGCTGTCAGTCTGAATGGGCTCATAATTTTCATGAACTCTGTGCTTGGAACGTATGACAAAATATACAGTTTCCATGTCTGAAATAAACGTTGTCCAAGCACCTCTTTGCAGTTTAATGCCTCCAGCCATTCCAAATGGAATAAGTTACCCATTTGGGCTACCACTATTGCAGTAGTGGGGACCTCGGTTGATAGCCAAAACTGGAGTAAACACCTTTTAGCAACCATAAATAGTTTGTGACCCACCAAAGGTATTTTAGAAAGATCATCTTCCTTTTTTCCTAAGATTTGGGCATCTGAATGATTCTTAGCTTCACAATGCAATATTGCTGCCGATGGCGTGACAGCAGCACGTATTTTGCTAATCTTCCTCAATATTTGGCCGATTTCTTTCCAGTACCCACCTAACTTTGAGCATTTCCACAAACCATGGTATAGATTTGTTTTGGGGGTGTCGCACTTAGGGCAAGCTGTAAGTCTCCCTGGACTAGACAGAGAACTAGGGATATCAAATCCATATATAGAATGGTGCAGAATTTTGACATGTGTTTCTCTCCATGTTTCATTTATTATGGCCTTGCGCATTGCTGATATCCCTGACCAAATTGTTTCATGAATCTCCTCCACCTCTAATTCTTTGGCCCATTTTTTAAAGATTTCTTTGGGATCTTTAGTTCTCCATCTATCCCTCAACACATGATGTAACATTGACAATGACCTCTTCGTTTTAACACTGATAAACGCATCAAAATCATTGGGCTTCCATTCCATTGACAAGTCCCTAGATAGAGACCTGCAATGACCTATAACTTGAGAATACTGCATGAACGAGGAACATCCTAATGCCAATTTACTCCTTAATTCCTGCAACGTTGCCCATCTCCCCTCGGACTCGTGAAACAAATCCCTTATCTTATTCAGCCCCTTAAGGGCCCATTCTTTGAAAAATGCATTTTCATTACCAGACCGAAATGATGGGTTCCCTCGTAAAGGTAAGTGTTTGGATATCTGGTATGGGAGATGGAAATGGGTTCTAAGGGCTTTCCAGGCTATCATCGTGTCCCTTATTATGAGAGAGGATTTAACATGACCCGGTAAGTTGGGCCTCTTGGCATGTAGTAAAGCAACCAGATTCCAGGGCCGCACCAATTCCCGCTCCAGGGTTAAGTTTGAATAGTAACTCGTCCCATTAACCCAGTCTAAGATGTGCCTGCTTAAACACGTTAAGTTGTAGCCCCTGATATCCGGAAAGTTCAACCCTCCTTCCTCCTTTCTTAGCTTTAATTTGTCCAGCGAAATTCTAGGCCTTTTCCCCTGCCATAGAAAGCGAATGAATCTACTTTCTAGTAATTGAATATCTGCGTGTCGAATAAGAAGTGGGATAGTCTGAAGTGGATACAAAAGCTTGGACACACTCATCATTTTAATGAGATGGCATCTACCCTGCCAACATGAATGCCCAGATACTTAATACTCCCTTTCGCTTTTGTTATATTCACGTGCTTTGGGATCTGATATCCCCCCGCATCACTCTGGGATAAGGCCAACATCTCGCATTTTGACGCATTCAATCTATACCCCGAATAGGAGCCAAAGTGATTCAGAGCCTGAAAAATATTATCTATGTGTTTTCTAGGATTGGCTATGAATAGCATTATGTCATCCGCGAATGATGCGACCTTCAGTTGCCTATTTCCAATCTTTATTCCTTCGTATAGATCTGACTGACTTAAAAACCTAGCTAGTGGTTCAATGGAAAGGTTAAACAACAGGGGTGATAAGGGGCACCCCTGGCGTGTCCCTTTTTGGAGATAGAAGGGCTTGGACAAGAAACCTGGAGTAGATATCCGTGCCCTCGGTAATCTATATAATTGTGTGAGGAAAACCCTAAACGCCCCCGAGAACCCCATCCTATCCAACACTGCCTCCAGCCATGCCCATCTCACATTATCAAAAGCCTTTTCAGCATCTAAGGTGAGCATGGCTGGAGCTTCCCCCGGTCGCGGTCGATGGCGCACTCTATCCAGGACCGTCAATACCGTACGAAGGTTTGTTACCGCTGAACGACCCTGTACAAATCCTACCTGTTCCTTACCAATGAGTGATGGTAACATAACCGCCAAACGGTCTGCAATAATCTTTGATAGGATTTTGGTATCCACATTGATTAAGGAGATCGGTCTGTAGGACCCTGGTGACAAAAGGTCTTTACCCGGCTTGGGAAGTAACTTAATATAAGAGGTGTTTTCCTGATCTGGGGATGCTTTACCCTGCAGTACATTATTGTACCATTGTAGTAAGATCGGTGATACCTGACCTAATAATGTTTTATAGTATTCCCCCGGGTACCCATCTGGGCCCGGTGCTTTAGCATTGCTCAATTTCTTGATGACAGATTGAAGTTCTTCAAGACCTATCTCTCTATTAAGAAGTTGTAATTGTTCCGTATTAAGACATGGTAATTTAACCTTTTCCAAAAGAGAACCCTTAAGATCTGGTTTAGTAGCATCCTGATATAACTTCTCATAATATTCACCTAACATTGAATTAATCCTAGAAGGGTCAGTGACTACTTGTCCTTTTTGCTCCTTAAGACCAGTTATGAACTGAGGGGCTCGTCTGCCTTTAGCAAGATTAGCCATAAGGCGCCCAGATTTATTACCAAACTTGTGCAACGTTGCCGTCAGCCTAGTATTATTTAGTATCTCCCTGTTTTTTCATTAGCTTCAAAGGCTCCCCTAGCATCTATCCACTTTTGTCTATTGAGGGCTGTGGAATTCCTCCTGTACTCCTGGTAGGATTCTCTCACTAATAAACTTGTTTGCTCAAACTTAGCTTGAGATTGTTTCCGAAGCCCAAAAACGTAGCTCATAATTTTCCCCCGTATAACTGCTTTAGAGGCATTCCACAATAACTCAGGAGAATCTATATGAACCTGATTCACCCATGTATTCCTCCCACCATGCAATCAGTTTATTAGTAAATTCTTTGTTTGTTACCAGGTTTGAGGGAAATCTCCACAGGTAGTCGGATCCCTTGGGGTAAGTATCTCTCACTTGTATCCAGATTGGGGAGTGATCTGATATCACCAGGTCGCCAATTGCAGCCTTTTCCACTCTTCTCATCAGGTTAGAGCTGGTCAGTATGTAGTCTATACGTGACCACGAATCTTGCGAGTGAGAATAAAAAGAATAAGATCTCTCATCAGGATGCAATTGGCGCCATGGATCAACCAATACCACCCCCTCCATCAGTCTACCCAATGTTCTGTCATGGTTACTAACAGCTGTCTTTGAGGAGTTACTGCGTTGCCTATCCTCCGCCTCTCTCGCTACCGTATTGAAATCCCCCCCACTATTTTATTCTCACAGGGATCTGTCAGTAACTTGGACTCTAGATCTTTAAAAAAACTTCCCATTGTTTTTGTTGGGGCCATACACATTATAGATGCTATAATGTGTTCCTTGGATCTCAACCTGGATTTGGATAAGACGCCCCCCTTCATCCGAAAAGGATCCTAGAACCTGACAATTTAGATTCTTGTTAATTAGGATTAATACCCCAGCTTTTTTTTCAACCGAGGCCAATCCATATACTTTCCCAACCCACAATTTGTTTATCCTTATGAAATCTTTTGCTGCAAGGTGCGTTTCCTGGAGTAGTACTATATCTGGGTTGGTCTTTTTCAGGTGACGCAGCACCATCCATCTCTTATGGGGTGATCTTAGGCCCTTAACGTTCCAGGAAATGACTTTCATACTCCTAGCCTCCTAAGTGCTATACCAGCTCAAGATCCTTATCTCCTATTTGATTAGAATATACTTCTCTGGGAAATAGAACAACAGATCTTCAGCAAATAAAACTAGAACCCCTCCCCCCTTTCGAAAATAACTGCAGTACTAGAACGGTGCCAAGGCGCAACCACCCCCCACCAACTGTATATATACCTGTTATTGCATTATAACATAGCTTCTATCTTGTGGCATTAGTGGCCTACACATTCCTATAAGAAATTAGTGGTTTGGTTCTAATGAAACACTTTTTTAAACATATTAAACCTTTTAGCATTCGAGCACTTGATAATTTAACATCATTACCCCACTTGCCCTTATGCCAACATTACATTACAGTCGACTACATCAGGCTTATCCAGAGTCCTCAACTGGCCCGTAGCACTCGGCCTCTTCCCGGAAGCTGTTCTCCGCCTCTACGACCACGATCTCTCTGAGGAAGATGTTTCTCCTCCGGACTACTTGATCGGATCCAACTTTTATAATTACCCCTTCCCCGGTCAGCCAAGTCCCTTGCATCTTCAGCGGTCAGTAGATCTTGCAGGGATTCCGTCGCCACTAAGGGATCACTAAAAACGGCAGAAGTTCCATCCGGCATGGCCACTCTCAACGTAGCCGGGTATTGCAACTGGAACTTGATCTGACAGCGGTACAAAGCTGAGCAAAGCCCACTAAATTCTCTCCGTTGTTTCGCTACTTGAGCAGAATAGTCCGCAAATAACAATATTACCTGCCCCTTAATTCTCAAGGGGCCTCTTCTGGCTCTGTATGCTCTAAGAATCGCCTCTTTATCGCAATAGTCCAGGTACCTCATGATTACTGGACGGGGTCTCTGCGTTGGGTTGTTGCTGCTCCGGCCAGGTGAATTACTTAGGTCTGGTGGCGTTCCGATCCGGTGTGCACGTTCTGCTTTGTGCTTTCCATCCAGCCCTAGGGCCCTTGGTAGGTCAAATTCACATATTTCTTTGAGGGCCTGTGTTTTCACCCCCTCAGGTAAACCCAGGAGCCTCAGATTGTTCCGTCTGGAACGGTTCTCTAAGTCCTCAAGACGGTCTTTCAGTATGATATTGTGATTTTGAAGCTCCTGAATGGCCAAGTTAGACTTAGAGTTTTCCTCCTCTAATGCTGTACATCGCTGTCCTAGATCCACCAGGCACACCTCATGCTGCCCCACAGTCTCATGCAGCTGCTGTAGGGACGCCGCCAGTGTTTTGGAGAGCGTCTCCTTGATATCCGGTGCCAGGTGTCTGGCCACTTCTATTGCCAGTGATTTATAATTTATTCTGGCCCCCTCCGATGTATCACCGAGTGGCGAGTCAGGTAAGGCATCTATGACACTTTCAACCGCGCTCGACGGAGACGCGGGAACCTGGTCCTCCATCTTGCCTGTTGCCTTGCTGTCGGCCTGTGTAGCGCCACTCCGTACTAGCTTTTTACCGCTCCGGAGCAAGTATCTGTCCATGGATCTCTTGCAGGGCAAGCTTGAGAGGTCGGGAACACAAACCCGACTCCCACTCTGCCGGTATACAGCGTCCGGAGCTTGTTATAGGTGAGGGATGGACGGAGCTCACTCACTCCTCGCCTTCCATCTCAGCACCGGAACCGGAAGTCCCCAGGGTAATAAATATTGAGTTTAATTTGGCTGTTAACCCTTGCTTTTCTACTGGAAAAAATGGATTAAAATGTAAAATCTGCCAAAAAAGTGAAATTCTGAATTTCATTTCCATTTTCCATCAATTCTTGTGGAACACCTAAAGCGTTAAGAAAGTTTGTAAAATCAGGTTTGTATACCTTGAGGGGTGTAGTTTCTAGAATGGGGTCATTTTTGGGTGGTTTCTATTATGTAAGCCTTACAAAGTGACTTCAGACCTGAACTGGTCCTTAAAAAGTGGGTCCTTAAAAAGATTTGCTTCCATACTTCTAAAGCTGGTTTCACACGGGCGTTGCGGATTGGGGCCGGATGCGTTCAGAGTGCGTTCAGTGAAACTCGCACTATTTTGCAAGCAAGTTCAGTCAGTTTTGCCTGCGGTTGCATTTAGTTGTTCAGTTTTTTCCGCGCGGGTGCAATGCGTCTTGATGCGTTTTTCACGCGTGTGATAAAAAACTGAATGTTTACAAACAACATCTCTTAGCAACCATCAGTGAGAAACGCATCGCACCTGCACTTGCTTGCGGATGCAATGCGTTTTTCACGCAGCCCAATTCACTTCTATGGGGCCAGGGCTGCGTGAAAAACGCAGAATATAGAACATGCTGCGATTTTCACGCAACGCAGAACTGATGCGTGAAAAACAACGCTCATGTACACAGACCCATTGAAATGAATGGGGCAGGATTCAGTGCGGGTGCTATGCGTTCACGTCAAGCATTGCACCCGCGCGGAAAACTCGCTCGTGTGAAAGGGACCTTAGCCTTCTAACATCCCCAAAAAATAAAATGTCATTTTCAAAATGATCCAAACATGAAGTAGACATATGGGGAATGTAAAGTAATTACTATTTTCGAAGGTATTACTATCTGTTTTTTTTTTAACTTATTTTTACCACTGTCATGAAGTACAATATGTGATGAGAAAACAATCTCAGAATGGCCTGTATAAGTAAAAGTGTTTAAAGTTATCCCCACATAAAGTGACACATGTCAGATTTGCAAAAAATGGCCTGGGCAGGAAGGTGAAAACAGGCCCGGGGTTGAAGGGGTTAAAATCTGCATTTACTTTGGTACAGCTCTGTCCTGGTTCACTGAGCAGAAATATTCTAATTTAAGTTTTTCCTATGTCTATACCCTTTCCACTGAAACTGACATTCCGACTCTTGAGCCATTTCTGGCATCTTCCTCAACTTTTTCTTTTTTTTGGCAGCTGCCACCCAAGCAGAACTAAATAGCACTGTGCAGCACAAAATACTGTCTCCTTCACCACAGTATTCAGCAGTATCACCATCCTGAGGTATCACCGCCCCGGAAGATGGTGATACAGTTGAGTTTAGGAGGACAACCACAGCTATTGGCTAGGTGCATTAGTACCTCATTATGTACCTGGATGGCGACCGTGAAGGGGGCTTGAGCGGTTGCCTGGGCATCAGCCCACCGGGAAACTTCCCTGTATGGTCTATAGCCAGTCTGTCCCTGGCCCAGAGATTTTAGATTCTAGAGAACTATTGCTGATGCATTTATAGGAAGAATCTGGAATGGGCTTGTCCCCAAAATGACTTTTGCAACCTTTCAGTCAGACATATTGTCAAAGTCTGATCAGTGAGGGCCCAGCTATTTGGTTTACACCACTAGGTTCATTAATGGATAAGTGGACAGCCATAGATAGTCAATGATGACTGAATTCAACGGAAATTATTAAGCCCCTTGCAGACGAGCGAGTATTCCGCGCGGGTGCAATGCGTGATGCGAACGCATTGCGCCCGCACTGAATCCGGACCCATTCATTTCAATGGGTCTGTGTACATGAGCGTTGATTTTCACGCATCACTTGCGCGTTGCATTAAAATCGCAGCATGTTCTATATTCTGCGTTTTTCACTCAACGCTGGCCCCATAAAAGTGAATGGAGCTGTGTGAAAAATCGCATCCGCAAGGATAGTTGCTAGGAGATGTTGTTTGTATACCTTCAGTTTTTTATCACGCGCGTGCAAAACGCATTAAATCGCATTGCACCCACGCGATAAAAACTGAACAACTGAACGCGATCGCAGACAAAACTGAATGAACTTGCTTGCGAAATCGCGCATTGTTCACTGAACGCATCCGCAACGCATCCGGACCTAATCCGCTCACGCTCGTCTGCAAGGGGCCTTAGGGAGTGGGGGGGGTGGGGGGCGGTGGAGCAATACATTTTTGGGAGAGCCTCTTTAACCTTTTTTTGGAAATGCCAAAGAAAACTGTGTGTCATTCGTCATGTTCTTGAGTATCCTATGCCCCATATTTACTAACACTGCTGTTGGTAAATTGGGAATATTCAAGCCTGCCAAGGACTGCCCACTTATGGGCGAGACTTACACTCATTTTCAGCCCTCAATAGACCAAATTTGTCAGGACTATCTCTGAAAATTAGGGACAGTTCTTACAAATTCAAGACTGCTGGCAAACATGCACATCGTTGAAGCAGTCAGAGCTTTCTGAGATGGGTCTTGTTCACTAGGCTAAATTTAGTTTTACAAGGCAATTAATTATTCAGGCCTTCCCTGTCATCCCAGCTAAATGCCATAATGAATTCTTTATATCTGAATGTAAGGGTACTTTCACACTAGCGTTTTTGTTTTCCGGTATTGAGTTCCGTTACATGAGCTCAATACCGGAAAAAAAAATGATCAGTTTTATCCTAATGCATTCTGAATGGCCGGAGAAAATACCGCAGCATGCTGCAGTTTTCTCTCCGGCTAAAAATACTGAGCACTTGCCGGAATGCCGGATCCGGCATTAATTTTCATGGAAATGCATTAATGCCGGATCCGGTCCCAAGTGTTCCAGCAAAACGGATCCGGTTTTGCTGTCTGCGCATGCGCAGACCTTTAAAAATGAGAAAAAAATAAATACTGGATCCGTTTTTCCGGATGACAACCGGAAAGACGGATCCGGTATTGCAATGCATTTGTGAGATGGATCCACATCTGGATCAGTCTCACAAATGCATTCGTTTGCGTCCAGATTGCTGGATCCGGAAGGCAGTTCCGTCGCCGTATGTATGAAAGTACCCCATAATAATTTTTATCATTGATATTGCAGTTTATGATTTTTTTCCTATGTGAGGCATAGAAAGTCATATGAGGAGCTTGAATATGATCTTTCTAAATCAAGGTAGTTTGAAGAGTAGGGTGATTTATTTTTTACAATTCTAATTGCTTTATATTATACAGAACTCCTGGCATTCATGTGAATGGGTCTGAGCTGCAATAAAAGATACAGCCACCACCAAAAGCATGGCGCTGTCCATGGAAAACAAGGGAAAAGCGCCGCAGAGCCTTTAACTCCCTAATGCAAAATGATGTAACTGTACGTCATTTGCGTGTAAGGGAAGTATGGAGAGGACTCACGAGCAGAGCCTGCTCCATACGCGGCAGATGCTGGCTGTGTAATACATTTAAAACCAATATGGGGATCAAAGACAGACTCCAAACACAGTCATTTTACCCCTCAGTTGCCCCTGTCAATAGCACCAGCGGCATCTGGGGGTTAGACAAAAAATCATAGGGTTCAAATTGGTTAATATGGCAGTCTAAGGACTCCTAGGCCTGCCATAGTAAGCTACCAGTTAAGCCCTGTCGGCAGCAGAACTTAGAGAGGACCTTTCACTACAATAAAAAATCGAAACTAAGCATACAGACATGGAGAGCGGCGCCCAGGGATCTCCCTGCACTTACTATTATCCCTGGGCGCCACTCCGTTCTCCCGGTATAGGCTCCGGTATCTTCAGATTTTCGGCTCAACTGGGAGGAGCCTGCCGGCGTCTCCTTCTCCCAGGCTGGAGCGCTGGCCAATCGCAGCCCTCAGCTCATAGCCTGAGAGAAAAAAAACCTCAGGCTATGAGCTGAGGGCTTGGAATCATCTTATTGGCCTTGGCAGCAGCTGCCTGACACTATTTTTTGCAGCTTAGTTTGCTGTTTATTAAAATTCCTAGATCCTTTTCCATGTCAGTGTTACCGAGTGTCATTTAGTATGTACGGGTGACTTGCATTATTCCTTCCCATGTGCATAACCTTACATTTGTCAGTGTTAAACCTCATCTGCCACTTTTCTGCCCAAGCATCCAATCTATCCAGATCCCTCTGTAGTAGTATACTGTCCTCTTCAGTGTAAATTACTTTACACAGTTTAGTGTCATCTGCGAAAATTGATACTTTACTATGCAAGCCTTCTACAAGATCATTAATAAATATATTGAAGAGAATAGGGCCCAATACTGACCCCTGAGGTACCCCACTAGTGACAGTGACCCAATCTGAGTGTGTACCGTTAATAACCACCCTCTGTTTTCTATCATTGAGCCAGTTACTTACCCACATACAGACGTTTTCTCCCTCACGAAGCCATGCTGATATGGCGTTATTTGCTTATTTCCGTTGAGATGCTCTAAGATAGCATCTCTCAGAAAACCTTCAAACAGTTTACCCACAACAGATGTTAAACTTACCGGCCTATAGTTTCCAGGCTCTGTTTTTGGACCCTTTTTGAAGATTGGCACCACATTTGCCATGCGCCAGTCCTGTGGAACATTCCCTGTCAGTATAGAGTCCGCAAATATCAGAAATAAGGGTCTGGCTATGACATTACTTAATTCCCTTAGGATACGGGGGTGTATGCCATCCGGTCCTGGCGATTTGTCTATTTTAATCTTTTTAAGTCGCTGATGTACTTCTTCCTGGGTCAGACAGGACACTTTTAATGGGGAATTTTTTTTTTACATTCTGCATGTCATCTGACAGTTTATTTTCCTCAGTGAATATACTAGAGAAAAAAATATTTAACAGTTTTGCTTTCTCCTCGTCGCTCTCTGCGACTCTCCCCTCATTACTCTTTAAAGGGCCGACACCTTCAGATATACTTTTTAACATTTATATAATTGAAGAACATTTTAGGGTTAGTTTTACTCTCTTTGGCAATTAATCTCTCGGTCTCTAGTTTGGCCGCTTTTATTTGTTTTTTACATGTTCTATTTTTTTCCTTATAGTTTTTAAGTGCTTCCGTGCTACCCTCCTGTTTTAGTGATTTATATGCTTTTTTTGTCATTTATTGCTTTCTTTACAGTTCTATTTATCCACATTGGTTTCTTTTTGTTCCTTAACCTTTTATTCCCATACGGTATGTACCACTCACAATGAGATTTTCGGATGTTTTTAAAGATATCCCATTTTGTGGCTGTATTTTTATTTTTGAGGACTTTGTCCCAGTTAGTTAGGCCTATGGCCTCTCTTAGTTGGCTAAATTTAGCTTTTTTGAAGTTTGGTATTTTTGTTCCTCCCTGTAGAAACGCTCTTTTGAATGATAATTGGAAGGTTATTACTTTATGGTCACTATTTCCCAGGTTTCCACCAACCTGCACGTCTGTTGTTCTGTCAGGCCTATTGGTTAATACTAAGTCCAGTATGGCCGTCCCTCTAGTCGGGTCCTGAACCAATTGGAAGAGGTAATTGTGTTTGGTTATTGCCAAGAACCTGTTTCCCTTATGAGATATACAAGATTCAGTTTCCCAGTCTATATCTCGGTAGTTGAAGTCCCCCATAATAACCACCTCGTTATGATTTGCCGCCTTGTCTATCTCGTTTAGTAGTAGATTTTCTGTGGACTCTGGTATATTAGGTAGTTTATAGTAAACTCCTATTAGTAATTTATGGTTGTTTTTAGCTCCCTGTATCTCTACCCACAGTAACTCCACATGTTCATGTCCCTCACTTATATCTTCACGGAGTGTGGGCTTTAGACAAGATTTTACATAAAGGCAAACCCCTCCCCCTCTCCGGTTTTGACGATCCTTTCTAAACAGACTGTAACCTTGAACATTAACTGCCCAGTCATAGCTATCATCCAGCCATGTCTCAGTTATTCCCACATAACTATATTTATTATGCTTGGTGGACGTCGTAATGAAAAAAAAAATATAAAAATGGACCATTTGCTATTTTTGATCATATCTCCGCCCCCCCACAATTAAATAAAAAGTTGTATATACCCTAAAATGGTGCCAAGGAAATCTACAGCTCCCCCCACCTAAAAATAAAACATGCCCTCACTCAGCTCTGTAGATGGAAACATGGAAAAGTTGTGTGAAAAGTTATACAAAGAAAATATGTTTTATTTTTTTTTTAGTAGTAAAATAATAAAAACATTATATGTATCTGGTAGTGAGTTAAACCTACTAACCAGCAGAATACTGTATTTTCTGAACCATTAGACTCACTGGAGGAGGAAAAAAAAAATTTTTACATTTTTTTTTATCAGACCTCAGATTAGACCCTCAACCTTCATCAGACCTCAGATCAGACCCCCAATCTTCATCAGACCTTCAATTGGGCCTCAGATCAGACCCTCAATCTTCATCAGACCTTCGATCAGACTCCCAATCTTAATCAGACCTCAGACTAGACCACCAATCTCCCTCAGACCTCAGATCAGACCCCCAATCTTCATTAGACCTTCAATCGAGCCTCAGATCAGACCCTCAATCTTCATCAGACCTTCGATCAGACTCCAAATCTCCCTCAGACCCCCAATCTTCATAAGGCCACAAATCAGACCCCCAATCTTCATCAGACCACAAATCAGACCCCCAATCTTCATCAGACCACAAAGCAGACCCCCAATCTTCATCAGACTTTAGATAAGACAAAGAAAAATAGATAAAATAACTTACCCCTTCTGCTCCAGACAGAGCAGCCACTCTGGAGATCCAGTGCGCTTCTCCAGCAGCGCTGCACTGTGACCTGGCGTCGCACAAAAAAAAATGAAAATGACAGTGCATGTTTACACTCCTATGTCCTGATGCTGTACGCTGTTTAAACACAACGCAGCACCCAGAGAAGACCAGGGAGCGGTGAGTAAAGCTAGCACCTACTATATTCACTGCTCCCTGAACCTACTGTAGAAATAGGCTCTTCCATAATAGATGTGCTCATTAGTATTCGCATTGTGGTGGAAAAACTGCATCTATAGGTAGAGAAATAAGGTAATGTCATTTTCAGTGCACAGTGAATGTTGTAAAAACAAAACACCCCATGAACAATTTTTTCCTATTTTGCAATACAATATTTGGTAAATTAAATGGGGTTATTAAAAATACAACTTGTGCAAAAAATAAGCCGTCAGCAGCTATGGGAGTAAAAATGTGAAAAGTCATGGCTCTTGGACAGGAGAAAAAAAAAGAAAAATGAAAACATTTAAATAGGCTTTGTCCTTTAAAGGAATATTCAGTTGATTGGTAGTGGTGTAATCAATCAGTCTCCCACCTATGTGATATGTGATATTGGTGGTCCATTATTATTTTTTCTTTAGAATCCCTTTAAATCCCAGTGCGTTCAGAAGGCCTTTATTGCAGGGAGTGTTAATGAACAACTTGATTTTACATTGACCTTTTTATACTCTGTAAGAACAGATATTTTATTGTAAGAAGCCAGCCGGCAGGATGGAAGTATTAAGACAGACCTCAATCCTATTTTCAAACATGACCTCAGACACAAGATGGAAGAACTGCAAGGATGCAGCCAACAAATCATTACTTGTCTTACATCATCTATTCTGTATTGAATGGCAATGACACTTTTGTGCTGGAGACAAATGAGATCCAAGGAGGAAGCCACGCCGTCTGCCTTCTAATGAAAATCAGAGAGTGACTGTCACGGATGGTGTTGCAGAAAACTAGAAGTCACAAATAAAGATCCAACTGACTTGATCCCAAACTAAGGAACATATGGGTGAGCCCTACAAAAAGCCCTAGAGTTCTCCCTGACTGCTCAGCCCATGCAAAGATCTTAATGATAGAAAGTTGCATGCCCCCGTACCTAGACTGAGTAACACCTGAAAACCCTATAATAGTGAGGGGACACGACCACCGGCTCCCTGCACTCAATACGGAGGGAGTCAGGGTCACCTAGAATCAAGCCAACAGTGAAACACAAATAAAGGAATAGACTTATCTGAGGAACCAGCAGTTGAAGCATTTAGCAGTGAGCACCATCCAGGAAGTGGTATAAACCGCAAAGTGAAGCAGTATGGGAGGGGATATAAAGGGAGGCGATCACTGCTAATAGATGACAGCTGGGAGAGGGAGGAGAGATGACAAAACGAAACCAAAACAAAATAACATCATGCAGGAGGTACTGAAGAACGTCTGTCAGAACTTCTCAGAGATCTGGCGGTGACAGTACCCCTCTCTCTACGAGTGGACTCCGGACACTCAGAGCCCACCTTCTCAGGATGGGACCTATGGAAAGCCCTGATAAGACGAGTGGCCTTAATGTCCGCCACTGGGACCCACATCCTCTCCTCAGGACCATAACCCTCCCAATGAACGAGGTACTGGAGAGAACCGCGAATAATACGAGAATCCACAATCCTAGAGACCTGAAATTCAAGATTACCATCAACCAAAATCGGAGGAGGCGGCAAAGAGGAGGGTACAGTGGGTTGGACATAAGGTTTTAATAGGGACTTGTGAAAAACATTATGGATCTTCCAAGTCTGAGGAAGATCAAGACGGAAAGCAACGGGATTGATGACGGACAAGATCTTGTAAGGCCCAATAAACTTAGGACCCAACTTCCAGGAGGGAACCTTCAGTTTAATATTCTTTGTAGACAACCACACCAGATCACCCACATTCAGGTCCGGACCAGGCACACGTCTCTTTTCCGCCACACGCTTATATCTCTCACTCATGCTCTTTAGATTACCCTGAATCTTTTGCCAAATAGATGACAAAGACGAGGAAAATGGTGACTTATCAGAGGACTCCTGGCGACGGCTATTTAAAGCAAACTCAGCAAGGGACAAAAAAGAACACTAATCCTCCTGATTTTCTGTCACAAAACAGCGCAGATATGTCTCCAGATTCTGATTGACGCGCTCGGTCTGGCCATTCGACTGCGGGTGAAAAGCAGAAGAGAATGACAACCGACCCCCAAGCGAGAACAGAAAGGCTTCCATAATCTGGAAACAAACTGTGTGCCCCTATCAGAGACTATGTCTGAAGGGATGCCATGCAATTTGACAATGTGGTCAACAAATGCTTGCGCCAGCGTTTTAGCATTGGGTAACCCAGGAAAAGGAATGAAATGTGGCATTTTGCTAAAACGGTCCACCACCACCAGAATCACAGTCTTCCCCGAGGAACGAGGCAGGTCCGTAATGAAGTCCATGGACAAATGTGTCCATGGGCAGGAAGGAATGGGTAACGGGAGGAGAGGACCCGATGGCCGTGAATGAGGGACCTTGGCACGAGCGCAGGTCTCGCAGGCTGCCACAAAACCCTCAACCGTCTTACGAAGAGCCGGCCACCAGAGCAATGAGATCCACTGTGGCTCTACCCCCCGGGTGCCCAGCAAGGACAGTATCGTGGTGCTCCTTAGAAACCTTGTGTCGTAAAGCGAGAGGCACAAACAACCTCCCAGGGGGTCAAAGATCAAGAGCCTCTGCCTGGGCTGCCTGAACCTCTGCCTCCAATTCAGGATAAAGAGCAGAGACGAACACCCCTTCAGCCAAAATGGGACCCGGGTCTTCAAAGTTTCCCCCTCCCGGAAAACAACGTGACAGGGCATCAGCCTTCACATTCTTAACCCCAGGTCGGAACGTGACAACAAAATTAAACCTTGAAAAGAACAAAGACCATCTGGCCTGTCTCGGGTTCAGACGCTTGGCTGACTCCAAGTAGGCCAGATTCTTATGGTCGGTAAACACGGTAATAGGGTGTCTGGCTCCCTCTAGCCAACGGCGCCATTCTTTAAAAGCTAACTTGATGGCCAACAACTCCCTATCTCCCAGTTTCTTCGAGAAAAAGGCACACGGTCGCCATTTGGCAGGAGAGGGACCCTGAGACAAGACCGCACCCCCACCCACCTCAGAAGCGTCCACCTCAACAATGAAGGGCAGAGAGACATCAGGTTGTACCAAGATGGGAGCGGAAGCAAAACTCTTTGATACTAGAAAAGGCCTTACACGCATCTACCGACCAGGAGGAAAAAATCGACCCCCTTTTTAGTCATGTCAGTGAGTGGCTTAACAGAGGAATAATTCAAAATGAACTTCCTGTAATGATTGGCAAAACCCAAAAAACGCATCAGCGCCTTCTGATTCTCAGGAAGCTCCCAATCAAGCACAGCGCGGACCTTCTCAGGGTCCATGCGAAAACCAGAAGCGGAGAGAAGAAAACCCAGAAATTGAATTTCTGGAACCGTAAACACACATTTTTCCCGTTTAGCGTACAATTTATTCTCCCGCAGAATGAGCAAGACCTGACGTAGGTGGTCCCTATGAGTTTTGAAATCAGGAGAAAAAAATCTAAATGTCATCCAGATACACTAGTACAAATTTCCCCATTAAATGATAAAAAATGCTGTTCACAAAATGTTGGAAGACGGCTGGAGCATTCATCAAACCAAGAGGCATAACCAAATTCTCGAAATGGCCCTCAGGGGTATTGAAGGCCGTCCTCCATTCGTCCCCTTTCCTGACCCTGACCAGGTTGTATGCCCCTCTTAAATCCAACTTAGAAAAAACTTTAGCCCCAACAATCTGGTTAAACAGGTCCGGGATCAGAGGAAGCGGATAAGGGTCACGAATTGTGATACTGTTCAGCTCCCTGAAATCCAGACATTGTCTTAAAGAACCATCTTTTTTCTTAACAAAAAAACAGCGGCCACAGGTGACTTCGAGGGTCGGTTGTGTCCCTTTCTCAGGCTCTCAGAGATATAAGTACGCATAGCGACCCTTTCAGGTTGAGAGAGATTGTATAAACGAGATTTAGGCAGCTTGGCGCCTGGGATGAGATTAATAGGGCAATCGTACTCCCGGTTAGGGGGCAGCTCCTGGACACCACTCTCTGAAAACACATCCGAAAATTCAGAGAGAAAAGATGGTACAGTCTTAGTAGAAACCTCTGAAAGAGACGTCGAGAGGCAATTCTCTCTGCAAAAGTCACTCCAACCATTTTTTTGCCTCGCTTGCCAATCAATGGTGGGGTTATGTTTAGTGAGCCAGGGTAGCCCCAACACTAGAGAAGTAGGTAATCCGCTTAGGACGAAACATGACACATCCTCAACATGAGCATCAACCACAGTCAAATGGATATTGTGAACGATTTTTGAGAAAGTGGAGCGGAATCGATAGCAAAAACAGGTATATCCTTTCCCAAAGTGCATACCTGGAAACCATGTGTTATAGCAAATTGATTATCAATGAGATTGACCGCTGCTCCACTATCTACAAAAATCTCACAAACAATGTTCTTGCTCTCTAGCGCCACCCTGGCAGGTAGGACAAAACGGGAACTACAAGCAAATGGAAAACCTTCAATTTCCGCATCAACCTTGCCAATAGTAACAGATAGAACGTTTTTAGAGGACTTTTTTCTTTTTGTTTCTTTATTACCCTCAAAAAAACTCCCTGGATCTCCTAGAGGGACAAACATTTGCCAAATGATTTATACCTCCACAACAGAAACAAACCCTCCACTGAGAGCTAAATCCTTTATTATTAGAGGCAAGCAAACCCAGCTGCATGGGCTCCGACTCAGAGGGGATTGAGAGAGACTGAGGCCCCTGCGCACTGAATGAGACCGCCCCACTGTCCTTGGACTGAATATGACAGGAAGGAGTGATCTCTCCTCTCTCTCTAAGACGCCTGTCAATACGAACAGCCCGAGACATGGCAGACTCCAAGGAGGCAGGTCTCTCATGAAAGGCAAATGCATCTTTTAATCCCTCCGAAAGACCATGGCAAAATTGACTTCGGAGTGCAGCATCATTCCAACCAGTATCAGCTGCCCATCTCCGAAATTCTGAACAGTATATCTCTGCGGACTGTTTACCCTGGCATAAAAGATGCAGTTTAGATTCAGCCAGAGCAATACGATCCGAATCATATATCTGACCCAGGGCTACAAAAAATTCATCCACCGATCGGAAGGGCCGTGCCCCCACCGGTAGCGAAAAAGCCCAAGACTGAGCATTATCCCTGAGCAGCAAGATGATGATCCCCACCCTCTGCTCCTCATCACCAGAGGAATGAGGAAGTAGGCGAAAATGGAGTTTGCAAGCCTCTTTAAAACTAACAAAATTCTCACTACGCCCAGAGAACGTATCCGGAAGCGAGATCTTAGGCTCAGAACAAACTCCATGAACGCAAGCAGAACCGGTCACCTGAAACTGAGAGACAGTTTTACTGAGATCTGCTACCTCCAATGAAAGACCCTGCATGCGGTCAATCAAGGCTGAAACCGGATCCATGCTTTAAAACGGTTAAGGCGGTTTATAATGTCACGGATGGTGTTGCAGAAAACTAGAAGTCACAAATAAAGATCCAACTGACTTGATCCCAAACTAAGGAACATATGGGTGAGCCCTACAAAAAGCCTTAGAGCTCTCCCTGATTGCTCAGCCCATGCAAAGATCTTAATGATAGAAAGTTGCATGCCCCCGTACCTAGACTGAGTAACACCTGAAAACCCTATAATAGTGAGGGGACACGACCACCGGCTCCCTGCACTCAATATGGAGGGAGTCAGGGTCACCTAGAATCAAGACAACAGGAAAACACAAAAAAAGGAATAGACTTATCTGAGGAACCAGCAGTTGAAGCATTTAGCAGTGAGCACCATCCAGGAAGTGGTATAAACCGCAAAGTGAAGCAGTATGGGAGGGGATATAAAGGGAGGCGATCACTGCTAATAGATGACAGCTGGGAGAGGGAGGAGAGATGACAAAACGAAACCAAAACAAAAGGACATCATGCAGGAGGTACTGAAGAACGTCTGTCAGAACTTCTCAGAGATCTGGCGGTGACAGTGATGCTCTCTCATCAGACATGAATCTCCATCTTTGCCAATCTGGAGGACCATATTCATTGTCACAGATCAGAGGATGTGAACCCACTGTGCCACTGACTGGCTATGCTCTGGAGGGGCGTGTCTAAGCAACCCCCTGGTATTCACTAGAGCTTCAGATGGTGAGGATGGACTTGAGCCGTTAGGGTAGTTGCCAGGGGGTACTCCAGAGAAACCACCAAGTCAGTGGCAGCTGGTCCAGGCAGACCAGGGAGTATCTGAGCAGGTACCTGAAGTATAAGCAGAGACGTAACCAGGACCAACGGTGCAAGACCGAAGGATGAGGCAGAGGCATCGTCAGACAGGCAGGAGGTCAGGGCAGGTGGCACAGGTCAGGCAATCCGGATAGGCAACAGGAGAATCAAAGCAGGCAGGCAGGGATGAGACAACAAGCAGAGTCCAGGAACGAAGTACAAGATCAGAAGCACCAGTGGTTATCAGGCTCTTTAGCAAACACTAGGACCTTGACACTGTGAGGCATCTGGGAAAAAGGCTGAACCACTTAAATACCTGCAGGAGAGCCAGGATTGGTCAGCAAGATCACCTAACCTAACCCAGCCCGCCCACGAAGTGATGCGTGCCGCCCCTGGAGCAGAGTAACATGACACCCGCCAAACTCAGCCTGTGTCCAGGGCTGAAAAGAAGCTGTGGAGCAGAATTCTCAGAAGCAATATCACTTATACAAACTGAGTGTCCCAGACTGCAGCAGCAATCGGGGGAACAGTGGCGCACCGCAGCCGCTGTTACATTCACCAACATCGAATTGTGACATGTTGCATTGTCTTGCTGGAGAAACCCTTCCCCCCAAGGGATGACAATCAGCATGTATGGGTGTACGTCATCTGCAAGGATAGATTCCAAACCAAATCGGTTGAGAGTGCCTTCCACATGGATGAGTGTGCTCTGAGAATGCCACAAAACCTTCCCAGGACCATAACGCTGCCACCACCAGCTTGTGTTCTTCCAGCAATGGTTGCAGGGTGTTTGTTCTCTGATGTTTCTCGCCTGATATGCCAACGTCTATCCATTCAATGAAGCAGAAAATGTGACTTACAAGAAAAGGCAACCCTTTGCCCATCAGCAGATGTTCAATTCTAGTACTGCAGCGAATAATGAAGTCATTTCTGCTGATGCAACTTCATTAGCAGAGGTGCAGGGCAGGGGCATTACTAGGGTCTCAAAAGATCCGGGGCCCAAGCCCCAATGAATATGGCCCAGTTCTCTAAGTCGAATGTCTAGAATGCCATTATTAGTAATACTACCCCCTACTGTGCCCCCAGCAGTGGTAATGCTCCCCAAGAATGCCCCTTTTAGTAATATTGCCCTCTACAGTGCCCCCAACCGTGATAACGCTCCACAAGAGTGCCCCCATTAGTAGAAGAGCCCTCCAGTATTAATAATATCCTCACAGAGCCCCCAGTAAAAATAAGGCCCCCTATTGTTCCCCCAGTAGTGATAAAGCTCTCTACAGACCCCTCAGTAGTAATAAGCCCCCATAATGCTTTTAGTAGAAATAAGGTGGATCTATAAGTCCCTCCTATAGAGCCCCCTGTAGTAATAAGAACGCTTAATGTCCCCTGAATTTATAATACAGTGCCACCAGTATTTATACTACCCCCTACTGTTATAATACTTACCCTCAAGTGCCCCTAATATTTATAATGCCCCCTGCAGTGCCCCCTGTAGTTATATTCCTCCCTCCAAAATACAGTCCTATGTAAATAACATCACTCCCCTCCCTTCAGCCCCTCCAATATATAGTCCCATGTAAATAACACTATTTCCCTCCCTCTGCCATAGAGTCCCATGTAAATAACATCACACCATCTCTCCAGCCCCCTCCTAGTATACAGCCCCATATAAATAACATCCGTCTCCATCTACAAACCCCTCCAAAATACAGTCCCATGTAAAAACACATCACCTCCTCCCCAGCCGCCTCAAACATACAGTCCCATGTAAATAATATCACCCCCTCCACAGCCGCCTTCAGCATGCAATCCCATGTAAACATCACCCCCTCAACATTCATTCACATGTAAATAACATCACTCTCCCCCACAGTTGCCTATAATATACAGTCCCGTGTAAATAACATACCGTATTATTCGCTTTATAAGATGCACTTTCTTTCCCCCAAAAGTGGGGGGGAAATGGCCGTGCGTCTTATAAAGCGAATACTAGTGAGCGCTTCCATTATGGTGCCGGGAGTAGGGAGTGAAGTGAAGCGCTGCAAACGCTTGTAATACTCACCCTCCCGGTCTTCATTCCTGGGGCTCATACAGCGTCAGGAAGTAGTGCGTACACTATGACCTGACGCTGCATGCAGTCAGGTGACAGAGCAGAGCATGCCGGGAAGACAGGGGAGCGCGACTTCTGACGGAGGAGGAGAGAAGCCACGGCGCAGGACAGGTAAGAGATGGTTTTCATTTTAATCTGATCTGAGGTCTGATGGGCGTCTCACTATGTAGGCTGATTTGAGGTCTCATGGGTGTCTCACTATGGGCTGATATAAGGTCTGATGGGGGTCTCACAATGTGGACTGATCTGAGGTCTGATGGGGGTCTCACTATGGGCTGATCTGAGGTCTGATGGGGGTCTCACTATGGGCTGATATAAGGTCTGATGGGGGTCTCATTATGGGCTGATAAAAGGTCTGATGGGGGTCTCACTATGTGGACTGATCTGAGGTCTGATAGGGGTCTCACTATGGGCTAATATAAGGTCTGATGGAGTTCTGACATGAAGGGCTGATGTGATGTCCTGATAGGGGGGTCAGATATGATGTCCTGATATTTATGGGGGTCTGATCTGATGTCCTGATATTTATGGGGGCCTGATCTGATGTCCTGATATTTATGGGGGCCTGATCTGATGTCCTGATATTTATGGGGGTCTGATCTGAGGATCTGATTGTGGCAGGCGCAGCACTATGAAGTGCCTTTTGCGCTGTGGCATTAGAAGAATTCTGATATCTCTGACTTTTTAGTCTAACCAGACTGTCTGTTACTCTGTAATTCCTCTAGCGCCGTTCTATGGAAACAGTAGGTTTAAAGAGCACACCAAATGCTTGAAATAACTTGTTTACGAACTTAAACTTTTCTTCAAATATAACACCGCCGCCTCCGCAGCAGATAGTCAATGTACATAACACGTGTTGCAAAGATATCACAAAATAGCGGTATTCATAAGATGGTGGTTCAACTGTTCAATTTTGTCATTCAACATAAAATGGTGGATATATTTCTCTCTTCAGTATCTGTACTCTCACTTTAAGTTATTTAAGCACTTTATGATCTCTCTGAGAGGTATATCTGAGGTCTAACTAATAGTTCACTTGTTGAATTTGGTCGCAATTTGCAATATGCAGTTATGCAATATGCAGTTAGCAGTAACTATTTTCAGATTAGTTGAGTATGATCTGGTATGGTTGTATGCAATTTGTATTGCAATATGGAATTTGAATTTGTATATGAACTGTATAGTTTTCATTTGGTGGAACTGTAAGTAAACACACATATAACTGGTTCAGTATACAGTTCTAATCACTATATTAACAGTAGGATAATTATATGACTGTTTAAAATACCTATTTTGGCCTCTCTGCCTCCATAAAACACAGCTCTTAGTGAAGTGAATGTCTGTTCAGCTTCTCTCCTCTGGTGTAATGATTCTAGCAGCTCCTGTTAGGGGAATTTCCCACAGAGGATGTGTGTGAGGCTGGCTATGATTGGTCAAAACTCTTGCTGTGTGTGAGGCTGTCTGTGATTGGTCAAGACTCCTGCCCAGCAACAACAGTTTAACTCTATGCTTTCTCTTGTTTCTGCTGTCATTATTCTTGCTTCTGTGAACACAATATATATAACAGTTTTATGACATCCAAACATGAAGTCACTGTAAATAACTCTGCTTTTGTCTTTAACACACACACACATAGGAACTGTATTAGGGTTATTGGTAGGTCTAGCTGTATAAACACACAAGCTACAGTTGCAAGAAAAAGTATGTGAACCCTTTGGAATGATATGGATTTCTGCACAAATTGGTCATAAAATGTGATCTGATCTTCATCTAAGTCACAACATTAGACAATCACAGTCTGCTTAAACTAATAACACACAAATAATTAAATGTTACCATGTTCTTATTGAACACACCATGTAAACATTCACAGTGCAGGTGGAAAAAGTATGTGAACCCTTGGATTTAATAACTGGTTGAACCTCCTTTGGCAGCAATAACTTCAACCAAACGTTTCCTATAGTTGCAGATCAGACATGCACAATGGTCAGGAGTAATTCTTGACCATTCCTCTTTACAGGACTGTTTCAGTTCAGCAATATTCTTGGGATGTCTGGTGTGAATCGCTTTCTTGAGGTCATGCCACAGCATCTCAATCGGGTTGAGGTCAGGACTCTGACTGGGCCACTCCAGAAGGCGTATTTTCTTCTGTTTAAGCCATTCTGTTGTTGATTTACTTCTATGCTTTGGGTCGTTGTCCTGTTGCAACACCCATCTTCTGTTGAGCTTCAGCTGGTGGACAGATGGCCTTAAGTTCTCCTGCAAAATGTCTTGATAAACTTGGGAATTCATTTTTCCTTTGATGATAGCAATCCGTTTAGGCCCTGACGCAGCAAAGCAGCCCCAAACCATGATGCCCCCACCACCATACTTCACAGTTGGGATGAGGTTTTGATGGTATGCTGTGCCTCTTTTTCTCCGCACATAGTGTTGTGTGTTTCTTCCAAACAACTCAACTTCGGTTTCATCTGTCCACAGAATATTTTGCCAGTACTGCTGTGGAACATCCAGGAGTTTTTGTGCAAACTGTAAACGTGCAGAAATGTTTTGGACAGCAGTGGCTTCCTCTGTGGTATCCTCCCATGAAATCCATTCTTGTTTAGTGTTTTACATATCGTAGATTCGCTCACAGGGATGTCGGCATATGCCAGAGACTTTTGTAAGTCTTTAGCTGACACTCTAGGATTCTTCTTCACCTCATTGAGCAGTCTGCGCTGTGCTCTTGCAGTCATCTTTACAGGACGACCACTCCTAGGGAGAGTAGCAGCAGTGCTGAACTGTCTCCATTTATAGACAATTTGTCTTACCGTGGACTGATGAACAGCAAGGCTTTTGGAGATACTTTCATAACCCTTTCCAGCTTTATGCAAGTCAACAATTCTTAATTGTAGGTCTTCTGAGAGCTCTTTTGTGCGAGGCAACATTCACATCAGGCAATGATTCTTGTGAAAAGCAAACCCAGAACTGGTGTGTGTTTTTTATAGGGCAGCTGTAACCAACACCTCCAATCTCATCACATTGATTGGACTCCAGTTGGCTGACACCTCACTCCAATTACCTCTTGGAGATGTCATTAGTCTAGGGGTTCACATACTTTTTCCACCTGCACTGTAAATGTTTACATGGTGTGATCAATAAAAACATGGTAACATTTAATTATTTGTGTATTATTAGTTTAAGCAGACTGTGATTGTCTATTGTTGTGACTTAGATGAAGATCAGATCACATTTTATGACCAATTTGTGCAGAAATCCATATCATTCCAAAGGGTTCACATACTTTTTCTTGCAACTGTATATAACCTAGGACAGGTCTTAGCTGGCCAGCTATACTGATATAAGGTCTGAGGAAAAATATTTTTTCTTATTTTCCTCCTCTTAAACCTGGGGTGCGTCTTATCGTCGGGTGTGTCTTATAAAGCGAAAAATACGGTAATACCCTCCCACAGCTGCCTTCAACATACAGTCCTATTTAAATAACATCACTCCCTCCTACAGCCAAAATCAACATACAGTCCCATGTAAATAACATCACTCCCTACTACAGCCCCCTCCAACATACATTCCCATGTACCTATGATAAGGGAAAGGATTTTAGCAGCTCTCACCTCTGGTCACCTGCCTGAAGCACGGAAAGGGAAGTGGCTTGAACCTAGCCACACTTGATAAGTCCAAGAACAAAGAAAAAGGTTGATTCCAGCTTCAGCATATAAAAAGTTTTCTTTATTCGGCTTGTAATAAAATCCAACAAAGATGTCACATGGAGAGACACAAGATTGTGACGCGTTTCGGGCTGTGGTATTGAGCCCTTCTTCAAGACAATACAAAAGTGTACTAAAAACAAATACTTTATATACCACACAAATGGGTTACTCCTCCTTCTTAGTTAATTGGAGACTGTGTCCCAGACCCAGGTGCTCCAAGATTAGGAGATCCTCCCTGGAGCACGTGGGTGGGGACGCAGTGCTACACAGAATTGCACACTCAGAGACCACATATAAACATGTTGATGCACTACATATACTGCAGAGTTAAATCATGTTTTCTGTTCAAACCCTTTGGTATGCAAGTGTCAAGAATGAACATCCAATATGTTTCCCTACTTAGAAGCTTCTGTTTGCGATCGCCTCCTCTGACAGGTGTGGACACCACTTCCACTCCCTGTACAGAAAACGCAGAAATATCACCCTTGTGAACAGTGGCAAAATGTCTCGTAGCCGCTGAGACATTACGGGACATAAAGTGAGGGACATCGCTCAGATGTTTTCTTATACGCACCTTCAGTTCATTAGTGGTACAGCCCACGTATTGTAGGTTGGATATTTTGCATGTTATGACATAAACTACATGGTCTGTTTTACAATTTATATATTGCTTGAGTATGTGTTGTTTGTTATTGGCCCTAGATGTGACCTCTTTCGAGATAAGCATGTGTCGACAGCATATACATTTATTGCTGCCGCATTTATAATTACCGTTTGTTTTGGGCCAGCTGTTCATTCTGGGGAAATTCTCCCTATTTAGACTGGGGCTGATTTTTTGCCCTACTGTAGGGGCTTTTTTTGCTACACATCTAATCCCTGTTGAAGCTATATTTTTCCATTCTTCATTATAGTTCAAAACATGAAGATGTTTACGTATAATTTTACAAATCTTAAAGTAGTCTCTACTATAATTAGTAATAAAAGTGATGGGTTTTTCTTTATTAATAGTAGTGTCCTTAGTCATAATATTTTTATTTTTATTCTTATTTTTATTTTCATGTCCCCTGTCATTAATGTCCCCATCAGCATTTTTGTTCTCATTGTCTATGTTCTTATTTTTATGATTTTTTGGAAAAATTAGGGTTTCTCTATCTTTTGATCTGGCAAAATTGATTCCTCTCTCAATATTAGTTTGGGTGTAACCCCTCACCTTAAGTCTGGCTGCAATATTTTTAGCTTCTCTTTCAAAGAGCTCTGGGGTAGAGCAATTTCTCTTCGCCCTTATCATTTCTCCCTTGGGGATATTTTTTAGGACGTGTGGCGGATGGCAGGAGGAGGCAGAGAGAATGGTATTACCAGCTGTAGACTTTCTATGGGTGTATGTAACCACCCTGCTGGTGTCATTATCACCTTCCAGACATAAATCCAGAAAAACAATTCTCCCTGGATCGCTGGAAAAGGTGAGTTTTATTGATGTAGTACAATTATTTAGATATTCTATACAATCAGCTATCCTCTCTGTGTCCCCCTGCCACACCCACAGCATATCGTCGATATAACGACCGTACCATTTGAAATCTTCTCTATAGGGATTGTTGTCAGAAAAGAGAAAATTATTCTCCCACCACGCCATATATATATTTGCTATTGACGGTGAGTATTTAGCTCCCATAGGGATTCCTGATTGCTGTAGGTAATATTTTTTGTTGAACATAAAATAATTATGTCTCATCAAAAAATCCAGAACCAAACATAAAAATTCCTGCAGTTCTAGAGTATAATTACTATAATGTTCCAGAAACCATTTTAAAGCAACAATAGCGGATTCGTGGGGGATGTTAGTATATAATGAGGAGATATCTGCTGTCACCCATGTAAAGTTTTTATGCCAGTCAAAGGAGAGAAAATTAACCAAAACTGTGCTGGTGTCTCTTAGATATCCTGGTATTAATGGCACAAGGGGTTGTAGCAGGGAGTCGGCCCACTCCGATAAATTTTCGGAGTATGAGCCTATACCTGCCACAATTGGACGTAATGGGGGAGGGAAACCTGGTTTATGGATTTTGGGGAGCGCATGAAAAATAGGTGTAATTGCATGTTCTACATACATGAACTCAACTTCTCTTTTGGATAGTATGCCCAAGGAGTGACCCTTCTCCAACTGTATATAACCTAGGACAGGTCTTAGCTGGCCAGCTATACTGATATAAGGTCTGAGGAAAAATATTTTTTCTTATTTTCCTCCTCTTAAACCTGGGGTGCGTCTTATCGTCGGGTGTGTCTTATAAAGCGAAAAATACGGTAATACCCTCCCACAGCTGCCTTCAACATACAGTCCTATTTAAATAACATCACTCCCTCCTACAGCCAAAATCAACATACAGTCCCATGTAAATAACATCACTCCCTACTACAGCCCCCTCCAACATACATTCCCATGTACCTAACATCATCCCCTACCCAGCCACCTCTAACACACAGTCCTATGTAAATAACATCCCTCCCTTCAGCCCTAACATACAGTCCCAGTTAAATAACCACAACTCCCAGCATTGCTCTGCCTCTCCCTTCACTTACCTCTCCTCGTGTACAGACATCACCACAGCTTCTTCCCCCAGGACTTCTCTTTTTCACTGCTGTCCTCTCCTGCACTGGTCACATGATGGTGACATAATGGCAGGTCCTTCTCAACCACTGCCTGTTTTACTGGTCACATGACCCGTGATGTCATCACAGGTCCTTCAGCTCTTCCAGTGAATTAGATTCAATGGTATTGCCGTCCTGAGGACAGCAATACAGTTGTATCTAGCTGTCAGGCAGTACATTCAGAGCCTGGGACAAAAGGTCCAGGCCCCGAATTCTTTAACCTAGCAACGCCCCTGGTGCAAGGACCATCCGTCTGCTTTGGAGTCCCATACGCAGTAGAGTTTATTTTATTTATTATTTTATGCACTTATATAGCGCTAACATATTCTGCTGCACTTTACAGACATTAACATCAAGCTATGCCCAATAGGCCTCACAATCTAAGTTCCCTATCAGTATGTCTTTGGAGTGCAGAAGGAAACCGGAGTACCTGGAGGAAACCCACACAAACACTGGGAGAACATACAAACTCCATGCAGATGTTGTACTCGGTCGGATTTGAACCCAGCACTCTAGTGCTGCAAGGCACCAGTGCGAACCACTGAGCCACCATGCTGCCCCTGAACTGTATTTTTAGACACGCCAAGTTCATTTTGGCAGTGAGCTGCTCCACTGTGCCGTTCCGCCCTTGCGCACCTTCGTAAGCAACGTTCACCTCTCACATCAATGGCACGTTGTGCTCCGCAGTTTCCATGTTGCTTATTCATAATGGTGCCATTTGTCCACTCACCATAAGGTTTCATCACAGCAGCATGAAAACAGTTTCAGCAATACTGACACCCTCGGCCTGAACGCCAATAATCAGCCCTTTTTGCAACTCTGATAAATCTCCCCTTTTACCTATGACAGCAGCAAGGGATATGTGTGCAGCCTGTCTCACAGCTTATATACTGTGGCTATGTACAGGGCCGGCATCAGCACCCGGCATACCCGGGCAAGTGCCGTGGCCCACTGCTCTTGGGGGGGGGCCCACTGCGCTGCTATGAGCGCTTCCATCAATACAGATGGAAGCGCTCATTGCTGGAGCGCAGGGAGCTTAGTCACATAAAAGCCTATTTTAGCAGCATGCAGAGTCCGGCTGCCGCTTCTGTGGTGTGGAGCTTCAGACACACCCCCTCTTCACTTCAGCAGAGCAGCACGTTACTGTAACGGTCGCGTACACACACACACAGGAGGGAGGGAAGTGACCACTGCGCTCCACCCTCACCCCTGGCCCTGCCTACTTGCCTCGCAAGTCTTTATGACAGGGGACAACTGGACGGCAATCGCTAGCTTGGAATAAGTGCTGGGATGACAGACAGACAAACAACAGAACGTGAACGGACCAAGTCAATACCAGGAAAGCTACAAAGTACAAATGGAGCAAGCAGAGAATTGTCAGGAGAAGCCGGGGTCATAAATACCAGGAGAGACGTGAAGTACTAAAGGAGTCAGCAGAGGATCGTCAGGAGGAGGCCGGGGTCAGAATACCAGGAGAGCAGCAAAGTACTCAAGGAGCAGGCAGAGGATTGTCAGGAATTCAGCAGGAGGTAAGTACGCCAGGAGAGACGAAATCACAGGTGGAACCTAAATTAACAGGCAACCTGTGGCCAGCAGGCTGCCTGTATTTATAGTGGGGAGTGAGGGTCATGTGACGTGGCCAGTGTCACATGACCGACAGACCAACCAGTCGAGCACCGAGTGATCAGCTCGGCGCTCAAGGCAGACTTAGGAGCAGGGAGCCACCCAGCTAGTAAAGCCGCCCTGAGAACGAGGTCAAACACAGATCCTCGCTCCCGAAGCTAAGCAGCAGGTCTGCGGCTAATGGGGGACCGAGTGCACCTTCGGAACCCCATTACAGTACCCCCCTTTTACGAGGGGCCACCGGACCCAAGACTTCAGGCGATGGCCTTTCAGAGTGTTCTAAATGAAATTTTCTAACAAGTCTAGGAGCATGAACCTCCCTGGCAGGTACCCAAGATCTCTCTTCAGGTCCATACCCCTTCCAGTGAATCAGGTGCTGCAAGGAATTACGCACCTTCCTAACATCCACTATTTTAGACACCAAATACTCGACAGCATTTTAACAAGAACCGGCGGAGGCGAGGCTTTCGATGGTACTACCGGTTCAAAATATTTTTTAAGTAGAGATTTATGGAACACATTATGAATGTGGAATGACTCGGGCAGCTCCAACCTAAATGATACCGGGTTAATCACCTCCGTGATCTTATATGGTTCAATAAAATGAGAAGCAAACTTTTTAGAATCTACCTTAAGAGAGAGATTCTTGGAGGACAACCATACCTTATCCCCAACCTGAAAATTCACCCCCCTTGAACCTCTCCTATCGGCCTTGAGTTTCTGAGAACTTTGAGCCTTTTCTAAGTTCGATTAAACCCGGGCCCAAACTGTGCACAGTTCAGAGGAGAGCCTATCCGCCTCAGGGTTAGAGAAGGAGACGGATGACCCAGAATGAAAACGGGGATGGAAACCATGGTTACAAAAGAAAGGTGAAACCCCAGCAGAAGAATTGACACGGTTATTCAAAGCAAATTCAGCCAATGGAAGAAATTTCCCCCATAATTTCTGGTCATCAGCAACATACAGCCTCAAGAATTGTTCCACAGACTGATTAAGGCGTTCAGTCTGCCCATTACTCTAAGGGTGGTAGGCAGAGGAAAAAGACAATAAAATTTTACATTTTTGACAGAAGGCCCTCTAGAATTTGGACACAAACTGCACACCCCTGTCAGAAACAATATTTTCCGGAATACCATGCAATCGAACAATTTCTTTCACAAAAATAGACGCCAGGGTTTTGGCATTCGGGAGTTTAGACAGGGGAATGAAATGGACCATCTTGCTAAACATATCGACCACTACCCAAACTACAGTCTTACCCTTCGCCGGTGGTAGGTCAGTTATAAAGTCCATCGAGATATGGGACCAGGGTCTACTGGGAATGGGTAGGGGTCGTAGGTTACCAGCAGGGCGAGTCCTAGGTGTCTTGGACCTGGCACAAACCTTACAGGCTGACACGTAGGATTTGACATCCCTAGTGAGAGTGGGCCACCAATAAGATCTAGAAACCAGATCCTTAGTGCCCTCAACACCCGGATGTCCACAAAAGGCAGAATCGTGACACTCACCCAACAGCTGGAGACGAAATTGTACGGGAACAAACAACTTATCTGTTGGGGTGGATACCGGTGCCAGATGTTGTTCAGACCTAATGCGAGCCGAGATATCCTGGGTAAGGGCTGCTATGAAGATTTTTGCTGGTAGGATGGATTCAGGTGGTACCTCAGTAGGTTGAAAAGCATGGAAGCTCCGAGATAATGCATCTGCCTTCACATTTTTACTTCCCGGCCTGAACGTAATGAAAAAATCAAAACGAGTAAAAAACAGAGCCCATCTGGCTTGACGGGGATTCAACCTCTTAGCAGACTCGAGAAACATAAGGTTTTTATGGTCAGTGACAACAGTTACACAATGCCTTGCCCCCTCCAGAAAATGCCTCCACTCCTCAAATGCCCATTTAATGGCCAGCAGCTCCCTATTCCCTATGTCGTAGTTTCTCTCCGTGGGAGAGAATTCCCTGGAGAAGAAGGCACATGGTCTCAGGTTAGTGAGGCTAGCAGGACCTTGTGAAAGGACTGCTCCTGCGCCGTCCTCGGACGCATCCACCTCCACAATAAAAGGTTTCTCCTGATCAGGCTGGATCAGAATGGGAGCGCTACTGAATGCCTTTTTTAATTTTTCAAATGAAGAAATGGCCTCAGTAGACCAATTCTCCAAATCCGCCCCTTTCTTAGTAAGGTCGGTCAACGGTTTAGCAATTACGGAAAAATTCATAATAAACTTACGATAGTAATTGGCGAAACCTAGGAAACGTTGTAAGGCCTTTAAGGATGAAGGTCTTACCCATTCCTTAATTGCTAGTACCTTACCAGGATCCATCTTAAAGGCGTGAGGAGTCAGAACATGCCCTAGAAACAAAATCTCCTGTACACCAAAGACACATTTCTCTTGCTTAGCGGATAGCTAATTCTGCCTCAACACCTCTAATACTTGTTTAACATGAGACACATGGGATTCAAAGTCAGGAGAGAATATCAAAATGTCGTCAAGATAGACCATAACAAATTTACCTAAAAACTCCCTAAGAATGTCATTCATGAAGTTTTGGAACACAGCTGGGGCATTGCTGAGTCCAAAAGGCATCACCTGATACTCAAAGTGTCCTACCGGAGTATTGAGCGCCGTCTTCCATTCGTCTCCCTCCTTGATTCGGATTAGATTGTATGCCCCTTTCAGGTCAATTTTGGAAAACCAGGTTGCCCCCAGAACCTGGTTAAATAAATCCTGAATCAATGGGAGGGAGTATCTATTCTGGACAGTGATTTTATTTAATCTCCGGTAATTGATACATGGCCTAAGACCACCATCTTTTTTCTTAACGAAGAAAAACTCGCCCCCATAGGAGAGACAGAAGGTCTAATATGCCCTTTACCAAGGCTCTCCTTAATATAATCTTCCATGGCCTTGCGTTCGGGCTTAGAAAGATTATAAATTCGCCCCTTAGGAAACTTGGCCCCCTCTACTAGCTCTATGGTACAATCATAAGGTCTATGGGGGGTAGAACCTCCGGGGTTAGTGATGAGAATACATCAGAATATTCTCTAACAACAGTGGGTAAAGTATCAGACTTTACTGAGACCCCAGCCTGTACCACAGACAAGCACGAGTCACACTTGGGCCCCCATCTCACCAACTCCCCATTGGACCAATCTATAGTGGGGTTATGTAGTCGGAGCCAAGGCAACCCTAGTACCACCTCAGCCGGTTCTCCAGGACAAAAAGGGAACATCTCTCTGAGTGGCACACACCCACGGTTAGAGAAATCTCCGAGGTACATGAGCTCACCGTACCACCAATAAGAGGAGTAGCATCAATAGCCATGACATGGATAGGAGTTGGTAAGGCAAACATAGGAATACCCAATCTTACAGCATACTCAGAGTCAATAAAGCTTGCCGCTGAGCCAGAATCAATAAAGGCCTTACCCGGCCATTTATCTACTCCCAGAGAAATCGTAATGGGTACCAAAAGCTTACATTTAGAAAATTCAGGGTGTACCTGGTCTTTAGGTTGCCTTGCCTTAGGAGACTTAACAGAGAGGACCTTCTTAGGACACTGGTTGATCCAATGGTCAGGATCTCCACAGTAAAAGTATTCTCCACGTCTGCGGCGAAGATTCCCTCGGGTCATGCCAACCTGCATGGGTTCCTCGTGGAGACCTCAGCATTGTCTCTGGGATAGGCCTCTGGCTGGACCACCATCTGGGAAGAGAACTGTTGTTCCTGTCGTCTCTCTCTAACCCGTCGGTCAAGTCGGACAACAAGGGTCATCATCTCCTCTAAGGTCTCTGGAAGTTGATAACTGACCAGAAGATCCTTTAAATTATCAGACAGACCTGACCTGAACTGACTCTTCAGAGCTGGTTCGTTCCATCCTGAGGGGACACACCACCTTCTGAATTGGGTGCAATAATCCTCCGCAGGTAGATTGCCCTGAACCAGTGCCTTTAGAGCCGTCTCGGCTACTAGAGCCCTGTCTGGTTCATCATAGAGGGTACCCAGGGCCTGAAAGAACCCCTCCACAGAAGATAAACAACTGGCGCCAGCAGGTAAAGAGAACGCCCAGTACTGGGGATCACCCTGTAATCGGGAGATGATAATGCCCACGCGTTGACTCTCGGGGCCAGAGGACACGGGGCGCAAACAGAAGTAAAGTTTGCAATTCTCCTTAAAAGAGAGAAACTTCTTCCGGTCTCCAGAAAAGGGTTCTGGGAGCTTAATCTGGGGCTCAAAATGCGGACTGGAGGCCTGAGGAGTGGAAGAACCTTGCCCTAACTCAAAAGAACTGAGTTTTTCCCCTAACTCCTGCACCCTCTGCGTCAGATTAGAGACATGGTCAGTCAGGGTCATCAGAGGATTCATTATACAGTGGCTATTGGGCCTGTTAATCTGTAACGGTCGCGTACACACACACACAGGGGGGAGGGAAGTGACCACTGCGCTCCACCCTCACCCCTGGCCCTGCCTACTTGCCTCGCAAGTCCTAATGACAGGGGACAACTGGACGGCAATCCCTAGCTTGGAATAAGTGCTGGGATGACAGACAGACAAACAACAGAACGTGAACGGACAGAGTCAATACCAGGAAAGCTACAAAGTACAAATGGAGCAAGCAGAGAATTGTCAGGAGAAGCCGGGGTCATAAATACCAGGAGAGACGTGAAGTACCAAAGGAGTCAGCAGAGGATCGTCAGGAGGAGGCCAGGGTCAGAATACCAGGAGAGCAGCAAAGTACACAAGGAGCAGGCAGAGGATCGTCAGGAATTCAGCAGGAGGTAAGTACGCCAGGAGAGACAAAATCACAGGTGGAACCTAAATTAACAGGCAACCTGTGGCCAGCAGGCTGCCTGTATTTATAGTGGGGAGTGAGGGTCATGTGACGTGGCCAGTGTCACATGACCGACAGACCAACCAGTCGAGCACCGAGTGATCAGCTCGGCGCTCAAGGCAGACTTAGGAGCAGGGAGCAACCCAGCTAGTAAAGCCGCCCTGGGAACGAGGTCAAACACAGATCCTCGCTCCCGAAGCTAAGCAGCAGGTCTAATGGGGGACCGAGTGCACCTTCGGAACCCCGTTACAGTTACCTTACAAGCTTCAGACACGTCCTCTCTACACAGGACATGGTGCCTGAGGAGGAGAGAGAGCACAGGGCTGGAGCAGCAGTGTGAAGACAATCTGTGAGTGAGTCTGCACTGTGACTTCCTCTTCTCTGTGGGACAGGAGGGGGATGGCAGGGAACTCTTCAAGCTGCTGCTGTAGACCAGCAGCTTTATGCTATTTAGTTGTTTTACTGCCATATTAAGCAGTTTGCCTCCATGACACCTGCCCCTGCCCCCCATATCCTGTCCTTCTCTTATCTCATCCTCATGGAGCCCCTGCTGACTCCTTTCCTCCCTCATGTATCTAGAGCTCCTGTTCCACCCTCCTATCTCTTATTGCTGCCCTGCACAGACCTCCTGCCACTACTTCTTGTATGAATCCCCCTCAAAGCCAGGTACTTGCTGTGTTTACCCCTCCTGTCCATCCAGGGCCCTTATGGTGGTGTCTAAACTGCATGCACCATAAGGACCTTCTAACGTCACAGGGTCATGTGACTGTGCCCCCCCACCCCGTACTATGCCTCCTTATACCCTGCATTGTGCCCTTTTACCATACCCTGTACTCTGCCCTCTAATACCCTTTCATCCAGTCACTGTATGGTGGTGCTATCCAGTTACTGCAAAGCAGTGTTATCCAGTTACTGTATGGCGGTTTTATCTGGTCACTGTATTGAGGTGTTATCCAATAACTATATGGCCATAACTGTATCCCCTTTCCTGCCCACGCTACCTTTTTTAGACCTGGCATGAGTGGGGAAAAGTTGCAGTTTGCTGACCACTAGGCCCAGGTTGTGCGCTCTGTCAGTACATGGTGGCCCCCCCTCCCTGTCCCGCTGTGTACTAGTGCTTATTCTGACACTAAGGCTGGGCTCACATTACATTTTTGCCATCTGTTTAATGTATACCAAAAACGTATACATTAACAGATGCCTCAGACCATACAGTTCCATAGTAAAAAAACATACCGTATATGTTAACGTATGTATTTTTTACTGGACTCTGCAGGATACAAAAAGTGGTGTGCTGCACATTTTTATACAGTACCTTTTTTGTATACATCAAATGGATAGAAAAACGTGATGTGAACCCATTGGGGAACGGGGGGGGGAAGTCGTACAAAAATTTGCTGTGGGTCCCAGTCAGTTCTAGCAAGTGAGGGCCCCTTACACAGTATAATGACTCCCAGTGACCCCCATACAGTATAATGACCTCCAGTGCCCCTCCATACAGTATAACCCCCAGTGTGGGGGCCACTGGGGGTCATTATTCTGAATGGGGGGTGACTGAGGGCCACTGTAGGGTCATCATACTGTGTGGGGGGCCCACTCAGATTTATCGCCCAAGGGCCCACATGAACCTGGAGCCAGCCCTGGTAATGTGTATGGGAAAGTAGTGGAGGGAGTATATATCTCACCCAGGTTCCTCAGCTGGGTGATAGAGCGGAGATCCAGAAAGTTACATTTGCTCCAGCAGAGCACAAGCTTATATGGGCTGGATTTCTTTGGACTGGGAGGTTTGGTAGAGGGATTTCCCAGTCCACCCTCCTCCATTACAGGTTTTCTCCCTAGCCCGAGGTGATCCCAGGTGAGGCCTGTAGGGATCATCACTGGGGAAATATAGCAGACCTCAGAATGCCAGTCTGGGGGGAAAGAAGCCTGGGGGAGCTGACCTGTGTGGTTAGAGCCTGGCTGACTGAAACCTGATCTTCCCTGGTGTGAACAGGACTCTACAGTATAGGTGAGATACAGTAGGAACCGCCTGTGTGATAGGTAGAGCCCAGACGGGCAGGTATTTTTTTTGTTTTAGGTTATGCTGGTGCTATAACTTCACCGCTCTGAGTGACACTATAACTTGGATGCTGATCTATTATGGCAAAGTGACCAAATAAAGCACAGTTTGGACTTTGAAACCGCTGTTTCTGTGAAAATCTGTCATTGCCGACCCTACTGCGAGTACAGATCCACATGGGAGTTTCATAAGTTACCTGCCGTCGTAGAAAGTAGTCATAATAATGTGAATTGATCGTGTATAAAGAGCTACTAGCTTAAAGGGGTCTTCCGGGATTACGTTTTTGCATTTTAGTACTGCCATTTAAAACTTTTTTTTTTCTCTGCTGGGTGTTGCCATTTAAACCCATTTTTATTTCTCTGCTTGATAAAGGGGAGTGGCCTGGGCAACCAGGTGCTATAAATTGAACCACTAAGACTCTCTGGAGCTTGCTCTTCCTGAGGCTTGCTCTACTAAGTGGGCTTCTTATTAAGTGGAGTTAAAAAAAAAAGGAGTTGGAAACTAAGGTTGGATATAATTTCCTTGTGTGTTGTTGGCTTAATTCTAGGTAGTCCTTCAACTACAGCAGACAGGGTCTAATTCTAAATCATATTTACTGTTTTACTTTTTTACTGTTGTAATCCCCATTTAGTATGTGTTGCACAATTGACAGCGCCGTCCAGTGCACATCTTGCATGATGTATGCAGTCCTGGAACAGCCGTTCGAGGGTGTATATCTTTGCTCAAGATGTAAGTTTGGAATCGCAAATCGAGTCTCTAAACGGGCAAGTTGCAACACTGAGAGGCATTGACAATTTGCAAAAGAGTTTGCTTCTCACCGACCAAGCACTCTTTGGGCTAGATGAGGGGGAGGGTGACAGAGAGGAGGGTGAGGAAAGTGAGGTAGCTAGCTGGGTAACAGTTAGAAAGCGGGGTCGAGGGAAGAGTGCCAGGGAGGTTAGCCCTGATCTGACACACCCCAACAAGTTTGCACGTTTGGCAGATGAGGGGGATGTCAGTCCAGGGACGGCACTGCTGCAGCCGGACACTTCCTCTGCCAGTCAGGGGAATGTCAGCTCCAGTAAGCAGGGGACCAGGAGAGCAGGGCAGGCCAGACAGGTGCTGGTAGTGGGAGACTCCATTATTAGGGGAACAGATAGGGAAATCTGTCACAAAGACCGTGATCGCCGAACAGTGTGCTGTCTTCCTGGCGCTAGAGTTCGACACATCGCGGATCGGGTTGACAGATTACTGGGAGGGGCTGGAGAAGATCCAGAGGTCATGGTCCATATCGGAACCAATGACAAAGTTAGATGTAGGTGGAGAGTCCTTAAAAATGATTTCAGGGATTTAGGTCAAAAGCTTAGGGCAAGGACATCAAAGGTAGTATTTTCCGAAATACTGCCTGTACCACGAGCCACACAAGAAAGACAGTGGGAGATTAGGGAGATTAACAAGTGGTTCAAGAACTGGTGTAGGAAGGAGGGGTTTGGGTTCCTGGAGAACTGGGCCGACTTCTCTATCGGATACAGGCTCTATCGTAGGGACGGGCTGCACCTCAATGGGGAAGGGGCAGCTGTGCTGGGGAGAAAGATTGCTAGAAGGTTGGAGGAGTGTTTAAACTAGGGACTGGGAGGGAGGGAAATTACACTATAGGAGGGGAAGATAGTGCAGATAGAGACCGGGGGCGAGGTAGTGGGACTGGGGGAGGAATGGAAGGAGGGACTAGAACAGTTCAGAAGGAAAGGTGTAGGGTAAAAAATATACATAAACCTCTCAAATGTATGTATACTAATGCCAGAAGCCTGACTAATAAAACTGGGGAGCTGGAATTAGTGGTGTGTGAGGAGGACTATGACATAGTGGGAATAACTGAGACATGGCTGGGTGATAGCTATGACTGGGCAGTTAATGTACAGGGTTACAGTCTGTTTAGAAAGGATCGTCAAAACCGGAGAGGGGGAGGGGTTTGCCTTTATGTAAAGTCCTGTCTAAAGCCCATAGTCCAAGAAGATATAAGTGAGGGACATGAACATGTGGAGTCACTGTGGGTAGAGATACATGGAGCTAAAAACAACAATAAATTACTAATACGAGTTTACTATAAACCACCTAATATACCAGAGTCCACAGAAAATCTACTACTAAACGAGATAGACGAGGCGGCAAATCATAATGAGGTGGTTATTATGGGGGACTTCAACTACCCAGATATAGACTGGGAAACTGAAACTTGTATATCTCATAAGGGAAACAGGTTCTTGGCAATAACCAAAGACAATTACCTCTCCCAACTGGTTCAGGACCCGACTAGAGGGACGGCCATACTGGACTTAGTATTAACCAATAGGCCTGACAGAACAACAGACGTGCAGGTTGGTGGACACCTGGGAAATAGTGACCATAAAGTAATAACCTTCCAATTATCATTCAAAAGAGCGTTTCTACAGGGAGGAACAAAAATACCAAACTTCAAAAAAGCTAAATTTAGCCAACTAAGAGAGGCCATAGGCCTAACTAACTGGGACAAAGTTCTCAAAAATAAAAATACAGCCACAAAATGGGATATCTTTAAAAACATCCTAAAATCTCATTGTGAGAGGTACATACCGTATGGGAATAAAAGGTTAAGGAACAAAAAGAAACCAATGTGGATAAATAGAACTGTAAAGAAAGCAATAAATGACAAAAAGAAAGCATATAAATCACTAAAACAGGAGGGTAGCACGGAAGCACTTAAAAACTATAAGGAAAAAAATATAACATGTAAAAAACAAATAAAAGCGGCCAAACTAGAGACCGAGAGATTAATTGCCAAAGAGAGTAAAACTAACCCTAAAATGTTCTTCAATTATATAAATGTTAAAAAGTATAAATCTGAAGGTGTCGGCCCTTTAAAGAGTAATGAGGGGAGAGTCGCAGAGAGCGACGAGGAGAAAGCAAAACTGTTAAATATTTTTTTCTCTAGTATATTCACTGAGGAAAATAAACTGTCAGATGACATGCAGAATGTAAAAATAAATTCCCCATTAAAAGTGTCCTGTCTGACCCAGGAAGAAGTACAACAGCGACTTAAAAGATTAAAATAGACAAATCGCCAGGACTGGATGGCATACACCCCCGTATCCTAAGGGAATTAAGTAATGTCATAGCCAGACCCTTATTTCTGATATTTGCGGACTCTATACTAACAGGGAATGTCCCACAGGATTGGCGCATGGCCAATGTGGTGCCAATATTCAAAAAGGGTCCAAGAACAGAGCCTGGAAACTATAGGCCGGTAAGTTTAACATCTGTTGTGGGTAAACTGTTTGAAGGTTTTCTGAGAGATGCTATCTTAGAGCATCTCAACGGAAATAAGCAAATAACGCCATATCAGCATGGCTTCGTGAGGGATCGGTCATGCCAAACTAATTTAATCAGTTTCTATGAAGAGGTAAGTTCTAGACTTGACAGCGGCGAATCAATGGATGTCGTATATCTGGACTTCTCCAAAGCATTTGACACTGTACCACATAAAAGGTTAGTATATAAAATGAGAATGCTCGGACTGGGAGAAAACGTCTGTATGTGGGTAAGTAACTGACTGAGGGATAGAAAACAGAGGGTGGTTATTAACGGTACACACTCAGATTGGGTCACTGTCACTAGTGGGGTACCTCAGGGGTCAGTATTGGGCCCTATTCTCTTCAATATATTTATTAATGATCTTGTAGAAGGCTTGCATAGTAAAGTATCCATTTTCGCAGATGACACTAAACTGTGTAAAGTAATTTACACTGAAGAGGACAGTATACTACTACAGAGGGATCTGGATGGATTGGAGGCTTGGGCAGATAAGTGGCAGATGAGGTTTAACACTGACAAATCTAAGGTTATGCACATGGGAAGGAATAATGCAAGTCACCCGTACATACTAAATGGTAAAACACTCGGTAACACTGACATGGAAAAGGATCTAGGAATTTTAATAAACAGCAAACTAAGCTGCAAAAACCAGTGTCAGGCAGCTGCTGCCAAGGCCAATAAGATAATGGGTTGCATCAGAAGGGGCATAGATGCCCGTGATATGAACATAGTCCTACCACTTTAAAAATCGCTAGTCAGACCACACATGGAGTACTGTATACAGTTCTGGGCTCCTGTAAACAAGGCAGACATAGCAGAGCTGGAGAAGGTCCAGAGGAGGGCAACTAAAGTAATAACTGGAATGGGGCAACTACAGTACCCTGAAAGATTATCAAAATTAGGGTTATTCACTTTAGAAAAAAGACGACTGAGGGGAGATCTAATTAATATGTATAAATATATCAGGGGTCAGTACAGAGATCTATCCCATCATCTATTTATCCCCAGGACTGTGACGAGGGGAACTCCTCTGCGTCTGGAGGAAAGAAGGTTTGTACACAAACATAGAAAAGGGTTCTTTACGGTAAGAGCAGTGAGACTATGGAACTCTCTGCCTGAGGAGGTGGTGATGGTGAGTACAATAAAGGAATTCAAGAGGGGCCTGGATGTATTTCTGGAGTGTAATAATATTACAGGCTATAGCTACTAGAGAGGGGTCGTTGATCCAGGGAGTTATTCTGATTGCCTGATTGGAGTCGGGAAGGAATTTTTTATTCCCCCAAAGTGGGGAAAATTGGCTTCTACCTCACAGGGTTTATTTTTTTTGCCTTCCTCTGGATCAACTTGCAGGATAACAGGCCGAACTGGATGGACAAATGTCTTTTTTCGGCCTTATGTACTATGTTACTACTATGTTACTATAGTTTTTAACAGATATGCTCATGCAACACCTGGGACACCCACCGATCAACTGTTTAAGAAAGGCAGCGGAGCTAGCAGTAGTGCCACAGCCAGTCACAGTGATGCCATGACTGTTATGTGGCATGGGCACAGCTGGGGTTAAGCAATCCCCAGGCCACATAACATAGTCTTGCCTTCACTGCACCGTGGAAAAGTGTTACTGCGAGCGCTGTTGCATTCTCACACAGCTGATTGACGGGTGGCCAAAGATTATCAGTAAGAAAAAGGTAGAGAACCCCTTTGACTATAATGCGCGCAGCAGTATTTGTCCGGCCAATCCTCTGCATATTTTCTGGGTTGCGGCCGGATCTCCACCAGTCCCCATTATAGTTATAAACAGTTCCCTGCCAGTAATTAATGTCAGGTTGTACCTCTAATATCTTCCAGCACTTACCGGCCAAAAACAAAGTGTAATAATTCCGCTTCTGACGGGGAACCACTCAGTTGGATTGTCTAGGAGTCATCTAAAATGTGGAGACCTCCAGGACGGCATTAACAGCAGCAGGACTGTATAACGACCGCTCTTTGGTAATGATCTCGGTGTAGACCAGAGACGAGAAGGTGAGTAGGTTTTTCTTCTATTTAACTATATTGTCTGTCATTATTCATGGAAACACCCCATTAACCACCATTCACTTGGGCATTCTGGTAGAACACTTTCGGATGCTCGGGGGCTCTACAGAGCACCAGAGCACAATGGAAGTCAATGGGAAAACCAGAGCATTAAACCAGGCACCCCCTGCTCTGAAGAGGGGAGGGTGTCTGGCTCATAGGAAGAGGTCAGAAATTGATGGAAACACCACTGAAATGGTTCAGGAACAGCATGGTGAGGATGTCTGGATGCATCTTGGACTCGCAGGTCGCTGCTGGGAACCATGTTGTCCGAGTAGTACACCATTTTTACAGACTGACAATAATACGCACCAAACCGAAGATAAAATCGATTTTAAAGGAAAAATTGTTAGGAATCATTCTTACCTGTATATTTACTTGTATATAAAGTGGACTCCGATACAACCTGTATATCACGTAAAGGAGGGCCTCATTCACATTGTGGTACAATTGTTCATGTAGTGGGACTCCTACACTCATAAAGCCTATGCACTAAGCGAAAGGGCTGCCAAAAATTACAAGGAACCGGCACTCCAATACACCCTTTGTTACACATAAAGGAGGGCATCATACACACCCTTGAAAATTATAATTGATTGCCTGCTGGTGACTCTCAAAAACATTAAGAGTAAGGCCCCTCCGGCTGACCCTCAAAAACATTAGGGGGCGAGCGCCTGCTGCTGATCTGACCATATAAAACATTAGGGGTGAGGGTCTGCTAGTGAGCTGACCCTCTAAAACATTAGGGGCGAGGGACTGCTGCTGATCTGACCCTCTAAAACATTAGGGGTGAGGGTCTGCTGCTGAGCTGACCCTCTAAAACATTAGGGGCGAGGGCCTGCTGCTGATCTGACCATCTAAAACATAATGGGCAAGGGCCTGCTGGTGACCCTCTAAAGCATTAGGGGTGAGGGTCTGCTGCTGAGCTGACCCTCTAAAACATTAGGAGCGAGGGCAGCCTAATAAGCATGTTGATATGATGGAAAAGGAGGACGAGAAAAGGAAGATTGAACCATATACCCTTTTTTGTGGTGGAAGGGGTGCATGGGAATACAGTGTATTCAATACACCATAAAAGCCATATTTAAAGTGCCTTTATGTTCAGCCGCTTTCCTCTGGTGGAGTAGAGAAGTCAGGGGCAATCCAGGCCTTGTTCATTTTAATGAGTCAGCCGGTCAGCATTTTCAGTTAACAGGCGGATGCGCTTATCAGCTATTATGCCCCCAGCAGCACTAAATACCCGCTCTGACAAAACGCCGGTGGCAGGGCAGGCCAGCACCTCCAAGGCGTAGAGCGCAAGTTTGTGCCACGTGTCCAGCTTGGACACCCAATAGTTGTAAGGCACAGAGGGATCACTGAGGACGCTGACACGGTCTGCTATGTACTCCTTCACCATATTCCAAAATTTTCCCTCCTTGTGACACTAGGCCACGCATTAGGGTGAGGGTGCTGGCGGGGTGTCATAAAATTGTCCCAGGCCTTGGAGAGTGTTGCTTTGCCTCTGTTGGAACTGCTGTGTGTTCCCCTCGTCTCCCCTCCTCAGTTGCCCAAGGAACTATGTAATCTGCCGCCAGGGTTGTCAGCTGGAAATTTTTGGAGCAATTTTTCCACAAGGACCTTCTGGTATTGCACCATTTTGCTAGTCCTCTCCACCACAGGAATGAGAGATGAGAAGTTCTCTTTGTAGCGGGGGTCGAGATGGGTGAACAACCAGTAATCGGTGTTTGCCAAAATGTGTATAACGCAAGGGTCACGGGAAAGGCAGCCTAACATAAAGTCAGCCATGTGTGCCAGAGTCCCAACAGACAAGACTTCGCTGTCCTCATCAGGAGGATCACTCTCAATCTCCTCATCCTCTTCCTCCTCTTCGGCCCATCCACGCTAAACAGATGGAATAAACCTGCTATGGGTACTACTCTCTGTAGCGGAGGCAACCGTCTCCTGCTCCTCCTCCTCATTATCATCCAATTCGCGCTGAGAAGACGAACTGAGGGTGGTTTGGCTATCACCCTGTGTACTGTCTTCCCTCATTTCCACCTCTTTGATATGCACAGGCACAGAGGAGGAGGCATCAGCCAGCTAGTGCTTGTTAACTGCTGCGCCGATGCCGCCCCCTCAATGACAATAGAAACCTCTGCCTGAGGCGAGATGCTCATGGCAGAAGCCGGCCTGCCGGCACCAGAAAGAAGATCCAATTGGCTTGACAGGTGGCAACCCTGGGTGTAGCGGGAGGGCCAGGAGCATGGTGAGCTTCAGGAAGAAGGAGCGGCAAGGGGCTTCTGCGCTTGATGTACAAAACGCTTATGGTTAGCCTGGCCATCTCCTTCACAAAGCAATTCAGAACAAACTGCGCCGTCTCGGCCACTGCAGTGGAACTGCTGCGGTGGCCATAACCATAGGAAACGGCCAGGCTACCATAGGGTGGAACCAACATCTACAACTTTTAAAATATACTTTTTTTATTTTTTAAATGCATGCATTTAATGATATTTTATTTATGGAGTAAGATTTCATTTATGATAAATTTTTAATGGTGGCAATACCCCTTTAAGGGTACAACCACACAGTGCAGTCGAGATGCATTTGCCGCAGTGGGCTCCATTTGAGTAATTAGGACTGTACTGTTTAGATCAGGGATCAGCAACCTCCGGAACTCCAGGTGTTGTGAAACAACATCTCCCATCATGCACACATGTTGTTCTCTGACCTCCCACAGAATTGAAGGGAGCATGCTGGGAGTTGTAGTTTCACAACAGCTGGAGTGCCAAAGGTTGCTAATCCCTGGCTTAGATGGTCTGCATCAATGCAGACCGATTATACAGTGCGGTCCGAATTGGTTAATTGGAGCCACTGCGGCAGAAAGCGCCATGTGATCGTAGCCTGAAAGGGGGGGTCTGTGGTCTATATCAGGGAGAGGTCTTGTAATAGGTCTGTATTAGAGGTGGCCTGGTCTAGGTTCTGTATTTTCTTAGGGGGCCTGGTCTAAGGTCTATATTTCTTTAGGGGGTCTGGTCTAGGTTCTGTATTTTTTATTTATTTAGGGGGCCTGATCTGGGGTATATATTTCTTTAGGAGGTCTGGTCTAGGCTTTATATTTCTTTAGGGGGTTTAGTCTAGGTTCTGTATTTTCTTAGAAGGTCTGGTCTAAAGTCTATATTTCTTAGAAGGTCTGGTCTAGGTTCTGTATTTTCTTAGAAGAGCTGGTATAGGTCTGTATTTCTTTAGGTGGTCTGGTCTAGGTTCTGTATTTTCTGAGGGGCCCTGGTCTAAGGTCTATATTTCTCTATGGGGTCTGGTCTAAGGTCTATATTTCTTTAAGGGGCCTGTTCTAAGGTCTGTACTAAATCAGGGCGGTCATGAAGAGCTCCGGAACTCACAGCTGTTTACTCTTGGGGAATGTGTTTTGAGCCGCACCTTCCTGCTTGTGGAACGCTTGTTGCTATGGCGATGCAGCAGCTGAGCGGCGCGAGGCCCGGGCCGAACACGGTTGCCATAGAAACGAGGCCTAGGTTGCTGAAGAGAATGCGATCGGCGCGTGACTGAATGAACTTCTATAAAAAATTGCAGTTCGGGATCTGAGCGACGAGGTGAGGAGACATGGCGGACATGGGGTGAGGCAGAAATGGCTGCAGAAAATCCCTTTAATGTAAAGGTGGTGTCCTAGAATGACAACCTTTCACCTGTTGTTTGGGGTCTAATCTCAGCGACCCCCACTGATGACAGGAACAAGGGTCCAAAGTCCCCCTCCCCCCACTGGGTAAGTTATCTCCGGCAGACCCTCACAGTGTGAATGGAGCTCCACCGCTGCTCCATTCAGACAGTGAACATTGGACACCCCCTTTAAGAAGGTGCTGACATACTTCAGTGCAGAGACCAGGTGGTGTATTTAACCCCTTAGTGACCGGCTGCAACAAGAATAGGACATGCTCTATCATAGGGCTGGCAGTGTGCGTTACGCAAAATACTGAACGCGCACGCCGCCGGTGTCTGACCGCAAAACACTTGGGCCGTCTGAATGAGCCCTAACTTTTATTAACTCTTTCTGGGAGGGAGATGGGAAGAAACAGCAACCGTTTTTACGTTGTAAATTTTGCAACATTCACTTTGCATCATAAATATCACAAGTGGGGTCGTTTATCAAACTGGCGTAAAGTAGAACTGGCTTAGTTGCCCCTAGCAACCAATCGGATTATTCTTTTCATTTTTCACAGCAGTAAATGAAAGGAGGAATCTGATTGGTTGCTAGGGGCAACTAAGCCAGTTCTACTTTACACCCGTTTGATAAATGACCCCAATATCTATATTCTAAAAGCTAAACCAAATACATGGAGTTTTTTTTTTGTTTTTTCAAATTTTACTACTATTGCACAATAAAAACTTTTTGTAAGAAAAAAATGTTTTTCCATCGCCGCATCCCAGGACCCATCACTTCTTCTTTTTTTTTCTTTTTTCTTTCTGCGGAACTGTGTGAGGGTTTGATTTTTGCGTGACGAACTTGTAGTTTTCTTTTTGGTACCATTTTGGGGTACATAATGCTTTTTTATCACTTTTTATTCCTTTTTTTTTTGTGACGAATATGCAAAAAGCTACAATTCTGCAATATTTTTTTTTTTTTTAGGTTGTTCACCGTGTGGGAATAAATTGTGTGATAATTGTGTCGCGTGGATCGTTATGGATGCGGCAATGCCAAACATGTGGAGGAGATTTTATTTTAGCATTTTTCCTTTGAAAAGCATTATTTTTTTTTTCAATGGAAAAAGATACATTTTTTTGACAATTTCCTAGTCCAATCTTCTGATCGCTTCTCTAGTACACTGTACTGCTTATGCAGTACAGTGTATTGTACTGTACTAACAGACACCATTGGGTCTGCACCTCCAGCCTCAGGATATCTGATCGGCGGGGGTCCGACACTTCGGTCAGTAAGCTGTCCTGACACCGAAAGTGGGTGCTGGACTCCACAGCCCTGTCCGTTGTGTGGTGGTGGGGGCAGCGCTGCAGTAACAAGGATGGCGCGGTGTAGGATTCGCCCTTTGCAGTGCATCTATTTTTTTCATAAAGACAGGTCAATAAGCCCAAATTCTAAAAATAAAAACTCAGCCTTTATTGTTCCATGAATGAAAAATCCAAGATGGCAAAAAGTCTACGCGTTTCAGTTTAACATGATTAAGGGTTGTTGTTTAACCTGAAACGCGTAGACTTTTTGCCATCTTGGATTTTACATTCCTGTCTCGTAAAGGGCTCAGGCACACACATTTGTGTGGGCCACTCCGTGCTGCTCTCCGCACTGGCCATGTGGCCGCTGTTTGCGAATGCGGACCCATCCACTTGAATAAGTGCGCGATCTGCAATATTCTACCCGCACTGCAAAAAAAATCCCACAGAGGCGCTCCGTAGTGCTTCCAAGGCCTTCCGCTCTGTATATTGCGGATTGCGTACCCATTCAAGTGCCGTTTGCGGGCTGCAATACGGGCACGCCCTAAGGGTGAGTTCACGTGTATTAGAAATGCCGCCGATTTTCCGACCGGATTTGCGCGGTGGATGAGCTTTTTAACAAATCTCCTCCGCACGCTGCGTAAAATTATCTGCACGGAGATTGACCGGCAATGGGAGTTTTAGAAAAATCGGCAACATGGCAATTTCTGGTGTGATGAGAGCGCAGATCTGTCGCTGATTGAATTCGATGAGGAAGAAGAAATCGCCAGTCAGATCCTAATTTTGCCATCAAATACCGGCGGATCCAGAGCAAAATCGGCAGGTTCGGAAGAGCAGTATGGTCCCCTTACCTGTCCCCTGGTGCTCCCATTGCACCTGCCGGTCTCTGTCCTGTCCACACATGACCAACATGGCCAGAAGTAGGCTGCAGTGCTCCCCAGAGACTGGTGGGGGGATTAGGCAAGTGTCGCCCACGGAGTGCCAGGGGGTTGGTTAGGTAAGTGTAATGTGTTTTTATCAGCTTTGTCCATAATAGGAAATTTCATAGTACCACCGATCTGCCATTGAAGATTTCCCTCGAATTCTCCTCTTTTAGGCAGTGCACAATGATGCCAGGAGAGGCCGAACTAAGCGACCTGCTCGCTAAGAAAGAGCAAGAATGGAAGGAGCTCCAGCAGCGACAGATCCTCATCCTCCAGCAAAACCTGAAAGACGCCCTGAAAGATCTCCAAGAGCAGAAGGAGAAATTCACCAGGTTGAAGAAGGATTTCACCCACAACTTGAAGGTGCTGGGCGAGAGGGACCGGGATCTGGAGCAGTATGAAGTCATGTACAACCGACTGAAGGTCCTGGAGAACACAAAGCAGTCTGAGATCAGCGACTTAAAGATCCAGATCGAGAAACGTCGGCAGGAGGGCCTGAGAGAGAAGAAGAAGTATGACGATCTCCAGAGCCACCACCAGCGCAGGGTGAAGGAGCACCAGCTGGATCTAGAGCGGATAAGCAGGTAACGACAGGGCCGGATTACCGCCTATAGCTGTTTTAGGGTAGGAATCCCACAGCAAATCCAAATCCAAATGGGGGGTGTGTTTAACTCTCCCCGTGCCTGCACCGTAGCTGTACAAAATCCATCCATGTGGACCTGCCCCAACACAATAGTGTTTTTTGATACCCCCTGCGCCGGTGACAATTTATGGCGACTTGCAGACCTTGTCATAAACTAGGTTCATCCTCTGCCCTAACGTGCACCTTCCTCCAGCCCCTGACTGAAGTAGATTTCAACCTCCTGATGACACCGGCCCTACCATTCCCCAATGTCGAGGGCATTAAAAAGTGGCAGAAAAAGGCTAGCGACTTCATGAGCCCAACTGTCGTTAGTAAATGTAAAAGTGCTGAGCTGGCACTGTGCTGACAGCAGAGAGGGTGAAGGCAGCCTGGCAGCAGTCGTGCCGTGTCATTCCCTCCTGTCTCAGGCTGTGATGGTAATCTGATGACCTTTACATGCCATTCAAATTCAGAGAGAGGAAAGGGGGAGAGCAGCTCGTAGCAGGAAATCTTTTAACCTGTTTCCACATCCTAACCACAGCCATGTTTTATAGGAATATACCGCCATAGTGCTGCCCAGATATATTTCCCAGAGAGTGCCATACAGCCCCCTTTCAGTACACACAGCAGTGGCGTAGCTATCAGGGAAGTGACTGCTTCGGGGCCCGAGCTCAGAAGGGGCCCCAGAGAAGTACTGAATGTTTTCATTAGATCTAGGGCTGCCCCTACTTTACAGCAGCAGCGCTGGAGCTCCTCCCACTGCCACAAGGAGATGTTATACTGTATGGGGCAGCCAGCAGGAGACGTTATACTGTATGGGGGCAGCCAGCAGGAGACGTTATACTGTATGGGGGCAGCCAGCAGGAGACGTTATACTGTATGGGGGCAGCCAGCAGGAGACGTTATACTGTATGGGGGCAGCCACAAGGAGACGTTATACTGTATGGGGCAGCCAGCAGGAGACGTTATACTGTATGGGGCAGCCAGCAGGAGACGTTATACTGTATGGGGGCAGCCACAAGGAGACGTTATACTGTATGGGGCAGCCAGCAGGAGACGTTATACTGTATGGGGGCAGCCACAAGGAGACGTTATACTGTATGGGGCAGCCACAAGGAGACGTTATACTGTATGGGGCAGCCAGCAGGAGACGTTATACTGTATGGGGGCAGCCACAAGGAGACGTTATACTGTATGGGGGCAGCCACAAGGAGACGTTATACTGTATGGGGGCAGCCACAAGGAGACGTTATACTGTATGGGGGCAGCCACAAGGAGACGTTATACTGTATGGGGGCAGCCACAAGGAGACGTTATACTGTATGGGGGCAGCCACAAGGAGACGTTATACTGTATGGGGGCAGCCACAAGGAGACGTTATACTGTATGGGGGCAGCCACAAGGAGACGTTATACTGTATGGGGGCAGCCACAAGGAGACGTTATACTGTATGGGGGCAGCCACAAGGAGACGTTATACTGTATGGGGGCAGCCACAAGGAGACGTTATACTGTATGGGGGCAGCCACAAGGAGACGTTATACTGTATGGGGGCAGCCACAAGGAGACGTTATACTGTATGGGGGCAGCCACAAGGAGACGTTATACTGTATGGGGGCAGCCACAAGGAGACGTTATACTGTATGGGGGCAGCCAGCAGGAGACGTTACACTGTATGGGGGGCAGCCACAAGGAGACGTTATACTGTATGGGGGCAGCCACAAGGAGACGTTATACTGTATGGGGGCAGCCACAAGGAGACGTTATACTGTATGGGGGCAGCCACAAGGAGACGTTATACTGTATGGGGGCAGCCACAAGGAGACGTTATACTGTATGGGGGCCACAAGGAGACGTTATACTGTATGGAGGGGACACAAGGAGACATTACACTGTATGGGGGCAGCCACAAGGAGACATTATACTGTATGGGGGCAGCCACAAGGAGACGTTACACTGTATGGGGGCAGCCACAAGGAGACGTTATACTGTATGGGGCAGCCACAAGGAGACGTTATACTGTATGGGGGCAGCCACAAGGAGACGTTATACTGTATGGGGGCAATAAAATAAGCAGTGTCTCAAATGTTGTAGCGTACTTATCAGCGCTGCAGATCCACTGCGTGATGTGGGCCAAGTTCACATAGAGTTCAAGAAGATAAATAATGGTGGTCGCGCTGCCAAGTACATAGAGGTCCGTCAGGTAAAGGTATTTCGGATTCTCAAGCTCTTCACAATGCAGACACACAATAGAATTCAGGGGTTGATGCACCAGAGGACATCCGAACCGCTGTAATTAAAATTTGGCACAAAATAGTAAGGTTCCACAAGGATTTTTATTTATACTCACAAGATAGTGAATTATAAAACCAAATAGTACTTTCCTCGTATAACACCCTTATATACGTTATACGAGGAAATAACTATTTGGTGTTATACATATTAGTTCCTGCAGCGGCCGCCCCCGGTTCCTCCTTTTTAGTTGCTGTGGCAGATCTGTTCTGCATTTATTTTCAAGGGGTTTTCTGGGATTTTCATATTGATGGCCTATCCTCAGAATAGGTCACCAATACCTCATCGGCAGGGGACAACTCTGCCCATCAGCTGTTTGAAGAGACCATGGTGCTTTGGTGAGTGCCACGACTGCTTCCTAGGCCTGTGACATCACATTCATCAGTCGCATGGCCTAGGAGCGGCTCAGTCCTATTCAAGTAAATGGAGCGGCTCAGTCCTATTCAAGTAAATGGGGCTGAGCGGCAATACCAAGCACGGCCACTGGAGTTGGACCCTTGCCGATCTGATATTGAGGATCTATCCTGAGGACAGGTCCTCAATATCCAACTCTCAAAAAAAAACTTTAATTGTTACTGTGTAATGCCTACTTTCCCCTGTGGAGGTGCTGCAGGGAAATCAAACCCTTCCTGCCCGGTTTATCCACATATTACAGCTGTGTGTTGTGTCTGAGATATCAGATGGGATCCCATAGTGGGCAGGAATTTGTTGTCACTATAAAAGGAGCAGGAGATGATTAGATATGAATGGGCAGGGCGCGGTGACCTCTCATGGGGGGCCGTGATATCTGTAATGTGTCCGCTTCACCTGACCTTTCCACACATTTCAACTTGACGACAAAACTGGATGTGCCCTGGAGGATCTATGTTTATCCCCATAGAGATTCCTACCGCTTGTAAAGAGCTCTGCTCTGTCATCTGCCGTCCCCAGCCTATTGAGTTACAGCTCAGCCTTTGCCGGGACACGAGGTGCAGGACATGGTATATAGAAATCATTGGGGAATATCGGTTTTGCTTGAGTCTGCGTGGCGTACTTTATGCCACATTGATAAATGTCACATGATGTTTGCATTTGGGGGATACAATATCTCCTTATGGAGAGCCCCTAAACGGCATGAGGAGTCTTATAGACCAGGCAACGCTCCTCTGAGAAATTCTGGGAAGAGGATATGCAAAAAAATAAATTCTCATTTTTAAACCTAACACTCTTCTCTAGAAAAGCTTTTCCAGTTTTCCTACTCCACCCTCCTCCTGGAGTGAGATCGTGACTTTTCAAAAAAGTCTCTCAGAGTTAAAGGGGTTATCCGACCCCTAAAGTGTCTCCCCAAATGCCCCGGCCCCTCACAAATATTGTACTTGCCTCGCTCCCCGGCACCCTTGTCGCTTCTGATGCCCTTACTGCTGCCTCTGCATCTCACCATCGCGGGGATGAAAACATCCAGTGATGGGGGGAGCAGCCAGTAGCAGTCCGCCTTGGAAATAGCCTCCCTAGCGTCACTCGCAAGGCTAGGGAGGCTTATTCCCGTCGCAGCCTGCTATTGGCTGCTCCCCCCCTCCCATCACCGGATGTTTTTTATCCGCGCGATGGACAGATGCAGTGGTGCAGGCGCCAGAAGCGACGCAGGTGCTGGGGAGCGAGGTAAGTACAATATTTTTCAAGGGGACCGGGCATTTTGGGGGTTGACTAACCCCTTTTAAATCTGGCGTGAAGCTCATTAACATACCTAACCACTCCCATATTTCAAAACGAGTGAGTGGTGGAAAAATGCTAGATGTTTGCACAAGTCCAAAAAGTTCCAAAAGCCTCATTTTGTGACTTTTTTTGGAGCCAGAATTCTGGAGTGAAGGCATGATAAATCAGGGCTAATGAGGGACATTGATCAAGACTGGGGATCCCTCTGCGCCAGAATGAGATGTCCCTTAAAGTATTAGGAGGGACATGTCCCTGAGATTTGCATCTCTGCCCGGCCGTCCGCCAGAAACCGGCGCAAGTTATAGTAAATCCAGTGGGCTGCATAAAGCCCCATCCCTTGTCTCACAACTTTTAGAAAAGTGGTCAGAAGCTTAATAAGCCACGAGACCTAATTTGCGACTTTTTTGACACCACTATCGTGATGTAAAAGCATCAGTAAATGTCCCCCATTGTGTGAAAACCAGGCGGAGCTTTTTGCCGGTTCTCTTTGCTTTTGTGTCATTGACTAATATTTCTTCTCCTCCTACTTTTATCTCTGTATTTTCTAGCTCCAAAAATGGCGACATCGATCGTCTTCGAGAAGAGTATGAAAACGTGAAGCGTCAGCTGGAAAGGAAAATTGAGGAGGTGCAAGGAGACCTGAGCCTGCAGAGACAGGTATGAGAGGCGAGCGGTACCTGAAGGACCTGTAGGTGATTTGACCGCATTGTGCGTCACCTCTGGTCCGTTTCTGCATGCGTTGTACTGTGTGTACTGGCGTGTGTACACGTCTGAGCTGATGATCTGTGCTGTCACATGACATCACGGTACCTGTATCAATTACATACATGCTGGAGAGCAGTTTACATAGGGTAGAGACGTGCCTCTCCTTTACATTCACATCTCCGTTCACCCATCATCCAGCGCTTCTACCTTTTTTTTTTTACTCTTTGACAGTCCGGTCAGTCACTCATGTGTCAGGATGAGCTGGGCAGCTGCTGTTCTCAGTCTGGCAGCCTAACTATAGATACCGCCGGTGACAGTCTGTGTAGTGAGTGCAGATGTACCAGCCTGCAGACTGGATGGGGCAGGGCCACGAGATCTGGTCCCTGCAACCTTGAGAAAGGTCACACATAGGTATTTTGGAGCAGGGCAGCTGTACGGACCTTTGCCTTGACCCGTGTGTAACCTTCATAGCTGCCCTGACGCGACGCTTGTCAAATGAGGCGCAGTGGCCCGTGGAGAAGTCGGCAAGTAATGGAAGGATTAGCAGGTTTCATCTGACCACTTTATTTTTTTTAAGCTTGTTTTATTGAAGTATAAAGAAGAAGGTATGGCGTTAGTACATACAATAGGAATGATTGATAGACGCAAACAGCGTACAAGAAGTGATACCAGCGTTCCATTGCTTATACACAGCGTCAGACAAAATTGTGATAAAATTATGCACTTCCATGTATTTCATTCAATAAAGTCAAAGGTAGGGGTCAAGTAACATCTATGTAGAATGAATAGTTGTATTAGCCTATTATTAATAGAGGGCGAAACCTTTAAAAGGGGTTATCCCATCTTAGACAATGGGGGCATATCGCTAGGATATGCCCCCATTGTCTGATAGGTGCGGGTCCCACCTCTGGAACCCGCACCTACAAGGAGAATGGATGCGCAGCCCCCCTCTATTCATTTCTATGGAGCCGCCGAAAATTGCTCAGCTATTTCCGTCGGCCCCATAGAAATGAATGGGAGCGGTGGCCACGCATGCGCGGTGCGCTCACATTCACTTCAATGGGAGAGGCGGGGAGCTGCGCCTGGTGGTGGATGGACCCCAGGAAACCCGGGGTCCTCCAGCCACAACCCTCCCCGGCTCCGTTCTCCTTGTAGGTGCGGGTCTCGGAGGTGGGACCCGCACCTATCAGACAATGGGGGCATATCCTTTAAGGGAGACTCCAATGCCTCCTGCCACTCATCTGCAGATAAATGAGGGATGAATTTCCTCCATTTAGTTTCAACCGTCAAAGGGTGTAAAGCCATTGGATTGCCCAGTAGGTGGGTATATAGAGCTGATATAATTCCCCTGGGTCCTTGTGTATTAAGTATCCCTATCAGTGGATACGTCGATATGGCTCGTCTACTATCCTGAAACTGTGCGTGGCGAACTTGTAGATAAGTGAGTGCGCAAGATTCCAAATTTTTCCTGCAGTTGCACAAAAGAACATAAGACCCTATTGCCATATAAACCTTTCAAGGTAAGTATTCTATATTTTCTCCATATTTTCGCCCCTTCATAATTCTGCAAGTGAGGAAACATTGGGTTATCCCATAGTGGGATGACATCTGCAAAATCTTTGTATTGCTGGAGTTTTGCCGCGCTCCACACCCGATGTGCTAACTTATGCATGGGGAGGGCACGTCTTGGGAATAAGTAAATACTCTCCAGTATTGGCGACGATGTAGATAGTTGTAAATGGTATTCTGCATTTGATGATACCCAAGGTGTATCTCGCCTGTCCAGCCAGGAAGTATAAGTAATAGGGTACTTTCACAATTGCGTTGTTTGATTCCGGCAGGCAGATCCGTTGCCTGAACTACCTGCCTGATCAGGCAAACTGTATGCAAACACATGTCATTTTTTCTGACTGATCAGGCATTTTTCAGACTGATCAGGATCCTGATCAGTCTGAAAAATGCCTGATCAGTCCGAAAAATGCATTGCAATATCTGATCCGTTTTTCCGGTGTCATCAGGCAAAACGGAACAGATTTTTTTCCGCCAGAGATAAAACCGTAGCATGCTACGGTTTTCTCTTTTGCCTGATCAGTCAAAATGACTGAACTGAAGACATCCTGAACGGATTACTCTCCATTCAGAATGCATGGGGATATGCCTGATCACTTCTTTTCCGGTATAGAGCCCCTGTGACGGAACTCTATGCCGGAATAGAAAACCGCTAGTGTGAAAGTAGCCTAAAAATCAGGCAAAGCCGCTCCTCCCTGCTGTTTGGGTCTTTGCAGGGTATGTAAAGCAGGTTTACGTCTGGCTGTCCCCCATACAAAGGCAGTCACCAAGGAGCGTAAGTGGTCAAAGAAACTGCGCGGTATAGGCATACATGTATGTTCTAATAAGTAGAGACCCTTGGGCAACAAGATCATTTTAATAAGGTTTAGTCTACCCATTATAGATAAGGGAAGGGTTTTCCAGGACCTGAAGTTTTCAAGATTGTGGTTTACTGATGGCCAATCAGTTGTCCAAGTTGGCATGAGGGCTGATTTAGACCAGTTTATGCGGACATCTGAAAAGTGTCCAAAGCGGTCAATAAGGTCTATCGCTCTTGGTAAGGAAGACTCCACATCATCCATAAACAGTATCAAGTCGTCAGCATATAAACCTATCCTCTCTCTCCTAGATATCCCCCTAAACACAGTATCCTGTTGGATTCTAAGAGCGAGGTGTTCTATAGCTACTGCAAACAGGAGGGGTGAGAGGGGGCATCCCTGCCGAGTGCCTCTACTTAGATTGAACGATGCCGAGTGTGTACCATTGACTAATATGTTGGCTTTGGGATTCTTGTATATTCTAGAAATCCATGTGATGAAGACCGGACCAGACCCAAAGTGTTTCAGTACCTCTAGTACAGGGATCAGCAACCTCTGGCACTCCAGCTGTTCAGCAACTTCAACGGGACTGCCCATGGCAACATATCTACCACCAGCTCAGGGGCGTCGCCATTGGCAGTCCCTGTGCCCCGACGTTCGCCAATTTGTACCTGGGCTGGTGGGAGAAGGAAGTTGTGTTTGGTGATGCCATGGAGCAGTACACATCAAATGTGCAACTGTAGATAAGGTACATTGACGACGTGCTTATACTGTGGAAAGGGACACTAGAGCATTTTATGGCATTTGTGGCAGCATTAAATGTGAACCAGATGGGGTTATTTTTCACATCAGAGGTACAAGAGCGACAGATTGCGTTCTTGGACCTGATGATCACCATTGGTACTGACAGAAAGATCACCACTAATCTATTCAGGAAGAAAACTTCGACCAATAATCTCCTGCATTGGGAAAGTGGTCATCCACTGGCCCTAAAAAGAGGTATCCCGAAGGGACAGTACCTTTAGGGCCAGGAGGAATTGTTCAGAACCTAGGTGATTTCAGAGCAGTTGCATCTGACCTAAGAGGTCGATTTACGAATCGGGGGTACCCACAATATACTCTGAAAAGGGCGTTCCATCATTCTATGAGTACAGATCGCACCCGGCTCTTGGTTCCAAAACCGAGTAGCAGGAAGGACCCCACGCCCAGAATTGTCGCAACCTTTGACGAGGCCCACAAAAATGTCCGTGATATTTTGCAAAATCACTGGTCCATTTTGCAATCAGACCCAGATATTGGGGAGTTAATTCCAGACCATCCCTCAATTACGTATCGACGTAGCTCTAATTTACGTGACCATTTGGTACACAGCTTATATACACAACCTAAGTCTGAAACTTGGTTGAAGAATACCTTTAAGGGCACCTTTCCCTGTGGCTCATGTATCATCTGCAAGAATATCCTGAGAGGAGGATTCTTTACTAGCCATACAACAGGAAAGAGGTATAACATACACTCATTCTTCAGATGCACGTCTATAGGTATCGTGTATCTAATCAGCTGTCGATGTGGGTCACAATACGTCGGCAAAACTAGACGCGAACTGAGACGTAGATTTGGTGAACGTATGTCTGACATCCGGAATAAGCGGGACACATCGGTGGCACGTCATGTATGTGATATACATGACGGTGACCCTGATGTGTTGAGAGTACAGGGGATTGAACAAGTGAAGATATCAATCCGTGGAGGTGATATCGACATACCCCTACTACGCAAAGAAGCAATGTGGACCTATAAGTTGCAGACAATTCAACCGCAAGGGCTAAATGAGGCCATATCATATGCCTGCTTTATTTGATGTATCAGCCCTACCACAGACAGTAGGATGTGTGTCGTCCTACACAGTGTTGCGCGTTCTTTTGATGTGCTGCTCCATGGCATTATTAATTTTTATTAATTTTTCCATTTATAAAACATCTGCGTACATGCTGATAAGCATTAATGTACACTGTATATACACTGTATATATTCAGTTTTATGCTTAGCTGCGATTTGCAGCAGTATTGTAATGTCTGTATTGAGTCGGGATGCCCCTCCCCGCTGGTGACGTATGACTCAGATGGGGATCGGTACCTGCTTCTTCGGTGGATCACCGCCTCTGTGGGTCCCCACCAGCTGACATGTTCTGTATCAATTGATAGTATATGGGCCGCAACTTGGATTCCCCCATGAATCGCGCAATGCACTATACTCATCGGGAAGGGTAAGGATCATTACGGCATCGGCCGGTCAGAGGGCGGAACTAGGAACCCGCCCCTATCTCTGATTGGTGGTGTAACCGGCACACCCCTCCCGATAGGCGGGGCTTCGGCCATATGAAGTCGGCGTTCTCTCGGCCGCGTACGGCCATTACAGCGCCGGAGCCATAGCACGCTACAGTGCGGCACTTTGTCCTGACATAGGCATTTATGTAATAAGCTCCTGAAGATACGTGACGAACACATGTCACGTGGAAACGCGTAGAGCTGTTGTTAACCATTAGGACACGGCTCTTTAGGCAGGGTTGCACTAGATGCGGTACTTTACCTGATGGCCTAAGAGTGTGTATGCAGCCAAAATATACTGGCCGCAAATGAATGGATGGAGCCAAAATATACTGGCTGTAGATGTGTGGATGGAGCCAAAATATACTGGCTGCAAGTGACTGTATACAGCCTTAATATACTGGCTGCAAGTGACTGTATACAGCCTTAATATACTGGCTGCAAGTGACTGGTCATAGCCTATACACGGGCCGTAGGCTTTTTAAAGGCTGAACATAGCATTGAACGGCCAATGAATTAGCTGGAATAGCCATACTTGAGCACATATTCAATAGGGTCACTTGCAACAAACATACGAGTGTCCATTCATATTGTTAACCGTGTCCTATTTTCCGGCTTGCAATCCATTAGTAACTACTTGCTAGCAAGTCAGGTCTCTAGCCCAGTCCTTTAATTGTGCAGAGGATTTATTTACAATTTTTCTCTGTACATTTTTGGGACTGGTTGCCTGATGGTCACGGACTGTGACATATAGGCTTTTTGCCATCCTTTTAAACGGACTTTAAATAAAGGTTTTTTGTTTTTGTTTTTAAACGTTCATCAGGCTGTTATGTCTGTAATACACCCAGACCAATCGGGGCTCATTCCGTCTATGTCTACTGCAATTACTTTGAGGAGGCTATTTCTTTACATGCAGGCAGTCCCGGGTGGTTCCCTTGGCAAAGCAGTAATGTCATTAGAAGCTGCAAAAGCGTTTGATAGTGTCGAGTGGGACTACCTGTGGGCTGTCTTACGACATATGGGATTTGGGCCTGAATTCCTGTCATGGGTCCAGTTGTTATAAGTTTCTCCTAATGCTAAAATCGGAGTCAATAATGAGCTGTCGGGTAGTTTCAGGTTGGAGAGAGGAACTAGGCAGGGGTGTCCACTGTCGCCTTTGCTGTTCGCCAGTGATGGTCAGTTCACAGTGTTTGCCAGCGAACACATGCGGGCAGCCATCTTTAGTAAGGTAGACTCACCCGTCCGGCGATGCACAGGTAAGCACTTACCTGTGCCTTTGCCGGGAGCCGGTCTGACATCAAATGCAGTCACCGGGAGCAGGCAGTTCTGAGAACAGCCTGATGAAGGCCCCCGGCGGCTGTTCTCGGAACTGCCTGCTCCCGGTGACTGCATTTGATTTCAGACCCGCTCCCGGCACAGGTAAGGGCTTACCTGTGCATCGCCGGACGGGTGAGTCTACCTTACCAAAGATGGTAGCCCACATGTGTTCGCTGGCGAACACTGCGAACTGACCATCACTGCTGTTCGCCATTGCTATAAAACCATTGGCTGCTCCCATTATGAAAGACCCCCAGATCTATGGCTTTAAATATTCAGAGGTGGAAGAAAAACTGGCATTATATGCAGATGACACACTGTTATTTTTGGATGACGTGAATACCTCTGTAGCCAGGGTAATGGTGATTATAGATCAGTTTGGGAAATACTCGGGACTAACTTTTAACTGGACCAAATCGGCATTAATGTTGATGTCCTCCCAGGAGGATAGGAGTTGTGTAGCAGATGTCCTGATTCCATGTGTGGACACCTTTTTAAATATCTAGGTATTTGGATTACTCGCAATGTTCATGATTACGGTCCCTCTAATATTCATCCATTGTTAGAAAAAATGAGGCAGAAGGTAAATACATGGATTAAATGACCTCTTTCAGTAATGGGGCGTGCCAATTTGGCCAAAATGATCCTAATGCCACAATTGCTATATGTTTTACATAACGAACCAGTGTGGCTCCTGAAATATCTGTTTCATAAAATGGATAGTATATTTAGAGATCTAATATGGAAAAAAAAAGAATTTCAGAATAGCATTTTCCAAGTTACCATTGCCTAAAACAGAGGGAGGAATAGCCTTGCCTAATCCATGGGTATACTTTATATCGTCACAATTGGGGGATAGAAGACGGAAGTAGCGCTTTTGATTCTAGAAGAATGATTGTACAGTCCTTTTAGTATCTGAAAAATCTGTAATGGGGCACTAGAGGCTCATAGACTTCGGTTGTGCTGACCTGGACTACCTACCCTACTCCTTATACATAAAATATGGTGAAAAGTGAGAGAATTACTGGGGATAACTGTACGAAATACACCCATATTTGGGGGAATGCGCAGTTATGGGAGATCTTCAAGCTGGAAGGTTTTGATAGTTGGGGAAAAAGCTTGGGTTACGAAGATAGCACAACTTTATTCAGAAGGGACTCTCAAATCCTTTCAGCAGTTACAGACAGAATATCAGGTGCCAAGTCGAGTGTTCTACCAGTATCTACAGCTAAGGCATGCCATACGGAGTCAGGAACGAAGAGGCCCCTTGACAGTGAATTCCATGCCGGTGGTGGATTTTGTGGTGCAGGCCAGGCTTTCTCACACAATAATCTCAATGGCATATGCCAAGTTATTAGACAAGGACCTCCATGATCCACTTGCCGGTCTCGAGGGTAAATGGGAGAAAGATGTTGGGGAGTTGACTGATGAGCAATGGAGGGATGTTTTAGGGGCAGTACCCACAATATCTTTGAGCGTGGCACATAGACGCTAACAATTTTTTATTCTACATCATGTATATAAGACACCATGGCTCATGTTTACATGGGTCTGAGGACGAACTCTTACGCTGCGTTCACACCTGAGCGTACGGGATGGAGCGCTCTGTATGCGCGATTGTATGCACGTTTACAATCGCAGTTCCGGAACAAGCGAACGCCCATTGTTGCGCGTTCCCGGAAGTCTATGTACGGGAACGCGCGACAAGACGCCCCAAAGAAGCTCCTGTACTTCTTGGGGCGTCAGGCGTTTTACAGCGAGATCGTACGCGCTGTAAAACGCTCAGGTGAGAACCATGCCGATAGGGAAGCATTGGTTTTTGCTTGTTGAGTGTTTTACAGCGCGTAGGAACGCACTGTAAAACGCTCAGGTGTTAACCAAGCGCTAATTGTCCAAGGTGTGCTGCCTCGGAGTTGGAGCATTTCTGGAATGCAGTGTATAAGCAAATAGAAGAAAGTTATAAGGTTACGATACCAAAGGTTCCACTGGTGGGTTATGTTGGGTATGTGGATGATTTGTCGGTTTCCACAGATCATAAGTCAGCAATTGCCAAATTATTATATGTTGCACGCAAATCTATAGCTAAACACTAGTCGGAGTGGATTATCATATGATATCTATGGAAAGTGGCATTCATATTAAAAGGGGCACGGAAGTGGAAGATGTGGTTAGGTGGTCCTGGTGGGCAGTCTCAGAGACTGATGCATATATGGAGTGGTATGGTCCTCAGGGGATTTGGAGGGTTGAGATGAGATCACAGAGGTATGAATGGTAAATGGTGCCAGTAGTATCATAGGTAATATAACGTCGGATAGCGATAACAGATGACTAATACATTAGAGCAATATTCTATATCATCGGGAGGGTGGCCACACGGAGAGGGTAGGAGGGTAGGATGTAAGAGAGTTGGGGGGTAAGCAGGTTTCCTTAGTGGATGAAACGATGACAGTCAGCGATTGTGGTAATTAATGCTTTTATTCTGTAAGAGATGTATACAAGTAGAATGATTATGTACGATGAATACTTTCATCTCTATTTTCTCTGTTCATATGTAAAACACAAATAAAGAAGATCTGATTAAAAAAAGATAACAATCTAGCCAACCATTGATTTCAATGAAGTTATTGACTTTTCCTGCAGTGTGAAAGCTACTCTCCCCCTTTTATGAAGGCAGTGAGGGAGTTTACCCCAGAAGTGGGTTGTAAAGACTCGAACATGTGAAATCAACAGTAGATCCCCTACCAGACATCAGGACTGTCTCCAGGCATGAAATCGGTCAGGCTGGTTGAAGTCCCAGCACCACAAGTGAATGGGTACGGCCTCCTCTTTTTGGCTTGAGCAGTGATTTAATATTACCTCATAGGAAACCTTCTTTTTCCAAGTTCAAAGCAAAATATGTCCACAGAATTTATGGCTTATAGTGTATGGGACCCCTTTTAGGAAACTTACCTTCAACCTACTTTTTCACTGCTCTGAAAATAAATAAGGATTGCTAAATACCCATGGCAGACTTGGACAAAATTTCTGGATCGTTGAGAGGTTAATGATACTATCCCTGAGCTAGGGCAGTGAAGGGGTTTGTCGTATCATCCCTGGTGGTCTAGGACAGTGAATGGATTAATCGTAACATCCCTGGTGGTCTAGGACAGTAAAGGGGTTAATCATATCATCCCTGATAGTCTAGGACAGTAAAGGGGTTAATTGTAACATCCCCGGTGGTCTTGGACAGTGAAGGGGTTAATTGTAACATCTCTTGTGGTCTAAGACAGTGAATGGGTTCATCGTAACATCCCTGGTCGTCTAGGGTAGTAAAGGTAGGCTCTGTGATCGACTAACTGGGATGAATCGGGTGTATAAGGCTCTATTCACACGTCCGCATCCGTTCCTCACATTGCGGAACGGGTGCGGACCCATTCATTCTCTATGGGGACGGAATGGATGTGGACAGCACACAGTGTGCTCTCCAGATCCGCATTTCTGGAGCACGCGGACGATCATTTTTGTTGCACAATTTTGTTGCACAATTGCAGACAAGAATAGGCATTTCTATGGGGGTGCCGGCCGGGTGTATTGCGGATCTCCGCAATGCACTACGGACGCGTGAATGGACCCTAATATATGAGACCCATAGGTTGTGCATGAGAGAGGCAGAATACTTGTTTTAAAACACCTTCTCCCTGTCGCCTCTAGTCCTATATCTATCTATCTATCTATCTATATATATATATATATGAAAGAACATTGTGTAGTGATAGTCTGATCATATTTTGACGTGTACATCATTACAACGAGCGATCTGAGTCCCTATTCCTGGCTTGACCTCTGAAATCCTTCACTCACTGGCATAGTGTCAAGAACATCTTACATTATTGGCTTAGTATCGAGACCAGCACAACTAAAACAGACCCCCACCAGCGGTTGTGGCCCTCCACCACTGCTGCCAGTCTCATTATACCCGGAACCTGATTACTTTGTAATTTATGGAAAAAAAAAAAATTGACATCCTGACACTTTCTGGTGTGGACAGATAGAAAACGAATGAAAGCTGCTTCATTTGTAATTTTACACTTGGGGTTTCAAAGTTGGACATTGATGAAGAATTGTAGTGTATTCTGGCAGTACGACGCCAATCGTTGCCGATCCCTGGGTCTGTGGGCATACAGACAGACTGCTTGAGAGGACCACAGAGACGGAGATTTCAGCTGTGGAGGACGCAGTGATTAGGAGTGTGGCCATTTTTCTGTACTACCTGTCACTCATCCCATTGAAGAACATTACAGACAGCTTCTCAGGAGCCTCAATTGGCTATTATAGTGTATATTATACTAGTGTGTGTATATACTATTCGTATGAGTCTCCATACATTAATGTTAATGGCTGGAAACATGATAACCGCTCCAGAATTGTAATCCAAAACCACAGCGTATGTGAGGGACCTCCGCATAGGATGGTGTCTGGTGCCAGTCTAGATCATCTCTTAGCTTCTGGAACCATGATTGGACATGGAGACCAGGCAGATTTCAGTATTGCACCTTTTCCCTGGCACACATTTTACACTCTGGTAGGTAGTCATAGAGTCCATGTGTCAACATCACAGTTTGTGAAGGCCACCAGCTGTCCGCCTGACTGTGTCCATAGACATGCAGTGGACATGACATGCTACATACGTGATGATTGTACCCATGTTTGTCACTTTGGTGTTTGCTTTTTCCATGCAGGAATTGTCTTGGGAGTTTGATTGTGAAATGAAGAAACGTGAGCACGAGTTTCGTCTACGTCTCGATGAGATGAACACTGTGGTTCTTTCCCATGAACTCAAGGTATGAATGAACATGTGAAGACGTTTGAAGGTCTGGGGTGACTTATTGTATCCATCAGCATCCATCCAGCCATGTAACAGAGTCTTATGGACTGCTGGCCTGTGTTGGAAATATGCCATTTTTTTCAGTGTGACCAAAAAAAGGATTTTAGGCTAGGGCTTTGACAAAGCGGCATGGTGCTGTCCCCATGTCACAGTAAAATCACCAAGTTAGGCCTCGTGCACATGACCGTTGTTTTTGGTCCGCATCCGAGCCGCAGTTTTTGCGACTTGGATGCGGACCCATTTACTTCAATGGGGCCCCATAAGATGCGGACAGTACTCTGTGCGCTGTTCGCATCCGTTGCTCCGTTCCGTGGTCCGCCAAAAGAAATATAACCATTTTGCGGACAAGAATAGGCAGTTATATCTATGGCTGTTCATGCTGTTCCGCAAATTGCAGAACGCGCACGGACGCCATCCAAGTTTTGCGGATCCGCAAAACGCACAACGGTCGTGTGCATGAGGCCTTACCATCACAAAATATCGACCCATGCCTCTTCTCTCTCTGTGTTTTCCAGTGTATGATGGAGGTATACCTTTCCTGACATATCACGGATAACACTACTTAGGCATAGAGTGGCATCTTGTCCAGAGTCCTCAGTTGTAAAAAGAAGCGTATCGCACGGTATATGGTTTTTTTACTGGATACCTCCGTATGGAATAGCGCAGTCAGCTGTACTATTCCAAACCGCAGCTAACGAGGTATACTGACATATACCGGCTTGGTGCATGCCTAGAGGTGGCTCTTGGCTTATCTCAAGGTGGGGGGGGGGGGGGGATGGAGCTGGATACATTGGATGTATGCATGGAGAGCTTTCCTGTTGCATATGGCAAATGTCCTCTGCAGACAAAGTGTGAGAGCAGCCTTAGGCACGGATCAGCAAAAACGCTTCCGTTACTTATAGTACACCCGGCGGCCTCTGTTATGAACGGACCCGGTTGTATTATCTTTAAAATAGCCATGACTGATCCTCAATGGACACCAAAGTCAACGGGGGAAGGATCTGTTTTCTATTGGGTCCATGACTTGCATTGTGTGTCTTGCCAGATCCATTGCTGCGGTTTTCTCTCCGGTACGGAACGGAATGCATTTTGGAGCATTCTGTTCAGTTCAGTTTTGTCCCCATTGACAATGAATGGGGACAAAACGGAAGCGTTTTTCTCCGGTATTGAGACCCTCTGCCGGATCTCAATACCGGACAAGTTAAATGCAAGTGTGAGAGCAGCCTCGCTCAGCTCGTGGATGAGACTGCCAATGCTCTGAAGTAGAGGGCCTCCATGGTACCTCCAATGATTTTTATTTTTATTTTTTTAAGGTGAAGTTACTGACAAAAGAGTTGGAAGTTATGAGGGAAATGGAACTGAACGGCGCAGAAACAATTCAGGAAGCCGAGTCCACCAACCAGAGACTGCAAGAAGCTCTAAAGCTAAAGGAGTTTGAAATCAAGGAGCTATCAGCAGTAAAAGACGCACGGTAAGTCCTGCACGTTAGCTCATACCAGCCAAACCTGACCCCCATCTGTAGGCAGCTGTCTCGGGGGTTCTGGTTGGCTAGATGAGATGTCTTTTGATGCACTCTCATACTAAACCAAGCACAGCGCCTTACATTGTATAGTGGCTGAGCATGGTATTGCACCAATCCCAATCACTTGATTGGAACTGAACTACACAAAGGCCATGTGGCTGATGGACGGGACGTCACAGGTTGAGGAAGAGGATGATGTGCTCACCCCAAATGGCTGTCCAGCAGGTGGTGCTAAGTCAGAACCCCACTGATCAGATACTGATGAACTATCCTCAGCAGATAGAAATGTCTGTAAAAATTGACCTTATTGGCCGTACAATGAATGAATATTTGTGGTTAAAAGGATCTTATGTAAAATTTAGTTAGTCCGATAAAATCATCTTAAAAAATTAGCACATTCTGGCACATGGGCAGGGCTTAGTGGGACCTCTCGTCGCTGGCCAGAATTAATATCATTTTCCCTCTTCATAGAGGGGTCACTGCTCCGTGGGATCTATCATGCCAGTATTATTAATGTGTGATATCCTGCGCCTGCAGCTGTCACTTGTGGGGGTTGTACACTTGCCAACATATCTTGGTACACTTAACTGCTGGGTCCGGGCCTGTAATCATACTTTACACAGCGTAGTGCCGATAATAACAATGCCATCTATTGTCTTCATTAGCCGCTGAAAATCTTATCTTACATTATGAAAAGCATTATAGGAAAATCCTGTCCAAGATTATCTATTCTATTAAATGTCTCAGATGATGGCTAAGAGCCAGGGGCGTACACTGGAATCATGGGGCCCCATGGCAAGGTCAGAATTGCGCCCCCCCCCCCCACCCCCCTCCCTATTTGGCTATGCATGCAAAGAGTACCATCAAGGTTTTTAGTCACAGAATATTCTTCTGCTGACTACTGCCTGCGGCATAAGGGTCCATTCACGCGTCGGTATGTGTTTTGCGGACCGCACATCACCGCCACTCTTATAGAAAATGCCTTTTCTTGCCAGGACAAGAATAGGACATGTTCTATTTTTTTTTTTGCGGATCCGCATATGCGGATGCGGACAGCACATTCCGGCCCCGTTGAAAATGAATGGGTCTGCACCTGTTCCGCAAAATTGTGGAACGGATGTGGACCCATTTTGCGACGTGTGAATGGACCCTAACTGGTAAGGTTTTTGCCCCTGTTTAACAGGAGACAAGACCGCCTGAGACAATCTGGGGGGAAAAAGAGTAGTAAAAGTTTATGTACAGGGGTGTCCTGAAGGGCCATCTTCCTTCATGTCAGAGTGCCGACCCTGGAACAGAAAAGAGCAGGGACTCATTAGCTCAGAAAGGGGGAGGGGCTGAACTGTGACTCCTTACTGCCATGGGGTGGTCTGACTCCATTGACAGTATGCCACTGATACACAGGGCAGAGATTGGGAATGAATTGTTTGTTCCTCATCACTGCCTGCTTGTTCATATGCATTTACGTGCAGCAATCGCACCCTCTATGTGAGGATGAATGATCATTACTATGATTGTTCATCCTCATAGACGTGACTTAGGGTGATATAGTCCTTTTTTGAGCGATTGGTAGCACTTTTACACAGGGCAATTATTGAGAGTGAGCCTTCATACGAATGTTTGTTCCCAATAATCTTCCCCTGTAAGGGTCCATTCACACATCCGTAGTGTATCGCGGATATGCCATACACCCGGTCGGCACCCCCATAAAAATGCCTATTCTTGTCCGCAATTGCAGACAGGAATAGGACATGTTCTATTTTTTTCCGGAGCCGCGGACCGGAAGATCGGTGGCGCGCTCCGGAAATGCAGATGCGGACAGCACATTGTGCTCTCCGCATCCATTCCGTCCCCATAGAGTATGAATGGGTCTGCACCCGTTCCGCACAATAGCGGAACGGATGCGGACCACAATTGCGGACGTGTGAATGGAGCCTAAATGGGCTCTTAGGATGGTCAAGCACCCATATATTAGCTGGAGCCACTGATTCTGGCAGACCATTTAAGCCTCATTCGCACGCCCGTGTCTGTTATGAAATCTGTGATAGGGTGGTCAGTGCTTCATCTGTCAAGAGGTCAGTGAAGGATCCATGTTTGGTCCGTGTGTCCGTTTTTTGCTCTCCGTGTTTCAATGGCACTGCACAGCTGAAAATTAATTTCCATAGCATCTCCTCCTAATGATCCGTGAAACACGGATGGCATCTGTGTTGCATCCGTGGTTTTCACTGACCCATAGACCATGATGGGCGTGATGCACAGACAAAATAGAGCAAGCATCTGTGCTAAAACCACGGACCTTCCACCCTAAAACCCCGATGTGTGAATACACACGAAAATGAATGGGGACGTCTGCTGTCCATGGAGAATACATACAGCACACGTCCGTGAATGAGTATCAGATTGGCAGGGGTCTGACTCCCTCGGCGCTCTGTGAGCTCTTAGACCTCTTCCTAGTGACGTCACCGTAAATCAGTCACATGGCCTAGGGCGCAGCTCAGTCCCATACTGAAGAAACATTATTAACGGTACGCACAGAACCAGCCGCCATTCACACTGGCATTCGCAGATTTCTCCAGGGCTGTTACAGTATTGGTTCTCCGTCACTGTACAAGGAGGCAGCTGTTCTCTGGACTTCTACCTAATTTCCTATATATATATATATATATAATCGATATTTATGTATTGCAGAATAAAAGAAGTGGAAGAGACGCTGACGTCCTTGCAGCGTCAGATGAAAAAGCAAGAGGAGACGTTTCAGAGAAAGTAAGTGGAAAGAAAGAAATACGTGTCTTTTTCCTGTGCCTCATTCCACCCTCTTCACATGAATCTATTTGGGCACTGCCTAGAGTGCTTAAAGGGAATCTGCACCCAAGCTGCTTTCACTGACGAGCTGGTCACAGAAAGAAGCGGAGTTTGGTGCAACAGGAGCAATAATAAAGGCCTGATTGCACCAAAGGCCTAATTTGCATATTAAGAAAAAGTATCAGTCCGCATCCGATCCACATTTGATCGGATGTGGACCCATTTACTCCATCTGTATGTCTGTTCCACCCCCCCAAAAAATAGAACATGTCCTAGGCTTGCGAATCTGCAGTTTGCGGGCCGCAAAAATGGCTGCGGCTGTGTGCATGAGGCCTTAATGAGGTGAACCACAGCTATGTGTCTATGCACTAACAGTTCGATAGGGAGGTTGCTGGGGAGAGATTCCCTTTTAACCGCATTATCACGTACATGTACACGGGGGAATGTGGGGCCTTACCGCATTCCCACATACATGTGCGTGATGCGGTTTACACTGTCACCGCACGGAGCGATGTGCTGACAGTTCAGTGAAGCCGACATTAGGGGGTTGCTAGGCAACCAGTGACGCTGGCGGGAACAAATCGCAGCGCTCACCGGCCGGCGATCGCAGTGATTGGTCTGTCTGCAGTAATGGACCATTTATAGCGCATTGACGCTGTTTAGGGAGGAACTATGTGCTTCTCCTTCTCTGATCGTCCCCATTCCTGTCAGGGAAGCGATCAGAGAAGGAGCTACTGTCAGAATCCACACACCACAGAGTTTTAACCCCTTCAGTGCCGAAACGCCTCTCTTCTGTGCCCCAATCAGTGACACAGATCAGTTCTCTGCCTCATCTGTTATCTGTCATCATCAGTTCTGTGCCCCATGCCCTGCCTCACACATAATTAACCCCTTCAGTGCAGATTTGCCACTCTTCTGTGCTTGATTTGCCCCAGTCCTGTCATCATCCCCCTCATCAAGACACCTGTCACTCCAGCCTGTCCGTCCATCAAGACACCTGTCACTCCAGCCTGTCCGTCCATCAAGACACCTGTCACTCCAGCCTGTCCGTCCATCAAGACACCTGTCACTCCAGCCTGTCCGTCCATCAAGACACCTGTCACTCCAGCCTGTCCGTCCATCAAGACACCTGTCACTCCAGCCTGTCCGTCCGTCAAGACACCTGTCACTCCAGCCTGTCCGTCCATCAAGACACCTGTCACTCCAGCCTGTCCGTCCATCAAGACACCTGTCACTCCAGCCTGTCCGTCCATCAAGACACCTGTCACTCCAGCCTGTCCGTCCATCAAGACACCTGTCACTCCAGCCTGTCCGTCCATCAAGACACCTGTCACTCCAGCCTGTCCGTCCATCAAGACACCTGTCACACACTCCAAAGTTACATAAAAAAAAAAAAAAATTAACCCTGTCACTACGTGTGCCATCCTCCTGTGTGTACATACTCGTGTCCTGTGCCTGAGTGGCACCATTCTGTAAAATATAAGTCTGCTGTGCCCCATGTGGATTTGTGCCACCTACAACTGTAAAATAATACATTAATTAACCCCTTTTCTGCTCCGATAAGGATATTGGCACTACTCTGTGCCCCATACTAGACCCCTGTATATAATTTTCAGCCTCCTGAGGCTCATCGCCAGCCATCTGTGCCACCTGTGACACCTGTCAATAACTGCCAAGTGACTCGGGGAGTTTTTATCCTATCCTAAAGCATATACAGGATTTTAGTTTGCCGTTCGCCTTGGTTAAACTTGATGGACGTTTTGTCTTTTTTCAACCGTATTAACTATGTAACTATAATAAAAATAAAAAAAACAAAAAAAGACCACAAAAAAATCGACATTAGTTTACAATTTAAAATGACTAAGCGTCTTTTCACTGCTGAAGAGACATACGCCATGCTTTTTGAGTGACATTTTTAGTTTCATCTTCCTCAGATGATTCATCTAATGATGAACCCCCTCGTAGGCGTCCTAGGGGTAGTGCGCAGTCGCAGCCCCGTACAAGTGACTCTTCATGGATCCCCGCAGATAACTATGTGCCCAAGGTGCCTGAATTTACAGCCACTCCGGGCATCAATGTAGATACAACAGGTTTCAGTGAAATTATTATTCCAATTATTCTTCACTGATGACCTAATGAACTTGATGGTGGAACAAACAAATATATATGCAGAGCAATTTATTGCCTCCCATATAGACAGTTATCTCTCAAGGCCCCGCAAATGGACCCCTACTAACACGACTGAAATGCAAAAGTTTTGGGGACTTCTCCAAGGCATGGGCATTATAAAAAAAACAACAATACGTTTGCATTGGAACAAAGATATTTTATATCACACCCCTCTTCACTGTCTTGCCATTCCCCGGGCCCGTTTCGAAGCTCTTCTAAGATTTCTACACTTCAGCAATAATAATGAATGCCAACCCCCAAGCGACCCCAGTTATGACAGACTCTTTAAAATTAGGCCAGTGGTTGACCACTACAATTCCAAATTTAGTCAAGTATTTACCTCCAAAAATGTCTCTCAGTGGATGAATCATTGGTCCACTTCAAAGGCCAATTACATTTCCGCCAGTACCTGCCCAATAAAAGGGGCTGGGTATGGCGTAAAGTTGTATAAGGCCTGTGAAAGAGTATCTGTGTATACATTGCGCTTTCGTATTTACGAGGGAAAAGATTCCAAAATTGAGCCACCCGATTGCCCCCGTTTCTGGGTATAAGTGGGAAGATTGTATGGGATTTAGTCCACCCCCTGCTGGACCACGGATACCATCTGTATTTGGACAACTTTTACAATAGTGTCCCTCTCCTGAAGTGCCTTGCTGCCAGAGGCATAGCCACATGTGGCACAATTAGACGAAATCACAAAGGGCTCCCTAAATGCTTTACAGACCAGACGGTGCAACGCGGGGAAAGCAGCGCTTTTTGCTCAGAAAATTTGATGCTGCTAAAATACAACGGGATGTTCTTGTGTTGACTACCATCCATGCAGATCAGTCCACCCCAGCCCAGTCCGAGGAACCACAGAGCAGAACATCAAGCCTGTGTGGATCCAGGATTACAACAAGTTCATGGGCGGAGTGGATCTTTCAGACCAGGTACTACAGCCCTACAGTGCTTTCAGAAAATCTACGGTGTGGTACCAAAAATTAGCTGTGTACCTAACCCAAGTGTCACTATATAATGCCTTTGTCATCCATAGAACAGCTGGTCATGGGGGGGACCTTCTTGGAATTTCAGGAAAAAATAATAAAAAATTAGATTTTTGGCATTCAGGAAGGAGAGGGCAGTATTTCAGTCAGCAGTGCTTCTGGGGTCTCAAGAATAATACATGGGCAGCATTTCCCTAGAGTACTTCCACCCCACAGAAAAAGGCGACCCCAAAAAAGGAGTTGAGTTTGCTCGGTTAGAGGGACACCGCTCACTACTGTCAGACCTCCCCCTCTAAACCGGGCATTTCAAGTTCATCACGCCTCCACTGATATCCATTAAGTTCATTTCATTCATTTCCTAATTAATCCATGGGAAGACATTCTGGTGGAACACTTAAAGGGTTATCAAAGTTTGTAAAATCAGTTTTGAATACATTGAGGGGGTGTAGTTTTTAAAATGGGGTCATTTATGGGTGGTTTCTACTAGGGGTCCCACAAAGTGACTTTATAACTGAACTGGCCCTTTTAAAAAAAAAAAAGTGGGTTTTGGAAATGTTCTGAAAAATTTGCTTCTAAGGCCTCATTCACATCACTGTTTCTCTGGCTCCGTTGAGGAGCAGGAGAACGGAAAGGACGGATTCTGCAGATAACTGAGCGTAACGGAGCCTAAAGACCCCATAGACTATAATGGGGTCCGTTCGGTGTCCGCTCAGAACATGATTTTTGAGCGGAGACGAAAGTCCTGCACGTCCTTAAAGAATAAAATATGAAGTAGACAAATGGGAAATGTAAAGTAATAACTATTTTGTGAGGTACCACTATCTGAAAATTTTTCCAACATTTCTGTAAATTTTTAATCTTTTTATAAATAAAAGTAAAACCTATTGAGTCGAATTTCAGCTCACTTGCGCCACATTTTCATGCACATACTAATTAGACCAGTTTTAGATGTCGGACTTAAACCAAAAAACAAAAACCTTATTTATTTATTTTTTTAAACATATGTTTTATTGTTTTTAATAATAAAATAAACTATTACATACAAGGTTATGCGTTGTGTTACTTTCTTTTCCAAACGTCAATCTGATCTTGCCTGATCCTTATAGTCCCGTTAATAGAGGGACACAAGGAAAAAAGAAACATTACAATATAATTAAATTGACCAAATTAAATAATAACAAAGAGAGAAAAGAGGATATAAGTAAGAAGGTGACAAGGGGCAGTCTGCTCGACATTACATCACGAAAATAGTGAAACTTTGTTGAATTGAGAGTGAAGCCAGTTATGCCACTTAACCTTAAACCTGGCTAATTTATTGGAGACTGAGGCGTTAATCATCTCATAGAGACAGTTGTCGTTAAGAGATCACTATTTCCTATTAACGGAGGAGGGTTTGAGGGTTTTTTCCAGTAGTGGGCAATTTTCATTCTGGTTGCTATAATCATATGAATGATAACTGTTCGGAAAGAATCTGGGAAGAAATCCAAATTAATAGAAAGTAGGCTTTGCGCCATTGATAGGGAAATGGAAGTTTTGCATATTTGGGTTAAAATTGTATTAATTGAGTTCCAAACAGGTTTGATTTTCCCCGCCATCCCACCATACGTGCTCCATATCCGCTTCTGCTGATGAACAGACATGGGAAGATAAAGGGTACATTTTAGATCATCTATGAGGAGTATAATACCATCTGCAGAGAATTTTCCAGATGGTTAACGCATTTGGAAGAGGCGCACACGATCGAGAACGCAGATTCCCATTGCTCTGAGAAAACACTAACGTTTATTGCTGATTCCGATTTCGAAGTAATGGAGACAATGGCGAGTCCAATCTCTCTGTCATGAAATAATAACTGAGGGATAGGGCTTTAAGATTAATTGACGGGTTTCGTAGCCACTCCATCAATCGGAAGGTATCATCAGTCGCGGGGAAACCCCAACCCAGACAAGAAATGCCTGATTTGTGAGTATTTAAAGAATTCCCTGTGAGGAATTTTGAATCTCGGGCATAAGTTCGTAAAAGAGTTCAAAGTATCATTGGGAAAAAGGTCTCCCAGGTTTTTGACTCCCAGGCCAGTCCAATTATGAATGTTCAAATCTGGGATGCATTTCCCCACGACCGCCAAAGGGATTTCAGAAAGGGAGATGTTGATAAAGCTTAATTTAGTTGACTGTAAGGTCCATATTTCAAGTGCAGCTTGGATTGTATGGGGAACCTCAGGAGCACAGGGGGGAATCTTCTGTCGGGATCTAGAGTAGAAGAATACCTGAGGGTCAGTCACACCCATTAGGTAGTTCTCAATAGAGATCCAGTGTTTGTTGGGATAGTTTAACCACATAAATCTCAATTGTTCAAAAATACAAGCCCTTAATCTTGGCCTGAAAGATTCAGACCTCACTTCATTGAAAGCCAATTTTCCTTTTAAATGGAACTCCGAATATATTACAGATTTAGGAATCCAACTAACCCCATCAACCGCCAATCTCCCACCAGTAAACCTAAGAACTCTAAAGGAAAAAAAAAATTAAATGACCTGAATAAAATGAAAAAAAAATTTAATCTTGTGGATGGTAAGGATCTCAGCCCAAAAAATCTTTATTATTCCACAAATCCTTTATCTATTCCGCAACTTGCCAATCTTACCCTATAACACACTTAAAAGAAATCCAAAGATCACTTCTTAATTACATATGGCAGGATAAAAGACCGAGAGTCCAAGCAGATACCCTCTATTTGCCTATTTTAAAGGGGGGTTTGGGTTGTCCGTCCATTGTTAGATACTCTAGGACTTGGCATTTGGCTATGTTCGAACTGTAATGGGAAACTGAACTGAATGACTTTAAGATTTGCATCACATTAGGTAAGGACTCTGTTGGGTTGGTAAGTGCCAATATAATATAATCGGCAAACAGTCCAATTTTTATACACGTAACCTATGGATGAGCCCTTATACGTTCCGCTATTGGTTCAATTATTGGTGCAAAAATAATAGGAGAGAGGGGGCCTTGTTCCGTTATTAATTGGGGACTGGTTGGGTAACATTCCATTTATAGAGACTTTACCCGAGTTAGAGTGCGCATATAGCTTTGGCAAATCGTCCCAGTATTCCAAACTTCGATAGTACTGCCTCCAAGTACCCCCTTAGCACTCGATCGAACGCCTTCTCCGCTCGATTTGCTCTTTCTACATAAATAAGATCTATTATGCGTCTAGTACCATCTAGCGTTTGTCTGGGTTTAACAAAACCCACTTGATCATGGTGGACCAGGTAAGGAACCAGGCGAGACAGTCTATTGGCCAATAGTTTTGAATAAATTTTAAGATCAGCGTTCAGGAGAGAAATGGGTCGGAAATTCCCTGGTTGGTCAGGAGATTTTCCTGGTTTAGGCCTCTTTCACACAACAGTTTTTTTTTTCGTTTATGGACCGTTTTTTGCAGTCCATATACGGAAACATTCATTTTAATGGTTCCACAAAAAAAACGGAATGTACTCCGTATGCATTCCGTTTCCGTTTTTCCGTTCCATTAAAAGATAGAACATGTCCTATTATTAGTGGCTCCATTCAAGTTAATGGGTCCGCAAAAAAAATTTAACCCATACGGAAATGCATCTGTATGTCTAATGTATACGTTCTGTTTTTGCGGAACCATCTATTGAAAATTTTATGCCCAGACCAATTTTTTTTCTATGTAATTACTGTATATGCCATACGGAAAAACGGAACAGAAACGAAACAACGGATCCGTGAAAAACGGTTCCCCCTTTCTCCTGGTGCGGCCTATATTGGCAGGAAGTGAGATGATGGTCTAGGTTTCCCACAACCTTTGGTTGATGCTGGGGTCGGTGAGTTTGCTGTGGGCAGCTGTGTTAATTTTGCAGGCTCCAGAGCTAGTGCGTCCTGCATCCGCTCAGCACGTCATTCGGCCATGCCCCCCCCAAAAAACCTGATTTATTAAGGGATCATAAAGGAGATGCAAATTAAAGACAGTTGTTGCCAATACTCCAGTGTTTTTTATTTCTACTAAAAAAAAAAGGCGAGCTTGAGAATTGTGCCCCTCTATGTTTACCCATTGGCCTCCCCCTCAATGGAACTGTGGGGTACCTATAGTTGGAATGGCATTTGGGGGCCTGACAAAATTTATGTCTATAAGGCCATGCCTTAAGCCTGTATTAAACTGCCAGATTTTTCGGCACACTAACGAACATTCGCATGAACACTTGTTAGCGATCATCTTGGAGTGTAATACTGCCGCCGATTACCTGTTGAATGAGCAAACTCTCGATCATTGGGCAATCCAAACATTATCGTTTGCAGGCGGCAGATCGTAATTAGACACCACAATCTGCCGCGGGCAAACCACTATACAGCACAGGGACGAGCGATGGCATGGTGATCACTCCCCCTCTGCTGCAGCGGTCTCCTCCTCGGCGATTGCTGGGAGGGAGCGCTTCTCTCCTGACAGTCGTCTGCCATATTGGGCTGTGTAATGCACCCTTTAGGCAAGGCTTAAAGGCAATCTGTCACCACAATCTTTGACTATTATCTACTGTTAAGCCTCATGCAGACGTCCGTGAGACACGGTCCGTGAGATACCGGACTGGCATTGCAGGAGCGCACGGCGTCATAGCAACCAATGACTCCATGTGCTCCTGCAATGCCAGTCCGGTATCTCACGGACGTCTGCATGAGGCTTAATACATGACTAGTTCTGCAGATGAGGAATCCAGGTGGCTATTTTGTATTTTCGCACTGCACTCCCATTTCCCCACAGTCAGCATTTAAAGCTGTGCTACAATACATGGTCAGGAGTCTCCATTGTGCTGGTATGGCACAGCAGTCCCGACTGTGTATTTCAGTGCATCTTTGAGTGCAAGGGAATGGGGGGCAGTAGGAAAAAAACAAATATCAATTTAAACTTTTTATGTGCAATGCTACTCGAGTATTACTGCAGATAATAGTCCAGAGTCGTGGTGACCGATTAACGGGCGTGTTTCACCTCCCCCGAGTGCAGTACTGCTTGTGCGGAGCGGAGATCGCTAGTCTTTATGTTGATACCATGGGGCACATTTACTAAGCTCTCCTTTTTCTCTGTCATTTTCTGCCCTTTTTTCCCCATCATGTGCATGCATTTAGGGTTTGATTTATTATTTGGCGCACTGCTGTTCTTAAATGAGCCATATTTTGTCTGCAGCGCGGGTGTTTTACACCAGAGTGCTTAGCAATTGTGGTGCGAAACTATTGCACCTAAATGTATTATAAGTGTCTACGTGGTCCAGGTTGTTTTTTGCGCGTCCATTACCCCTATAAAGGCAGCCTCTGTGTGGGACAAATATTTTATCCCGTCTTTCCTGCAAGCTTTTTGTCTGCAACATATGTAATATGTCCTGGTTAGGCTGTTTTCACACTAGCGTTCGGGTGTCCGCTCGTGCGCTCCGTTTGAAGGGGCTCACGAGCGGTCCCGAACGCATCCGTCTGGCCCCAATGCGTTCTCAGTGGAGGCGGATCCACTGAGAATGCATCCGCCTGCCAGCGTTCAGCCTCTGCTCCGCTCAGTGAGCGGACACCTGAACGCTGCTTGCAGCGTTCGGGTGTCCGCCTGGCCGTGCAGAGGCGAGCGGATCCGTCCAGACTTATAATGTAAGTCAATGGGGACGGATCCGCTTGAAGATGACACAATATGGCTCAATCTTCAAGCGGATCCGTTCCCCATTGACTTTCAATGTAAAGTCTGAACGGATCCGCTCAGACAACTTTCACACTTAGAAAATTTTCTAAGTTTTAATGCAGACGGATCCGTTCTGAACGGATGCGAACGTCTGCATTATCGGAGCGTATCCGTCTGATGAAACATCAGACGGATCCGCTCCGAACGCTAGTGTGAAAGTAGCCTTACACATACAGCGCGCCGTGAGTACAGAAGAAGAGCGCGCTGACGGCGCTGGTCAGTGAGCAGAAAGTAAGGAAAGAGGTTTATTCATATATTAATATGTATTTCATGTTTTATAACTGTATTGCCCCACTACTATATGAGGGAGCAGCGCGGGAAGATGCCCACCAGCTCCGAAACAGTCTTCCTAGTCAGTGCAGCACTGCGCTGTTAGGAAGACGGACGTCCATTAGCTGCGGCTCTGAAAAAGATGACTGCTAAGGGACATTTCATCCCTAGTTTTCTACTATAAATAAAATATATTACAAAAATGTTCCCTATCCCTGTCCCTACATATTAGCAAAAAAATATAGTACGGCTAATAGACAGTAAGGCTACATGCACACGAACGGTGTTTGTTTCCGTGTCCGTTCCGTTTTTTTGCGGATAGGATGCAGACCCATTCATTTCAATGAGTTCGCAAAAAATCCGGACAGCACACTGTGTGCTGTCCGCATCAGTATGTCCATTCTGTAGCCCCGCAAAAAAAAAAAATAGAACATATATCCTATTCTTGTCCATTTTAGGCATTGTTACAATTGATCCGCAAAAAAAAAAACGGATGGCATACGAATGTCATCCGTTTTTTGTTTTTTTTGGGCGGATCCGCAACGGTCGTGTGCATGTAGCCTTAAACTGTTTATTAGACAAAAAGCTGTTTGAAAGTGGTCAAAGGTTACATTGTAGAACACCTCTGAAAAGAAATCTCAATTACGCCACAAAATCATACACATGTGGATAAAAAAAATACCCCACCCCCCAGAGTGTTGTCCTTTTAAGCCATTGTGTACCCCAAAAAAGGACGGACAAATAGGCGCACATGTTAAATGTGCCCTCAAAAAAGGCGTGCCTAAGTGCTCGATAAGAATTGTAAGAGTAGTAAAATCAGAACATGTGATTTGAAAGAGCGCTTTCTTTAAGGATGCCCATTCACGGTGTGGCCCCGTGGTGGGAACCACATCACTGCTAATTGCTGTGGTTCAGGTTACAAGTACAGGAGAAGCCCAGCCATTAGTGGTGTTCCGCTTGTGGACTCTCTGGCCGGGCTGCACCATTGTAGGCACCCTAAGGATGGTTTCACACGAGCGAGATCAACACATTGGACGGTAGCGTGCGTCAGCGAGAGCACCCGTCCTGACCTCCCAGCACTGACGGGGTCACATAGCATTATATTGATTTATGATGCTATGTAACCCTTAGAGGTCTGGAATGTCTTGGGTTACACTGACCGCATTATGTCAGTGTTATCCAATACATTCCAGAACTAAGGCCTGGGCTCTAGCTATAGTACAATAGTTAAAATCAATCAGTCGCACTACAAAAAGTCACAGTGAAGCCCCGGCCCTAAGGACAATTAATTACATGTGCAGATGGGGGAAGGTAAGTGTTAATAATGGGATAAGAGAATGAGGGCTGCACCTATACCTGGAGCCATGGCCAGTACAGGTGCAGCTCTGCAATTAGTGTAATCCTCTTGCTTTTAGGGCCCTTGCACACGACCGTATGCCCTCCGAGACATGAGCGGCATTGATCGTGCGCTCGGGAGTACACAGCATCATAGATTACAATGATACGGTGCACGTCGGGCCGCCCGCGGGGCTATTGTCCCGCACTCATAAGATCATATGAGTGTGGGACAATAAGCCCCATCATTGTAATCTATGATGCTGTGTACTCCCGTGCACACGATCAATTCCGCTCACGGACCGTATATCTCGAAGGGCATACGGTCGTGTGCAAGGGCCCTTAGGGTTTGGCTACATGGCGATCAGCTGTTTCACCAAAGGATTGCAGTGGGATCTCAGTGTAGTGGTACTATCATAGAAATGAATAAGGTCACAGCACAATACGCACGTGTGCCGCAACCGTGACCCCTGAATCACAAAAAAAATCCAGCACTGCAACGGAAGTTGAGCGCTACGTTCTTCTTGATTGCGACCTGGCTGTGTTTTCACAGCAAAATCACAGCTCTACAATAGTCGTGCAACAAGTTGCATACAAGTCGCACGTTTTTTTTTTTTTTTGTTTTTTTTTTACTTTTCTGCAACCTGGAGTCATGTGGCACATGCATTTACGGCCATAAACGTATCCTGCTGGAGAGCGAGCGGGGCTTTTCATTTATCACTAGATCACCAGCCGCAAAGTGGGAAGTTAATGGCACTTTATTAAAATGGAGTTTTATCTTGTCCTATATATAAGACGCCTCCGTCCGCGCACTTCCTGCACTTACATTGCAGAACGCATCCTCTGTGACAATCGACTGAATTACATCAGTAAATCCGTACCATGCCTATTACAGCTGCCCCCACTATATAGAAAGCTGGGCTCTTCTTCCCTGTATGCCTCTGGATGGAAAGAGCCACAGCTCTCTGTCCGACCATCAATACGCGCAAATGTTCATAAATGGCGCTGTTTGGGTTTGGAATCTAGCCTTGCATTCTGTGACAGATATCTGAGGACTGTCTTCCCCTCCCCATATACATTACATTGCTGCTGGAACCTGGTGCCCTGCCGCTCCATTCATTCTCTATAGGACTGTCAGGGATAGCGGCTATTTCTGGCGGTCCGACAGAGAATGAATGGAGCATCAGGGTGCATGCTCGGCCTGTCTCTACATGGGACCCCTGTTCTGGGGATCGAGAGCGGTCCCAGTGATCAGACCCCCACCAATCAATTATCCCCTAACTTTAATGCCCCGCACAGACCTTTTAATCCAGAAAATTGCAGCTTTCACCCAGAGCCTCATAGTACACTATTTCCTGTTCGGTAGAGATTAGTTTTCAGCAGTCATTATTGTCATCACAGGCAGGATTACAATGACCGGTAACACCTCTATGATGAAGCTGGAGACAGCTATACTATTAGAATGTATTAAGTTGGAGCAGCTGTCACCACTCCTGACAAGTCATTACTTCTATTCCCCGTAATCTGATAATCCTGGGGCATCTTTTCCTAGAAGTCTGTTTTGTACTCTGTTACTCCTTTTGGAAGTTTATAAATGGACAACTGAGTGTTACCAGTTGGGGGTGTGCCGCTAAACTTCTACGCTGTCCAGGCCGTGGTGATCATATCGGGTTGTGTAGGGATATACCCTTTGACAAGGGGAATGGCAGCCCCCAGTTGTCAATTTATTGGTAATTTTATAGGAGGAATAACTGAGAAATAGCTCAATGCTGAAAAGCTGCTCCAGAATTGTTATTTCATGGAGAATAGAAGTATTTAGTAAAATGAACACCCACCCCCGCCACCACCATAGAACCCGCTATAGAGAGAATGGATGGCGGCCTGTACGGGGTTTGGGGAGTAGGAGCAATACAGTTTTAGGAATGGAAGATGTAGACTGGATGTAGTAAAATGGTAAATGAGTATTGACCGAGGAGGCTCTTACCTTGCAGACATGTGCAGCTAGACCGGCTGGCTCGCGAGAAGGAGTCGGCGCTGGGATCTATGAAGGAAGTGCACGCTGAACGGGTACAGCAGCTGGAGCAGCAGATGACGGAGTTGCGGGTGTGCGTGGAAACCATACAGGCGGAGCGGCAAAGAGCTCAGTGCAGCCAGCAAGCAACGCTAGCGGAAAAAGACTACGCCATTGAGAAGTGAGTACAGATGGATCTGCGTTCACGGCTGCCTTTCTCACATGTGGTTTTCCATAGGCACGCTTTTAGGAGACCATTCTGTTCTGGAAGCAGTGTGGGCATAGGCGTCAAATGTATCTGGATCGGGCAGCTTCTCTGCATGGACAAGAGGTGTTGTCAGAGGCATACACTGATCTCACAGGGCCCCATAGTAGGGCTCACGCACACGAATGCGTAGTACTCGTGTTCAGATTGCAGCCTGCAAACAGCGGGTCCACAATATACGGGCACCTGCAGACCCATTCGGGTCCGTGGGTTTTGTGTCTGTGCCTCCGTACCGCAAAAAAGTAGCCCATGCACTCGTTTTTTTGGTGCAGATTGCGGACCCTATTCAAGTAAATGGATCCTGCGTCCACATACGCACCTGTTGACAGCTGCAGAAACATGCGATTCATCTGTGATGGGAAAGGGAGCCGGCGCCTCCTCATGACTTCGGCGGACCCACCGCCAGCTATGGGGTTTTATTAAGACCAGCGTCTAAAACGCCGGTCTTAATAAATGTTCCCCAGAGTTTCTATATGGACAGCAGGGATTTCTGCCCTGGAGAGTTTATGTAGGAATATCAGGCCTCTATGCTGGGTAATGGAGAATAAGACGTCTTTCCTAGAGTTCAGCCTCTTGGTCATTGCTTTATTCAGAGATCCGTGTCCCAGCATTTCCAGAAGCCCCTCAGATAAGCTCCTGGAACGTGTCCTGCAGCCTATAAATCACTGATATCAGGTCATCGTTGATTTCTAGCTCTATCCTCATCTCCTGTTTATACTATCTTAGTAATGGAAGGGATTTTTACTCCACGTCCAAGTCATTGCTGATATGCAGGGGCCAATGTCCTAAAGTTACCACTTCCGAGAGGCCAGTTACCCCGTGAACTTACTACATTATACGGATCAGGTCTTGGGAGGGCTGAGTTTTCTGCAGTTTTCATTCGTGGTCCACTATTGCACTCCATTGTACAGTTTACATATATACAGTGACATATCCAAATTGATGATCTGTGGGGGTCCGAGCGCTGAGATCCCCACCAATCCCTAGAACCAGAGAGTGAACGGCTCAAATAGCACACCTCCTCCTCACTGCGGACTCCGTAGAAAGCCTATGGGCTCGTCTCCTGCAGCGAGAAGGGACAGCGCTCACAAGTGCTTCTCCCTCCTTGTTCTAGCCCTCGATAGTGGTCTCAGCACTCAGACCCCCCTATACCTTTTGATATGTCACAAATGATAACCCCCAAAACAGGGGCACTTTGACAGTATTTTTCAAGTTGTATTTCTTTAAAAAAAATGCAAGGAACCTATTAGAATAGTAAAAAAAAAAAAAAAAAAACTTTGTCATACCAACTCTTTCTGTTCCAGTTCCGCTGATCGACCCTTCTCGCTGGGCTTTGTTTTTCTGACTGCAGAAGTGAAATACCGCATGTGATGTGCCTGTATACCGCATGTGACCACTTCAGGCAGGACGGATCCGACAGGCTGTTCACCCTGTCTGATCCGTCCTTCCACTATTTCGCCGTGCCGCCGGACGGCCGCTCCGTCCTCATTGACTATAATGGGGACGGGGCGGAGCTCCGGCGCAGTTCGCAGTGAGAGGCCGCCAGACTAAAAAGTCGGACATGCAGGACTTTTAGTCCGGCGGCCTTTCGCCGTGCACTGCCGTGCTGCGCCAGAGCTCCGCCCCCGTCCCCAGTCACAAAATACAGATTATGGCCTCATGCACACGACCGTTGTGTGCATCTGCGTCCGTTCCGTCATTTTTCACAGTTAGCGGAGGTCCCATTCATTTCTATGGAGCTGTGAAAAAAAAATGATAGTCCTCCGTTTTTTCTCCGCGTCCGTGATCCGTGATTCCAGTCCGTCCAAAAAATATAACCTGTCCTATTCTTGTCAGTGGAAAACTGAGGAAGGACCCAATTAAGTCAATGGGTCCGTCAAAAAAAATTGATGCACAACTGGTATGTCATCCGCGTCCGTGTCCGTTTTTTTTTCTACAAGACCTTGGTGCAATAAAATTACACTTTTCATTAACCTTCCTTTTTTTCCCGTCAGACAAAAAAAAGGAAGACACAAGGAAACACAACTGAAGCAAAATCGGACACGGACCACTGAAGCCAAATCACTGACAGTGAAAAAACACTGTCGTGTGCATGAGGCCTAAGTCCGTTCTGCATCAGCATTTTTTGCAGACCCATTGACTTTAATGGGTCCGTGGTCCACATTTTCATAGAACATGTTCAATTCTTTGCAGAATCAACATACGGATGCGCAAAGCACACAGATCATCTGTATATACTTGACTGCAAAATGCGGACCACGGACCCATTCAAGTCAATGGGGCTGCAACATGGACATCATCCGTATTTTCTGGATCCGTGTTTTGCGGACCACAAAATAAATTAGATTGTGTGAGTGCCCCTTTAATATAACATTTTCTTATTAGAATAGCTTCCCTGCCTTTTCTAACATATATAGAAAGTCAGCCGCTTTAAGTTAATTAGAGCCTTTCTCATAATCGCAGGCTTCAGAGATGAAATCTCCCAGCATTCCTCTCTGGCTAAATGTCTACCGAAAGCTTGCTATGTTCATAGACATTCTAAAAAGTGACGTCTTTATACCGAGAAGTGTACAGATCAGGAAAAATGTATCAGGTTGACTGTTTCCATTAGCATCCAGAAGAACTGTGAATGCAGCTCTGGAGGCTGAACTCAGGAAAAGTTCAATATAAGAAAAGAACTGTATGTACAAAATGTAGGGGTGCACCGAAATTCCGGCAGCCGAAAATATCGGCCGAAAATGCACCTAATCCACTTCGGCCGATATTGTTACATATCGGCCGAAAATATGGGGTGTGGGATTTGTCACCCACCATCTGCGGGCGGGCGCCGGGCGGGCGGTTTACTTTGTCACTGCATCTTTATTTTACCTTACAATCGTGAGGCTCCAGTAACTAACAACTCTGCAGGCAGAGCGGAGGCCGGCGTAACGTCACTTACTCACGTGACGCGCCTGCTCCGCCCACTTTATGAATGAAGGAGGCGGAGCAGGTGCGTCACGTGAGTAAGTGACGTTACGCCGCCCTCCGCTCTGCCTGCAGAGTTGTTACTGGAGCGTCACGATTGTAAGGTAAAAATGCAGTGAGTGATGCTGTGAGCAGCAGGGCCGGGGCTGTTATGGGTAGGGGGATCGGTCTATGGCACTGCTATGGGGAGGGGGGATCTGTGCACTGTTATGGGGAAAGGGATCTGTGCACTGTTATGGGGAAAGGGATCTGTGCACTGTTATGCCCATAACAGTGCACATATCCCCTTTCCATAACAGTGCACAGATCCCCCTCTCCATAACAGAGCCACCCACAGATCCCCCTCTCCATAACAGCGCCACCCACAGATCCCCCTCTCCATAACAGAGCCACCCACAGATCCCCCTCTCCATAACAGCGCCACCCACAGATCCCCCTCTCCATAACAGAGCCACCCACAGATCCCCCTCTCCATAACAGCGCCACCCACAGATCCCCCTCTCCATAACAGCGCCACCCACAGATCCCCCTCTCCATAACAGAGCCACCCACAGATCCCCCTCTCCATAACAGCGCCACCCACAGATCCCCCTCTCCATAACAGCGCCACCCACAGATGAATTTCATTCATGAAAAATAATTATTAATAAAATCATTTAAAAAAAAGTTATTTTAAAGTATTTGGGCAAAAAGGCAGTTTCGGTTTCGGTTTTCGGTCAAGGGCATCCTGAATTTTCGGTTTCGGTTTCGGACCAGAATTTTCATTTCGGTGCACCCCTAACAAAATGACTCCATTTTTCCATAGATTAAATCTTTATAGTGTATGAACTGTAAATTTGGGTTTGAAATTAGACACGTTTTGGTCCCCTTCGTCCAGTTTCATGACGGCAGCCCCCTGTCCATGTGTTTTATTAGGACATGTGGACATCATAGAGGGCAGACCCCCTTTGTGATCCAGGACGGAGAGCTGCTCCTGTTGTGTCTGACTCCTGCTCTCCTTCTATTACATGGAGAACCAGTCATCTGAATGGCCGCCACATAATACTACATTTCCTGCTATCGGAGAGATGCTTGGCTGGCTGCAGCTTTCCCGTTATCTGTGGATGCCATTCAGATCGATCTAGGGTCCATATTGTGAAAGGGCTTGTCTCATCAACTTGGTCTTAGTTATATCTTTTTCTAGACAAACTGGAAGCAGGGAATGTAATAAAAGAGGCAGCTAGTCATTGTGGGGCTCATGTATGGAAATTGTCCTCCTGGATGACATCACACCTGAAAGCTGGGGTCGTCATGATGATTTTCTGGCCTTCAACATGATCACTATTAGCATTGAGTTTAAGAAATGGGAGATTGTGATTATTCCAGTCTATACCTCATTCTCTTCATTGGGTCCTCCCTGCTCTGCATTCTGCCAACCACTGCCCTTTCCCCTTCGTTTTTTAACCATGTGGGACAAGCATGTCAAGTTGCCATATAGCAATGGCCTACAAGTGAAGGCAGGCCATCCTCAGCTGTTGGCCTCCACATGCTAGGCCTGCGACTCATGCACTTGGTCTGATGTGTTCTGGAGAGGCCGGACCATGTGGAGAGTGGATAGGGGCTTCCTAGGTTCTTCTACTTGACAGTTATGCCCTCACCCTAGATTTTCATATCTGGAAAGGTCTCCTGTTTATGGACAAATAAAGCCCGTCTACATCTGGGTTTAGGAAAGGTTACCAATCTGATTTCTCTTAAAGGTTGAAAGATGAAGTAGCCACGCTGAAGAACGGCTGGGATTCGTATGTTACCCAGGTATCTAAAGACTCTGTGACGAAAGACCTCCAGATTCAGGCCTTACAAGAAGAAGAGCAGAAGATGAAAGCTGAGATCACCAGATACCAGAAAGACATTGAGAGGTGAGTGATGTCAGAAGACGATATCTGGGATCTTGGGTAGCAGCACGTGAGGTAGTTGTTTCACAATTGTAGAAGACATGGAGCTCACGTCCAGGAATGAACATTGTACACGTTACCACCTCACTAAGCCCTCTCAGGTGGGTCTTTACTCACTGCATGATGACCCCGGTCGCCGCCATACAGCACTGGAAAGGGGGAGACCCAACAGCCCATCAGCATCCAGACAAAACCTCCTTGGCCCTGGACTACATAACCCCACGGCACAACAACAGAGGCCACCAGACAGCGCGAACTCCAAGTGAATACACAAAACCACTCACTTTCTTAGCAGACTGAGAGTAAATAAGTAGACATCTTTAGGGTGGCCAAACATCCAGCGTCCACCCTGAACTTATCTACTTATTTGCTCTCAGCAGAGGTGCTTGGTCGCTCCCCTCCCAGTTGCTGTATTGTGGCAGTGGTCCCTGTGCAATGCCACGCCCACTAGAGTTAAGACCCCCATAAACAAGGTCACCGGGAACTGGAAAAATTGGCTTGTACAGTTTGAGCAGAATGTAATGAGAATCTATGACCCAAGTCAGCGTCGCTCTTGTCCATTTGTCTGGCACTGCAGCTCAGCCCCATTTAATGTAGCTGCAATACCAAACACGGCCACAAGAGCATGAATGGCGCTGTGTCAGTCACTGCAGTGTTATGGATCCCGAACAATCACACATTGGTGGCCAATCCTAAGAGTCTCCTAGCATGTTACAATACTATATAGACCTTGTATGGGAGCCTTCAGGTTTCCATATTTTTTGTTTTTTAACTGGGCAGCCAGGCATGGTGAATTACACGATTCTGCTTAAGGGAAACCATAAAAACCTAATGGAACGAAGGCTAAAGTGAAGAATAATTCTCATATACTTCTTGATCATTTCTAGTATTTTAGTACATTCTGTATTGTGGCCACTAGATGTCACTGTTTTCTTTTTAATCAGTACAGTTTGATTGGTTTTTGATATATTATAAGGTTACATTTCATATTTTAATTTAACAATTGATCAGTAAACAGAACTTATACAACAGTTTCTTTGTATTATTGTTATTTGTTAGTGTTTGAATGATAAATTATTCTCCACTCACTAATATTATATCTGGTTTTCAGTTGTTATTAATTCATGTATATCCATACAAAAAGACACACGTGTATATGTGCATGTACATATATACATGTATACATACACACTCGTGCATGTCCTACATACATATCCATACATTAACAACTACGAATAATTATATAAGTTATCAATCACTCAAGAGGGATAGGGGGTAGGTTGGACACGCCGATAGGAGTTAATGAATAGTTAATAACATTGATTTTAAATATGAATATAAACATGTGCACAGGCATTAAGTAACATAACTACATAACAGTTCGAATATATGCGCATATGTGTAAAAACGCGCACCCACATCCGCACACGTATGTATTCATACATCTATCTTAGATTGTCCACATATATACATGCACACATGCCCGTATATACACACATATCTACATATATATATATATATATATATATATATATATTCATATATTCACTGCCTGTCCAAAAAAAAGTCGCCACCTGGATTTAACTAAGTAAATAGCTATGAGCCTCCTATTGGATAATTACTGCCTGGGCGATTATCTCTCAGCTGGCAACAAGTTATTTAACCCCAACTGGTGCAATGAGTTGCTTCTCATTTCTTAAGCAACCATGTCGAAAGACACATCTCGTGGTCGTGGAAAAGATGTTCGTCTGTTTGAGAAGGGTCAAATCATTGGCATGCATCAAGCAGAGAAAACATCGAAGGAGATTGCAAAAACTACTAAAATTGGGTTAAGAACTGTCCAACGCATTATTAAAAACTGGAAGGATAGTGGGGACCCATCGTATTCGAGGAAGAAATGTGGCCGGAAAAAATCCTGACTGATCGTGATCGGCGTTTGGTGAAATCAAATTGAAGAAAACCAACAGTAGAGCTCAGGGCTATGTTTAATAGTGAAAGTAAGAGCATTTCCACACGCACAATGCGAAGGGAACTCAAGGGATTGGGACTGAACAGCTGTGTAGCCGTAAGAAAACCACTAATCAGTGAGGCAAACCAGGCTTCAATTTGCTGTGGAGCATAAAGATTGGACTCTGGAGCAATGGAAGAAGGTCATGTGGTCTGATGAGTCCAGATTTACCCTGTTCCAGAGTGATGGGCGCATATGGGTAAGAAGAGAGGCAGATGAAGTGATGCACCCATCATGCCTAGTGCCTACTGTACAAGCCTGTGGGGGCAGTGCTATGATCTGGGGTTGCTGCAGTTGGTCAGGTCTAGGTTCAGCAACAGTATGTGCTCCAAGAATGAGGTCAGCGACTACCTGAACAACTGAATGACCAGGTTATTTCATCAATGGATTTGTTCTTCCCTGATGCACGGGCATATTCCAAGATGACAATGCCAGGATTCATCGGGCTCACATTGTGAAAAAGAGTGGTTCAGGGAGCATGAGACATCATTTCCACACATGGATTGGCCACCACAGAGTCCAGACCTTAACCCCATTGAGAATCTTTGGGATGTGCTGGAGAAGGCTTTGCGCAGCGGTCAGACTCTACCATCATCAATGCAAGATCTTGGTGAAAAATGAATGCAACACTGGATGGAAATAAATCTTGTGACATTGCAGAAGCTTATCGAAACAATGCCACAGTGAATGCGTGCCGTAATCAAAGCTAGAGGGGGTCCAACGAAATATTTTTGGTGGCGACTTTTTTTTTTGGGACGGGCAATGTATATATCTATATATAATAAGCATGATATATTTGTAAAGACAATAGTGTACATGCGTACACATTATGTGCACACACCCACATATATATTAATCTTAAATATTTAAGGATTAGTTATTAGATACTTTTATGATATAGATAGAACAGGTAATTTTCCAGACTAAGGCTACATGCACACGACCGTATGTGTTTTGTGGTCCATAAATTGTGGATCCGCAAAAAAAAAAGAAAAACGAATGACATCCGTGTTTTTTTTGTTTTTTGCGGATCCATTGTAACAATGCCTAAAACGGACAAGAATAGGACATGTTCTATTTTTTTTTTGCAGGGCTACGGAACGGACATACTGATGCGGACATTGAAATGAATGAGTCCGCATCCTATCCGCAAAAAAAAACAGAACGGAAACGTTCGTGTGCATGTAGCCTAATGTTGATATTATTTATCTATGATTAAGGCTTATTGCACACGACAGTATATTTTCACGGTCCGCAAAACGGGGTCCCGTTTTTCCGTGATCCGTGACCGTTTTTTCGTCCGTGGGTCTTCCTTGATTTTTGGAGGATCCTCGGACATGAAAAAAAAGTCGTTTTGGTGTCCGCCTGGCCGTGCGGAGCCAAACGGATCCGTCCTGAATTACAATGCAAGTCAATGGGGACGGATCCGTTTGACGTTGACACAATATGGTGCCATTTCAAACGGATCCGTCCCCATTGACTTTCAATGTAAAGTCTGGAGTCCCTTTTATACCATGGGATCAGAGTTTTCTCCAATCCGATGGTATATTTTAACTTGAAGCGTCCCCATCACCATGGGAACGCCTCTATGTTAGAATATACTGTCGGATATGAGTTAGATCGTGAAACCTCATTTCCGACAGTATATTCTAACACAGAGGCGTTCCCATGGTGATGGGGACGCTTCTAGTTAGAATATACTACAAACTGTGTACATGATTGCCCCCTGCTGCCTAGCAGCATCCGATCTCTTACAGGGGGCCGTGATCAGCACAATTAACCCCTCAGGTGCCGCACCTGAAGGGGTTAATTGTACTATCATATCCCCCTGTAAGAGATCAGGGCTGCCAGGCAGCAGGGGGCAGACCCCCCTCCCCTCCCCAGTTTGAATATCATTGGTGGCCAGTGCGGCCCCCCCCCCCCTTCCTCCCTCTATTGTAATAATTCGTTGGTGGCACAGTGTGCGCCCCCCCCCCTTCCTCCCTCTATTGTAATAATTCGTTGGTGGCACAGTGTGCGCCCCCCCCCCCTCCCTCCCTCTATTGTAATAAATCGTTGGTGGCGCAGTGTGCGCCCCCCATCGGCCCCCCCTCCCTCTATAGCATTAACAACATTGGTGGCCAGTGTGCGGCCTCCCATCTAACCCCCCCCCCCCCCCCCGATCATTGGTGGCAGCGGGTTACTAGCAATAGTACAATAGTAGAAGATTCATACTTACCTGGGAGCTGCGATGTTCGTGTCCGGCCGGGAGCTCCTCCTACTGGTAAGTGACAGTTCATTTAGCAATGCGCCGCACAGACCCTGTCACTTACCAGTAGGTGGAGCTCCCGGCCGGACACGAACATCGCAGCAGCAGCCAGCAGCAGGTAAGTATGAATCTTCTACTATTGTACTATTGCTAAGTAACCATGGCAACAAGGACTGTAGTAGCGTCCTGGTTGCCATGGTTACCGATCGGAGCCCCAGCGATTAAACTGGGACTCCGATCGGAACTCCGCTGCCACCAATGATGGGGGGGGGGGGGGAGAGATGGGAGGCCGCACACTGGCCACCAATGTTGTTAATGCTATAGAGGGAGGGGGGGCCGATGGGGGGCGCACACTGTGCCACCAACGAATAATTACAATAGAGGGAGGGGGGGGGGGGCCGCACTGGCCACCAACCTATTATTACAATAGAGGGGGGGGGGGGCCGCACTGGCCACCAATGATATTCAAACTGGGGAGGGGGGCAGGGTCTGCCCCCTGCTGCCTGGCAGCCCTGATCTCTTACAGGGGGATATGATAGTACAATTAACCCCTTCAGGTGCCGCACCTGAAGGGGTTAATTGTGCTGATCACAGCCCCCTGTAAGAGATCGGGTGCTGCCAGGCAGCAGGGGGCAGTCTTGTACACAGTTTGTAGTGTATTCTAACTAGAAGCGTCCCCATCACCATGGGAACGCTTCTGTGTTAGAATATACTGTCGGTTCTGAGTTTTCACGAAGTGAAAACTCAGCTATGAAAAAGCTTTTATGCAGACGGATCTTCGGATCCGTCTGTATAAAAAGTAACCTACGGCCACGGATCATGGACACGGATGCAATCTTGTGTGCATCCGTGTTCTTTCATGGACCCATTGACTTGAATGGGTCCGTGAACCGTTGGCCGTGAAAAAAATAGGACAGGTCATATTTTTTTCACGGCCAGGAAACACGGATCTCGGATGCGGCTGCAAAACGGTGCATTTTCCGTTTTTTCCACGGACCCATTGAAAGTCATGGGGTCCGCGAAAAAAAACGGAAAACGGCACAACGGCCACGGGTGCACACAACGGTCGTGTGAAAGAGGCCTAAGGCTACTTTCACACTGCCGTTTCTGGGTCCGCCTGTGAGATCCGTTTCAAGGCTCTCACAAGCGGCCCAAAACGGATCAGTTCAGCCCCAATGCATTCTGAATGGATAAGGATCCGTTCAGAATGCATCAGTTTGCCTTCATTCCGTCTCCATTCCGCTCTGGAGGCGGACACCAAAACGCTGCTTGCGGCGTTTTGATGTCCGTCTGACGAAACTGAGCCAAACGGATCCGTCCTGACTAACAATGTAAGTCAATGGGGACGGATCCGTTTTCACTGACACAATATGGTGCAATTGAAAAAGGATCCGCCTCCCATTGACTTTCAATGTAAGTCAAAACGGATCCGTTTGCATTATCATAAACAAAAAAATTGCAGATACCAGACGGATCCGCACCTAAACGCAGGTGTGAAAGTAGCCTAAGGGAAAATAGTTTGGTCTGGTACCTAGATAGATAGTTCGGGTTCTATAAAGACCAATATTTTTTCGTTTTTCTCAGATAGTGAATATGATGTAAATGTCATTTCCATACTGTGTGCGTGTGAGACCGATGTCCATACTTCTGAGATGGTGAGGATTTCTGGACTTTGTGCTATGAGGCTTCTTGCGGCCAGTATTATATGGGATCCCACTGGTTGATTTGGTAGAAAACCGAAGGCAAAGTCTGGAGATGGTTGAATCTTTATATGGAGCATCTTGTTTAGTTTTTCAAATGCCGTTTTCCAAAATGTTTGAATTCTTGGGCCTGACCACCATAGATGTAGATGGGTTCCTTGAGCTCCACAGTTTTTCCAGCATAGATCAGAGTAGCTGGGGTCAATGTGGTTTAGTTCTACCGGTGTCAGATGCCATCTCAGGAGTATTTCTCGGGAGAGTTCACACTGGTGCATCCTTTGGATATTTCATTAGTCCTGTTGAACGCAGATCTCCAATTTTCGGAGGAACAGGTGGTTCCTAGGTCTCTTTCCCATCGTAGTAGATATTTATTCTTTAGCTTATTTTCAATGTTATTAATATAGAAGTTAGAAATACCTTTCGTTATAGGATTTTGAGTAAAGAAAAATGTAAATGCAGATTTAGGAAAAATTGGGTCGTTAAATTGGATTTGGGGGAAAAAGAATGTCTGATTCTTAAATATTTGTAGAAGTTTGTGTTGGGTCAATGATATTGGGAAGCTAAATGGCTGAATCAGTGTCATTTGTGTTGGTTATTTGGGTCGGTTAAGTCTTCAATTTATTTTTTATTCAGTTTTTTTCCCAGTTGGAAAGATTGATATCTGGACAGATTGTTTTGATATATCGAGTTGGTGTATATTAATTTTGTTAGATATAGGATATTTATTGACATAATTTTCCCAGATGGTTTGTGTGGCCTTTATACTTAATATCGATAGTAATGGGGTTGGATTTTAAACAATTTTCTTCTTTTTGAGCCCAATGCCCTTTTTCCGTTTCTGGATGTCACTGTTTTCTTATGTTGAATCCAGTCATGTACAGTAAGAGCCCTATCACCGACATCACCTCTTCCATCTGATTAACCCTCCATTGTACTATGAATACACCTGCGGGGTCGTGTCATATCCGTTACAGAGCACAAACTTGGTCGTGTACATACACTTGTCTGGTCGCCTCCAGCTCAGTGCTTTTACCTAAGGCTACAGTCACACGACTGAAAAACACTCACTGTCAATTTTTCATTGTCATTTTTGCATCCATTTTCCAGCCTTTTGGCTGTTTTTAATGACCATTTTGTATCCATAAAAATTGATAATGTCCCCCATAGTGGCCCCCAGCAGTAATAATGTCCCCCATAGTGGCCCCCTGCAGTAATAATGTCCCCCATAGTGGCCCGCAGCAGTAATTATGTCCCCCATAGTGGCCCCCAGCAGTAATTATGTCCCCCATAGTGGCCCCCAGCCAATAAAAAAAGTATAAGTATAAGATGTCCTGATGGACGGCAAAGTAGTGCTCCATCCCACTGATGATCTGAGGAAGAAGCAGAAGGAGCCGCAGAGACTTAGACCTGGCTTCCTATAAAGAACATGGTACCCAAGCTAGGCCCAAGAAAACCGTAAGAGTGTAATATAGGTCTAAAACCAAACTGCTATTTCCTGGATAATTTGTGGCTTGCCATCTTGTGGAATGAGGTCCACCTGGATCTAACTGGCAAGAAGAGTCTAAGGCACTGTCACATGAAGTATATGGCTTAAATAATCCCAAAGCGATATCATTTAGGCACGCAGGATCTCTCACCATGGCGAAAGGTTACTGGTTTTGGCTTATGTGCTCCAAATAAAGCAAGTTGCAGCAGATGTCCCCCAGGTCAATGACAAGGACCCACCTTTTCCCTGCTCCATTACCCGACCTCCCGATTCCTGTTGTGTATTAAAGAAATTCTACCAAAGCAGTCCACCGCCCGTGGATCTATCCCCCATACATCCACATAAGAGGCTCTGATTTAATTTTTCCACTTCCCATCAGGTACCAGCAGCAGCTGGCATGTTCACTGGAGCGTGAGAGGATTTTGGAGCAGGCCAGGGTGCAGGTTGAATTGGACTGGCAGAAGCGCTGTGAGATGGCAGAGAAAGCCCAGTACCAGAGATCCGAGGAGCTTATAGAAAACCTCAGTAAAGCCAAGGAACAGGTACATCACAGTAGAATTAAAGCTACATATAGAGCAAGGTTAATGTCGTATCTCGTAGCTGTTCTCTCCTCACAGATATGACAGTATTTTCTAGGTTGGCCTCTGTGCGGTGGGTGACGGGAGTATTAAAGTGTAACGGTCATATATATATTTTTTTATTTGCTAGTTTATTAGAGCTAGGCATGTATACCTGAGTTAGTCTGTCAACGATTGTCAAAAGATCGGTAACTACCTTCTAATAACAGCTTTCATTAATGTCTCCTGTCCCTTTCCACTGCTCCCTAAAAGACCGTTGCTATGGCTCATCTGTCTCCGGCTAGGAAGACAGAGGGGCGGTCCTTCACACTGCATGCCTGCATTAGGCTTCAGAGTGAGGAGGCGTGTCTCTCAGTAATCCAATCTGATTGGCTGGCAGGGAGCTGCTGGATACAGCAAGTGTGTATGTGACCTGAGGGAATGCAGTTTTGGCCTCAGAGAACTGGCAGAGGAGCCATCTTGAGAAAGTCCTCATATTGTAGAGGTTACGAAGGTAAAAAACTCAAGGAAAACAGTGGTATGTGAAGAAACTAAAGATTGCTGTATACATAATGCAGCAGCAACATATGCTAAAATAAATTTTTTGATGAAAACATGACAATTACACTTTTTAACCACTTAAGGACCACAGGTTTATACCCCCCTAAAGACCAGGCCCTTTTTTACAAATCGGCACTACACTACTTTCACCGTTTATTGCTCGGTCATACAACTTACCACCCAAATGAATTTTACCTCCTTTTCTTCTCACTAATAGAGCTTTCATTTGGTGGTATTTCATTGCTGCTGACATTTTTACTTTTTTTGTTATTAATCGAAATTTAACGATTTTTTTGCAAAAAAATGACATTTTTCACTTTCAGTTGTAAAATTTTGCAAAAAAAACGAGATCCATATAGAAATTTTGCTCTAAATTTATAGTTCTACATGTCTTTGATAAAAAAAAAATGTTTGGGTAAAAAAAAAATGGTTTGGGTAAAAGTTATAGCGTTTACAAACTATGGTACAAAAATGTGAATTTCCGCTTTTTGAAGCAGCTCTGACTTTCTGAGCACCTGTCATGTTTCCTGAGGTTCTACAATGCCCAGACAGTACAAACACCCCACAAATGACCCCATTTCGGAAAGTACACACCCTAAGGTATTCGCTGATGGGCATAGTGAGTTCATAGAACTTTTTATTTTTTGTCACAAGTTAGCGGAAAATGATGATTTTTTTTTATTTTATTTTTTTTCCTACAAAGTCTCATATTCCACTAACTTGTGACAAAAAATAAAAACTTCCATGAACTCATTATGCCCATCACGAAATACCTTGGGGTCTCTTCTTTCCAAAATGGGGTCACTTGTGGGGTAGTTATACTGCCCTGGCATTCTAGGGGCCCAAATGTGTGGTAAGGAGTTTGAAATCAAATTCTGTAAAAAATGACGAGTGAAATCCGAAAGGTGCTCTTTGGAATATGGGCCCCTTTGCCCACCTAGGCTGCAAAAAAGTGTCACACATCTGGTATCTACGTACTCAGGAGAAGTTGAGGAATGTGTTTTGGGGTGTCATTTTACATATACCCATGCTGGGTGAGATAAATATCTTGGTCAAATGCCAACTTTGTATAAAAAAATGGGAAAAGTTGTCTTTTGCCAAGATATTTCTCTCACCCAGCATGGGTATATGTAAAATGACACCCCAAAACACATTCCCCACCTTCTCCTGAGTACGGAGATACCAGATGTGTGACACTTTTTTGCAGCCTAGGTGGGCAAAGGGGCCCATATTCCAAAGAGCACCTTTCGGATTTCACTCGTCATTTTTTACAGAATTTGATTTCAAACTCCTTACCACACATTTGGGCCCCTAGAATGCCAGGGCAGTATAACTACCCCACAAGTGACCCCATTTTGGAAAGAAGACACCCCAAGGTATTCCGTGAGGGGCATGGCAAGTTCCTAGAATTTTTTATTTTTTGTCACAAGTTAGTGGAAAATGATGATTTTTTTTTTTTTTTTTTTTTTTTTCATACAAAGTCTCATATTCCACTAACTTGTGACAAAAAATAAAAACTTCCATGAACTCACTATGCCCATCAGCGAATACCTTGGGGTCTCTTCTTTCCAAAATGGGGTCACTTGTGGGGTAGTTATACTGCCCTGGCATTCTAGGGGCCCGAATGTGTGGTAAGGAGTTTGAAATCAAATTCTGTAAAAAATGACCTGTGAAATCCGAAAGGTGCTCTTTGGAATATGGGCCCCTTTGCCCACCTAGGCTGCAAAAAAGTGTCACACATCTGGTATCTCTGTATTCAGGAGAAGTTGAGGAATGTGTTTTGGGGTGTCTTTTTACATATACCCATGCTGGGTGAGATAAATATCTTGGTCAAATGCCAACTTTGTATAAAAAAATGGGAAAAGTTGTCTTTTGCCAAGATATTTCTCTCACCCAGCAGGGGTATATGTAAAATGACACCCCAAAACACATTCCCCACCTTCTCCTGAGTACGGGGATACCAGATGTGTGACACTTTTTTGCAGCCTAGGTGGGCAAAGGGGCCCATATTCCAAAGAGCACCTTTCGGATTTCACAGGTCATTTTTTACAGAATTTGATTTCAAACTCCTTACCACACATTTGGGACCCTAGAATGCCAGGGCAGTATAACTACCCCACAAGTGACCCCATTTTGGAAAGAAGAGACCCCAAGGTATTCGCTGATGGGCATAGTGAGTTCATGGAAGTTTTTATTTTTTGTCACAAGTTAGTGGAATATGAGACTTTGTATGAAAAAAAAAAAAAAAAAAAAATCTGCATTTTCCACTAACTTGTGACAAAAAATTCTAGGAACTTGCCATGCCCCTCACGGAATACCTTGGGGTGTCTTCTTTCCAAAATGGGGTCACTTGTGGGGTAGTTATACTGCCCTGGCATTTTCCAGGGGCCCTAATGTGTGGTAAGTAGGTAAATGACCTGTGAAATCCTAAAGGTGCTCTTTGGAATATGGGCCCCTTTGCCCACCTAGGCTGCAAAAAAGTGTCACACATGTGGTATCGCCGTATTCAGGAGAAGTTGGGGAATGTGTTTTGGGGTGTCATTTTACATATACCCTTGCTGGGTGAGAGAAATATCTTGGCAAAAGACAACTTTTCCCATTTTTTTATACAAAGTTGGCATTTGACCAAGATATTTCTCTCACCCAGCATGGGTATATGTAAAATGACACCCCAAAACACATTCCCCAACTTCTCCTGAGTACGGCGATACCAGATGTGTGACACTTTATTGCAGCCTAGATGCGCAAAGGTGCCCAAATTCCTTTTAGGAGGGCATTTTTAGACATTTGGATACCAGACTTCTTCTCACGCTTTGGGGCCCCTAGAATGCCAGGGCAGTATAAATACCCCACATGTGACCCCATTTTGGAAAGAAGACACCCCAAGGTATTCAATGAGGGGCATGGCGAGTTCATAGAAATTTTTTTTTTTTGGCACAAGTTAGCGGAAATTGATATTTTTAATTTTTTTCTCACAAAGTCTCCCTTTCCGCTAACTTGGGACAAAAATTTCAATCTTTCATGGACTCAATATGCCCCTCACGGAATACCTGGGGGTGTCTTCTTTCCGAAATGGGGTCACATGTGGGGTATTTATACTGCCCTGGCATTCTAGGGGCCCTAAAGCGTGAGAAGAAGTCTGGAATATAAATGTCTAAAAAATTTTACGCATTTGGATTCCGTGAGGGGTATGGTGAGTTCATGTGAGATTTTATTTTTTGACACAAGTTAGTGGAATATGAGACTTTGTAAGAAAAAAAAAATAATAATTCCGCTAACTTGGGCCAAAAAAATGTCTGAATGGAGCCTTACAGAGGGGTGATCAATGACAGGGGGGTGATCAATGACAGGGGGGTGATCAATGACAGGGGGGGTGATCAATGACAGGGGGGGTGATCAATGACAGGGGGGGATCAATGACAGGGGGGGTGATCAATGACAGGGGGGGTGATCAATGACAGGGGGGGTGATCAATGACAGGGGGGGTGATCAATGACAGGGGGGTGATCAATGACAGGGGGGGTGATCAATGACAGGGGGGGTGATCAATGACGGGGGTGATCAATGACAGGGGGGGTGATCAATGACAGGGGGGTGATCAGGGAGTCTATATGGGGTGATAACCACAGTCATTGATCACGCCCGTGTAAGGCTTCATTCAGACGTCCGTATGCGTTTTGCGGATCCGATCCATCTATCAGTGCATCCGTAAAAATCATGCGGACATCTGAATGGAGCTTTACAGGGGGGTAATCAATGACAGGGGGGTGATCAGGGAGTCTATATGGGGTGATCACCACAGTCATTGATCATGCCCCTGTAAGGCTTCATTCAGACGTCCGGATGCGTTTTGCGGATCCGATCCATCTATCAGTGGATCCGTAAAAATCATGCGGACATCTGAATGGAGCTTTACAGGGGGGTAATCAATGACAGGGGGGTAATCAATGACAGGGGGGTGATCAGGGAGTCTATATGGGGTGATCACCACAGTCATTGATCATGCCCCTGTAAGGCTTCATTCAGACGTCCGGATGCGTTTTGCGGATCCGATCCATCTATCAGTGGATCCGTAAAAATCATGCGGACATCTGAATGGAGCTTTACAGGGGGGTGATCAATGACAGGGGTGTAATCAATGACAGGGGGGTGATCAGGGAGTCTATATGGGGTGATAACCACAGTCATTGATCACGCCCCTGTAAGGCTTCATTCAGACGTCCGGATGCGTTTTGCGGATCCGATCCATCTATCAGTGCATCCGTAAAAATCATGCGGACATCTGAATGGAGCTTTACAGGGGGGTAATCAATGACAGGGGGGTGATCACCACAGTCATTGATCATGCCCCTGTAAGGCTTCATTCAGACGTCTGTATGCGTTTTGCGGATCCGATCCATCTATCAGTGCATCCGTAAAAATCATGCGGACATCTGAATGGAGCTTTACAGGGGGGTGATCAATGACAGGGGTGTAATCAATGACAGGGGGGTGATCAGGGAGTCTATATGGGGTGATCACCACAATCATTGATCATGCCCCTGTAAGGCTTCATTCAGACGTCCGGATGCGTTTTGCGGATCCGATCCATCTATCAGTGCATCCGTAAAAATCATGCGGACATCTGAATGGAGCTTTACAGGGGGGTGATCAGGGAGTCTATATGGGGTGATCACCACAGTCATTGATCATGCCCCTGTAAGGCTTCATTCAGACGTCCGGATGCGTTTTGCGGATCCGATCCATCTATCAGTGGATCCGTAAAAATCATGCGGACGTCTGAATGGAGCTTTACAGGGGGGTAATCAATGACAGGGGGGTGATCAGGGAGTCTATATGGGGTGATCACCACAGTCATTGATCACGCCCCTGTAAGGCTTCATTCAGACGTCCGGATGCGTTTTGCGGATCCGATCCATCTATCAGTGGATCCGTAAAAATCATGCGGACGTCTGAATGGAGCTTTACAGGGGGGTGATCAATGACAGGGGGGTAATCAATGACAGGGGGTGATCAGGGAGTCTATATGGGGTGATCAGGGGTGATCAGGGGCTAATAAGGGGTTAATAAGTGACGGGGGGGGGGGGGGTGTAGTGTAGTGTAGTGGTGCTTGGTGCTACTTTACTGAGCTACCTGTGTCCTCTGGTGGTCGATCCAAACAAAGGGGACCACCAGAGGACCAGGTAGCAGGTATATTAGACGCTGTTATCAAAACAGCGTCTAATATACCTGTTAGGGGTTAAAAAAAACACATCTCCAGCCTGCCAGCGAACGATCGCCGCTGGCAGGCTGGAGATCAACTCTCTTACCTTCCGTTCCTGTGAGCGCACGCGCCTGTGTGCGCGCGTTCACAGGAAATCTCGGCTCACGCGAGATGACGCCTATTGGCGTTAGCGTAGCCTGGGGGAGCCGCCGCAATGACGCCTTTCGGCGTTACAGTTGCGGGAAGTGGTTAAATGGGTTTTGAGAAATATTAGGTCTCTGAATGCTGATTTTATTTTAACTCTGTCATGAAACAAGCAAGGTTGTCTTAACCACCTCCGGACCGCTGTACGCACAGACGCGTCCTGGAGGTGGTTGATTCATTCCTCCTGGACGCATATACGCGTCCTCTCGCGAGACGCGAGATTTCCTGTGAACGCGCGCACACAGGCGCGCGCGCTCACAGGAACGGAAGGTAAGAGAGTTGATCTCCAGCCTGCCAGCGGCGATCGTTCGCTGGCAGGCTGGAGATGTGTTTTTTTTAACCCCTAACAGGTATATTAGACGCTGTTTTGATAACAGCGTCTAATATACCTGCTACCTGGTCCTCTGGTGGTCCCATTTGTTTGGATCGACCACCAGAGGACACAGGTAGCTCAGTAAAGTCCCACCAAGCACCACTACACTACACTACCCCCCCCCCCCCCGTCACTTATTAACCCCTTATTAGCCCCTGATCACCCCTGATCACCCCATATAGACTCCCTGATCACCCCCCTGTCATTGATTACCCCCCTGTCATTGATCAACCCCCTGTAAAGCTCCATTCAGATGTCCGCATGATTTTTACGGATCCACTGATAGATGGATCGGATCCGCAAAACGCATCCGGACGTCTGAATGAAGCCTTACAGGGGCATGATCAATGACTGTGGTTATCACCCCATATAGACTCCCTGATCACCCCCCTGTCATTGATCACCCCCCTGTCATTGATTACCCCCCTGTAAAGCTCCATTCAGACGTCCGCATGATTTTTACGGATCCACTGATAGATGGATCGGATCCGCAAAACGCATCCGGACGTCTGAATGAAGCCTTACAGGGGCATGATCAATGACTGTGGTGATCACCCCATATAGACTCCCTGATCACCCCCCTGTAAAGCTCCATTCAGATGTCCGCATGATTTTTACGGATCCACTGATAGATGGATCGGATCCGCAAAACGCATCCGGACGTCTGAATGAAGCCTTACAGGGGCATGATCAATGACTGTGGTTATCACCCCATATAGACTCCCTGATCACCCCCCTGTCATTGATCACCCCCCTGTCATTGATTACCCCCCTGTAAAGCTCCATTCAGACGTCCGCATGATTTTTACGGATCCACTGATAGATGGATCGGATCCGCAAAACGCATCCGGACGTCTGAATGAAGCCTTACAGGGGCATGATCAATGACTGTGGTGATCACCCCATATAGACTCCCTGATCACCCCCCTGTCATTGATTACCCCCCTGTCATTGATCACCCCCCTGTAAAGCTCCATTCAGACGTCCGCATGATTTTTACGGATCCACTGATAGATGGATCGGATCCGCAAAACGCATCCGGACGTCTGAATGAAGCCTTACAGGGGCATGATCAATGACTGTGGTTATCACCCCATATAGACTCCCTGATCACCCCCCTGTCATTGATCACCACCCCTGTCATTGATCACCCCCCCTGTCATTGATCACCCCCCCCTGTCATTGATCACCCCCCCTGTCATTGATCACCCCCCTGTCATTGATCACCCCCCTGTCATTGATCACCCCCCTGTCATTGATCAACCCCCTGTCATTGATCAACCCCCCTGTCATTGATCAACCCCCCTGTCATTGATCACCCCCCTGTCATTGATCACCCCCCTGTAAGGCTCCATTCAGACATTTTTTTGGCCCAAGTTAGCGGAATTATTATTTTTTTTTCTTACAAAGTCTCATATTCCACTAACTTGTGACAAAAAATTAAATCTCACATGAACTCACCATACCCCTCACGGAATCCAAATGCGTAAAATTTTTTAGACATTTATATTCCAGACTTCTTCTCACGCTTTAGGGCCCCTAGAATGCCAGGGCAGTATAAATACCCCACATGTGACCCCATTTCGGAAAGAAGACACCCCCAGGTATTCAGTGAGGGGCATATTGAGTCCATGAAAGATTGAAATTTTTGTCCCAAGTTAGCGGAACGGGAGACTTTGTGAGAAAAAAATAAAAAATATCAATTTCCGCTAACTTGTGCCAAAAAAAAAAAATTTCTATGAACTCGCCATGCCCCTCATTGAATACCTTGGGGTGTCTTCTTTCCAAAATGGGGTCACATGTGGGGTATTTATACTGCCCTGGCATTCTAGGGGCCCCAAAGCGTGAGAAGAAGTCTGGTATCCAAATGTCTAAAAATGCCCTCCTAAAAGGAATTTGGGCCCCTTTGCGCATCTAGGCTGCAAAAAAGTGTCACACATCTGGTATCGCCGTACTCAGGAGAAGTTGGGGAATGTGTTTTGGGGTGTCATTTTACATATACCCATGCTGGGTGAGATAAATATCTTGGTCAAATGCCAACTTTGTATAAAAAAATGGGAAAAGTTGTCTTTTGCCAAGATATTTCTCTCACCCAGCATGGGTATATGTAAAAAGACACCCCAAAACACATTCCCCAACTTCTCCCGAGTACGGAGATACCAGATGTGTGACACTTTTTTGCAGCCTAGGTGGGCAAAGGGGCCCATATTCCAAAGAGCACCTTTCTGATTTCACTGGTCATTTACCTACTTACCACACATTAGGGCCCCTGGAAAATGCCAGGGCAGTATAACTACCCCACAAGTGACCCCATTTTGGAAAGAAGACACCCCAAGGTATTCCGTGAGGGGCATGGCGAGTTCCTAGAATTTTTTATTTTTTGTCACAAGTTAGTGGAAAATGATGATTTTTTTTTTTTTTTTTTTTCATACAAAGTCTCATATTCCACTAACTTGTGACAAAAAATAAAAACTTCCATGAACTCACTATGCCCATCAGCGAATACCTTGGGGTCTATTCTTTCCAAAATGGGGTCACTTGTGGGGTAGGTATAATGCCCTGGTATTTTAGGGGCCCAAATGTGTGGTAAGGAGTTTGAAATCAAATTCTGTAAAAAATGACGAGTGAAATCCGAAAGGTGCTCTTTGGAATATGGGCCCCTTTGCCCACCTAGGCTGCAAAAAAGTGTCACACATCTGGTATCTCCGTACTCAGGAGAAGGTGGGGAATGTGTTTTGGGGTGTCATTTTACATATACCCATGCTGGGTGAGATAAATATCTTGGTCAAATGCCAACTTTGTATAAAAAAATGGGAAAAGTTGTCTTTTGCCAAGATATTTCTCTCACCCAGCATGGGTATATGTAAAAAGACACCCCAAAACACATTCCCCAACTTCTCCTGAGTACGGAGATACCACATGTGTGGCACTTTTTTGCAGCCTAGGTGGGCAAAGGGGCCCATATTCCAAAGAGCACCTTTTGGATTTCACTGGTCATTTACCTACTTACCACACATTAGGGCCCCTGGAAAATGCCAGGGCAGTATAACTACCCCACAAGTGACCCCATTTTGGAAAGAAGACACCCCAAGGTATTCCGTGAGGGGCATGGCGAGTTCCTAGAATTTTTTATTTTTTGTCACAAGTTAGTGGAAAATTATGATTTTTTTTATATTTTTTTTTTTTATACAAAGTCTCATATTCCACTAACTTGTGACAAAAAATAAAAACTTCCATGAACTCACTATGCCCATCAGCGAATACCTTGGGGTCTCTTCTTTCCAAAATGGGGTCACTTGTGGGGTAGTTATACTGCCCTGGCATTCTAGGGGCCCAAATGTGTGGTAAGGAGTTTGAAATCAAATTCTGTAAAAAATGACGAGTGAAATCCGAAAGGTGCTCTTTGGAATATGGGCCCCTTTGCCCACCTAGGCTGCAAAAAAGTGTCACACATCTGGTATCTCCGTATTCAGGAGAAGTTGGGGAATGTGTTTTGGGGTGTCTTTTTACATATACCCATGCTGGGTGAGAGAAATATCTTGGCAAAAGACAACTTTTCCCATTTTTTTATACAAAGTTGGCATTTGACCAAGATATTTATCTCACCCAGCATGGGTATATGTAAAATGACACCCCAAAACACATTCCCCAACTTCTACTGAATACGGAGATACCAGATGTGTGACACTTTTTTGCAGCCTAGGTGGGCAAAGGGGCCCACATTCCAAAGAGCACCTTTCGGATTTCACTGGTCAGTTTTTACAGAATTTGATTTCAAACTCCTTACCACACATTTGGGCCCCTAGAATGCCAGGGCAGTATAACTACCCCACAAGTGACCCCATTTTGGAAAGAAGAGAACCCAAGGTATTTCGTGATGGGCATAGTGAGTTCATGGAAGTTTTTATTTTTGTCACAAGTTAGTGGAATATGAGACTTTGTAAGAAAAAAAAAAAAAAAAAAAAAAAATCATCATTTTCCGCTAACTTGTGACAAAAAATAAAAAGTTCTATGAACTCACTATGCCCATCAGCGAATACCTTAGGGTGTGTACTTTCCGAAATGGGGTCATTTGTGGGGTGTTTGTACTGTCTGGGCATTGTAGAACCTCAGGAAACATGACAGGTGCTCAGAAAGTCAGAGCTGCTTCAAAAAGCGGAAATTCACATTTTTGTACCATAGTTTGTAAACGCTATAACTTTTACCCAAACCATTTTTTTTTTTACCCAAACATTTTTTTTTTATCAAAGACATGTAGAACAATAAATTTAGAGCAAAATTTATATATGGATGTCATTTTTTTTGCAAAATTTTACAACTGAAAGTGAAAAATGTCATTTTTTTGCAAAAAAATCGTTAAATTTCGATTAATAACAAAAAAAGTAAAAATGTCAGCAGCAATGAAATACCACCAAATGAAAGCTCTATTAGTGAGAAGAAAAGGAGGTAAAATTCATTTGGGTGGTAAGTTGCATGACCGAGCAATAAATGGTGAAAGTAGTGTAGGTCAGAAGTGTAAAAAGTGGCCTGGTCTTTCAGGGTGTTTAAGCACTGGGGGCTGAGGTGGTTAAAGAGCACCTATCAGCAGGCTCAACTCTATTTAACCAGACATATACTCTGATAGGGTTTACCCTTCTGATTTAAAACAATATCTTCTTGTGAAAATCGGTTGTCTGGTTCCTGAGGAAAAAAAGACTTTTATTCTTTATCCAAATGAGGGCTTCAGTGCCACTACAGGAAAGCTGAGGTGCACTGAGAGGCTAAACCCCCACCCTCGGTGGACTGAAAACCTCATTTGCATACATCATAAAAGTCTCTTTTTTTTTTTTTCTCTGTGGAATACTGCAACCGATTTTCACAAGACAGGTATCCTTTTAATCAGCAGGATCAACCCTACCAGATAGTTTGGTTTTATAGTTCTGATCCTGGTGACAGATGCTCTTTAACCCTTTTGCTACCAGTGCCGTACATGTACGGCGCTGGAGCGATGGGCAAATATGGCTTGCTGGTGTCCGCTGTTTCAAACACAAGAGACTCTGGGTTTTTAAGCTGCAATTCTTATTTTGGCCAACACCAGTAATAAGCAATTCTCAGTAATAAATGGATTATTAAAATCCATGATTGTTCAGAATAAAAATAAATAAATTTGATTTTGTAATCTCAAATACGAGCTTCAAAATCATAAGAAAAAGTTAAAAAAAAAAATGTTTTAAATATACGTTTAAAACACCCCTCTTTCTGTATAATAAAAAATAAATACATAAATAACAAAAGTATAAACATCATGGGTATCACCGCGACTGCAAATGCCAGTACTATTAAAATATAAAAATATTGCAATTTTTTTCATTGCTTCTTTTACCTAAAAAAATTTCATAAAATGCGATCAAAAAGTCATACACACCAAAATGGTATCTATAAAAACAGCTGAAAAATGAGCCCCCACACAGCTCAGTAGATATAACTAACTATAAAAAAAGTTATGGGGGTCAGAATATTGTGATGTAAAAATGTTTACATTTATTTTTACACTATTTAGATTTAAAAAAAACCTACTGTATATGGGGTATAGTTGTAATCGTACTGACCCAGAGAATGAAGGGCATGGGTCAGTTTTGCTGCAAACTGAACACCATGGGAATAAAACCGTAAAACGGTGGAGAAATTGCGTTTTTTTTCCAATTCCACCCCCATTTGGAATTTTTTACTGCTTCCCGCTATATTGTATGCCATATTAAATGGTGGCATTAGAAAGTACAATTTATCCCGTAAAAAATAAGCCCTCATACAGCTATGTGAACAGAAATATAAAAAAAGTTATGGCTCAAGGAAGATGGGGGAAAAAAAATGAAAACGAAAAAAACTTTGGTATCCTAAGGGTTAAATGCAGGGACAGATTAAGTGCATGATAGGCCGGGGGCTGTCTACCCAACTCTGGCCCATCCCTCCATTTTAGTTTAAGTTTTAGATTTTTTTCTGTATGAAGAGGCTGCGGTGCTTCGTAAGCGGCCCAGTCTCTTCCTAGGCCATATGACATCGTTCACGGTCTAGGTGCAGCTCTGTCCCATCTGAGTGATTGTGGCTGAGCTGTAATACCAAGTGCAGGGCTATCAAATGGACAGAGCTGTGATTGGTAAGGAGCAAAGAGGCTGCGGCGCTCACTGGAACATCGCGGTCTCCTCAAACAGCTGATTGGTGGGGGTGCCAGGAGTCTGACCCCCATCATCTCATAACTCTGAGTACAGATGTCATAGATGTTATCTGCAGTCCTATGTAACACCCCAAATAACACAGTGAACTATTGTGTTATCTGGGCTGTTACATAGGACTGCAGGTGACAAATTAAAATTTTTGTTGCCAAATTTAAAATGCATATGATTATAATAAAAAAAAACACTTGGAGGAGAAGATGAGACGCAGGTCACAGTAGTGAGCCAGGTCTACATATAGGAGAATACAGCACCACGTACCTGACTAATTCTTTCAGCCACATCTCGTCTCTACAGAGTTTGTTACACAGACACATTAGATTTCTCATAATTGGGGTCATTTATCAAACTGGTGTAAAGTAGAACTGGCTTAGGTGCCCATAGCAACCAATCAGATTCCACCTTTCATTTTCCAAAGGAGCTGTCAAAAATGAAAGGTGAAATCTGTTGCTATGGGCAACTAAGCCAGTTCTACTTTACACCAGTTTTATAAATTACCCCAAAGGTCCCTATAGTGTCCCCAGTAATAATAACATCCTATATTTTGCTCCAAGTAATAATGCCTGTATAGTGTCCCCAAAAATAATGTCCCTTAATAGCAAAGCCCCCACACTGCCCCCACATAGCAATTTCCCCCACACTGCCCCCACATAGCAATTTCCCCCACACTGCCCCCACATAGTAATTTCCCCCACACTGCCCCCATATAGTAATTTCCCCCACACTGCCCCCATATAGTAATTTCCCCCACACTGCCCCCACATAGCAATTTCCCCCACACTGCCCCCACATAGTAATTTCCCCCACACTGCCCCCACATAGCAATTTCCCCCACACTGCCCCCACATAGTAATTTCCCCCACACTGCCCCCACATAGTAATTTCCCCCACACTGCCCCCATATAGTAATTTCCCCCACACTGCCCCCACATAGCAATTTCCCCCACACTGCCCCCACATAGCAATTTCCCCCACACTGCCCCCACATAGTAATTTCCCCCACACTGCCCCCATATAGTAATTTCCCCCACACTGCCCCCATATAGTAATTTCCCCCACACTGCCCCCATATAGTAATTTCCCCCACATTGCCACCATATATTAATTTCCCCACACACTGCCCCCATTAAGTAATTTGCCCCCACACTGCCCTCCCATGAAATAATTTACCCCCATGTAATAATCTTCCCCCAATGAAGTGATTTGCCCCAATGTAATAATCTTGCCCCCATGTCCTCCTCTGCCCCCCAAAGTTAGCACACACAGAAAATTAAAAAAATTTATAAAAAAAACCTAAAAGCTAATACCTACCTGTGTCCAGGATGGTGAGGCAGGCAGCAGGCACGCAATCTTCATGGTCCTGCGTCCCAGCGCAGGCGCGCGATGATGTCATCACGCACGCCTACGCCGGGATTATACTACCACATAGTCCTCAGGCCTACTATGCTTGAAGCCTATGGCGGTGATCTGCAGCGGGTCCGGGAACTATGCGCTCCTATGCCCCGCCGCAGTATATGGGGGCTTTCGGGTCGGCGTTGGGCCCCCCAACGATGCTGGCCCGAACACCCTGTTAATCTGCCACTGGTTAAATGGGTTTTCTCACAGGATATGCCATAAATATCATCTGATAGTAAAACTTCTTGCTTGTCTGCCAAATGTGTGTTAGCAAGTAGGTAACAGATGGAAGCCAATGTGGCATTAGGATCAGACTACGCGGAGTTTGTAGTCTGTAACCATGGAGATGTACAGGTCTGTGAAGGAGCTGTAGGTCATTTTATAAGACGATCTGCAGAATATAATTTTTGATGCACAGGAGCATTAAACAAGTAGTCACAGGGGAGCAGATAGAGGGAATCGTCTTCACCAGAACTAACATTGAAATTGGTTTTAGTTAGAGGCTGATACAAAGGAAAAGGATCGGAGACGGAATGATCTGCAGCTGCTGGTGTCCACCCTGTCCTGGGAGCGGGATCAAGCCCTGAAGATGACAAGTAAATCCCCAGGAGAACAGGTGGGAATTTACCCCCTATCACATGATCATAAGAAGTAGTCCGTAGCAGGAGGGTATGAAATAGTGGTGGCATAGACAATCAACACCCAGTGGTAAAAGTAACCAGAACTCCCATCATTATAGGTGCTAGACGTATGTGATCTTGGTCCGACTTCACTCAAAGCAGATTCTTTTCACTATTTAGAAAAATTTTAATCTGCAGTCTGTCTGACTTCCACTTGCTTTGCTGTTCAGTGCACTGTGTTGTCCCCTGGTAGCCGCCATCTCGGGCTAGTCAGGTCAGTGCTTGCAGTAATTTTGTTTCTAAGGGTGCATTCACACAACCGTGTCTGTTTTGCTTCTGGGTCCGTGCAGCAGCGCTACTAAATCTAGGACATGTCCTATCTTTGGCCACAACATGCGGATCACGGATCAATTGAAGTCAGTGGGTCCGCAACACGATGCGGGGTGCAAACAACCGGTGTCTGTGAATGGCAGGTCCGCAAAATGGACACTGTCATGTGAACGCACCTCAAGAGCCTCCAGAAACCTATACGTTAACCCTTCCCATCTTGCTGGCAGCTGGGCCTTAAGAAACATTGGCCCTGATTTATCACACCTTCACTCCAGAATTCTGGCTTTTAAAAAAAGTAGCAAAGTGGGGCTTTTGCGTCCTTTTTGCACTCGCACCAAAATTTTGCTGCATTTTTACACCACTCACTTCAGTTTTGAAATGTGGACTTGGTTAGCCTTGTTAATGAGTTTCACTCAAAATTTATCATTGAGACTTAAAAAAAAAAAAAAAAAGTCGCAATCTCACTCCAGGAGGAGTAGGTTTTCTAGACTCGCAGGGAGACCACTTTGACTGGTCTCGGGAATACTTACTGTGACCGCAGCTGTCTAATGACAGTGCTGTCAAAGAGATCTGCAGCGCCACGGGGCTCCGACAGATCACAGTGTAACCCTTCCACTTTTATACCCGAATAAAAATAATGACATTAAGGTAATTGAAGCCCGCTGTGTGTTTTCTCTTGGCTGGAAGAAGACGCATCATAACCGCAGGTATGTTATCCCACTTACGGTACTTCAAAGGAAAGAAAGCAGCCATTATCTCTGAACCTGCATAAGGCTGGGTCCACATCTGCGATTTTGTCTCTGGCAGTCTGTTCCGGCAGAGGAACAGACTGCTGGAGTTTACTATATCCGGCACAGCCGTATACCACCGCGTACCACCGGAACCCCATTCACTGCAATAAGATCTGGATGGCTTTCTGCCGAACAAAAAAATGCTGCATGTAGCATTATTTGCCCGGCCGTGTGCGCCAGCATGTATGCCGCTTACTGTGAATTCAAGCAGTCTGTTCCCCCGACAGAACAGACTGCCGGAATGAAGGACGCAGATGTAAACTCTCTGTCAATTCCCTTTTCCTTGGTCCTGCGATACTTTATGCCATTTGTCTGTATAGCACCATTCATCCTGAGCCTTCAGACTGCTAGTCTTATCTAATCTGTGAGACAATTCTAAGCTGCAATTTTCAAAGCCAATCTTCTGGATTGTGAGGGAAATCTTATCAGAAGGAAACGTCAAGATTGTTTAATGGTGTCATATTGTTAGCGTAGTGTCAGGATATTGGCGGCTTCCACCTATGTTCTGCACTGGGACCAGGTGTACAAAAAAAAGATCTGTTCATGGTCTGTTCTTTTGTCCACTGTAAGTGAGAACAGTTTGAATGTCCATCCACCTGCTCCTCCACAGGAGCTTCATGGCCCCATAATGGTCCTGTAGAGCCCGGAACATAAGGCAGTGGTCTTACTCCACGCAAAATGCGAGTGCGAATATCGTCTAATATTGCATTCTAATCTAGCAGAGAACTTTTGTTCTCCACTGCTCCTAGCTGTTATAAATATGTGCCATTTAAAAAGGCTAATCTTCATGACACTATTATTGTTGCTACATGGAAACCATCAACAAGCTGTTGTTGATGGAACTGTTTTTATTGTTATGTCATTAAATGTTGTCCCAGCACTAAACAGTATATTTGTTATACAGATCTTTGAAATTGAAAAAAAATCTGCCATTTACATGCATTAAAAAATGATCCGCTAAAGAGTTATGGCATTTACTTACATAATAAGGTGCCGCCTAGTGGTCAAAATGTATAGTAATGCTTCCACCTCATGAGCTGAGGGGTGCTGGTCATGCAAGATCCTCATTCCTATTCCATTCATAGCAATCCTTGCAGCTTGTACAAATTGCCTCTACCCTGCTTGTCAGGAAAGGACCAGCGCCTGTGCAGAAGCATGGCGATACACAGCAAAGCTGAAAAGGTTGCACCTTGGTTGACTTATAAGCAATCAAATATAATCTCTTTTGACTACCTAAGACTCTAGGCCACTATGATTATAGAACTACCTGGGTGGGAGCTTACTGAGGAGTGCTTATGGCTACCAGAGGGGGAAGGAGACTGACTGACTGTGATCTTGCTGGGGACTATTTTTACAGTTGCCAGAAGTAGAAGCAGATTGACTGGAATCTTCCTGGGGATGACATTTACAGCTGACAGAGGGAAAAGGAGATTAATTCGGAATTTACTGGGGAATATACTTACAGCTATCATAGGGGGAAGGAGACTACTCAGGGAACTATAGTTACAGCTGCTAGAGGGGGAAGGAGACAGACTGGTGGTGATGAGGAGTAAAGGGCATATAGAATGCATGCACGGGGTTTGGTAGTTGTTAGCAGAAAGCAGAGAAATGTGTCACCCAAATAGCACGGGTTAGTAGTGGTACTGAGGGGGACACAGAGAAGAAAAGATGAAAATGTATAATTATTTGGTGGAAACAGACCAAGGTTTTAATAGTGTTTAATAGCCTATAGGTACTTTTCATATTAACTTAATTTGTGGGATAATCCCTTCAAATGTTCATTCAGGAAGGGATTCCAGAAAAATAGCCATAAAAGAACCAGCTTGTTGATGGTTTCCAGGTTGCGAGCTGAAAAATCTGTTCGATGTTGGATTTTGCATTTGTTGAGCAGAACCTGTGGGATATACATGGTGATAAGCATTCTGTCATGGCTGCCTATCTTAGTGTAATTTATTGCTAAGAATAACGACATGTAATACAACTAATTATCAAACAGCCGTTTACTTTTTCCCAGACACCGGGAACGGTGCCAGACTTTGCTTCAAAGGAAATTCAGAAGCTGCAAGAGCAAAATTCCGAGCTACGGGAAGTGATAGGTCAGATGAGAAAAGAGATGGAGTCTTTATGTGAGCAGATGTCTCCACCACCTCCTGAAGGCACAGAACCTCCATCTAGTAAGCCCGCAGAGAATGCGGTCACCGCGGGTGAGATACCGCCAGTCACTATCCCATTATAACCCTGCCTCTATGGCTTTCAATGGTGTAACTCTGGCGTTGTCTTTAGATTATGTGAGGTCACTTGGGGTGGAGATCAAAGATCTAAAGCAGAAGAACCGATTGACCGAGGAGAAGCTTGAGGAGACTCTGTCACTGAAGAACAATCCTCAGCTGCCTTCCACAGCAAAACCAGTTTCTCCAGACAACGTCTACATCCAAAGCCACATTAGCAGTTTGAATGAAACCATTGGTAAGTACAGAGAATTCATGGATAATGAGTCAGTTTTTTTTCCCCTATGCCACCACAGGTCCTCTGTCTGGTGCCAGATGATGTTTTCCCTAAGGAGCCATGCTTCAAGGGAAGAATACCTCCCAGTATATTGGATGGATCATGCTACCAGAAAAAACCTCTGTATGATATTGGAGGCATGCAGAGATGCAGTAGGGCCCTCTATGGAGACCCTGTCTTGGCTCCCTACGACACAGAGCTGTGTTGGTGAGGCCAAGCTAGCTTTCCATCGCATCTTAGTCTGTATAATGACGTAAAAATCTCTAATATCACAGCCATATTATAGATTTCCAGAGAGCCGCTTTATGGAAATCTTTCTAATAAGTACAAGAGACTTTCTTTAATAGGACAAGTCATGTGGCTCCTGCCTGACTAATAAAGAAACGTGGGTGACGACACTTTAAGGTGGGTTTACACTGTCCGATTGTTGGGCAGATTATTAGGGGGCGAACATTCATATGTTCCTAATAATCTGGTCCCGGCGAAACGCTTGTTCATTGGGTGAAACCATCGTTTACGAAGACACCTCAGTCATCGTTCCTCGGCAGCAGATCCTCGTGTGTAAACGGGGCTTTGCTGCCCAGAAACAATGAATCTGTATAGGGATGACCAGTAGCAGTATCTATCGTTCCTCCCCATACAGTGGAGGGGATCGCTGCATGTAAAGGTAGCACTTCACCTTCACTGACGAGTAGGCATTTGCAGGAAGGAATGATTCCTTTCTGATAATCGCCTGTTTCATCGGACGTGGAAACTAAAAGGGTTTTCCGAGATTTTTTTTTACTGATGACCTATTCTCTAGATGGGTCATTAGTATTTCATTCGTAGGGGTCCAACACCTGGGACCCCAGTCGATCAGCTGTTTTGAGACGGCACTGGCGCTCCTGTGAGCACCGCGGCCTTCTCGCAGCTTACCAAGCACAGTGCCTTACGTTGTTTAGCGGCTGTGCTTGGTATCAAACTCGGCCCCATTCACTTAAATGGGGCTGAGCTGCTCCTAGGCCATGTGACCGATGAACATGTTGTCACTGGCCTAAGGAAAGCTGCGAGAAAGCCGTGACGCTTACAGGAGCACTGCTGTCTGCTCAAACATCTGATCAGCGTGGGTTCTGGGTGTCAGACCCCCACTGATGACCTATCCAGAGGAAGTCACCAGTGTGAAAATCTTGGAAAAACCCCTTTAACTCAGCAACTCAAGATGGTCATAAACATTAGGAGAACATTGGCTAAACCAGGCAACCCTTTAATGTGTATAGTAGTACTGACTCTCCCCTGATAACAGATGTCAGGGAAAGAAAGAAGGGGTCGGGGATGCTAGATTTCAAGGAACATTGAGAACACATGCATGCTCTACCTAGCATATGGGGGAAGTCAGGAAATCAGTAAATTTTTATTGTTTTTTGATCATATTATAAGGTTAAATTTCATATGTTTAATTTAAAGAGGACCTTTCATCTGGCACAAAATTGTGAACTAAGTGTCATGATCTGTACAGCGGCGCCCAGGGATCTCACTGCACTTACTATTATCCCTGGGCGCCGCTCCGTTCTCCCGCTATGCCCTCCGGTATGTTCGGTCACTTGGTTATAGTAGGAGGACACTGCCCTTGTTCTCCTGGGCGTCTTCTTCTCCCAGGCTGTAGCGCTGGCCAATCGCAGCGCAGAGCTCACAGCCTGGGAGAAGAAGACGCCCAGGAGAACAAGGGCAGTCGCCTCCTACTATAACCAAGTCCCCTAAGTCTCCGCCTACTATAACCAAGTGACCGAACATACCGGAGGACATAGCGGGAGAATGGAGCGGCCCCTAGGGATAATAGTAAGTGGAGTGAGATCCCTTGGCGGCGCTGTACAGATCATGACACTTAGTTCACAATTTTTTGCCAGATGAAAGGAAAGGTCCTCTTCAACAATTGATCAGTAAACAGAACTTATACAACAGTTTCTTTGTATTATTGTTATTTGTTAATTAAAGTGTTTGAATTATATAATATTAGTGAGTGGAGAATAATTTGTCGTTATAACATCTGGTTATATGGATAACATACATATATACATACACACTCACTCGTGAATGTCCTACATACATATCCATACATTAACAACTACAAATAATTATATACGTTATCAATAACTCAAGTGATATTAAAATTAATAAGAGGGATAGGGGGTAGGTTGGACATGCCGATAGGAGTTAATGAATAGTTAATAACATTGATTTTGAATATGAATATAAACATGTGCACAGGCATTAAGTAACATAACTACATAACAGTTGGAATATATGTGCATATGTGTAAAAACGCGCACCCACATCCGCACACGTATGTATTCATACATCTATCTTAGATTGTCCACATATATGCATGCACACATGCCTGTATATACACACATCTACATATATATATCTATATATAATAAGCACAATATATTTGTAAAGACAATAGTGTACATGCGTACACATTATGTGCACACACCCACATTAGGGCTGCAACGATTAATCGACTTTATCGATAATATTCGATAAATGAATTTGTTGTCGACGAATCCAGTTATCGAATAATCGCCGATCGTTGCTATGCGGGCGGGCGGTTTACTTTAAATCAGCGCATCTTTATTTTATCTTACAATGAAGCTCCAGTAACAGGCAGAGCGGACGGCGGCGTAACGTCACTTACTCACGTGACTCGCCTGCATCCGCCTCCTTCATTCATAAAGTGGGCAGAGCAGGTGCATCACGTGAGTGAGTGACGTTACGCCGCCGCCCGCTCTGCCTGTTACCTGAGCTTTATTGTAAGGTAATAAAGATGCGCTGAGTAAAAGTTATTGCCAGAATAGTCTGCTGTGAGCAGCGGGGCCAGGGCTATTATGGGAGGGGGATCTGTGTATGGCACTGTTATGGGGAGGGGGATCTGTGCACTGTTATGCGGAGGGGGATCTGTGCACTGTTATGGGGAGGGGGATCTGTGGATGACACATATAGCATAAGATGCTATATAGTGTCATCCACAGATCCCCCCCCCCCCCTCCCCATAACAGTGCACAGATCCCCCATAACAGTGCCATCCACAGATCCCCTCCATAACAGTGCCATCCACAGATCCCCTCCATAACAGTGCCATCCACAGATCCCCTCCATAACAGTGCCATCCACAGATCCCCTCCATAACAGTGCCATCCACAGATCCCCTCCATAACAGTGCCATCCACAGATCCCCTCCATAACAGTGCCATCCACAGATCCCCTCCATAACAGTGCCATCCACAGATCCCCTCCATAACAGTGCCATCCACAGATCCCCTCCATAACAGTGCCATCCACAGATCCCCTCCATAACAGTGCCATCCACAGATCCCCGCCATAACAGTGCCATCCACAGATCCCCTCCATAACAGTGCCATCCACAGATCCCCTCCATAACAGTGCCATCCACAGATCCCCTCCATAACAGTGCCATCCACAGATCCCCTCCATAACAGTGCCATCCACAGATCCCCTCCATAACAGTGCCATCCACAGATCCCCCCCCATAACAGTGCCATCCACAGATCCCCCCCCATAACAGTGCCATCCACAGATCCCCCCCCCCCATAACAGTGCCATCCACAGATCCCCCCCCATAACAGTGCCATCCACAGATCCCCCCCCCCATAACAGTGCCATCCACAGATCCCCCCCCCATAACAGTGCCATCCACAGATCCCCCCCCCATAACAGTGCCATCCACAGATCCCCCCCCATAACAGTGCCATCCACAGATCCCCCCCCATAACAGTGCCATCCACAGATCCCCCCTTCATAACAGTGCCATCCACAGATCCCCCCTTCATACAGTGCCATCCACAGATCCCCCCCCATAACAGTGCCATCCACAGATCCCCCCCATAACAGTGCCATCCACAGATCCCCCCCATAACAGTGCCATCCACAGATCCCCCCCCCCCCCCCCATAACAGTGCCATCCACAGATCCCCCCCCCCCCATAACAGCGCCATCCACAGATCCCCCATAATAGTGTCATCCACAGATCCCCTATAACAGTGCCATCCACAGATCCCCTCCATAACAGTGCCATCCACAGATCCCCTCCATAACAGTGCCATCCACAGATCCCCTCCATAACAGTGCCATCCACAGATCCCCTCCATAACAGTGCCATCCACAGATCCCCTCCATAACAGTGCCATCCACAGATCCCCTCCATAACAGTGCCATCCACAGATCCCCGCCATAACAGTGCCATCCACAGATCCCCTCCATAACAGTGCCATCCACAGATCCCCTCCATAACAATGCCATCCACAGATCCCCTCCATAACAGTGCCATCCACAGATCCCCCCCCATAACAGTGCCATCCACAGATCCCCCCCCATAACAGTGCCATCCACAGATCCCCCCCCCCCATAACAGTGCCATCCACAGATCCCCCCCCCATAACAGTGCCATCCACAGATCCCCCCCCCCCATAACAGTGCCATCCACAGATCCCCCCCCCCATAACAGTGCCATCCACAGATCCCCCCCCATAACAGTGCCATCCACAGATCCCCCCCCATAACAGTGCCATCCACAGATCCCCCCTTCATAACAGTGCCATCCACAGATCCCCCCTTCATAACAGTGCCATCCACAGATCCCCCCCCATAACAGTGCCATCCACAGATCCCCCCCCATAACAGTGCCATCCACAGATCCCCCCCCCATAACAGTGCCATCCACAGATCCCCCCCATAACAGTGCCATCCACAGATCCCCCCCCATAACAGTGCCATCCACAGATCCCCCCCCCCCCATAACAGTGCCATCCACAGATCCCCCCCCCCATAACAGCGCCATCCACAGATCCCCCATAATAGTGTCATCCACAGATCCCCTATAACAGTGCCATCCACAATTTGTTTTAATATGGCCTTTGAACATCATTTTTCAAGTAAAATCATATAAACCTCTTTGTTTTGTAATTTTGGTTTTTTTTCCCGATTAATCGATTAAATTATCGACAACTAATCGATTATTCAAATAATCGTTAGCTGCAGCCCTAACCCACATATATATTTATCTTTAATATTTAAGGATTAGTTATTATATATTTTTATAATATAGATAGAACAGGTAAATAATATCAACATTAGTCTGGAAAATAATCTATGATTAAGGGAAATCAGTTTGGTCTGGTACCTAGATAGATAGTTAGGGTTCTATAAAGACCAATATTTTTTCGTTTTTCTCAGATAGTGAATATGATGTAAGGGTCCATTCACACGTCCGTAATTTGGGGACCCATTCACTTTCAATGGGGCTGGAACGGATGCAAATCCACATTTCCAGGATCCGCATCCGTTTTTTCGGGTTCCGCATCCGTTTTTTCGGGATCCGCAATTTCGTTCCTGGAAAAAATAGAACATGTCCTATTCTTGTCCGCAATTGCGGACCAGCAAAGGCATTTTCTATTAGGGTCCATTCACACGTCCGTTGTTTCTTTCCTGATCTGTTCCGTTTTTTGCGGAACAGATCTGGACCAGATCTGGACCCATTCATTTTCAATGGGTCCTGAAAAAAAATCAGACATTGAGCTGTCCGATTTTTTTCAGGACCCATTGAAAATGAATTGGTCCATATCTGGTCCAGATCTGTTCCGCAAAAAACTGAACAGATCAGGAAAGAAACAACGGACGTGTGAATGGACCCTTATAGTGTCTGTGATGTGCGGATCCGCAATTTGCGGATCGCACATTGCAGGTGTCCGTGTTTTGCGGATCCGTAAAACACTTACGGACGTGTGAATGGACCCTAAATGTCATTTCCATACTGTATGCGTGTGAGACCGATGTCCATACTTCTGAGATGGTGAGGATTTCTGGACTTTGTGCTATGAGGCTTCTTGCGGCCAGTATTATATGGGATCCCACTGGTTGATTTGGTAGAAAACAGAAGGCAAAGTCTGGAGATGGTTGAATCTTTATATGGAGCATCTTGTTAGTTTTTTGATTCCCGTTTTCCAAAATGTTTGAATTCTTGGGCCTGACCACCATAGATGTAGATGGGTTCCTTGAGCTCCACAGTTTTTCCAGCATAGATCAGAGTAGCTGGGGTCAATGTGGTTTAGTTTTACCGGTGTCAGATGCCATCTCAGGAGTATTTCTCGGGAGAGTTCACACTGGTGCATCCTTTGGATATTTCATTAGTCCAGTTGAACGCAGATCTCCAATTTTTTGGAGGAATAGGTTGTTCCTAGGCAGTGGCGTACACACAATCCATGGGGGCCCCGGTGCGAAACTGATCCATGGGGCCCCCCCTGGTATAAGTTATACATCTTCTTGTATATAGTGATATGGAGAATGCTGGTATAACCTGGGTATCTCCTGTATATAATTGTATATGTACAGCTGGTATAAATTATAAATCTTCTGGTATTTAGTGATATAGACCATGCTGGTATAACCTGGTATCTCCTTATCTGATTTTATATGTACAGCTGGTATAAGTTATACATCTTAATATACCAGAAGATGTATAACTTATACCAGGCCAGCTCACATATAATAATATACAGAACATACCAAGGCCAGATAGTAACTATAAGGCTCCATTCACACGTCCGCAATGTGTTTTGCGGATCCACGGAGCCGCAAAACACGGACAGCGGCAATGTGCGTTCCGCATTTTGCGGACCGCACATTGCTGGCACTATAGAATATGCCTTTTGTGATGGACTGTGGCTCTGTTGGCGTGGTATAATGTGCCGCAATATGCTACTGCTGGCCCTGCCTTCCATTAATTTGGACCCAACTACATAACGGGGCCACTTCTAGTATTTTTTTTTTTTCCAGAGCCACTTTAAGTTCTCAGTCCACCCCTGATGGCCAGCGTCATAAAATGCAACAAAAGTGGTAATAAAACATTAATAAATGAATATATAAATTTAATAAAACATTTATAAATCTCCCCCAGTGTCTTTCTGGCAAGTCCTCCTGCACACAACCGTAACCATATTTCGGATCCACAAAATACGCATACCTTCTGTGTGCACTCTGCATTTTTCTCACTCCAATCACTAGAAATGGCGATTCTCATCTGCAGAATTGGGCATTTTCTATAATTTGCGGATCAGACATACGCATGCAGACAGAAATCGTATAAAGGGCAGTGCCCGTCAGAGGGTGCCAGGGAGCACAGGGAAAAACATCCCACTGTAGAAAGAACGTGAGCTATGTGGTTCACCCTGAGGCATGATGGGAGTAAAGCCAACATTACAAGTATATTTAGCAAAACCTGCTTTAAAAAAAATGAGCTATGGCTGTAAGTTGTAGTCCACTCTTCTACTCATTATTTTAGACTCTCCAAATGTTAGATGATGAATCTGCCCAAAATCCATCTCCGCAAACAAGTCTGCAAAATGCAGAATAAAATATCTGATGGAATAAGTTAAATTCACCACTATTATTACATCGGCGGGGGTCCGAGTCCCTGCACCCCCACCGTTCAAGGGGCCGCTGTGCTCTCCGGAGCTCTGTTAAGGGTACTTTCACACTAGCGTTTTTGGTTTACGGTATTCAGTTCCGTCCTAGGGGCTCAATACCGGAAAAAAACTGATCAGTTTTATCCTAATGCATTCTGAATGTAGAGCAATCCATTCAGGATGCATCAGTTCAGTCCCTGTTACGTTTTTTGGACGAACAAAATACCGCAGCATGCTGCAGTTTTATCTCCGGCCAAGAATACTGATCACTTACCGTAATGCCAGATCCGGCATTAATTTACATTGAAGTGTATTAGTGCCAGATCCGGCATTAATTTACATTGAAGTGTATTAGTGCCGGATCCGGCATTAAGTGTTCCGGCAAAACGGATCCGGCTTTCCCGTCTGCGCATGCGCAGACCTTTAAAAGTGCTAAAAAATAATAATACCGGATCCATTTTTCCGGATGACACTGGAGAGACTGATCCGGTATTTCAATGCATCCGGATCAGTCTGACAAATGCCATCAGTTTGCCTCCGGATTGCCGGCGGAACTGCCTGCCGGAATCCTCTGCCGCAAGTGTGAAAGTACCCTAAGTCTGTCCTTTCCAAGCTCCGCACTGTACATTGTATAGTGGGTATGTTTGGTATTACAGTGCACCCACTTTCACTTCTGTGCGGCTGATCTGCCCCTAGGCAGGTGACGTCACATGGCCTAGGAAGAGGCCGCGGGTTCACAGAGTGCCAGCCTCTTCTAACAGCCGATTGGCATGGGATCCTGGGTGTCGGACTCCCGTTGTTCTGATATTCATGACTGGATAATCCCTCTAAAGTACAGGTACCTGGCTCAATGTAAAGCATATCTATGAAGTGTATTTATTTAAAGTGTAACTTTAAAAAAAAAAAAATTGATATGTGAGAGACATATCAAAGGTTTTGATCGGTGGGGGTCTGAGCGCTAAGACCCCCACTGATCCCTAGAACGAGGAGAGGGAAGCACGCACATGCTGCACTCCCCTCGCTACTCTCCATAAGTCTACTCTCCGTCTCTATTCCGTCCACAGCAGCGAGGGGAGAGAGTGAGAGATATGCACATGCTTTACTTTCCTCATTCTAGAGATCGGTGGGGGTCTCAGCACTCAGACCCCCACCATTCACAACTTTTGATGTGTCTCTATGAGATATCAAAAGTTTTTTGAAAAGTTGGTGACAGTTGAAATGTACTTGTGTTATGTTCTGCTTTATTTCAGGCGCGTTGAGAGCTGACAAGGTTGCATCAGCTGCGGCTTCTAAGAAACTGGAAGCAAGAGCCGCTCACCTCGAGTCTCTGGTTACAGAAGTCACTCAGAAGGTATAGTCATAAATGCACTAATGCGCTAAGAAAAACTCTGCTGCGCCTAGCACAGGGCCTGGGGGTGAACACTACGTGCCGTTCAGTCCCGATGTCAAGCATGCACCCGGCACTAGGCATAGCACAATCTGTTTTCCCCGCAGCATTTACACCATTAAGGTTTGTTCATATTCTGCAGATTTTTAATTTAGGTTTGCAGGTATAATATTGCAGGCCATGTATGACAGTATTTTTTCCGGCAGGAGTGAACGTACACTTCAAGTGGAAATGTTTCCCAGACAAAGCAAAGATTTTAATTTACATGTGATTTGGGGACAGAGGGAAAATGCTGTGTGGGTGAGGCTATAGGTGCTGGTCGTGAGGAAGTTGGGTCACAGTCACAACGTGCCCAAGAACCGTGCGGCCTCGCAAAACACTGCGTCATTTTAATAGCTTGTTAGAAACGGATTATCTATTGAGTGTCCGGTACTAATGGCCCAAAAAACGGCGCAAATCAAGAACTCGTTTCTAATGAGCTTATAGGATACCTTGGAGGCTCGCATGGCCAAGCGGCTCTCAGCTGCACCATTGCCGCCATCAGAGAGATTGTACGCCTTAAAGGGGATCTGTTACCATGATCCTGGACTATCTACAGTAATTAGTGTTGAGCGAATCCAGCTCTGGATCCTAGATCCAAAGACGATTCGTTCAAAACTTCGTTTGAATGCTGTGCGGAGATTTGTCTCCATACAGCATTCAAATGTATGGGCTCCGGAGAGGCAAGTTCGTTATCACCGAAGTCTTCGCAGGACTTCAGTGAATAACTTCGGGATTTGATTTTTCAACTTGAAAATGGTTTAAAGGTTTAAAAATCGATAGCCAAAGTTTTGTTTTTTTATAATCTTTTTATTGTAATTTTTAATGATCGTACATATAATCAAAAGATATAACAAATACAAGTCATAAAACAAAAAAAGAGAATAAAAAATATATTCTGTAAATATATAACTTAACATCAATATTAGCCAAAGTTATTCACCGGTGATAACTCGCCGGCGCCCACACATTTTAATGCTTTTAAAACGAATTGAAACGAGGTTTGGAGCGAATCCAATTTAGATCTAGGATCCAAAGCTCGATTCGCTCAACCCGAACAGTAATCCTCTAGTAGTGCTGTAGACAAGGAGCCCAGATCTCTGGATTTCCTACTTCCCCCTGTTCCTCTACTGTCATCACTCAGTTTCACTTTGGTTGCACTGAAATACACAGTCAGGTCTGCTGTGCTGTGCTAATACAACGCAGAGGACTCCTGTGCACATGCGCAGCAGTCCTGACAAGATCCTGGTGACAGATTCCCTTCAACCAAGGGCTAAACTGAAGCATTGGTGACATAAATGTCTGTTTTATCTTCTAATTCTCCAGGTCCAGCAGAAACAGGCAGAAATCGATCAGCTGCAGTTCCAGTTGAACAGCGAGACGCGTCACAGCCGATCCACCATCTCCAGCCTGCGGCAGAGGCAGGCCGAACTAGAAATGCAGCTGACTGAGGCTCGCAAAGAGGCAGAGGAATTTTTTAAAGGGAACTTAAAGCAAAACCTGGAAGCAGTGGAACTTGGAAATGAGGTTTGACAAAGCTACATTCATTTACTGGATTGTGCCTGCTCAGGTCCTATTCTATCAGGACCTAGTGATTACCTACCTTATTAACACGTAGGAACCCCCTGAATAATGTCTCAGCTGCTGAGGACCTACTTTATAGGGGTTGTCCTGTTTCTGATATTGATGACCAGTCCTCAGGATAGGTCGTCAGTTTCAGATTGGAGTGGGTCCGAAACATGGCACCCCCGCCCATAAGCAGTTTGAAGAGACCCCAGCGCTTGTATGAGCACTGCATTCACTTCACTGTTTACCTGCATCGCATCGTCGAGCAGTGTAATTGCATCTCCTCCATCCTATTTACTTGAATGGGAAAGAGCAGTTTTACTTGCACTCAGTCCCATTCAAGTGAGTGGGACAGAAAAGGTGTAATTGCACTGCTTGCCGCTGAGCAGGTAACCGTGAAGAGAACTCGGTGCTCATACAAGTGCTGTCGTCTCCTCATACAGCTGATCGGCGGGGGTGCCGGGAGTCAGACACCCGCTGATCTGCTATTAATGACCTATCCGGAGATTATCTGATCAATATCAGAAACTGGACAATTCCTTTAACTTCATGAAGCTTGTAACAGCAATACCCCTGTGTACCCAGTAGGTGGCAGTGAGAAATAGTTGAAGCCTATTTTATGACTACTGGGGTTCATTTTTCATTTCACTTTGCCAGTTATGTGCAGGGTCACATTGATAAGACTTCTGGGCATTCAGCACCAGATAGTCACCCATGCTGATATAGTACTATTGTATAAGTGGAGGCTCCCACTAAGACCCTCTCTTCCATTTTCTTGCTCAGCAATATTACTACTGGAAACTGATTGTTGTCCAGGATCTTCATTAGTTCCTATAACTGAAGCCCTTTTGTAGAACATCATTGTATATGCATCATTTTTGATGACCTTGGTTTACGTACAGTTTTCTGTGTTTTTAACCCTTACAGCATGCTATCGTGGGACAGCTACCACTCTATTCCATGCATTCCCACTTTAACATTAGATATTATGTTTGGTTTTCTTATAAGGTAGGCATCATAGTTAACATGCCTGCATGGGAAAGGTCAATGCTGTGGTCACTAGGAACCTTTAAAAAAAACAACTCCTAAAGTGATGCATATGTTTTGCTGGGGTCTTCCCTTAGGATTTCCTACTGTATAGTAATGTATAATTACAGTGTGCAAATTCTAAGCTTATATAGATTTCTTCACTTAAAGGACATCTGTCAGCAGATTTGTTCCTATGACACCGGCTGACCTGTTACATGTGCGCTCGGCAGCTGAAGACATCTGTGTTGGTCCCATGTTCATATGTGTCCGCATTGCTGAGAAGAAGGTTTTAATATATGCAAATGAGCCTCTAGGAGCAACGGAGGCGTTACCATTGCACTTAGAAACTCTGCTCTCCCTGCCACTGCTTCGCTCTCTGCACTGTGATTGACAGGACTAGGCAGTGAAGATGTCATCACTCCTGGTCCTGTCAATCAAAGTGGACAGGGCTCGGCAGTTGCATAGAGAGCAGAACCTGTAGGTGTAACTGCTACGCCCCCGTTGCTCCTAGAGGCTCATTTGCATATATTGAAACTTTATTTTCTCAGCAATGCGGGCACATATCAACATGGGACAAACACAGATGTCTTCAGCTGCCAAGCGCCCATGTAACAGGTCTGCCAGTTTCATAGGTAGAAATCTGCTGACAGATGCCGTTTAATCAGTTTTGAAAGAGAACATTAAATTGCTGCAGTTACAGCCTCCATAGTGGCTGTCACCCCTTTCCTGAATGGCCGATCTGCCTGGTAACGACTCACAATGTAACCAGGCCAGTTTGCCATACAGGCCGGCTGGGTGATGGACTGTATGGAAGCTGAGATCGGCATGGGAAACACGGTCCATGTGTTGGCTGCATCTCCCAGGCCAACCGTGGCTCCCCTGACTGCATCATAGTGATTCAGTCTCTATCCGATCGTGGGTCTATTGTACTGTCATCATCATCATCATCCCCATCATCATCATCATCCCCATCATCATCATCATCATCATCATCCCCACCATCATCATCATCCCCACCATCATCATCATCCCCACCATCATCATCATCCCCACCATCATCATCATCATCCCCACCATCATCCCCACCATCATCATCATCCCCACCATCATCATCATCATCATCCCCACCATCATCATCATCATCATCCCCACCATCATCATCATCATCATCCCCACCATCATCATCATCATCATCATCCCCACCATCATCATCATCATCATCATCCCCACCATCATCATCATCATCATCATCCCCACCATCATCATCATCATCATCCCCACCATCATCATCATCATCATCCCCACCAGTATCATCATCATCATCCCCACCATCATCATCATCCCCACCAGTATCATCATCATCATCCCCACCATCATCATCATCATCATCCCCACCATCATCATCATCATCATCCCCACCATCATCATCATCATCATCCCCACCATCATCATCATCATCATCCCCACCATCATCATCATCCCCACCATCATCATCATCCCCACCATCATCATCATCATCATCATCATCATCCCCACCATCATCATCATCATCATCCCCACCATCATCATCATCATCATCCCCACCATCATCATCATCATCCCCACCACCATCATCCCCACCATCATCATCATCATCCCCACCACCATCATCCCCACCATCATCATCATCATCCCCACCACCATCATCCCCACCATCAGATATGAACTGACTGGATCATAAAATACTATGATGCAGTTAGTTCAGGTCAGGGGAGCCACGATCAGCCCAGGAGATGCCGCCAACACATTCAGCGTGTTTCTCGGGCCGATCACTGTCATGTGCATGAGGCCTTAGTTAGGACAACGGTGAAAGATTCTATTACTTTCCGCTGGAGCCGCCATCGTTTTTGGCAAGAACATACTGTCCTCACACAGCCGGGTAACACTGAGAATGCTGTGGATCCTTCAGTGTTTCCATGCACGCAGCGCTCCTGGTTATCCTCCGTCCAGGAAACTCCCCCCTTCTCTGGGTCGGTAAGGTTCCCCAGATATGGGACCCCCATGATTCTTGTGATAGGGCACATTATAGCGACTTTTAACCTCGCTTTGGCTTAGATCCCATAATAACATTTCAAGTGAACATCTCTGATTTGTCCCTCAAAAATATAGGTTTCGGCACTGAAGCTGGAGCTGGCCAGTCAGCGGGTCCCGGTGGTCCTCAGCGAGGTATGTATTTGTCTTGTAGCTGCACAGAAACTCTTCTGCCATTGCACAGACCACTTGTTTTCTGCTGGCACTTGGCGGCACTGCCCAGCCACAGGTGTATATGGTATTCATGAAGTTCTCCAGGGAACCAGGTCATTAAAGGCAGTCTTGTACACTGCGTGCAGAATTATTAGGCAAATGAGTATTTTGACCACATCATCCTCTTTATGCATGTTGTCTTACTCCAAGCTGTATAGGCTCGAAAGCCTACTACCAATTAAGCATATTAGGTGATGTGCATCTCTGTAATGAGAAGGGGTGTGGTCTAATGACATCAACACCCTATATTAGGTGTGCATAATTATTAGGCAACTTCCTTTCCTTTGGCAAAATGGGTCAAAAGAAGGACTTGACAGGCTCAGAAAAGTCAAAAATAGTGAGATATCTTGCAGAGGGATGCAGCACTCTTAAAATTGCAAAGCTTCTGAAGCGTGATCATCGAACAATCAAGCGTTTCATTCAAAATAGTCAACAGGGTCGCAAGAAGCGTGTGGAAAAACCAAGGCGCAAAATAATTGCCCATGAACTGAGAAAAGTCAAGCGTGCAGCTGCCAAGATGCCACTTGCCACCAGTTTGGCCATATTTCAGAGCTGCAACATCACTGGAGTGCCCAAAAGCACAAGGTGTGCAATACTCAGAGACATGGCCAAGGTAAGAAAGGCTGAAAGACGACCACCACTGAACAAGACACACAAGCTGAAACGTCAAGACTGGGCCAAGAAATATCTCAAGACTGATTTTTCTAAGGTTTTATGGACTGATGAAATGAGAGTGAGTCTTGATGGGCCAGATGGATGGGCCCGTGGCTGGATTGGTAAAGGGCAGAGAGCTCCAGTCCGACTCAGACGCCAGCAAGGTGGAGGTGGAGTACTGGTTTGGGCTGGTATAATCAAAGATGAGCTTGTGGGGCCTTTTCGGGTTGATGATGGAGTCAAGCTCAACTCCCAGTCCTACTGCCAGTTTCTGGAAGACACCTTCTTCAAGCAGTGGTACAGGAAGAAGTCTGCATCCTTCAAGAAAAACATTATTTTCATGCAGGACAATGCTCCATCACACGCGTCCAAGTACTCCACAGCGTGGCTGGCAAGAAAGGGTATAAAAGAAGAAAATCTAATGACATGGCCTCCTTGTTCACCTGATCTGAACCCCATTGAGAACCTGTGGTCCATCATCAAATGTGAGATTTACAAGGAGGAAAAACAGTACACCTCTCTGAACAGTGTCTGGGAGGCTGTGGTTGCTGCTGCACGCAATGTTGATGGTGAACAGATCAAAACACTGACAGAATCCATGGATGGCAGGCTTTTGAGTGTCCTTGCAAAGAAAGGTGGCTATATTGGTCACTGATTTGTTTTTGTTTTGTTTTTGAATGTCAGAAATGTATATTTGTGAATGTTGAGATGTTATATTGGTTTCACTGGTAAAAATAAATAATTGAAATGGGTATATATTTGTTTTTTGTTAAGTTGCCTAATAATTATGCACAGTAATAGTCACCTGCACACACAGATATCCCCCTAAAATAGCTAAAACTAAAAACAAACTAAAAACTACTTCCAAAAATATTCAGCTTTGATATTAATGAGTTTTTTGGGTTCATTGAGAACATTGTTGTTGTTCAATAATAAAATTAATCCTCAAAAATACAACTTGCCTAATAATTCTGCACTCCCTGTATATTTAGAAAAGATTTAACCCCTTGCTATCTCTTTGTGTTAGTGACCCAAGTATTCCTTTGCTTTTAGACAGCAACTGTAAAGGAACTTCGGGAAGAGAACCTGACCCTTCGGCAGCAGCTGGTGGCCCTCACGTGCCCAGGTGGTGGTCCTACTAACCCTTACATGCTAAGAAACAATCTGAAGGAAGCTGTGAAGAAAATATCTCAGCTGAGTTTGGAGAAACAGCAGCTGATTGACATGGGGAACAGACTGCGGGCAGAACTGGCGGGGGCAGAAGGTGAATTAGTAGGATTATAAAAAGATGTTGTTAAACGGTAACCTTCTTTTCATTTTTTCCCTGAAATCTACAGCGTAAGCAGTGATAAAAAAAAAGCCCAAACTTTGTAATATGTGTGTTACAGAAAAATGTCTCTGTCTCCACTTATCAGCCACTTCTTCACGTCCCCTTGCCTCCACACTGATCACTCATATTCAGTTCACTCGCAGAATCCATGTGAGAGGCAGAGAGGGAAAGGATTATCAGCTTCACTGAGAGATCAGGTTACAGCTGCTATCCATCGAAGTCTATGGAGAGAGAAGAGGAGGCAGCAGCTGCAGAGAGACACGCAATGAGGGTACCAGTGCTTTAGAGAGTAGTTGGTCCAGTGTCCATTTAGACAAAGATGAGGGTCCTGACGAAAGGGCCTCCATCAACTTTAATCAGAGGCGCTATCCTCAGGAAAAATAGCCAGTGAGTAGTTAGCTTGTTGTTGGAGGTGCAGCTACCTAAACCCCTAGCGATCACCAGCTGGAAGTGGCCACACATTTCCCATGAATCTGGTGCCACATGTAATAAGACCTATGTCAAGGGTTTGTCTGGAAGAGATCTCTGCTTGTAGTCATTGAATGGGAACATACATTGCAACTAGAGGCTGAAAAGCTGTCCTGGTCAAGTGATGACTAGTGTTGAGCGAACTTCTGTTTTCAAGTTCGGCGTGCAAGGTTCGGGATATCTAAGAATTCCGTTATGGATTCCGCTACCACGGACCATAACAGACTTCTTAGATAACCCGAACCTTGAAAACAGAAGTTTGCTCATCCCTAGTGATGACCACACGGCTGCGGCTCGTCGCAGTACAGTTCTCAGAGCTTTCCCTTGCACAAACAATGAGGGTTCCCATTCAATGGCTGCAAGCAGAAATCTTAAAAACGGTAAAGGAATTGTACAGAAAGTATAGCTTTTCTTAACAGAGTGGATAGCTTTATTAGTGAAAATGGATAACCCCTTTAAATCTCATCCATTTATTACTATGATTTTTTATTTTATTTTTAAAGATATTTATAGGTCATTGGTTCGAGCTTCCTGAATTCGGAACATAATTCAGTGGTGTTCCATTGATGCTGTTTGCTGGCCGTCCCCTCAGTAATCTTGGTCACTTTTCATATAGATATATGGTCAACGTAGACTGTGTATTATTAAATGCTCCTTTCTGCAGGAAACACTTCAAAGGCTTCTGTTCCTCCTGTTGTCCAGACTCCTTCTAAACTTCAGGCAGCAGAAATGCAGAATCGCCTGTCAGCGCTAGAGGGTCTACAGTACCAGCTCACCTCTCAGGTAGGCCATAAGGCTTCTGCTAGAATATTAGCAGAAAAGAAAAAAAAATATCTAGTATAATGAAGTACCGTATTGTCCTCTCTATAGTGGCTAAAAAAAAAGATTTCCTCCGTGTGTGTTCATGTTCTCTAATTTGCATGTATAACGGCTACGTAGATCCACAAAAAATGGGAATGTGTGCATGGCCCCATAGGAATGAATGGATCAATATGCTGTCCTCCACAAATACGTCCATATTATAATACGGGGGGGGGGGGGGGTTAATGGTGGTAGTATCCTAGAGTAGAAGAGGGGATAATAGGGGCAGCTGCTGGCATGAAGGAGAGGCATTGGCCGGGGCTCAGCTTCCTCAGATCGTTGCCGGATAGAGGGAGAACTGTGCAGCTCTCAACAGCCGTATAGTTCTCTCAATGATCAGGCAGAGTGCTCTATGTAATATACGTAGTAGGACTTATTCACCAGTGACGGGTGTTTGTATGTGTTCTGCACATACCGTACATGGATACACTGATTTTAATGTGTTTGTGCACTCGTTTTGTTTTTCAACTGGCCATGGGTCAGTGGAAAAACAGCGGAAGCAGGCACTGCTTTGGTCCATGTTGTGACCCAAACACGGCCAGTAAGTCTATGGGTCTGTGAAAACTACAGACAGAGGGGGAAGGAGTTCTGAAAAATGAAAGGTAGATTCTGATTGGTTGCTTTGAGCAACTAAGCCAGTTTTCCTTTGTACCAGTTTTGATAAATCTCCCCTAGAATATGGATGGCATATATTCTGTAAATCCTTTTTTTTTTTAGCCTAGCCGTGCATGTATAATACGGATGACACACAGAGAGCACGCCCCCTGAGCGGTCAGCTTGAAATAAATGTAGTAGGTGCAGGGGCGTTGCTAGGTTAAAACATTCAGGCCTGGGCCCCTGATGTTTTGTCCTAGGCCCCAAATGTACTGCCTGCCAGCTAGATACAACTGTATTGCCCTCCTCAATGCCCTGCAAGATCTGAAGGACCTGTAATGACATCACAGTCCATGTGATCAGTTCTGAATGCAGTAGCTGAAAAGGACCGGCGATGATGTCACCATCATGTGACCAGTGCAGGAGAGGAGGCTCAGCAGTGAAGAGAAGTCCTGGGAAGAAGCTGTGGTGAGGTCTGCTACATGAGGAGAGGTAAGTGAAGGGGTAGATTACTCAGTGTGAGAGGTAGAGCAATGTTGGGAGTTGTAGTTATTTAACTGGGACTGTATGTTAAGGCTAAAGAGAGCAAAGTTATTTACATGGGACAGTGAGGTGGAGTGATGTTATTTACATGGGAATGCATGTTAGAGGTGGCTGGGGCAGGGTGATGTTATTTACATAGGACTATATGTTGAAGGCGGCTGTGGGAGGGAGTGATATTATTTACATGGGACTGAATGTTGAGGGGGTAATTTTATTTACATGGGACTGCATGTTGGAGGTGCCTGCAGAGGGGGTGATTTTATTTACATGGGACTGTATGTTGAAGGTGTCTGGGGGATGGAGTGATGTTATTTACGTAGGACTGAATATTGAGGGGGTTATGTTCTTTACATGGAACTGTATGTTGAAGGCGGCTGGGGAGGGGGTGATGTTATTTACATGGGACTGTATATTTGAGGGGGCAAGAGAGCTGGTGTGATGTTGTTTACATGGGACTGTATTTTGGAGGGGGCTGTAGATAGAGAGGGATGTTATTTACATGGGACTGTATATTGAAGGGGGCTGGAGAGATGGTGTGATGGTATTTACATGGGACTCTATGGCGGAGGAGGGAAATAATGTTATTTACATGGGACTGTAAGGTGGAGGGGCTGAGGAATTATAATTTCTGAGGACAGTAAACGGAGGAATATAACTACAGGGGGCACTTCAGGGGGCATTATAAATACTGGGGGCACTTCAAGGCAAGCATGACAGTAGGGGGCAATATAAATACTTGGGGCACTTCAGGGCGAGCATTATAACAGTAGGGGGCAATATAAATACTGGGGGCACTTCAGGGCGAGCATTATAACAGTAGGGGGCAATATAAATACTTGGGGCACTTCAGGGCGAGCATTATGACAATAGGGGGCATTATAAATACTGGGGGGCACTGTGAGGGCATTTTAAATCCAGGGGACATTAGGCGTGCTTATTACTACTGGGGGCTCTAAAGGATGGACTTATAGATCTACATTATTGCTACTAAGAGCACTTTGGGGGCCTTATTACTATTGAGGGGTCTGTAGAGAGCTTAATCACCACTGGGGGAAACAATAGGGGGCCTTATTTCTACTGCGGGCTCTGTGAGGGTATTATGAATACTGGAGCACTCTTCTACTAATGGGGGCAGTATTACTGATGAGGGCATTCTAGAAGGGAATTACTATTGGTGGGACTATGAGAGGCAGTATTACTATGGAGAAGATTATCTTTTCTTCAGGATAGTAAATGTCTTCAGTGCTAGTGTGCGCGGGAAGGGGGGGGGGACTGGTCGACTTAGAGAATTGGGGCTTAAAGACCCTAGCAACGCCCCTGAGTAGGTGTATTGGAGCAATGAATGGGGAGGTCTCTGGACCCATGTGAGGTACAGGGCTGGTTCTAGCTTTGGTAGAAAGAGATGGTCATGTCTGATTTTTCTTTTTTACATTAATTAAGGGATAACCCCTTTAAACAGGTCACTCCTGCAGTAACAGCTGATCGCCCAGAGTTTCTACAGCTGATGGCCATTCCCTCTCTTTTCTTCAACCCTCCTCCTGTGTCACTTGTCACTCAGTTGTGTTTATGAACCAGGGAGATCAGGATGATCCCTCATCGCCTTTAGTGTTTGCAAAAGTTGATATCTTGTGAATATAGCTGTTCACTGATTGTTGCAGGGCGTAACTACCGTTCAGGTGGCCATACACAGGAGAGCAAAGTCAACTGAACACACTGTTTTCGGCTGGAGCAGCCCACTATCTTATGTGTATAGGGTGTGCCGACTGTCCTCTTATAGCAGACGTCTGAGGAAAGGAGGATTGGGCATACTGGATTTCAGCTTGCCTGATCCTTTGTTCTCACAGGCTCTCTCCATTGATATCACATACACACTTGGCCGCGCTGGGCATGCTTGTGTATAGGAGGGTCATTGCAGAAGGAGCGTGCGCGCTGTGAAATCTCTCTTGACATCTCACTATGCTTTTTTTTTTTTTTTTTATCTTAAGGAGCTACAATTCGCTCAATACCAGAAAGCGCCCAGTCCTCCTGCCAAGGATCGCATCACTACAGCAGCCAAAATTAAAGGGCACGGCGACAGGTCTGAGGCTTTAGCTGCAATGCAGGTAGGTCGGTCATATGAAGGGGTGGTGAGAAGATATGTGCTCCTGGGGATAGTCCTGTCTTCGTAGATCTCTATTTCAAATGACAGCCAGATTAATGCTTGATCTTCTCCTTGGCATGGGATATATGTAGAAGGTGACTACCATGGGTGTAGCTAAAAGCTCAAGGGGCCTGGTGCAAGGGTTCAGCTTGGGCCCCCTTCCCTCAGTGCTTTTGTGGCCAGGGGCAGGGGTGCACCTAGCCTTTGTGCTGCCTGAGGCAAAAAATGAACCCCCCCATGCCAAATTCTTGACCTAACCCCTTCCCTCCAGACAGAGTTGTAACTTGACCAGTATGCAGTTTTTATAATACCGGTGTCTTCTTATCCAGCACAAGGGTCTTTGGGCCCCTCAGGCTCCTGGGCCCGGTAGCAACTACTTCACTGGACTACACATCCAGCATCTAAAAACATGGGCTAGACTGCTGTGCATGACTCTTGTGACTCCTCCACTTTGCCCCATAACGCTTTATTGTTTCTGGAGTCCGTCCAGGCAGTTTCCTCATTTTACTTGCTGAATTGTGATATGGCTGCTGCACCTTTCATGAAAAGCCTGAACTGCCCATGGAAGCAATCGGAATATAATTAAAAAATGGAGGCTAAAGAACATACATGGGGAACAAAAAGGCTCGTAACACAGACATTATCCCAGCTGAAATACAGAGACAGATGTGTAAATGCCCACGGCCGCGTCCATATTTCAGTCCGCAAAATACAGATACCTTCTACAGTATATGCACTTTGGTTTTCTCTCACTCCCATTTACAAAGTGCTGTTCTTGTCTGCATTATAGCAAGGAAGATATCTTACGTTTCGAATCGCCGGTGGATACGCTGAAGTTATGTAGAGGCCGACACCTCGACATAACTTAAGAAATCCACCGCCAGTGCGGGGGCTTATTAAGACCACCGTCTAAACCGCCAGTCTTAGTAATTGTGCCCCATAGTCTTTTTCCTTTTCCAGAAAGAGTTCCATTTTGTCCGTGGCCTGTGTCTGATATTGCCCCTTTCAGTTAAACAGGGATGAGGTCAGTACCAGGCGCAGCCCATGGACAAGAGTGGGGCTGTTTCTGGGATCAGACCTGTTTTTGGATCCAGTTGTGTTGTCTATGATATTATTGATGTGCATCCTGTTTGTTATATTACGCAGCCTTCGACTTCTGAATCTACACGTAAAGAGAACGTCACTCCATCACCACGTGGACGTCTCGGCTCTAGGTCCAATCAGTCAGGGGCGTCTTGGGTTGATGGAGATTCATCTATACAGGAGGTCTGGAAAATCCTAGATATGGGGTCAAGTCCGTCACTGATGAGCTCCCAAGAAGAGGCACAACAAGGTGAGGATGAGACGTTAGAAAACTTACTGCATTTCATCCTAAAATAAAAAAAATAAAAAAGCTGTCTCTGTAAGGCTGCATTCACATCTCGTTTTGAGCCCACGTCGGAGGCATAAGGGTCCATTCTCACGACCATATATTTGAGTGCACATCCATTCTGTAATTTTGTGGAAACGAATGCGGCCTCAAAACGAATGGATCTTCAGCCACACTTCCGTTCCGTGGCCCTGCAAAAAAAGATAGAAAGTGTCCTATTTTTGTCCGCAATTGTGCACAAGAGTAGGCATTTCTGTCATAGGGCTGGCCGCGCTGTTCTGCAAAATGCGGAACGCACACGGCCAGTATCCGTGTTTTGCGGATCCGCAATTTGCAGACCACAAAAATGGATACTGTCATCTGAATGAGCCCATAGTCAGAAGCCAGGATCTCTCAATGTATACTTGTAATGGATAGCTGGGACATATCCCTCTTGCTGGAAATTAATGGCAAACATACGTGAACCGTTTACTCCTTAACGACTGCCCACTGTCTTTTGATAACGGGCGGCGCAGCTCCTCAGTTTGCTGCAATCTAACAGGAGCAGATCGGGTGCCCGGCTGGTGATAGAAGCGGCTTAGAATTGCTTCTGTCTTCTCTTTTGAAGTGCACCCAATGCTATGATCACTGGTAGTGTCGCTGCCTTTATTAGACCCAGTGTCCTCTGTGCCCATCCAACATGACAGAGTATACCCAAACCAGCCCTGCCGATTACTAATGGCGCCACAGGGGCTGGCGTTCCCTGTCATGGGGGCTGCTGTAGATGTCTCAGTAACGGTGGAAGTGAACAAAAAAAAAAAAGATAAAGTCTTGGGTGACATATTATGTTAAAACCTATATATACACAGAAGTAAAAAAAAATAGAATAAAATAAAAATAAATAGGAAAACACCAGCATAGCTGCCCGGTTCACCTGAGACTACACATAAAGGGTATGGAAACACAGTAGGGAACCCATTCTCATACTTTGGGTTATCATTTTTTTTTAACTTTTTGTACACTTTGCCCCTAATTTAAACTGAATTTTTTTTACTCTGAATAAAAAGGATTAAAAACAGTAGCCCAAGAAATAAAAAATCTTAGATTTTCCAGGTGTTAAGTATTGATGGCTTATGCTCAGGATAGGTCATCAGTATCTGATCAGTTGGCGGTCAGCACCCCTGCAGGACAAGCGCCGCAGCCTATTCATACTATTGTATAGCAAGCACAGCGCCTCTCATTGTATAGTGGCCGTACCTGTTACTGCAGCTCAACCCTTTCACTTCAATGGGACTGACCAAAGGACACAACGCCACAGGCTGAAGAATAGGCTGCAGCGGCTTTGTGGATTGGCAGGAGTGCCAGCAGTCAGACACCCACCAATCAGATACTGCTGACCATCAAGATAGACCTCCAAGAAAATCCCTTTAAAGCACATGTGCAAAATAGCTAAAAGGGGTCTGATCATTTTTAATAATGTGAACGCTGCATCTGCACTCTAGTAATGGGGCACCAGCAGAATTCGCTTTGGAAGTGAATGGAGAAGATGTCATACTATCATGTATTTAACGTTGCTGAACACACAATGTTGGGTTCCTGATGTACTGTACACAGGCATCACCAGTTCTTTATGTATCTCCCTGTCTGGTAAATGTTCCCCTATGCTCTGACCGCAGATAACCCTGCCGGGGGCAGAGGCATTACTGCCGGTCATTACCTGCAGTTCACGTGCTGCGCTTGTTGTGTAGTGTGTGGGCTCAGTATTACACAAGTCCAGGCTGAAGGGAGATGCCAAGTGCTGTGTCCTTAGCTCCAGTCCTCTGTAATATGTGGGATGAAAGTGCACAAGGGGCTGTCCCAGGATTTAAACTTGTCACCCATCCACAGGACAGGTGACAAGTGTCTGACTGGGGGGACATCCACTCATTACAAGAACAGGGGTGAGGAGAGGGTCAGACTGGCTCACCAAAGCTTTGACAATAATAAAACAGGTCCTACTGTATATACACAGAGGGTGGGCCCTCAGAATCATTTCCTCTGGTGGTCCGAAGGGACTTCAATCCGACGCTGGGCAAGGATGCATACTGCTGCTTCATTCATCCCTATGGTGCTGCTGAATAGTGATGAGCGGCATAGGCAATATTCGAATTTGTGAATTTTTGGCCAAATATTCGCCATAAATTCGCAAATTCGAGAATTTGTGATCTCCAGTCATTGTTTACTTGATTGCGAAAATCCGCAATGTAATATATTCGCGATAAACTGGCGATTAGAATAGTCAACACTATTTAGCGAATATGAATGCATAGCACTATATTCTAAATATTCGCGAATTCTCGAAGTGGCGATATTAGCGATTAAAATTTGCAATTCGAATATTCGCGCTGAACACTACTGCTGAAGAGAAGCTGGGTACAGCGCCCTGCTATCTCAATCGGTCCCATAGAATTAGTTGGAGCGTCGGTGCACTCCTTTCACACGGGGAGGACTTCCATCCTCTTGATCAGTGGGGAGCCTATAGGTTAGACCCCCATCAATCCTGTGTTTAAATCTTAGGATATCCCTTTTAATGGACATGTGTTAATAGGGCATTGTCAGGCCGCACATTGGTGACACTTAATTTTCATGACTGCAAAAACTGGGCTCACTTTGAAGACCAAATGATATTGAGGTGTTGCCAGGCTTGTGCAGGGTCACCGTGTTCGACCACCACATACTGGCTTCAGATTTGCACCAACTGCTCTCCATATCAGTGACGTCCAGTATACAGGTATGTATGTCAAGAAACATATTCTACATTTTTCAAACCAGCTTCTGGATCTGAATACTTTTGTAATTGCAGGTAATTAAAAAATTTTGTTTAACTACTGAGCTATTCAATAAAATGTATCGGTGTAGCGCCACCTGCTGTTTGGTCTTTTACTTATTTTTTTTTTTTGTCCATCTCACTGAGCTGGTCGCACGCGCTCAGTTTAAATCTTCATCTGCTACCAGCCATGTGTATTGTTAGAAGCTGTGGCCGTTACAGGAAGAGAGCTGCAGCAGAAAGGAGACGCCCCTGGAGCTGACAGGGTCAAGATAATCTAGCAGAGCAATTGTAACAATGAATGTGGAGATCTTTGGATCCATGTGAGGTACAGGGCTGGTTCTAGCTTGGTTAGAAAGTGGTTGTCATGTCCTATACCATGTTTGATTTTCATTTTATACATAAATCATGGCATAACTCCTTTAAGCAAGTATATGGCAAAGGCTGGACAGCAACTTTGGTCGCCCAGTATTGACCACGGTGATGTTTTATTTGACCTCCCAGAATTCCACATAATGGTGAGAATTTATTATGAGCATAAGATTTGAAGTTGGCCAAATTTATTCGATATTGCATGTGGTTTGAGTAATTTAGCCATCTTTAAACACTTTTGTCTAGAAATACCCCTGTCCTGTCTGTCATGAAGCCAATTAACATAGTTAACCACAACCACTTTCCCACCCAATTTTTGCTCAAAACGGCACTTGTGACAAATTTTGCCACTTTTTCCATACCCTAATGATGTATTTCTGCCAATAATTGTCTTTCTGTAGTTGAAGACTTTATAAAATTATGTTATTCTTGTGCCAGTGCATCTAAAATGAAATAGTAGCGCTGTATGTCTAAGGTTACTTTCACACTAGCGTTTGTATTTTCCGGTATTGAGATCCTTCATAGGTAGAGATGAGCAAATTTCCGCTTAGGAAATTCTTTCACACTTCGTTTGGTGGTAAAAGGTGAATTCCGTTATGGATTCCGTTACCTCGGACCATAACGCAATTCTACGACTGAATGCCTTTAGAGGCCTTCAGTTATTCATTCCGTCATAATAGAAGTCCATGGGCTGAAAAAGAGGATTCCCCTACATAACGGGACGGATCCGCTTTGCAGCCCATAGACTTCTATTATGATGGAATGCCTCTAAAGGCATTCCGTTATGCATTACGTCATAGAATTGCGTTATGGTTCGTGGTAACGGAATCCATAATGCAATTCACCTTTTACCACCAAACGATGTGTGAACGAATTTAAAAATATGACCGGCTGGGCGTCGTCTGTTCGGGAGCGGTCAGACAGTCCCTGCGCCTGCGCCGAATACAAATGCACATGGCGCAGGCGCGAGAATAAGGCCGATGGATGAGATGGAGGCTGGCAATCTAGAGATGGGCGGGCTGGAGGGACGAGCGGGGCGGAATACAGGGTGAGTAGACGGAGCCTCTAGGTGCTGAAAAGACGCCCCCATAGCACCTAGAGGCTCATTTGCATAGCAATAAAAGTTGGTTTTTTAGTGTAACGGCTGCACACAAAGGTCTTAGAATAGCATGGTTAGGTAGAGCAGACACTAGCAGATCGCTAGTGTCTGACAGCTAATTAGGTCCAAATGAGGTGGTAGAAACCCTTTAAGTCACCCCGAGTGACTATAACTGGCAATCATTAGATTGCCCATTGTGTTCATTGATATAACTGCTGCCACTTAGTGGCCTGTATTGGTATATTCCTCTGGACTCCGAAGCCTGCTTGAGGCTTCGGGCTATTAGATCAGTGTAAACAGGTTCCCCGATCTCAGCCGGGGAACGCTGTTACCAGAGCGGGAGCGCAAGGCTTCTGAACTGCTCAGATGCCATGGTCACATTTGACCACGGCATCTGCAGGGAGAAATGTATGCGATCAGCCTTATAGCTGATCGCATACATGTGCCGCATGTCTCTGCTATTTTAAACAGCAGAAACCCGGCGGCTATGGCGCCCGCTGCGCGTGCGAGCGAGCGCCATGTTTAAAGAACATACATGTACGGCGGAGGTCCTGAAGGGGTTAAAGGTGGACATAGCCTTTAGGCCACACACCACTCTCAAGTCATACACGTCTTCCATAGATGTGCATGGGGATCATTTGTCAGAGTCCAGGGCCACAGTGATTACAGTGACCCTAAAGTTGTGGAAATTGCCCATAACTTTATTCTTTCTTCTGCTCAGAGGTCACATTTCAGGTCACATCAAAACCCAAGGAACCTTGTTTAGAACGAAGCGTGTTTTTTGTGTCCATTACAAAAAGTTACCTCCTTTAGAGCAGGACCTCCAGCAAAATTATATTACCATCAGTGCTTTTATGTCATGTGCAGATCATTGTATTAGTAGTCCAGAGGAACACTATGGATTCTAGTCCTGGCCAACAGGTAGAAGACCTGCGTACAGTGACTTTTGTGTGGCATGAACCTACCGATCCGAGCCCACTCTCGGTATCTGACCTCGTCTTGCTGACGGTGTTTTGTAACTACCCAGCAGCATTGCAGAGGCTTTGGGTTTCGTTGCCCTGCAACATAATTGCCTCATAGGGTTTGAAGCTGTCAGGGGGTTATCGCACCACTTCCCCATCAGACACAATGTCAACAGTGTTCACATCAGGCTATTGGGCTATTATGAACTATCCGTCTGGGTGAAATGCCACACATTGCAGAGTGTTAGTAAATCATTCACCAGTGTGATCCTCTCCCGAGTCTGAAGATAACAACCCGTCATTTGGAATTACAGCTTTACTGGGTTATATTTATCACTTGGGTAACACAAAGAAAACCAGGTAGAGGATAGAAAACCCCGAGATATAATTATGTATGTAATACACAAAGCTGATTTGAGTGTTGACTGAAAGGGAAACTGTCAGCAAGTCCAAATCCCATAGAGGTAATGGAGAGATCTTTCTAAACATACCTCTGCACCAGTAGTACAGCTTAAACAGAAAGGGAAGTTTTAACTTCTCCTGCCCATATGTAAATGAATGGAGAAGTGTCTGCTGGACATATCTGGAACAGCAAAGTGGTCGGCAATCTTGGGTCTAATCCCATCTAAGCCGTAGGCTATAAACCGACACATGCGCAGTCAGTGCATCAGCTCCACATCCCTTCTGCATCTTAAGTGGTCACTGTACTTTCAACAGGACTTTACAATTCACAAAGTTGCTCACCTTGGGTTAGATCATGTAAACGCATTGCAATGCTTATTTTGTATTAATCATTGATGACTGTTTCCAACAGAATTGCGAATACAGCTCTGGACTATAGTAAAGCTCAATACGATATAATATATTGTGGCAGTGGAGCTGCCAGAGGGCTATATGAGGGCCATTAAAATGGTGTATCTCACCCAGAGGAAGCTGGGTGAGAACAAGAAAGGCTGGGAAAATAGTTTTTTTCCCACCATCTGCAGCAGCGTAGCTGGTAATTTAGATAATTCGCAGCCAGCTGAGGAGCTCAGGTAAAGGTGGGCTTGGCTCCTCAATTAGGGCTCCCTGTCTGGGGAAGGAGCAGGCTGCAGCAAGGCCTGTGGGAGCCGGGACCCTCTAACCCTGTGTAGGGTAAGCACCGTGTTGTGTTTTGGGGAGCTGGGTGGTAAACCCAGATCCCAATACAGAGGGAGAAATACGGTGTAGTCAGTGGTTAGACGGCTGAGGATTTATGTTTATGATTTGTTTGGACTGCTGTAAAAGTGACAATAAAGCTGGTCGTGGCCAGTTTGCACCCAAATCTGCAGTGCTGGAGTCGCTTCTTGAGGTGTGCCAACCGTATAAGCGGAGAAGATGGCGATCCTAGAGAGCTAAATGACCCCGAGTTGTCACAATATTTATAACATACCATCTTTTTCGGACTATAAGATGCACCGGGCTATAAGATGCACCTAGGATTTGGAAGAGGAAACAAAAAATATTTTCTATCAGACCTTAAGAGCAGGTCCCCAAATCAGATTCCCCATTCTTAATCAGACCTCAGATCAGATCCACATCAGACCCCCAATCCACATCAGAGCCCAGATCAGACCCCCAAGCTCCATCAGCCTCAGATCAGACCCCACCCCCCCAACCTCCGTCAGCTTTAGATCACCCTCCCATCAGACCCCCCCCCAGCCTCCATCAGCCTCAGATCAGAACCCCCCCCCCCCTTCCTCAGCCTCCATTAGCACCATCAGCCTCAGATCAGACCCAATTAGCCTCAGATCAAACCCCCAGCTCCCATCAGACCTCAGATCAGGCATTACAAAAAAATAAACAAAAACTTACATCGCTTGGTCCAGATGGCGCTGCAGATCCAGGACACACCCCTCCATCGCTTCTTCTGGGTCTCGCTGTGTACTGTGACCTGATCGCGCCTACGTCTCGATGCTGTGTATTGTCAGGAGACCGTGCACAGCGGGATCCAGAAGAAGACCAGGGAAGGTGAGGATATCACTCTTTATGTAAACCGTAAAATGATGCCTGGCGGTTAGTCTTTACTGTGCATATACGTATGTCTATTAGTAATCTGCTAGCATTTATTCTGCCCGGAGATAACAATAACGAGGTTTCTCTTACTAATAAATTTGTGTTCTACATGTAGTGACCACATCAAGAAGTCATCCAGGATCGGGGAATCAAAATACAAAACCATCTTCTTTGAGGAATCGTTCCGAGAAGCCCGCCCAGCCGTTGAATACCAGAAAGACAAAAGGCAGAGGATTGCACAACACCCCCAAAATTCGGAACTACAACATACAAGACTGATTTAAGTTCTCACCATCTCTTTTCACCTTGAGAATTGCTGGGCGTAAAAGTGGTGGTGCCCATCAATTATACATGAACCAGCCTTTCTGCAGATGGGTGACTCTGGCGATCTCGGAGCATTTGGTTTGGACCTTCTGTTGGCAGTTGCATCATATTTGACCATAGGATTAATGTTTCTGTTCTTGCCCTTAAACCAAAGACATCCCAACAGACTCCACTGAAAGTCAGTGTGGTCACATCAGGTGCTGGTATCTGCTTCACAACTGACCTGACGGAGCATTGTGCTTCCTGTTGTCAGCCATGATGCGCCGGTACACTCGGCTGCTTTTGCCACATGGCCAAAACTGGTAACCGTTTTACTACTGATTTCCATGTGCTTACCACGTACTTGCCACACTGCCGCATAGTGCATTGTAAAACCACAGCAATTTGTGATGACCTCTATGACACAAACGACTATGTGTACTGGCATCCTTGGTTACTTACGTTGATTTTGATGGCCGTCTTACAATTCCGTACAAGCTCATTGCTGTATGGAACTCTAATAAGACGCCCATAGATGTCCATGTGCCATACTGTACTTTGACGTCTTATGGAGGCATACCAAAAGAGTACATTTACATTTTTGATGCTGTCATTGAATGGAGCTAAACAGCGCTGACTCCCATTGAAAACGAGATACAGACACCATGTGGCCACCACCAGAATTTTGGCGCAGGGTCCATATCCAATTCTGGTGGCTGCCGTGTGAACGTCCTCTTAGGCCTCATTCACACGAGCGTGACTGATTGGCCCTGGAGGCGGTCCGGATGCCTTCAGTGAAACTCGCACCATTTTACAAGCCAGTTCAGTCAGTTTTGTCTGTTTTTGTTTTTTCTGCGCTGTGCAATGCGTTTTAATTAGTTTTTCACGCGCGTAATAAAAAAACCGAAAGTTTACAAACAACATCTCTTAGCAACCGTCAGTGAAAAACGCATCGCACCCGCACTTGCTTGCAGATTGAATGCGTTTTTCACTGAAGCCCCATTCACTTCTATGGGGCCAGAGCTGCGTGAGAAATGCAGAATATAGAACGTGCCACGTTTTTCACGCAACGCAGAACTGATGCGTGAAAAAAAAACACAGACCCATTGAAATGAATGGGTCAGGATTCAGTGCGTTCACATCACGCATTGCTCCCGCACGGAAAACTCGCTCATTTGAAAGAGGCCTTAGAGATAACTCGTGCAAAGGAAAAGTGGAGCAGTCTATAGCAACCAGTCAAGTCACAGATGTCACTAAAAAGTAAAGACTTAAAGGGGTTGTCTCACTTCAGCAAATGGCATTTATTATGTAGAGAAAGTTAATACAAGGCCCTTACTAATGTATTGTTATTATCCATATTGCTTCCTTTGTTGGCTGGATTCATTTTCCCATCACATTATACGCTGCTCGTTTCCAGGGGTTACGACCACCCTGGAATCTATCAGTGGTGGTCGTGCTTGCACACTATAGGAAAAAGTGCCGGCCTCTCTGGTGGCTGGGACGGTGGGAGCGCATAGGCTGGTGTTTTTTTCCTATAGTGTGCAAGCACGACCACCGCTGATGGATTGCAGGGTGGTCTGTAACCATGGAAACGAGCAGTGTATAATGTGATGGAAAAATGAATCCTGGCAATATAGACAATCACAATACATTAGTAAGTGGCTTGTATTCACTTTCTCTACATGATAAACATATATTTAAATCCACTGCACAGTCCACAAGTCACTCAGCATGTGTCGGGGAAATGACCAAATAGAAGGTTTATTTCCTAACTGGTTGCCTCAATAATGTGGTCAATATGTATCCTCAATATTTCCTTAATGTTTCCGTAGAAACGCTAAGGAGACGCTAAGACACGTATAATGGAAAGCGATGACGCCGTTAGAGATAATGCCAGTAAGCCTATTTAGGACTCATGCACACAAACGTATTTTTGTTCCGTTCCATATTTTTACAGGTCCATATGCGGAACCATTCATTTCAATGGGTCCGCAAATAAAACTGAAAAGACTCCTTGTGCATTCCGTTTCCGTATGTCCGCATGCCCGTTCCACAAAAAAATAGAACATGTCCTATTCTTGTCCATTTTGCAGACAAGGACAGGCGTTGTTACAATAGATCCGCAAAAAAAAAACGGGTATAACACAGATGTCATCCGTTTTTTACATAAGGTCGTGTGCATGAGCCCTTAGTACGCCGAACGAAGTGCCGGAGCGGCTGCCTTGAAGGAGCATTTACAAACAGCTCGGTATTGGGGATTATCAACCACGTGGAGGTCGCTGTATGTATACCTAATGTATGCACCGACATTATCTCTATAACGGCGTCATCATTTTCCATTATTGCTACTATTTGCAAGACTTTACGTGTCTTAGCGTCTCCTTATAGAAACATTAAGGAAATATTGAGGATATATATTGACCACATTATTGAGGCAACCAGTTAGGAAGTAAACCTTCTATTTGGTCATTTCCCCGACACATGCTGAGTGACTTGTGGACTGTGGATTTACATATATATAAAAAAAAAATATTGATATATAGTCATTTGATTTTAATATATTTTTATATTTATATCCAGCAAGGGCCCTGCTGGGGGGGGTTTACTATCCAAATGTTATACGACTGCTATTTATATTTCATTAGAGATTGCGTGCGGTGTCTGGGTGGAGGAGCGCCTGTCAATATTTGTCAATTTGTCAATGTTTGTGATTTTGTTTTTAATAAACTTTTATTTATTAAAAATCTGAATTTTTAAAATTACTTTTTTATTTTTATTTTTTATTCCTGTAGTAGAAATGTGTGTGTATGTATATGTATATGTATATGTATATATATATATATATATATATATATATATATATATATATATATATATATATATATATTTTTTTTTTTTTATGACTGTGTACTGACATACTGTATGCCAGTGTACGAATAGTGGATACCTAAGGAACACCAGGAAACATAGAAAACCCTTGGGTCCTTCAATACCCTGGTCTGTCTACCCATAGAGATAGGGGCCCCCGATCCCATCACAGAGATTCCCTGTGTTGTGATTACATTCAATCCCCCATCAGTCAGCGGGTTAAACAGTGGAGATCAGAGGTTCCTCTGATCTCGGCGGTCAGGGTAGGGCTGCGGCTGTGTGTTATAGACATTGCCCTGGTTCTGATTACATAGGCACACTTGGGGCTCTTGCAGGTAATCCGCTGCGTGAATGCGTGCCAAGCCCCGTTCCGGACAGCAGAGACACGGAGCAGTAACATGACTGATAATGCTCTTTGCCTCTCTGTGATCTTTTTACTACAAAATCATGGTGACAACTTTATCTCACTGTGATTTTGTAGTAAAAAGATCACAGATAGGCACGGAGCATTCAGTCATGTTACTGCTCCGTGTCTCTGCTGTCCGGAGCAGGACTTGGCACTCTTTCACGCAGCGGATTACCCGCACGGCATCTGCTCGTGTGAAAGAACCCTTACACTGGCGTGCATACTGAACAAGTTGATTAATTACTACACTGTTTTTCATGGGTTGTGTCTGGTATTCAGCTCAGCCCTATTTCGTGATATGAGCTGAACTGCAATACCACGTCAGTCCATACACTGGTGTGGCGCTATTTCTCAAAGACTTTTTTTTCTACTCTCCTGCAACCCCTTTAAGGAACCTCAGTGATGCTCAGCTAAGATGGATTCTTGTGCAGTTTATTATCGCTCCTCCATATACAAAAAGTAGCACAATGTGCAGAAGAGCTTGCAATTACTATAGAAATAGTCTACATGATGAGCCCTCTTTTCCCATACCGGTCATTGTGCTGCTGGTGATGACCTCCAGCAGTCGAGTTCATACTGTATAACATAACTACTGTATTCGTGAAAGACAGACTTGTAATATGAGGGACGTTGTATCTGAGAACAAGACCACAGACATGGTTCCCTGGTTGGCATCACCGGGCATGTAATTCTCTTCTGGAAGACATCTGGGAATGCTGCCAAGGTTGCTCTGCGTTCCCATGGACTGTAAATGCCAGTCTCAAAGAGGGTCCTATATTTCAGTGTTTGGTGGGGGCATCATGGTCTGCCTACACTGGCTGCTTTTCATCTATCGGTAAGACAAATCCAGTCCAGTGCCAGGGTGACCCTCTCATGCCCAGCCTGAAGAAAGATCTTGTATTTCTGGTGAATCACATTATCAATGTTGCAAAAATGACATAAAGGGGAAAAATGCATCTGCAGTACTCCAGAACTTGGGGGTATCTGCAGTTGCTTCATGTTTATGTAATGTAATGGGATGCTATGCCATTTATTTGAGAAGAGGTGGTAATGGTTGGAAGGAACAGGGCTAACCACCCTGTACCTCGCCTCTTGGTGGCAGTGCGCTGGTCCTTCCTGCCAAGAGTTCCTATGCAGACAGAGAAAGGAGAGAGAAGGAGAGAGTTCCTGTTCTGATAGAGGGGAGGGAGGAAGCACATGTCAGAGCTCCCACTCCCAGGAACCGAATCTTATTTCCCTGGGAGGGAAACTCTGGAACCAATCTTATTCTTCTGTGAGTACAACTTAATCCTGCCTCAAGAAACCACTTGAGAGACATAACCGCAGAGTGATCAGAGAAATAGAGCTTTAGGCTCCATTCACACATCCGCAATTCCATTCCGCATTTTGCGGAACGGAATTGCGGACCCACATGCGGCCCCGATCCGGAATTGCGGACCCGCACTTCCGGGTCCGCAATTCTGATCCTGGAAAAAATAGAACATGTCCTATTCTTGTCCGCAATAGCGGACAAGAATAGGCATATTCTCTTAGTGCCGGCAATGTGCGGTCCGCAAAATGCGGAACGCAAATTGCCGCTGTCCGTGTTTTGTGGATCCGCAAAGCACACACGGATGTGTGACTGGACCCTTACAGACGCTGCTGCAAGGTGAGGGACAACAGCTCAGACACCACCACTTAGGCTACTTTCACATCTGCGTGCCATTTAATACATCCGGATGCATCGGTTTCCGTAAGGATCCGGTTGTATTACATCGAAACTGAACAAACCGGATCCGGTATGAAAATCATTGTAAGTTAATGGGCTCCGTATCATTTTTTTTCGATAACAAAAAAAAACATTCAGCACCTTTGACTTACATCGATTTTCATGTCTGATCCGGTTTGTTCCATTTTGCAAACCAGACTCAAAACCGCAACTCGCAGCGTTTTTGTGTCCGGGCACCAAAATGCAAAAAAACTGAACGGATGCATACTTATGCCTCCTGATCTGTTTTGCCCCCATTGACAATGAATGGCGACAAAACTGACCCGTTTAATTGAAAACATAGATGTGAAAGTAGCCTTACCTAAGCATTGCTAGGCCAGACTCGCATTAAGGCCTCTTTCACACGGTCAGTATTTGTAAGCCAAAACCAGGAGTGGGTCCAAAACACGGAAGAAGCACAAATATTTCTATTCTACCTGTAAGGCTTCGTGCACACATTTGCGGTCCACAAAGCACAGGCACTATCCGTGCGGCTGCTGCGATGCTAACCCACTCAAGTGAATGAGTCGGCATCCGTGATGCGGTGAGCACACGGCCAGTGCCCACATATTGCGGACCCGCTGTTTGCGGGCCACAATACGGGCACAGCTTGGCAAAGGCCGTGTACATGAGACTTTATCTGTAGGTTCCACTTCTGGTTTTGGTTTACAAATACTGATGCAAAATACTGACCATGTGAAACGAGCCTAGCCTGTATTACAGTGGACACCTAAATCCACAAGTGCTTGCTAGTGCCAAACGTTTGCCATCCAACCAGTAACCGTACCTCCTCATCTGGTGCCAGAGAAACTGCACTTTGTATTTGTTGCTGCTGGATGAGCCATACATTATATTTTAATATATTAAGTAAAGAGTAAGAGACTGTTAGGGTTCATGCACACGGCCGTGGCGGTCCGCAATACCCTGGCACCAGCCGTGTGCACCCCGCATCACGGAATGGGTCCGCAATCCGGAAGGTCGGTGCATGCACTACTTTTTTGCGGTGCGTACAGTCGGATGCGGATCGCGTACCCCATTCAAGTGAATGGGTCAGCGATCCGCATGCGGTGGCCCAACGGTCGGTGCCCGTGCATTGCGGACCGCAATTTGCACAGGCCCGGCTGGCACAAGTTTATGTGAATGAGCCCTTATAGGTTTACTTCTGGCCTGATTCTTCAGTCTACAGTTTCACTGCCCCAAACCCAAGGGAGCGATGGCCTGAGGGAGAAACCTGTTACACAACATCTCATAAGGGCAACTACCACTCCCATCCTCTGCACTGGCCCCTCAGTGGCTCGCTGCATATCTTAATGACACACGCTGCATAAGACATTTGGCGCAACTCATGGCATATTGGATACGCTTTCCATCTTACGCTATCTCAGGGCTGTCGCATGAGTCTCTATAATGTTGACAGCCCAAAATATATTTGCCCCATGTCTAAAAAGTTCTGTAACCGCCCAAAATCAAAGGGGCTATCAACACAACAGTGCATCTGGGCATCATAGAAGCGGGGGGGGGACGCCTCCATCTGCCAGAGCAGAAATCGGCTTACAAGCAACCGCCCTAGCAGACTCATGACTGATAGATGCTGGTCCCAACTCTGTAGAATAGGGGTGAGGTGGCCATCGCAACCAGACAGACAATGTGGACAGACGGCTGCGCGTGTGCAGGTATGGAAACAGCTGAGCGGTGCTTAGAGAGTTCCTTTGAATGATCATATTCGGTCTAATTGCAGCTGCCACTAGGGGTCGCTCATTGCGTACAGATTTTTACCTGTCCCATTGGACACCATCAGTACGCTTATATGTATACTCTGACAAACAGTCTCAATGTCAGGTCCTCCCAGGGAGTAAACCTCAAAAATACTGATAGGCTGGGAACTAAAAAAATAAAAAACGTAACTTTTACTTCGTAATGCAGATAAAATAAAATACAGCGGATAAAATGCCGCTCAGTATTGAAATTACTCACAACGCTGCTCTCTGATGAGTCGGATGACCGTCGAAACGCGTTAGGGCCATTAGGGGTTAGTTTGTATTAAGCCTCATGCAGACGTCCGTGGAACACGGTCCGTGAGATACCGGACTGGTATTGCAGGAGCGCAACCAATGACGCCGTGCGCTTCCTGCAATGCCAGTCCAGTATCTCACGGACCGAGTTCCACGGACGTCTGCATGAGGCTTTAGGGTGGATTATATAGGTTTGAGGTTCCAGAGGCTGCGGGTCGCTCTTTTCAGGGCGGGCGCTTCAAATGCAGCCATTGAGGTACAGACTAGGGTCTATGAGGGAGAGGTTACCTAGGCGCTGCTATTTTGGAGCCCACACACTATTGATATCTATGAGCTTCACCTGACCCCCTAAGCTGTACCATACGGTACCCCGATCCAACCCGCCATTTTTATCTCTTTGAGCACCTTATTGAATTTATCTTGTCCGCATTACGAAGGAAAAGTTACGTTTTATATCTTTTTAAGGAGTTCCCAGTTCTCAGTTTTTTTGATCCAGTACGTTTCTTGCGTACGGTGTATTCTCTGGGCCTTTGGTATCATACAAACCCCCGACCAGAATACTGTGTTGTCAAACAGAGCCATAGTAGTCATTTCCATCATGCAGGTCTGAGAAGCTACTGGAAAGTGACAACCGATGTGGAGTTGAAAAACTTTTGCCATTTCCCAAAATTCCGATTTTTTTATTTTTTTTATTTTTAACATATGGCTTTGGTTGCAAATGTCCACTCACATGTTGTTCAAATCTGTTGTGGTGCCCTGCTGAAAGCTACAGCTAGATGGCGATATGAGATGTAGTGTAGTCATGTAGCTTGCACCCACAGCACCCAGTGACAAACGGGCCAGATGCAATATGGCAGTGATGTACTGGGGCAGTGTAACTCTGCTTCAAAGCCCCATGATATCATGAGAGGGACCAGCCAGAACATCCAGAAGGTCTTCCATGCTGGCACTTCTGGGCTGGACTGAGCAGAGCCAACATTTTATAAAAGTCTGCATTTATTCGAAACCAGATTATATTGTGCCTACGGGTTATGTACGTAGCAGTCTCTGGTGTCACACGGCATGGAGCCGTCTGTGCCATGGCATCTACAGAAGTATACAGAGTAGCATCCGTGCAGTTTTTTTTATAATTGTATTTTTATTGAAATTCAACATTACACGTCTATTTCAACTGTAGGCCCCCTTGATGCAACTTTTTGTTTTTGTTAAGGATTTTTTTTTTTTTGGGCATTTGGTACTTTTTTGGTGCTGCTTTTTTTTTCTTTTTTACAGTATTGTGTTACATTGAAAACGACTTTTTTCTAGTAATTTTTTTATGTCCTCTTGAGAAGCCTGTTGGAAAAATATAAAAAATGGATGCCACTGACCCCCCCCCCCCCCAAAAAAAAAAAAGGTTAATGATGCCTTAAAGGGTATTCCCATCAACAGCTTTCATACTTACCTGCGGCGAGTGCGACGTTCACTTCCTGGATTCGGCTGGGCGGGCTCAGTCAGCTTGATTGACGTCTTCTCCCGGCCGGGCCGCACGCTGTCTTCAACGCGCACGCGTCATGGTGACTTATTCTTGGTCTGTATAGTAGAGAGCCGGCGTGCGCGTTTGTGGCTCTGTACTATACTGGCCAGGAAGAAGTCATCATGGCGCATGTGCGGCGGCGTGTGCGTTCAGGACATTGCTCGGCCGGGAAAGAAAATCTTCAGTCTTCTGCGCAAGCGCGGCCACGGGATTCGACAGGCGAGAGGTGGCCGTAACCAGGGGAGACGAAAGACAACAATCAGGTAAGAGGGGACTTATTTTCTCAAAAAAGGTGGGAATTGGGTAATAAAATGTATTTACAAAAATGATCACTGTCCAATCATTAACAGATTTAACAGTGATCATTAAGATGGGAATACCCCTTAACTTTATTAATAAGGTTAAAACTAGACCCAATGGGCAGAAGGCATTGCCACATCCATCTCAGTGGCGCACGCTGTGTGATGGGCATGTTAGATACTCTTCTTCCTACTGATGCCACCACTTACTTTGTTTCCTCTACAACGATATTTTGTGCCAATACAATTTGCGCACTTTGGATCCTTTTAACCCTTTCCTGACAGAGCGACTTGCCCTTCTTGCGTTTTCGTTTTTTTGCTCCCTGCCTTCCTGGAGCCATAATTTTATTTTATTTTTCCGTTCACATAACCGTATGAGGACTTGTACTGATTAATTTTTAAGGTGTTTGTTCACAAATCAATGGATTATAATCACGGAGACATGCACTAGTTTGGTCTGTGATGCGGACCAAACACAACCATTGGCGTCTTACGGGTCTGTGAAAAAACACTGATGCAACACGGATGGCATCTATGTTTGGTCCATGGTTTTCACGGACCATTGGTAGGAGACGCTCTTAATTTTCAGCCTTGCAGTGTACATGGAATACGGATCACAGATGGAGGGTAAAAAACCGACACACCGGCCAAACACGGATTCTTCACAGATGAAACACGGATGGAACAAGGCCTAAAAGAACACCACATAAGGGCTCATGCACACAACCGTATGTATTTTGTGGTCCGCAAAAAATGGATCTGCAAAAAATACGGATGACATCCGTGTGCATTCCGTATTTTGCGGAACGGAACAGCTGGCCCCTAATAGAACACTACTGTCCTTGTCCGTAATGCGGACAATAATAGGACATGTTCTATTTTTTTGCAGAACAGAAATAAGGAAATACAGAAAGGGAATGCACATGGAGTAACTTCCGTTTTTTTTCTCGGACCCATTGAAATGAATGGTTCCGCATACGGTCCGCAAAAAAAAAAAACTGACACGGAAAGAAAATACGTTCGCGTGCATTGGCCCTAACTGATGTGAAATCACCCTAAGGCCTCCTGCACACGACTGAATCCGTGGACCCACAAAATACGGATGTGGCACGTGTGCATACCGCACTTTTCTCGGGCCCATTGTAGAAATGCCTATCCTTGTCCACCAAACGGACAAGAATAGGACATGTTCTGTAATTTGCAGCACGGATGCGGACAGCACGTGGATGGCATCCATATGCTGTTTGCAATTTTTGTGGCCCCATAGAAATGATTGAAAATCAAAAAATACGGATCGAGAGTGCACTTAAAATACAATTGTGTGCATGAGGCCTAAATGTGTACGTTTTCAGATCACATATCCGTTCTGGAAAAGCTGGCTGCCATTCTATCTTCCACATGGGCTCTCGCCCAGATTTGCCATTCAGTACTGCTGCTAGAACGCTGGGTGGCATTCTCATCGTCGGTGTCTGTTTTTCCACTAGGTTCCCTGAGTCATTAGCAGTTGGCTGTTTCATTCATTGGCTTCTATGATATTTGATATCCATTGTCTCCATGTCTATTGAGCGTTAGCGCTGTGCCACACGCCCACACCATATGCAAAGTGGTACGCTGTTGTACGCTGCTTAGAAACCAAACAGAAGCCACAGGTGAAGGTCCCGGAAAAGAGTCACAGTCTACACAGGATGTCGCCTGGTGTCTCCTCATAATACAGGGTGATATTACATTACACTTAAAGGGCATCCATCAGAAGTTTTGTACCTATGACACTGGCTGACCTGGTGCATGTGCACTTGGCAGCTGAAGGCATCTGTGTTGGTCCCAGGTTCATATGTGTCCGCATTGCTGAGAGAAATGAGGTTTTAATATATGCAAATGAGCCTCTAGGAGCAACAGGGGCGTCGCCATTACACCTAGAAGCTCTGCTCTCTCTGCAACTGTTGAGCCCACTCCACTTTGATTGACAGGACCAGGTGTGATGACATTTACCCTGCCTGGACCTGCCGATCTAAGTGGAGAGGATACGGCAGGTACAGAGAGAGCCGAGCCTCTAGGTGTAATGGCGACGCCCCCGTTGCTCCTAGAGGCTCATTTGCATATATTAAAACCTCATTTTTCTCAGCAATGCGGGCACATAGGAACATGGGACCAACACAGACGTCTTCAGCTGCCAAGTGCACATGTAACAGGTCAGCTAGTGTCATAGGTGCAAAACTGCTGACAGAAGCCATTTAAAACATTTGTGCTATGATGTTATGTTTTCCACCAATATTATGCAGCAGGGGGGTGATAAGGGCCCCTATAGTAAAACTTGAAATGGGGCTCCATTCCACAATGACCACCTTCAACAACAGGTTTAGAATTTGAAAATATATATGATTTTTTTGTCTCCCTAATGACCAGTGATGTCACAGTACAGGGATAATAAACCCAGTGATGTCACAGTACAGGGATAATGCTCACAGTGATGTCACAGTACAGGAATAAACACATTGATGTCATGTTACGGGGATATTACATTCACCTATGTTATATTACTGGATAATGCACACAGCGATATCACATTACCGAGATAATACATACAATTACATCACATTACAGGATAATGCTCAAACTGATGTCACCCAAGGATAATATAATTTGTCATTGTGACATACAGTACAGACCAAAAGTTTGGACACACCTTCTCATTCAAAGAGTTTTCTTTATTTTCATGACTATGAAGGCATCAAAACTATGAATTAACACATGTGGAATTATATACATAACAAACAAGTGTGAAACAACTGAAAATATGTCATATTCTAGGTTCTTCAAAGTAGCCACCTTTTGCTTTGATTACTGCCTTGCACACTCTTGACATTCTCTTGATGAGCTTCAAGAGGTAGTCCCCTGAAATGGTCTTCCAACAGTCTTGAAGGAGTTCCCAGAGATGCATAGCACTTGTTGGCCCTTTTGCCTTCACTCTGTGGTCCAGCTCACCCCAAACCATCTCGATTGGGTTCAGGTCCGGTGACTGTGGAGGCCAGGTCATCTGGCGCAGCACCCCATCACTCTCCTTCATGGTCAAATAGCCCTTACTTTCAAAGTTTTCCCAATTTTTCGGCTGACTGACTGACCTTCATTTCTTAAAGTAATGATGGCCACTCGTTTCTCTTTATTTAGCTGCTTTTTTCTTGCCATAATACAAATTCTAACAGTCTATTCAGTAGGACTATCAGCTGTGTATCCACCTGACTTCTCCTCAACGCAACTGATGGTCCTAACCCCATTTATAAGGCAAGAAATCCCACTTATTAAACCTGACAGGGCACACCTGTGAAGTGAAAACCATTTCAGGGGACTACCTCTTGAAGCTCATCAAGAGAATGCCAAGAGTGTGCAAAGCAGTAATCAAAGCAAAAGGTGGCTACTTTGAAGAACCTAGAATATGACATATTTTCAGTTGTTTCACACTTGTTTGTTATGTATATAATTCCACATGTGTTAATTCATAGTTTTGATGCCTTCAGTGTGAATCTACAATTTTCATAGTCATGAAAATAAAGAAAACTCTTTGAATGAGAAGGTGTGTCCAAACTTTTGGTCTGTACTGTACATTACAAAGATAACGCTCACAGTGATATCACAGTACAGTTCCGAGATAATAAACACAGTGGTCTGACATTACAGGGTTAACAACAATGATGTGACATTACAGGATATTGCGTACAGTGAGTGATATGACAGTATAGTGATCATTCTCACGGTGATGTCTGTAACAGTATACAGAATAAATGCACACAGTGATGTCACAGTACAGGGATAATGTACACAATGATTACATGTCGGCTGTCCGCTGATTTTATATATCAAAGTATTCCCTATTTTAGTCTGTAACAGCGTCCTACATCTTGTTTTTTCCTCTATTCTAAATGCACACAGTGATGACAGAGTACAGCGATAATGCACACAGTGATGACAGAGTACAGCGATAATGCACACAGTGATGACAGAGTACAGCGATAATGCACACAGTGATGACAGAGTACAGCGATAATGCACACAGTGATGTCACAGGTAAAGGGATAATACAGTGGTGTCACAGTACATATATAATGCACACAGTGATTTTACAGTACAGAGATAATGCACACAGTGATGTCACAGGTAAAGGGATAATACAGTGGTGTCACAGTACATATATAATGCACACAGCTCCACTGAGCTGCTAGTTATGCAAAGATATAATGGTCAAAAATTTTTAATTTTTACAGGAAAATTGCTACTAATCTCCGTGATCTATATCTATATCCATGTGGCAGAAATGTGTAAAGCCATTAACATGCCATGGCACCGGCCTGCTGAGAGCTGCCCACTAATGAGATAACGGCTCATCCTGCGGACAATGGCGCGCTGTGTGCCCCTCACTCCTGGCAGGGCTGATCTCAGCCCAGGAGCCTGATGTACCTCCAGAACTACGAGCAAACACCACAGAATCATCTCATCTTGTGTAATATGACGGCCAATCGACTGCAAATGTTGCAGGAACTTTTGTAGATATGAACTCTAGTAACCCTACAAAGCAGCGAGACTGATGAGGTGAATGACCTGCAATAAGACTTGTGCTGGGAGGCTGGCCTGGCATCACTGCTGGCTTCAGTTCTCCAGCAAAGCCAGCCCACCGCCGAGTCACCACATCACCCTATCTCCTAGCAACACCCACACATCTCTGATGATTGGTAGGGGCACGCCCACTGCCGCACACCTCACATCTGAATGGAGGACACGGCCATTAACAAAATGACTACAAGGATGGATTTTGCATCACCGATAGGAGATATATATATATATACTGTATATATCCACACACACATATACAGTAATGTATGTGATAGATGATATAAATGGATAGATAGATAGATAGATAGATAGATAGATAGATAGATAGATAGATAGATAGATAGATAGATAATAGATAGATAGATAGATAGATAGATAGATTATTGATAAGTAGATAGATAGATAGATAGATAGATATGAGATAGATAGATAGATAGATAGATAGATTATTGATAAGTAGATAGATAGATAGATAGATAGATATGAGATAGATAGATAGATAGATAGGAGATAGATAGATAGATAGATAGATAATAGATAGATAGATAGATAGATAGATAGATAGATAGATAGATATGAGATAGATATATAGATAATAGATAGATTATTGATAAGTAGATAGATAGATAATAGATAGATAGATAGATATGAGATAGATATATAGATAATAGATAGATTATTGATAAGTAGATAGATAGATAATAGATAGATAGACATACAGATAGATAGATAGATAGATAGATAGATAGATAGATAGATAGATAGATAGATAGATAGATAATAGATAGATAGATAGATAGATAGATAGATAGATAGATAGATAGATAGATAGATAATAGATAGATAGATATGAGATAATAGATAATAGATAGATAGATAGATAATAGATAGATAGATAGATAATAGATAGATAGATAGATAGATAGATAGATATGAGATATATATGAGATAGGAGATAGATAGATAATAGATAGATAATAGATAGATAGATAGATAGATATGAGATAGATTATTGATAAGTAGATAGATATACCAGTCACAACACTAGTCGATATTATTTATCTATCCAGATGGAAGATGAAAATAAGTGAGAGAGAAAGAAAGATAGAAAGTAAAAGAAAGCAAGGGAGAAAGAAAATAAGTGAGAGAGAAAAAGAAAGAAAGATAAATGACACACAGGTAGGTTACACATTGGCGATCTTTACCACCAATCTATTACGTGGGACTTTCGCAGGTTGCGCCACAACTTTCAACTGTATCTGCGTCCTAAAGATGCTGATAAAGTTGCGACCACCGTCAGGAATAGCGGTTAGGGCCCCCAGACATAACTTTGCTGGGGGCCCCACAATTGTCACGTCTGTCCCTGTATGTAGGTAGCTGAATATGAGATTGAGACATTCTTACAGACCAGTCAGATCACCAGTCTATACATGTGAATCCAGGTGTGCAATAGTTAATCCTGAGTGTGTTTCCTGGATGGGGGATCAGTGACGGCGAAATATTTAAATGTGTTAGGAGACACCGCAGCAGAGCATTGGCTGAGAGGAGCAGCGTGATGGCAGGGCGAAGTGGGTGACTCAGGGCCGCACAGGGTCACCTCAGGGTGACAGCAGAAACTTCTATGTGGATTTAGTCTCTGAGCAGTTAGTCGTGGAACGATCCTTTCAGAGATGGAAAGTCGTTAGAAAAGTTCTTCACAGCTTTCCCAGACTCCTGATCGGCAAATTCTTTCTGCGCTGTGACATCACTGTGTGCATTATCCCAGTGCATTAGGAAAAGTGCTTCTGAAGGTGGTCATGGTGGTCTAGGTCCTTGTTCCGCCCCTGTTAAATTCATTCATCCCTTTGGATATAGCCCAGATCTATAGATCAGCACATTAAAACTGAATGCCAATTTTATGACTGCCCTGGGGCTACAAGGGCACATTAAGGCCTCATGCACACGACCATATGTATTTTGCGGTCCGCAAAAAACGGATCTGCAAAATATACGGATGACGTCCGTGTGCATTCCGTATTTTGCGGAACGGAACAGCTGGTCCCTAATAGAACAGTACTATCCTTGTCCGTAATGTGGACAATAATAGGACACTTCCGTTTTTTGCGGACCCATTGAAATGAATGGTTCCGTATACGGTCTGCAAAAAAAACGGAAAGAAAATCCATTCGTGTGCATGCGGCCTAAGGGGCCGCCACCAGCTGGATGCCACCTGCAGGGAACAGATCTATGGTTTTCAAGATATTTTCTCAGCAGACATTTTGTGAAAATGCCTGGGTACGTTAGGCTACTTTCACACTTGCGGCAGAGTGATCCGGCAATCTGCATGCAAACGGACAGCATTTGTAGACAGATACAAATGCATTGCAAGAACGGATCCGTTTTTCTGGACGTCATCTGGAGAAACGGATCCGATATATATATATCTTTTTCACATTTTTACCGATCTGCGCATGCGCAGACTGGAAGGACGGATCCAACATTGCGGTATTTTTAACGCACTAATACATTTCAATGTAAATTAATGCCGTATCCGGTATTCCGGCAACTGATCCGGAATTTTGGACGGTGATAATACTGCAGCATGCTGCGGTATTTCCTCCGTCCAAAACGCCGTTCAGTGACAGAACTGGAGACATCCTGATGCCTCCTATTCTGAATGCATGGGGATGAAACCGATCAGTTCTTTTCCGGTATTGAGCCCCTAGGACGGAACTCAGTGCCGGAAAAGAATAACGCTAGTGTGGAATTACCCTGACTATGAAAGTTTGAGCTTGATGACTTTCAAAAACACTGCAGGGATTTATCAAAACTGGTGCACAAATAAACTGGCTTAGTTGCCCATAGCAACCAACCAGATTCCACCTTCCATTTTTCAGAGCTCCTTTGAAAAATGAAAGGTGGAATCTGATTGGTTGCTAGGGGCAACTAAACCCGTTTTCCTTTACACCAGTTTGATAAATCTCTCTCTTTGAGTTTTTCCATTGGCAGTTTTTTTTTTTCTTTTTACCAAAAAAACAGCGGCCAAAATTTGAAAATGACCTATAAACAATATTGGGACATTTTGTCATTTCCCCTCATGCCTTTTTTTGGTACTGAAAAACTGCTCTGAGCTACCATAGGTTTCAATCTAGCACACGGACGGCTGGAGGAGACATGCCCCCGCCAGCAGCACATGCATCATCAAGATCGACATAAATCAGGGTCTATGAGAGGAATTTATCATGAGGGTAATATCTGACGTCATTGGGGGTCATTTATTACGACCCCTTATGCCAGAAACTGGTGTAAAAAAGTCGCACAGCCCCGGTTTGCAACTTTTTGAACACCACAACTCCCTAAATTTAGGTGCACTGTGCCACCTTCGCCACTGGAGAGTGGTGGGGGTGTTATCGGCCCAGGGACCTTCACTATCATTTCCGCCAGTTTCTTGGTGTAAATGATAATTGAAACCTACATGCACGGGAATTTCAATCTACATGCACGGACTGCCGGAGGGTACTACTAAAATATGACGAGGCCTGCACCACCTCATAAATTAAACGTATCCTCCGACAGCACCGGGGATATAAAACACTGGTCCAAATGTATTAAACGTTGCATGTTCCGTTTGGATCATCTTGATACCTAAGGCCCCTTGCAGACGAGCGTGTCCAGGATAAGGTCCGGATGCGTTGCGGCAAACCCGCGCGAGTAGGTACCCAATTGCAGTCAGTTTTGACTGCGAGATTGCGTTCCGTTGTTCAGTTTTTATCGCGCTGCAATATATTTTGCACGCGCGTGATAAAAAACTGAATGTGGTACCCAGACCCGGACTTCTTCACAGAAGTTCAGGTTTGGGTGCAAGGTTGTGTAGATTGTATTATTTTCCCTTATATCATGGTTATAAGGGAAAATAATATCATTCTGAATACAGAATGCATAGTACAATAGGGCTGGAGGGGTTAAAAAATAATAATAATAATTTAACTCACCTTAATCCACTTGTTTGCGCAGCCCGGCTTCTCTTCTTTCTTCATCTGTGAGGAATAGGACCTTTGATGACGGCACTGCGCTCATCACATGGTCCATCACATGATCTTTTTACCATGGTGATGGATCATGTGACGGACCATGTGATGAGCGTAGTGACGTCATCAAAGGTCCTATTCCTCAAAGAAGAAGACAGAAGAGATGCCGGCTGCGCGAACTAGTGGATTAAGGCGAGTTAAATTATTATATATTTTTTTTTAACCCCTCCATTCCTATTGTACTATGCATTCTGTATTAGGAATGCTATTATTTTCCCTTATAACCATGTTATAAGGGAAAATAATAATGATCAGGTCCCCATCCCGATCGTCTCCTACCAACCATGCGTGAAAATCGCACCGCATCCGCACTTGCTTGCTGATGCTTGCGATTTTCACGCAGCCCTATTCACTTCTATGGGGATTGCGTTGCGTGAAAAACGCACAATATAGAACATGCTGCGATTTTCACGCAACGCACAAGTGATGCGTGAAAATCACTGCTCATGTGCACAGCCCCATAGAAATGAATGGGTCCGGATTCAGTGCGGGTGCAATGCGTTCACCTCATGCATTCCACCCGCGCGGAAATCTCGCCGTGTGAAAGGGCCCTTAAGGCTGCGTTCACACGGGCGAGATTTCCGCGCGGGTGCAATGCGGTAGGTGAACGCATTGCACCCGCACTGAATCTGGACCCATTCATTTCAATGGGGCTGTTCAGATGAGCGATGATTTTCACGCATCACTTATGCGTTGCGTGAAAATCGCAGCATGCTCTATATTCTGCGTTTTTCACGCAACGCAGGCCCCATAGAAGTGAATGGGGTTGCGTGAAAATCGCATGCATCCGCAAGCAAGTGCGGATGCGGTGCGATTTTCACGCACGGTTGCTAGGTGACTGTCTATACACTGTATTATTTTCCCTTATAACATGGTTATAAGGGAAAATAATAGCATTCTGAATACAGAATGCTTAGTAGGTGATCAATTGAGGGTTAAAAAATAAAAAAAATTAACTCACCTTGTCCTCTTGTTCGCGTAGTTCTCCCGGTCTTTAGTTCTTTAAAAAGATGAACTATGGGCTAAAGGACCTTTGGTGACGTCAGATCACATGCTCCAATCACAGGGTCCATCACCGCGGTGATGGACCATGTGATTGGAGCATGTGATCTGACGTCACCAAAGGTCCTTTAGCCCATAGTTCATCTTTTGAGAAGTAAAGAAGAGACCGGGACTTACGCGAACAAACGGAGAAGGTGAGTTAATTTTTTTTAACCCTCAATTGATCACCTACTATGCATTCTGTTTTCAGAATGCTATTATTTTCCCTTATAACCATGTTATAAGGGAAAATAATAACATCTACACAGCACCGAACCCAAACCTGAACTTCTGTGAAGAAGTTCGGGTCTGGGTACCACAGTCGGTTTTTTATCACGCGCGTGCAAAACACATTGCACACGCACGATAAAAACTGAACATCGGAACGCAATCGCAGTCAAAACTGACTGCAATTGCATTCCTACTCGCGCGGGTTTGCCGCAACACACCGGGACGCATCCGGAACTAATCCGGACACGCTCGTGTGAACCCAGCCTAACACTTTTTGTCTATACAAATGCTACTACAGTGCGGATGCAATGCGTTTTTCATTGATGGTTGCTAAGAGATGTTGTTTGTAAACCTTCAGTTTTTTATCACGCGCGTGAAAAACACATCAAAACTCATTGCACCCTCGCGGAAAAAACTGAACAACTGAACGCAATCACAAACAAAACTGACTGAACTTGCTTGCAAAATAATGCGAGTTTCACTGATCGCACCCTGAACGCATCCGGACATAATCCGTCACGCTCGTGTGAAAGAGGCCATAGGTTTTACTACAGGAAAAAAAAATCTGAAAAATGTGCCACTAAAAAATGCAAAAAATCTTGTAAAAAACACATAAATATCATGCCACTTTTTAGAAGCCAAAAAAAACAAGATAATGTGGCAGCACCCAAATGAGTGCTCAGGAGAAGGGTAGGGTAATGATATTGCCCATTCTTCAATGCCCCATGTCTGTCAGTGAAGAGAGAGACCCCGATGTCCTGCCGTCCATGGCTCCTAATAGTAATAACTCCCAGTATATCAGCCGCGCCGCGCCCTCCATACCACAGCTACATTCTTCATCTTCAATATCTTTAGGCCTCATGCACACGACCGTTGTTTTGGTCCGCATCCGGGCCGCAGTTTTTGCGGCTTGGATGTGGACCCATTCCCTTCAATGGGGCCGCAAAAGATGCGGACAGCACTCGGCCCATTCCGTGGTCCACAAAAAAAATATAACCTGTCCTATTCTTGTCCGTTTTGCAGACAAGAATAGGCAGTTATATCAATGGCTGTCCCTGCCGTTCCACAAATTGCGGAACGCACACGGACGCCATCCGTGTTTTGCGGATCCGCAATTTGCGGACCGCAAAACACACAACGGTCGTGTGCTTGAGGCCTTATGCAGAGGTATTTGCCGGGGTCACTGTAGGCAACTACAATTAGATTCCCTAATCTTGGAGGTTGTGGAGGGAAAACTCTATTCATTCTCAGTCTGCTGGTGTCATAGAACAAGAGACCGGCATAGGACTGCAGTCCCTTGGGCCCACCAGAGGAAATGATTCTGAGGGCCCACCCTCTGTGTATATAGGACCTTAAGGGCCCTGTTCTATTAGGGGCCTATTACTGTCAGAGCTTTGGCCCACAGGAATATTCTCTGGTACTCTGGTGGGCCAGTGTGGCCCTTCAAGTAACCCCTTGTCGGTAACACCACCGAGGGAATTAGCCATCTATATGACGGAACATTTTTTCATCACTTTATGCAGTACTATTTACAGAAAGTAAGTAATATACAGTGGGGCAACAAAGTATTTAGTCAGCCACCAATTGTGCAAGTTCTCCCACTTAAAAAGATGAGAGGCCTGTAATGTTCATCATAGGTATACCTCAACTATGAGAGACAGAATGGGGGGAAAGAATACAGGAAATCACATTGTAGGATTTCTAATGAATTAATTGGGAAATTCCTCGGTAAAATAAGTATTTGGTCACCTACAAACAAGCAAGATTTCTGGCTCTCACAGACCTGTAACTTCTTCTTTAAGAGGCTCCTCTGTCCTCCACTCGTTTACCTGTATTAATGGCACCTGTTTGACCTTGTTATCAGTATAAAAGACACCTGTCCACAACCTCAAACAGTCACACTACAAACTCCACTATGGCCAAGACCAAAGAGCTGTCGAACGACACCAGAAACAAAATTGTAGACCTGCACCAGGTTGGGAAGACTGAATCTGCAATAAGCAAGCAGCTTGGTGTGAAGAAATCAACTGTGGGAGAAATGATTAGAAAATGGAAGACATACAAGACCACTGATAATCTCCCTCGATCTGGGGCTCCACACAAGATCTCACCCCGTGGAGTCAAAATGATCACAAGAACGGTGAGCAAAAATCCAAGAACCACACGGGGGGACCTAGTGAATGACCTGCAGAGAGCCGGGACCAAAGTAACAAAGGCTACCATCAGAAACCCACTACGCCGGTAGGGACTCAAATCCTGCAGTGCCAGACGTGTCCCCCTGCTTAAGCCAGTACATGTCCGGGCCCGTCTGAAGTTTGCTAGAGAGCATTTGGATGATCCAGAAGAGGATTGGGAGAATGTCATATGGTCAGATGAAACCAAAGTAGAACTTTTTGGCAAAAACTCAACTCGGAGGAGAAAGAATGCAGAGTTGCATCCAAAGAACACCATACCTACTGTGAAGCATGGGGGTGGAAAGATCATGCTTTGGGGCTGTTTTTCTGCAAAGGGACCAGGACGACTGATCCGTGTAAAGGAAAGAATGAATGGGGCCATGTATCGTGAGATTTTGAGTGAAAACCTCTTTCCATCAGCAAGGGCATTGAAGATGAAACGTGGCTGGGTTAGCATGACAATGATCCCAAACACACCGCCCGGGCAACGAAGGAGTGGCTTCGTAAGAAGCATTTCAAGGTCCTGGAGTGGCCTAGCCAGTCTCCAGCTCTAAGCCCCCTAGAAAACCTTTGGAGGGAGTTGAAAGTCCATGTTGCCCAGCGACAGCCCCAAAACATCACTGACCTAGAGGAGATCTGCATGGAGGAATGGGCCAAAATACCAGCAACAGTGTGTGAAAACCTTGTAGACTTACAGAAAACGTTTGACCTCTGTCATTGCCAACAAGGAGTATATAACAAAGTATTGAGATGAACTTTTGTTATTGACCAAATATCTATTTTCCACCATAATTTGCAAAAAAATTCTATAAAAATCTGACAATGTGATTTTCTGGATTTTTTTTTCTCATTATGTCTCTCATAGTTGAGGTATACCTATGATGAACATTACAGGCCTCTCTCGTCTTTTTGAGTGGAAGAACTTGCACAATTGGTGGCTGACTAAATACTTTTTTGCCCCACTGTAAGAGAGAAAGAAATGTCGTGAATTACGTAATAAACGGAGAAAAACAATCCTGATCTTGGGAACCAATGATGTGGAAGGGATCCTGCAGGACTGTTAGCACTTCCTGCAGGATCCATTTGCCATATCTGACCTCTACAGAGTCGACATCCCCTTTAAACCGTGGTGCACCAAAACAAATTTATAGGCCACGTACACTGATCCAGGAGATTGTGATTCCCGTTAGCAGTGCACAGGATGCATGGCTCCCGCCTCCCTTGTACGACGTCTGTGGCATGTACGGAGACATTGGGGGAGATTTATTAAAACTGGTGTAGTGGAAAATGGTTGCCCATAACAACCAATCAAATTCCACTTTTCATTTTTTCCGAAGGAGCACTGAAAAATGAAAGGTGGAATCTGATTGGTTGCTATGGGCAACTAAGCCAGTTTTTCTTGACACCAGTTTCGATAAGTCTCCCCCATCCTCCCCTGGAATCCTCTATATGAATAGGAGGCACAGTACGGGCTCTGTGGACCTCTATGGAAAACCTAGGGCAGCACTGTACAATATCCATAAGGTCCCTTGTAGCATATGACTGCATTTCAATAGGACGCTTCCCAGATGCCTTATACTGCAGCTGCTTTGAGATCAGTAGTTTGCAATTATGTCCTAATTTAAAAAAAACAAAAACACTTCTGTCAGAAAGGGATATTCGGGGAGATTTATCAAACTGGTGTAAAGTAGAACTGGCTTAGTTGCTCATAGCAACCAATTAGATTCCACCTTTCATTTTTCACAGCTCCTCTGGAAAATGTAAGGTGGAATCCGATTGGTTGCTAGGAGCAGCTAAGCCAGCTCCTTTGGAAAATGAAAGGTGGAATCCGATTGGTTGCTATGGGCCAAACACCAGTTTGATAAATCTCCCCCATTATTTTTAAAAATCAATAATAAAAGAAAACTATTTCTATTTTATTTTTATTTTTTCATCTGTAACAGGTACATCATCAGAGGGGCATCTGTGACAGGTATATCATCATAGGGACATCTGTGACAGGTACATCATCATAGGGACATCTGTGACAGGTACATTATCATAGGGGCATCTGTGACAAGTACATCATCATAGGGACATCTGTGACAGGTAAATCATCATAGGGGCATCTGTGACAGGTACATCATCATAGGGGCATCTGTGACAGGTACATCATCATAGGGACATCTGTGACAAGTACATCATCATAGGGACATCAGTGACAGGTACATCATCATTAGGACATCTGTGACAGGTAAGTCATCATTGGGACATCTGTGACAGGTACATCATCATAGGGACATCTGTGACAGGAACATCATCATAGGGACATCTGTGACAGGTACATCATCATAGGGGCATCTGTGACAGGTAAGTCATCATAGGGACATCAGTGACAGGTACATCATCATAGGGACATCTGTGACAAGGAAGTCATCATAGGGACATCTGTGACAGGTACATCATCATAGGGACATCTGTGACAGGTACATTATCACAGGGGCATCTGTGACAAGTACATCATTATAGGGACATCTGTGACAGGTAAATCATCATAGGGACATCTGTGACAGGTACATCATCATAGGGACATCTGTGACAGGTAAATCATCATAGGGGCATCTGTGACAGGTACATCATCATAGGGACATCTGTGACAGGTACATCATCATAGGGACATCTGTGACAGGTAAGTCATCATAGGGACATCTGTGACAGGTAAATCATCATAGGGACATCTGTGACAGGTACATCATCATAGGGACATCTGTGACAGGTAAATCATCATAGGGGCATCTGTGACAGGTACATCATCATAGGGACATCTGTGACAGGTACATCATCATAGGGACATCTGTGACAGGTAAGTCATCATAGGGACATCTGTGACAGGTACATCATCATAGGGACATCTGTGACAGGTACATTATCATAGGGGCATCTGTGACAAGTGCATCATTATAGGGACATCTGTGACAGGTACATCATCATAGGGACATCTGTGACAGGTACATCATCATAGGGACATCTGTGACAGGTACATCATCATAGGGACATCTGTGAGAGGTAAGTCATCATAGGGACATCTGTGACAGGTATATCATCATAGGGGCATCTGTGACAAGTACATCATCATAGGGACATCTGTGACAGGTAAATCATCATAGGGGCATCTGTGACAGGTACATCATCATAGGGGCATCTGTGACAGGTACATCATCATAGGGACATCTGTGACAAGTACATCATCATAGGGACATCAGTGACAGGTACATCATCATTAGGACATCTGTGACAGGTAAGTCATCATTGGGACATCTGTGACAGGAACATCATCATAGGGACATCTGTGACAGGAACATCATCATAGGGACATCTGTGACAAGTACATCATCATAGGGACATCTGTGACAGGAACATTATCATAGGGACATCTGTCACAGGTAAGTCATCAGAGGGGGCATCTGTGACAGGAACATCATCATAGGGACATCTGTGACAGGAACATCATCATAGGGACATCTGAAGTGACTTACAGCGTGAGTGAGGGGGTGTCAGGGTCAGGCTGAGTGGCAGCTCTTCGGTCAGGGCTCCCCGTCTGCCTCAGGTCCTGACTCTCCCCTCTTCTCCTCCCCTCTTTGCGGGGGCGGGGGGATCACCTCGGAGCCCGGCCTCCCCTCTCATTGGACGGCGGCGGGGAGAAGCTGTCAGCCCATGTGGCGTGGCCGGCAGAGGATGTCTGTCATTTAAAGAGTGAGGCTGAGAGCTCCGAGACATCCCAGAGACTGCACCGGCAGGGAGGGGGCACTGGAGAGACCTCAGCAGGGAGGAGACATCTGCTGCTGCATCACCTGCTCAGCCATTGCAAGGAGAGACAGCCTCACAGGCAGAGAGGTAAGTGATGCCAGGAGAATGGAGGGAGGGAGAGGGGCGAGCTGCTCTGCCAGACAATGGATGGCAGTGCCAGGATGCTGGGGGCCCCGCATGATGATGCCCACTGGAGGGCCAGGAATTTGTATTCTATTTAGCCTTTTGTATTATCTTATTTTTCTAAATCATCATGAAATGTTACATTGATGCACATATCAGGGTCATGGTGTATCCAGAGGGCCCCCACCTGGCAGCTACATGCCCGCCCTTTCATTCATAGGTTTGGATGAGGGCAGTGCCTGCTGAGATCCAGGGATCCTGTCCCACTGGTACCAGCAGGCACCATTTTGCCTTCCTGCTGGCGTCCACCGTACTGGTTGCCTGCAGAATCATTTCGGCTGATGATTTTGGAGCCAGGAGTTAGTATGTTAAAATTCTGTGTTGACATGTTTTTATTTTAATATTTTTATTTATTTTGTACATTTTTATAGTTTTCATTCCATTAGGTTTTCTAGGGCAGATATTGAGCCCTGAGATAATATCTGGACATTAGGGAATTGCATTTTATGCATTAGCGTAGGTTCACCAGTGTCATAGCAATCCCCTTCAGATGCTGTAGGCATGTTGGCGCTGTAGTGGCATCACTACGCCTTCTATGAGGGTATCAGCTCACGGGTTTCCTCTGATGTTGTCCTCTGACTTCTCAAGTGATCAGCAAAGGTGGAATCTCCCCTTAAATGGCAAAAGACTACCTGGAGAATTGGTTCTGAAGAAACTTTTACCCACGGCCACGTTCACATCTACATTGTTATTTCCGGTGTTCTCCTCCTATATCTGAAGTCAAGGATCAGACATGAAGGGCCCCCGACGGATCCCATTGACTCTGAGCTGTTTTTAAAAGGGGTTTTCCTCTGGGTAGATCATCAGTATCTGATCGTTGGTGGTTTCGCCAGTCAGTTGTTTGAGGAGTCCTTCTCGCAGCTGCCCATAGGCCGGTGACGTCACGTTCATCGGTCACATGGCCTAGGCGCAGCTCAATCCCCTTCAAGTGAATGGGGCTAAGCTGCGATACCAAGCACAGCCACTATACAGTGGACTGCGCTGTGTTTGGCGAGCTCACAGGAGCGCCATGGCCTTCTCAAACAGCCGAGATCCCCCACCGATCAGATACTGATGACCTATTGTCAGGATAAAAAGGTGGAAAGCCCCTTTAAGGCAGCCTAACGGGGCCTCCAAAGAAGCCCATTGTTCCTGCGACAATTATTGTAGAGTTTAGGAGCCCGACTGAATATTTAGTAGCCGGATTATATGAGCATCCATAGACAGCAATAAAAAATAGCCAAAAAGTTAGACACCACCAGAAAATATCTAAGAACATCAGGCCTAGTCCTGACTAAATGTGTTATCATTTATGAATGAATGAAAATGAGGGAAGGAAGGAAGGGGTCCTCAAAAATGTAGAGTCTTCTTTAATGCTTTAGGCCAGGTGGACACACTGGTCCATGTATTTATGGTGACCCAGGAACCTGATCTTCATAAGTTCCACCATATCAGCCATGGTCACAGGTGAATGAGTATATTGTTCTCTAAATTTAGTGTAGGTGTGTCAGACGTGTTCATTCACTCCTACAAAGGCTTCATTCACACGTCAGTGAATCACAGACGTGTTCTGGCCACGTCCTCCACAAGGATCCATTGAATTGAATAGGTCTTCACATGTTGTTTTCCACGGACCGTGGTTCTGAGGAAAAGAACGGAGGCGTGCAGTACTTTGGTTCATTTTCCGGCTCATGGAACATTGCTAGGAGATTCTGTGGAAGAAGGATGGGCCACCTTCCGTGAAAACTGATGACACGTAGAGCTAAAGAAAACTGACCGGAAATGGTTGAAACCCAAACATCGTCACGGATGAAACATGAACCGTTTTTTTTTTTGTTTTTTTTTTCACGAATGAAGAATGAACACGGGCGTGATCTTGTCTGTAAGGTCTAGTAACGGCCAGCTCTTCTCCTCCATGCTGCTCTCATTGAAGGAGATCTCTAATAAGAACATTTAATTATACGTGGGCAAACCCACTGATGTCCAGATCTCATGAAGGTTATTATTGGAATCCACCTTTAAGATCATTTCATCTATAAATTTATACAATCACTTCCTGATCCAGTAAGGGAATTGCTTCATCTCCTTGATCAAATCGAGGATATGTAGGGCACGACTAGTCCCATCTGAATCCTGCCTCGCATCATGGCCGGTAGCTTCACAAAGGAGGCATTTTCCTAGCTGACATCTAGAAGCCTGCATGTGTTAAGATGGTGCTTGGCTCCCTAGGCACAAAATGCCTTCTCTTCCAGGAGCTGCCTGAACGTCGCGCGCTCCTTCGAGTCTCGTTGTAATTCACAGCTAAGAGTGAACCAGGTCCTAGCCATGGGGAGAAGGGCCCCTTTGCTAATTCAACACGGCTTTGTGTTGGTATCGGAGGGAGACATTCACCCCCTCCCCTTCTGCATTACCCGCCTGATGGCGAGATGTTTTTGTAATGCTTCTCTATAATATAAAATAATAGGAATTACAGATATGATGGATAATGTACAATCCATGGATGTCAGGGAAGGAATGAGATATTGTTTCTGAAATAAACTCAAATTCATTTTCATCTCTATGGGAAGAGTGTTTCCACCTGTCCAGCTGGTTCTTGGTTAAATTGGTTTCTAGAAAGCTGCTGGTGACCCATATAGCAGTCATTCCTGCCCTAGATACGTTCCTCACATATCAGGAGACATTAGGATGGCTTGGTAGGAGACACCATTGGGGGCCATGATATTATCACCTAGCTTCCCAGAACCTGTTGTCATGGTAGTAGTCTATCCTATTGTTTATATAGCGATGTAGTGCTGTACTGAGATTGTCATCATTCACAGTAAGGCTCTGTCCCCATGGAGCTTACAATCTAAATTCCTTTTGTCAAACACGCACATGCTCCCTTGGTCCAATTTCTTAGGGAGCCAATAAGCTTAGCAGTTTGGGAAATCCATGCAGACATGTGGAGAACTTACACACTCCATTCAGATGTTGTCCTTGGTTAGATTTGAACCCACAAACTGCTGAGCCACCCCATAATGTGGCCCTGAACCCGTGGTACTGGTGGAAGTCTGCTGGAGCCTCCACCACAGCTCTCACATGGTCCTTTGTGGTGCCTTGTTGCTCTTGTGGTAGAAGATGTTTCAATCAAAAGAGGTGCAGGAGCATCAACACATGCCACATGGCCTCCATTCTGGGAATTGTGAGGATCCAGGTTTATCTTCTCACAATGACATATGGTGGAAGATGCTTGGAATCCAGATTTAGTGCATCCGCCTTCCTCAGATGGAGGGGGGGCTTAATGTTTCTTCTGCTTGATGTAATATTACTTTATAATAAGACGGCCGTGGATTATAGACTCTACCACATGGGTCAGCTACCGGAGCAACTGGAAACTGGTTCATCATGTTCTAAAAGGATGGGGCATCTTCAGTGTCTTTTCTTGGCCATTGGTACTGCTTAAAAGTGTGTCCAAAGACACTGTAATGTAGGACATTGGCTGGCGCTGTTTGGGTGTAAGGTAAGACATTGGCTGGCACTGTAATGTAGAACATTGGTTGGCACTATAATGTAAGGCACTGGCTGGCACTGTAATGTAGGACATTGGTTGGCATTGTAATACAGAGAATTGTCTGGCACTGTAATGTAGGGCATTGGTTGGCACTGTAATACAGAGAATTGGTTGGCACTGTAATGTAGGGCATTGGTTGCACTGTAATACAGAGAATTGGCTGGCACTGTTGTGGTGTAGTGTCGGGCATTGGCTGGTACTGTATTACAGAGAATTGGCTGGCACTGTAATGTAGAGCATTGGTTGGCCGTGTTCGGGTGTAATGTAGGACATTGGCTGGCACTGTCATGTAGGGCATTGGCTTGCACTTTTGCAGTGTAATGTAGGACACTGGCTGGCACTGTAATACAGAGAATTGGCTGGCACTGTTGTGGTGTAGTGTCGGGCATTGGCTGGTACTGTATTACAGAGAATTGGCTGGCACTGTAATGTAGAGCATTGGTTGGCCCTGTTCAGGTGTAATGTATGACATTGGCTGGCACTGTCATGTAGGGCATTGGCTTGCACTTTTGCAGTGTAATGTAGGACACTGGCTGGCACTGTAATACAGAGAATTGGCAGGCACTGTTGGGGGTATTATGGTTGACACTGTCATACAGGGCATTGGCTGGCACTGTTAGGGGGCATCATGACTGACACTGTAATACAGAGAACTGTCTGGCACTGTAATATAGGGCATTGACTGGGGTTGTTGGGGCATAATGTAGGGCACTGGCTGGCACTTTAATACAGAACATTGGCTGCCACTGTTGGGGGTATTATGGCTGACACTGTAATGCAAGGTATTTCTCCAGCACTGTTGGGCGGCATTATGGCTGACACTGTAATACAGAGAAATGGCTGACACTGTAATGTAGGCATTAGCTGGCACTGTTAGGAGGGATTGTGGCTGACACTGTAATATAGGGCATTAGCTGACACTGTAATGCAGGGCACTAGCTGGCACTGTTAGACAGGCATTGTGGCTGACACTTTAATGGAGGGCATTGACTAGCACTGTTAGGAGGGATTGTGGCTGACACTGTAATGTGGGCATTAGCTGGCACTGTTAGACAGGCATTGTGGCTGACACTTTAATGGAGGGCATTGACTAGCACTGTTAGGAGGGATTGTGGCTGACACTGTAATGTGGGCATTAGCTGGCACTGTTAGACAGGCATTGTGGCTGACACTTTAATGGAGGGCATTGACTAGCACTGTTAGGAGGGATTGTGGCTGACACTGTAATGTGGGCATTAGCTGGCACTGTTAGGGGGCAGTATGGCTGACACTGTAATGTAGGGCATTGGCTGACACTGTTAGGAGGTATTGTGGCTGGCACTGTAATATAGGGCATTAGCTGGCACTGTTAGGGGGCATTATGGCTGACACTGTACTGTAGGGCATTGGCTGACACTGTTAGGAGGTATTGTGGCTGGCACTGTAATGTAGGGCATTAGCTGGCACTGTAATTTAGGGCATTGATACTAATGGAGGGAAAAGGGTATTGGCACGGACAGCTCATACATTCTGACTCACACTGTAATGCTCGGCAGTGGCACTGCTGTCCTGTAGTGTGCTCTGCATACAGACGTTATCGGCACTGTTAATACTGTACCCACAGGAAGCCATGACGCTGAAGGGGACCACGTGATGAGGGCACTGATTGCCTATGCTGCTTAATAAATTGAGGTGTATCTATGGCACTCCGTGTGCCAGAAGCCACAGTCTCCGTCAGCTAAGGGCCTGCATACACATGAGCGATAACTGATGCCAAATTCTGGTATAAATGATAGTAAATCTCCGCCCCTCCCATTAAGCCCCACCCATTTTCTCATCACTATAGAAAAGTGGTGAAAAACTCAATGTCCCAAATTTAACATTGGCCATTATTTGCCACTTTTATGGCGTAAAAGACTCAATAAATCTCCCCTTCCCCCCCACGTATTTAATCAACTATAAGAACAAGAAAGCACAAAAATATGTAGAAATAACAGGAGATAGGTCATCAGTATCTGATTGGTGGGGGTCCGACACCCGGGACCCCCGCCGATCAGCTGTTTGAGAAGTAGTAGCGTCGTGGCCTTCTCGCAGCTTGGCCTAGGCCGTGTGACGTCACCTTCATTGGTCACATAGCCTAGATGCAGCTCAGCTCCATAGAAGTGAATGGGGCTGAGCTGCAATACCAATCACAGCCACTATCCAATGGATGGCACTGTGCTTGGTGAGCAGAGAGAAGGTTGGGGCTGGTGCCTTCTCAAAAAGCTGATCGGCGGGGGCTGCGGCCCTCTTTCTACTCCCCGCGCACATCGCCATGCATTGGATAGTGGCTGTGCTTGGTATCACACTTCTGTGCCTAGGCCACGTGACCGATGAATGTGTCGTCACTCGGCCTAGGGAAAGCAGAAAGAAGGCCGTGGTCTTCACAGGAGCACAGCTGCCTTCTCGAACAGTTGATCGGCAGCGGTCCTGTGTGTCGGACCCCCACGCTCAGATACTGATGACCTATTCAGAGCATAGGTCATCAGTAAAAAAATCTCGGAAAACCCCTTTAATATCTGTCCATGTGTGCCTCTTTACCAGACTGCTTGGATTGGAGGCAAATCTGATCATTCATGGCCACCTTACAGGAGACGTGGGTGCCTCCTCTGTGACCTACCTCCACATGGACACTGCATCAAGGTAGAGAATGAGTGGAGAAGTGGCCGAGCAGGTACGTGACTCCATTCATTCACTTTTATGGAAGCCACGGAAACAGACGAACACGCTTGCTCCCATGCTCCCATGCTCGACCATCTTTTCCACTCATTCTCTGCCTCATGAGGCAGGATGGGGGTCAAATGCTTCCCGTTCGGTTGATAGGTGCGTCATGTGAAAGCATGATTGGTGAAGATCCATTTGATGATCCTGACCGCTGCCTTAATTGAAATCTATCATAGATGTCTCTCCAGACCTCCGAGACCCCTCCAAGTACTGGTTACATTACAACAGTAGTTCCCAGAAAAGGGACCGTCACTTGGATGTTTTCTTTTATAAAGGGTTTACCCCAGAAATAAAAAAATAAAAATATCTGCATGCCATCATTTTAACCGTATCAGTGCAAAAAAAAAAGGTGCTCTCCGGTGTAATTTTTGGTTTTCTTTCTCTTTTTTTTTTACTCACATAGAGGACTTTTTCCCATTATGTGGGTGGGCAGCAGCTTGTATGGGTCTAGTTTTTTAATACCTTATATCCTCTCAAATTCAATGACCAAAGGCATGATTTAAAAGAAATGTAAGGGTAGCTCTCTTTCACTTAGGCCTCTTTCACACGGGCGTCATGGATTTGGGCCGGATAAGATGCGGGTGCGTCGCGGGAAAATGCACGATTTTTCTGCGCGAGTGCAAAGCATTTTAATGCAGAAGTTCGGGTTTGGGTTAGGTGTTGTGTAGATTTTATTATTTTAAAATAATAGCATTCTTAATACAGAATGCTAAGTAAAATAGTGATGGAGGGGTTAATTTTTTTTTTAAAAAATTTAACTCACCTTAATCCACTTGTTCGCGCAGCCCGGCTTCTCTTCTTTCTTCTTTCTTCAGGACCTGGGTAAATGACCTTTGATGACATCACTGCGCTCATCACATGGTCCATCACATGACCCACCACAATGGTGATGGACCGTGTGACGAACCATGTGATGAGCACAGTGACGTCACCACAGGTCTTTTTCCTCAAAGGAGAAGAAAGAAGAGAAGCCGGGCTGCACGAACAAGTGAATTAAGGTGAGTTAAATTATTTTAAAACATTTTTTTAACCCCTTCAGCCCTATTTTGCTAAGCATTCTGTATTAACTCACCTTAATCCACTTGTTCGCGCAGCCCGGCTTCTCTTCTTTCTTCTTCCTTCAGGACCTGGGTAAATGACCTTTGATGACATCACTGCGCTCATCACATGGTCCATTACATGATCCATCACCACGGTGGTGGACCGTGTGACGGACCATGTGATGAGCACAGTGACGTCACCACAGGTCCTTTTCCTCAAAGGAGAAGAAAGAAGAGAAGCCGGGCTGCACGAACAAGTGAATTAAGGTGAGTTAAATTATTTTAAAAACATTTTTAACCCCTCCAGCCCTATTTTACTAAGCATTCTGTATTAAGAATGCTATTATTTTCCCTTATAACCATGTTATAAGGGAAAATAATAATGATCGGGTCTCCATCCCGATCGTCTCCTAGCAACCATGTGTGAAAATCGCACCGCATCCGCACTTGCTTGCGGATGCTTGCGATTTTCACGCAACCCCATTCACTTCTATGGGGCCTGCGTTGCGTGAAAACCGCACAAAATAGAGCATGCTGCGATTTTCACGCAACGCACAAGTGATGCGTGAAAATCACCGGTCATGTGAACAGCCCCATAGAAATGAATGGGTCCAGATTCAGTGCGGGTGCAATGCGTTCACCTCACGCATTGCACCCGCGCTGAAAATTTGCTCGTGTGAAAGGGGCCTTAGGGGCGAAACTGTGCTTTATTGTGGCACACGGCATAACGGGGGGGGGGGGGGGGTGGATTGGGAGGTCCCACTGCCAAAACCTACCATCCCAATCCAAGTAAAATCCAGCCCGGAATAAATAAAGAAAATAGCTCCAGCAACTATATTTACTGAAGCCAGCATCATTCTGGATTTCACCCTCCTCAGCCAGTTGAGAAACCTGGGAGAGATATACCCCCCTTCCGGGACATTCCCATGCATTTTACAGTTCACATTGCCACAGAAAGCATAAGTCTAAGGACTCATGGAATGGAGCAATGGATATGGACGGCACACGGAGTGCTCTCCGCATGTTTTGTGGCCCCATTGAAGTGAATGGGAACCACGTTCGTGTGCATGAGCCCTAAAGTGTACGGAGTACTTGCTCGTGGAGAATCCAGTTTCCTAGAGATTTATCTAAATCCATTGGGAATTCTTGCCCTGAAGAAACATTGCATCCTTTGGTGGAGGTCTGGTGGGACCTGCAGGTCAGAGCTTTTACATGTCTCAGGAGCTTCCTGGAGTCTTGAGAAGGCTAAATGGGGTCTTAGCTTGTCTGCTGCATTGACATCTCTCTGGACACTTTTGTTTGCTTTAGTTTTTATGCTGCTGCCATTGCTATTGGATCTTGAAACATTATTGTGGATATCTTTACCATCAGGAGACTGTAAGGACCAAATGTCTTGCTCCATCCGACTCCACAGTAGTCAGTTATTGCTCCTCCGCGCTAACTCTGTTCCTATTCAAATAGATGCAGTAATACCACAGGTGGCAAAATTACATTATTTAATATTAATATTTCCTACCATATAAGCTATTGTAGGACCAGAGACAAGTTCTCTACTGGTGTACCCTTTTAGTATTCTCAGATGGGGGACAGCAGGGCTTTCATTTTAAGCATAGGTCCCAGCATGTGTGAGCAGAACTCCCTAAACTGCAATAATCCAGCTGCTCACTGCCTTAGGACATATTCACACAGTTTTTGATGGGTCCTCCACACCAAAATCTATGTAAAAAACGCAGAGGATCAAAGCACTGACGGTGTATTTTTCCACGTGTGAAGTCGATCTTTGCCTTCTGGTTCCATAAAAAACACGTCAAGTTTTGGCCGACCTGTATGGCTGATAGCAGTGAGACAGTAGCTGATGTATTTTTAAGGATTGTGCTGAAGGCTCCAAGGTCCGGATGTCACCATGAACTCCTATAGGCAGTCAGGAATCCAGTATGTGCACTAAACCTAACAAAGCATTGACATCACATAGGACCGAACTTCCAAAATATGGAAGGCAACGTAGAATTATTCTTCTTATGATGGTTTAGAATTGTCTGAGAAAAGTACACGTTTTAGGGCACCACTTCTTCCGATCACAGTATGAAGCACAATAAAATAGTCCACAATGAATAGGTGGAATGGCGTCAAATTCCACCAACTTTTTGTATTTGGCGTCATTTCTCCTATATATCGTATATACTTCTGTATTGTGCTGCATAGTCTGATGGATCTGAAGAAGGGTCCAAGTTGCCTTGAAACATGTTATTGATCACATTAATGACCTATTAATAGAGCAAGTTGGGATGTACACACCTCTGGTGCTGCTTATCTCTTAGGAAACCAACTTATCCAGTCTATGTTTCCTCAGTGGGTCTGGGTTCCCCTCCTCTGTGCATTGGGCTCACACACTGCCTCTGGCTCTTAAATGGCTATCGTGCACACCTTCATCTTCACCTGCCAATGGCTGGTGATTCATGCACCTTCCCCTGTGGGAAGGAGCCTGAGCAATAGGTTCCTTAGTTTGCTAAATTTCTGCAAAGGTATGCTGTATTCTGTTGTCTGCCTGTGTACTGACTCTTTGCCCGGTTACTGTATCCAGACCCTCCACCGCCTGTCCTGACCTGTGCATGTCTTCCCTATTTAACCTACACCACCTGCCCTGACCTTGCGCCACTTCCCATATAACATTGGCCTGTCCCTGTCTATGATTTTGCCTGACTTCTCAGCCCCCAAGGCTCAGCTGTCAACTACACAAAGACTACCCCAGGAGGTAGCGGCCTGGTGGCGTTCCTGCTGTGACATCCAGATCCCTGTATTATAGGGATTAAAGGGTGAATACCAGCACAAGGGGGAGGGGCAATATTAATTCACGGGATAAGCTTGAATTATGACACCAACCATGGTATTATTTTTGTACTGTATGTTCGTGACATTAGATGGGCACTACATTGTACTGTTATGTGTTCATGTATGACATTATTGTGTAGGCACTATATTGGAATATTAATTAAGTGCTTTTGTGGCAGTATGTGGTAGGAAGTGGTCACGTTTTTTCAAAGGCCCAACAGGCTGTGATATGACCCTAATGCTGTTAGATAAATAGTCCGTCACCTCCACAATCGGTTTCAAAGTAAGCATACCGCTATGTGGGGTAGTCGTCCCAAAACATAACCATACCTTTCTTGTGAAAATCTGATCCTCTAATACTGGGAAGTGCTCTTTGTGGTTTTTATGCAAATAAGGTTTTTGGTGCACCATGGGCGGGGGTGTTCCATTTGGTGCAGCATTGCTCCACCGTTAATGCCGCCCAGTGCCTCCCTGTCTTGTTAGATTGGCAGTCCTTGAGATTTCAGAGCTTGTAGCGATAACACAGGGGACGCCAAGAGTGGCCTCGCCCTTGGTGCAAAGAAATCCTTATTTGCATAAAAATAAAATGAAGCATTTCTTTGGATTGGATGACCAGATGTTCACAAGAAGGTATGGGGCCTCCACCCTACATGTCGATATGCTTTGAAGCTGATTTTGGAGGTGACAAACATCTTTACAGGAGTTGTCAAAATCTGCATATTTCCCCTAAATGTAAAAATAATAAAAGATCAGGTACTCACCAGTCAGTTCCCTGCCGTATCCAGAGCCGCCGATCCTGTCCTTACCTCCTGTCACTGTTTGTAGGCTGATGTAGCCGTATACGGCACATGACCACTGCAGTCAATCATTGGTCTCAGACTGCACTCGCCAGAAATTGGCTGCAGAGGTCACATGCTGTATTCTGCTATATCACCAATGCAGCCGGCAAACACAGACTGGAGGTGCAGCGGGGGATTACGAGGTGGGTATCCAGTTTTTTATCATATTTAGGGGCACTGGGCAGAGATTTAAATATGTTAGATGACCCCTTTAAAGTTCATACTATCCCTGTAGCGTAGCCCGATCAAAGGGTCTCACTGTGTAGAGAGCTCGGAGTTGTCGTACTGGGATGTGCTTGGGCAGAGAACGTGATGACTTTTACATGACAGGTGATTAAACCAGTTTCTGTTTCCTGCCTGTCTCTGAGCCTATTACAGGGGATAAAGGCACCAGTGCTATGAGTCAGCCATGGTTAGAAAAAAATCAAGGACATTGAAGGGAAATGAACTGAGTAGGATGAAGTGCTAACCCAGATTATATTATAACATTAGTCTATGCAGAAATGTGAAGTGTGGAACAGGGTGTCTCGGACTGAGGGTCAGTGGAACCCCTTCAGCAAGAGCTTATCTGTTTCTAAACCTCATAGACCACATTAATATAGCTGAGACTTGGCCCACCAAAGAATATGGTGGTCCTATCATAGCCCTGATCCTGTAATGGTCCTCTGGTGGACCTGGTCCATTAGCAGTCCTAGTTCTGTGGTGGTCCTGGTCGTCCAATGGTCCTTATCCTGTTGTGGTCATGTGGTGGCTTTGGTCCTCTAGTCCTGTTTTTTTAGTGTCTTATTCCTGTGGTGGTTTTGATCCTATGGTAGTCCTTATCCTGTGGTGGTCCTGTGGTAGTCTTGAAAATGTGGTGGTCCTGGTCCTGTGGTGAACCTGATCCTGTGGTGGTCATGTGGTGGCTCTGGTCCTCTAACAGTCCTGTTTTTTTTTGTGGTCCTAGTCCTGTGGTGGTCTTGATCCTATGTTAGTCCTATCCTGTGGTGGTCCTGTGGTAGTCCTGATAATGTGGTGGTCCTGTGGTAGTTCTGATAATGTGGTGGTCCTGTGGTAGTTCTGATAATGTGGTAGTCCTGATAATGGGGTGATCCTGATCCTGTTGTGGGGCATATGATGTTTTTTTTTTATATGTAAGGAACTCTCCAGGGCCTGAGAGGTGGAGAGTAACCCAAAGATCCTCTCTTAGTCTTCTTGGTTTTTACTTTGAAGAGATCTGAAACAGAAATGTGCTATTCTAAATCTCTAAATGTTTCTTTTGTCCACAGAATAAATATGGAGGACATTGTGATAGCTGGAATAGCGGGTCGGCTCCCGGAATCAGACAATCTGCAGGAATTCTGGGAAAACCTTATAGGAGGAGTGGATATGGTGACAGATGATGACAGAAGGTGGAAGCCAGGTAACGCATTGTATATGTGATGTGGAATCTGTGGAGGTAGTCACTTGACTTTTGTCCTTCTTGTGATAGCTGAAGACTAATATTACTTTATGATTTTATACTCATTTTCCAGGTATATATGGATTACCAACCAGAAATGGAAAACTCAAAGAAATCAACAAATTTGATGCCTCATTTTTCGGAGTTCACCCCAAGCAGGCTCAAACCATGGACCCACAGTTACGTTTACTTTTGGAAGTTGCCTATGAAGCCATCGTAGATGGAGGTGAGATCTTGGTTTCAAGTTACTTTTCAATAGGTTTATTGATTTCTCTTTTTCAACCATGAAACCATCTTACATGCCAGATGCACGCTTGTCAGTGCATTCTAATGGTTTAGGGGTGCACCTAGCCTTTCTGCTGCCTGGGGCGAAAACTGAAACGGCGATCCCCCCCAATGCCAATTTCTTAACCTAACCTCTTTGCCACAATGAAAGCCCTCATTGCCCATGGCCCTTCAGCTGCCACCCTCTCGCCCCTACCTGGTGCTACCTGAGGCGATTGCCTCACCTGGCCTCATTGGTGGTGCACCCCTGCTAATGGTGTTGATCCCATTTCCGTCGGTTGCCCCATTGTGGAGAAATTTTAAACATCTTATGCTAATTAGCCTCTGGGTGCAATGAGGGCGGCACCATTGTAATTCTGATATCCGAGGCTCCGCTCCTTCTCCTTCCCAGCTGTGCCCCCACCACATTGACAGACGGGTCAGTCCCTGAAGACATGCGCACATCTGGCCCTCCCGAAGTTGGCTTCACTGGTCGGCTCAGGCAACAGTGAAATGAACGAACAATCGCAAGACTTCGAGAGACGAGTGATTACGTCTTCACTTCCTGGGCCTGTCAGACAAAGTGTTGGGTGCGTGGCCGGGAAAGAAAAGGAGTGGAGCCTCGGGTGCAGTGTGGTGCAACACCACTGCCTTGATTGCACCCGGGACCTAATTAGCATAAAATAAAAAACCTAATTTCTCCATAATGCGGCAATGGAAATAGGACCAACACCATTAGAATATATTGACAAGCGCGTATCTGGCATGTAACATGGTTTCATAGCGAGCTGTGTGCTGACAGATTCCCTTTAACGTGATACTTGCAGAATTGTCATATCCTTATTTCTTTCCACTCAGGTATTAACCCCTCAGATCTACGCGGCACAAGCACCGGTGTCTGGGTAGGTGTTAGTGGGTCGGAAGCCGCAGAGGCCTTAAGTCGAGATCCAGAAGAATTGCTTGGATACAGCATGACTGGATGCCAACGTGCCATGTTTGCCAACCGTATATCATACTTCTTTGACTTTAAAGGTGGGGCTCAACAATATATTGTGAGGGAGTTTATTATGGTTTTTACATATTTTTCACACATATATTTGATATTTTAGGGCCCAGTGTGGCTATAGACACCGCGTGCTCTTCCAGCTTATTGGCCTTAGAAAACGCATACAAGGCAATCTACCATGGACAGTGCGACTCTGCAATCATAGGTGGAGTCAATTTGCTGCTCAAACCCAACACATCAGTACAGTTCATGAAACTGGGCATGCTGAGCCCGGATGGCGCATGCAAGTCGTTTGATGCCTCAGGTAAGTGGTGAATATAATACCTGCAATACTCGCTGTTGTACCATATACAATATTGATTGTTTAAATAGGAATGTAATAACCATTCTGCGGCCTCTCTTCTCATAACCCTGTTCTTTGCCATTCCTCTATTATCCCTCCCGAATAGGGTTAAATTGACATCTGGACATAACCATTCCTGCCTTATCAAAGGGGAGTGTCCCGACACAATCTGGTAACGTCAGCACTGATTGGGCCGTGTAGGGACGCGCCTCCAAACTAGTAATATTCAGATGTCAAATTAATCATACTTGTCTAGGAGGAATAACAGAGGAACAGCACAACATAGTGCCAAGAAGAGAGTCTCTGGATTGATTTCATGAAGGATGCAAGTACTTACTGATTTAGAGAGATGGTGGGTCCTCTTTGAAGGGGTTTTTCGGACACAGATATTGATGACCTATCCTCAGGATAGGTCATTAGTGTTAGATCGGCGGGGGGTCCGACACCGGGCATCCCCTTCTGATCGGCTGTTACTGGCTGACGCAGAAGCTAACAGTGGACAGAGCGGAAGCAGAACGCTCCATACACTGTAGTTTTCAGCGCCAGCATACTGAAGCTCAGCTCCAGTTCATCTGAATGGGAGCTGAGCTGCAGTACTCCAGTACGGCCACTACATAGTGGACGGCGCTGTGTTCCTCCAGCATTAGGCACTGTGTAATGTCCGGTGCGGTGGCAGCCTGCTGATTGGTGGGAGTGCTGGTTGTCAGACCTCTGATGTTGATGACCTGTCATGAGGATCGGTCATCAATATTTGTGATCCAGAGAACCCCCATAGAGTCTAACATATCTACATCTGTGTAGTTCAGCACACTCTATCATTCTTTGTTATCAGCCATTTCACATCTTCCCCATATCAAATATGGGCCCCTCATTATGGTGCAAGGTTTTGGCTTCCAGGTCAGAGGGGCATCAATGCACCCTTCCATGTCCTTTCCATGACTTGTACCAATTTTCCAGCCCATTCAGAGGGGACTCCTCCGCAGGTTCTTTCCTCCCAGTAGAAATGGGTTGGACCCCCTCTCCCTTATTGGACCCCATACCCCCTTGAATGCCATTCTTTCACATTTTCATTCCTATATCTACATTGTATATGGGAAGTCACACCTAGATATAACCCATATCTGATCTATACAATGGAGGCCTTCTTATATAATAGGAGCCCACAAAATAATGACATCTCCATGTGGATAATTGAACGATTTTAGGTTAAGTAATGTATTTACTGCAAGGAGCGACTGGGTATGTCCCTGATGGATCTTCCAGTCCTTGCTCTAATTTCCCTTTTCAGAAGTTCAGGTTGGAACAAGTAGATGACTGCATTGTGGGATTAGCCGCCTGCTTGATGTTTCTGCTGACTCATTCATGCTCGTTTCATGTCCCCACTTTAGGAAATGGATATTGTCGCTCCGAAGCAGCTTGCGCGGTCCTGGTCACTAAGAAGTCTCTGGCCAAGCGAGTGTATGCGACCATTGTGAATGCTGGGAGTAATACTGATGGCTATAAAGAGCAAGGTGTGGACAGCGTTGTCTTCTGAGCTTTCAGGGCAGCCAGCAGTCTGGATTCTCCGGCACTCCAGCTGTTCTGCAACTACAACTCCCAGCATGCTCCATTCGGTTCTATGGGAGATACAAGAGTAACCAAGCAAGTGTGCATCCTGGGAGTTGTAGTTTCACAGCAGCTGGAGTGCCGAAGGTTGCTGACCCATGTTATAGTCCTTTTTATGTTAAAGAAACACTCCAAGATTTTTTTTCTTGGCCTATATAGTGCAGGATAGGCTGTAATTAAAGAATACAATGGAGGTTCTTGTGTATGCCATGTGTATACCTGATTTATTTGATGTGTAATTTGTGGGTTGTCCTCCTTTTCCCCTCAGATATGGTTTTCCTAATGAATCCTACATTTCCCATCCTCCTGGCTTTGCAGAGGCAGAGGCTCTGTGTAAAGGCAGCCATGGCAGATCAGAACTGCTGTCCCCTCACACTGCAGGGTCTCCATGTTCTCTTTCTGCTCCTGTCAGGTCTTCCATGCAGTCAGGGAGACCATTGTGAAGCTACATCTTATAGAACTACGCTGGAGAGTCAGCACCCACAGATAGTACAGACCCACAGTGTGAGGTTTATATAACTCCAGCTAATCACTGTATACAAGCACTTACTATATATCTGCCCTCCTGGTCTTTTAGAAAGGGGAGACAGATCATCAACAGAATACAGGCATATACAGAGGAACGTGGAGTGTGGGTAGGGGCCTGTTAGCTACCAGAAGGGATTTGATTGGTGATGTCTTCCTCGTGTAGTTCACAGGAAGTCAGCCAAAGTGGAGAGACTGAGTTCCTATTTACACATTAGAGCAAGGAGTAAGATTTGAGGTTACATGACCAGGCTCCCATAGTGAAAAGGTTCAAAATTTATGGATACAGCTGAGTTAGGGTGTAGGTGTGCAGAGGTCAAGAGGGAGTAAATAAGCTGTGATATCACATATTGTGAATGGTGGATGCTGTGTTATCTATAAAGAGGTGTTACCTGTCAGTGCAATCCTGCATGTGATGATAATGAGATGACTGCTGGAATGTGATCTGTACAAAACAGGAAATCTCAGCATGTTATTAAGCCAGTGTGAAAACTGCTTAATTTCAGATATAAGATTTTTTTTATATGATAGCGACATGGATAATTAAAAAAAAACACCAACTATTTCACAAAAATCTGTTTAACATGAACAGTGGGTCAGTTTCTGATAACACATTCCCTTGAACATGGACTGACTTTCTGGTAAGGTTGTTGAGCTTATGCTTATGAACAGCAGTAAATCTGAGCTGCAGTGTAAAGTATGGGGGTTGAAAAAAGCAGCAGCCAGAGCTATTGATAAGACATGTAGTGTGTTCAGACCACCTCAGGCTTTCTTTAAAGTGGTTGTCCAGCCTCTTGAAATTTTTAACCAAAAACTTAGAATGCTAAAAAATAAAAAAAAAGGGTAATACCTTACCTAGTCCTGTTCCTCTCCCACGCCATAGCTTCCCAGACATGTGATCAATCACTGGCTGCAGCGGACACCACTGTTGTCACCAATGCAACCAATCACATGTCTGCGTCGAAAGGTCATCATTGGAGGCCACAGTATAAAGACTGGTGGGGAACCCAGTAAGCGGCAGGGAATCGGTAAGGCGAGTTTTGATATTTTAGAGAATTCTAAGGTCTAAGAAAAAAAAAATGGGGGTGGACAACCCTTTTAAAACTTAGACTACCATGCAGATAAGCTGTGGTCCCAAAATATACCATGTTCTGATTCAGCTGCTGAGCATCACCATGGGGTAGTGGCGTGAATATCATTTTTTAGACTCAGCTGGAAGTTTACTTTACATCATTGACAGCTCTCAGTTAAGTTTTTATCCTGTAAAACAAGACTATTTTGTCTAATTAATGGAAACCAGAAGGGAAAGGGCTGGGGGTGGGTGAATAGTTTCAATGTCCTCACTGTACAGTTGAGTGGTCTCAGAGAGACAATGGCCTCCACCTCATTTGTATTCTGCATAGCCGTCCTCTCTGCTTAGATTAAATGTTCTAAAGACTCCTCTGTCTTCTGCCAACAGGAGTGACCTTCCCATCCGGTGAAGTGCAGCGGCAGTTGCTAAACGCTTTGTACCAGGAATCTGGAATCCAGGTCAATGAGGTGGAATACGTGGAGGCCCATGGTACAGGCACTAAGGTAGTAGGACATGGCAGGACTGGCATATTGAGCAGTGAAGGTCTAGCATACAGAAAGCTCTTACAGGGACTGTTAGATATAGAAAACCCATCTTCAGATACCTGAGTTAACAGAGCAAGGCCCCTTGTTTAGGAGTCTGATCCATTAGCCACAACCAAGAGCAGCTATCAAGAACATCTCTTGGTATGGGGCACCTGGCAGACCCTTGCATTGCACAGCCTTTTGACTTCAGTGAGATTGGTGTAATACTTCATTTCTCCTGTGGTGGTGCTGCAGGGGAATTGAACACTTGCTTCTGGTTGCAGCTGATCACTGACGGAGCTGTAACTAGGCTTTCCATCAAAAGTGAACAACCCCTTAAGGTTCAGCTTAAAGGGGTTTTCTGAGATATTTTAACTGATGACCTATCATCAGTATCTGATCAGTGAGGGTTTAACATCCTGGACACCTGCTGATCAGCTGTTAGAGAAGGCACCGGTGCATGCAGTAGCGCCACTGCCTTCTCGCAGCTTTGCCTAGGCCATGTGATGTTCATTGGTCACATGGCCTAAGCGCAACTCAGCCCCATTAAAGTGAATAGGGTTGAGCTGTGTTACCAATAGGGTTGCCACCCGGCCAGTATCTCACCGACCAAGCTGTATTTTAGTGGCCCTGCTGGTGCCGGTAATTTTTTTCTACCAGCAATAATAATTGCCGGTATTTTCCTAAAAGGAATTAGTACAGCCTTTAACTCCTGCCCCCTCCCCCACTTGTGTTAAGAACAAAAAAAATTAAAATAGAACTCACCTCATCCATTTGATTGTGCCGCGACTCGCTGCTAACTGGATGTGGGGCATTAATATTATTGGGGGGCACTAATGGGGGCACTATTAATTCTGGGGGCGCTAATGGGGGGCATTATTAATTCTGGGGGGCACTAATTGGGGCATTAATATTACTGGGGGCACTAATGGGGGCATTATTCATTCTGGGGGGTACTAATGGAGGCATTACTATTACTGGGGGCACTAATGGGATCACTATTAATTCTGGGGGGCGCTAATGGGAGCATTGTTAATTCTGGGAGGCACTAATGGGGGGCATTACTATTACCGGGGGCACTAATGGGGGGGCATTATCCATTCTGGGGGGCAATAATGGAGGCATTAATATTACTGGGGGGCACTAATGGGGGCATTATTAATGCTAGGAGCCACATTATGACATAGCGACTTAACACCCTGTGTCAAGCTACGCCCATAACCACACCCACTATGGGGTGTGGCTTAACTTGGCTGTTATTTTTTGAAAGGTGGCAACCCTAGATGCCAAGCATTGTACAAAGCTGTGCTTGTTGAGCTGCGAGAAGGTTGCAGTGCATTGCCTTCTCAAGCAGCTGATCTACAGGGTCCCGGTTGTCGGACCCTCCCTCCCCCGGATCAGATACTGATGAACTATCCAGAGGATCGGTCATCAGTATAAAAGTCTCCGAAAACCTCTTTTAATCAGCACATAAAAGCTGTAATACTCAGGGAAACCCACTATGTCCAGTACTTCATCATTATTACACTCACAAACATGGTAAAAAAACAACAACTTTTAATTCTGCATCCTTTGAATACTGAGTCTATATAACCCCTTATCCCCTTTATAATCCTCTTTGATCAGGAGGGTCCCCCAAAATGAGTAAATTCAATACAGTGGAGTCCAGCTGCAAGTTTCCAGTTTCCCTGCAGCGCCACCACAGGAAAATTAAAGTATTACATCGTATCCATTGAAATCTATGGGTTGTCCATGGTATGCATTCTAATGGGTCTTCCAGAGAAGGAGACTCTCTTTGTAGCAGTTCTTTACTCTGGCTAACTGATGTAAGCCACAAATAAAGGTCCCACTCTGTTATCCCAGCGGGTATTTGAATTCTTCTGGATCGGATGGATAATAACCACTTTTTAATTATTTCTTTTGATTCCTTGCTCAAACTGCGTATATACACTGCCTGTCCAAAAAAAAAGTCGCCACCTGGATTTAACTAAGTAAATAGCTATGAGCCTCCTATTGGATAATTACTGCCTGGGCGATTATCTCTCAGCTGGCAACAAGTTATTTAACCCCAACTGGTGCAAGGAGTTGCTTCTCATTTCTTAAACAACCATGTCGAAAGACACATCTCGTGGTCGTGGAAAAGATGTTAGTCTGTTTGAGAAGGGTCAAATCATTGGCATGCATCAAGCAGAGAAAACATCTAAGAAGATTGCAGAAACTACTAAAATTGAGTTAAGAACTGTCCAACGCATTATTAAAAACTGGAAGGATAGTGGGGACCCATCGTATTCAAGGAAGAAATGTGTCCGGAAAAAATCCTGACTGATCGTGATCGACGATCACTTAAACATTTGGGGAAATCAAATTGAAGAAAACCAACAGTAGAACTCAGGGCTATGTTTAATAGTGAAAGTAAGAGCATTTCCACACGCACAATGCGAAGGGAACTCAAGGGATTGGGACTGAACAGCTGTGTAGCCGTAAGAAAACCACTAATCAGTGAGGCAAACCAGAAATAAAGGCTTCAATTTGCTAGGGAGCATAAAGATTGGACTCTGGAGCAATGGAAGAAGGTCATGTGGTCTGATGAGTCCAGATTTACCCTGTTCCAGAGTGATGGGCGCATCAGGGTAAGAAGAGAGGCAGATGAAGTGATGCACCCATCATGCCTAGTGCCTACTGTACCAGCCTGTGGGGGCAGTGCTATCATCTGGGGTTGCTGCAGTTGGTCAGGTCTAGGTTCAGCAACAGTATGTGCTCCAAGAATGAGGTCAGCTGACTACCTGAACATACTGAATGACCAGGTTATTCCATCAATGGATTTGTTCTTCCCCGATGGCACGGGCATATTCCAAGATGACAATGTCAGGATTCATCGGGCTCACATTGTGAAAGAGTGGTTCAAGGAGCATGAGACATCATTTCCACACATGGATTGGCCACCACAGAGTCCAGACCTTAACCCCATTGAGAATCTTTGGGATGTGCTGGAGAAGCCTTTGCGCAGCAGTCAGACTCTACCATCATCAATGCAAGATCTTGGTGAAAAATGAATGCAACACTGGATGGAAATAAATCTTGTGACATTGCAGAAGCTTATCGAAACAATGCCACAGCGAATGCGTACTGTAATCAAAGCTAAAGGCTTTTTTTTTAATGGCGACTTTTTTTTGGGACAGGCAGTGTATATTGCAGTCCTATTCAATGAATTGTAAAGGAAGATAAAGACAGGGGTTTGGTTGTACAGTGGGGGAAATAATTATTTGACCCCTCACTGATTTTGTAAGTTTGTCCAATGACAAAGAAATGAAAAGTCTCAGAACAGTATCATTTCAATGGTAGGTTTATTGTAACAGTGGCAGATAGCACATCAAAAGGAAAATCGAAAAAATAACTTTAAATAAAAGATAGCAACTGATTTGCATTTCATTGAGTGAAATAAGTATTTGAACCCCTACCAACCATTAAGAGTTCTGGCTCCCACAGAGTGGTTAGACACTTCTACTCAATTAGTCACCCTCATTAAGGACACCTGTCTTAACTAGTCACCTGTATAAAAGACACCTGTCCACAGAATCAATCAATCAAGCAGACTCCAAACTCTCCAACATGGGAAAGACCAAAGAGCTGTCCAAGGATGTCAGAGACAAAATTGTAGACCTGCACAAGGCTGGAATGGGCTACAAAACCATTAGCAAGAAGCTGGGAGAGAAGGTGACAACTGTTGGTGCGATTGTTCGAAAATGGAAGGAGCACAAAATGACCATCAATCGACCTCGCTCTGGGGCTCCACGCAAGATCTCACCTCGTGGGGTGTCAATGGTTCTGAGAAAGGTGAAAAAGTATCCTAGAACTACACGGGAGGAGTTAGTTAATGACCTCAAATTAGCAGGGACCACAGTCACCAAGAAAACCATTGGAAACACATTACACCGCAATGGATTAAGATCCTGCAGGGCTCGCAAGGTCCCCCTGCTCAGGAAGGCACATGTGCAGGCCCGTCTGAAGTTTGCCAATGAACACCTGAATGATTCAGAGAGTGACTGGGAGAAGGTGCTGTGGTCTGATGAGACCAAAATAGAGCTCTTTGGCATTAACTCAACTCGCTGTGTTTGGAGGAAGAAAAATGCTGCCTATGACCCCCAAAACACCGTCCCCACCGTCAAGCATGGGGGTGGAAACATTTTGCTTTGGGGGTGTTTTTCTGCTAAGGGCACAGGACAACTTATTCGCATAAACGGGAAAATGGACGGAGCCATGTATCGTGAAATCCTGAGCGACAACCTCCTTCCCTCTGCCAGGAAACTGAAAATGGGTCGTGGATGGGTGTTCCAGCACGACAATGACCCAAAACATACAGCAAAGGCAACAAAGGAGTGGCTCAAGAAGAAGCACATTAAGGTCATGGAGTGGCCTAGTCAGTCTCCGGACCTTAATCCAATCGAAAACCTATGGAGGGAGCTCAAGCTCAGAGTTGCACAGAGACAGCCTCGAAACCTTAGGGATTTAGAGATGATCTGCAAAGAGGAGTGGACCAACATTCCTCCTAAAATGTGCGCAAACTTGGTCATCAATTACAAGAAACGTTTGACCTCTGTGCTTGCAAACAAGGGTTTTTCCACCAAGTATTAAGTCTTTTTTTGTTAGAGGGTTCAAATACTTATTTCACTCAATGAAATGCAAATCAGTTGCTATCTTTTATTTAAAGTTATTTTTTCGATTTTCCTTTTGATGTGCTATCTGCCACTGTTACAATAAACCTACCATTGAAATGATACTGTTCTGAGACTTTTCATTTCTTTGTCATTGGACAAACTTACAAAATCAGTGAGGGGTCAAATAATTATTTCCCCCACTGTATATTGATGTGTTTGTGTTACTTTTTGCACCAATTGCAATTTTCTTTACATGTGATGTTACCTGATTTGATGGACTCCTGTACAGTTGAAGTACATCGCCCTAGAAGATGACCGTAAAGTAACACCATAAGGCTACTTTCACATCTGCGTTATTGCTGGATCCGTCATAGATCAGCAAAAACGCTTCCGTCATGATAATACATCTGGCTGTATCCGTTATGAACGGATCAAGCTGTATTATCTGTAAAATAGCCAGGGTGGATCAGTCACTAAAACCATTGTAAGTCAATGGTGGATGGATCCGTTTTCTTTTGTGTCTGAGAAAATGGATCCGGCACCATTGACTTACATTGTGCGTCATGACAGATCCATCTTGCTCCGCACCCCATCGCAGACAGAAAAACTTTGCTTGCATCGTTTTTTCCGTCCGCGATGGGCAGACAACCAAACGGAACGGAATGCATTGTGGTGCGTTCCGTTTCATTCAGTTCAGTTTTGTCCCCATTGACAATGAATGGAGACAAAACAGAAGCGTTTTCCTCCTCTATTGAGATCCCATGACGGATCTCAATAGCGGAAAGGGAAAGCGAAGATGTGAACGTAGCCTAAGAATGCTATTCCATATTTCATAGCTGCACAATCTTGTGTTCTGCAGGTTGGGGATCCCCAAGAAGTGAATGGGATTGTGAGCGTTTTCTTCAAGTCAGAAAGAGAACCATTGTTACTTGGATCCACCAAGTCAAATATGGGCCACCCGGAACCTGCCTCGGGTCTTGCTGCATTGTGTAAGGTGAGATGAGAGGCGTATCTTGAGTAATATATTTAGCCAACTGTGACATGGCATACTGTGAATCAGTTATAGAGAGGCCCGAACATTCCTTAAGTGAGGATAAGATGTAGATACATTCACTTCATTATTGCGTCCAGTTTGACAAGACTCTAAGGTATAGCCTTGTAGACCTAAGTGGTATCATAGTGCTACATAGTTGGTCCAAAGGATGACCTTTTATAGGCTGAGTGTATAACATGACAACCTTCATTACCGACCTCACTGTGTTTTTGTGTTCTTTTCTATATATATATGGGTTTGTCCCAATTATTGTGTCCCCACTTGGTGTTGCAGTGTAGGGAGGGACCAATAGGAAGACATATTAGATAACGGAGGAAGGAAGCAAGGCAGGGTGTGTGAGTAACCATGTGTCGTGCAGAGCAGCAAGCCTGGGTGAGACAAGCTGGTATGCTGGTGGCAGGAGACTGAAGGAGATGGGGACCCATTGCCTGATTAGTATTGTCTGAGATTGTATCTGTCATGAAGGTTAGGGAACAGTGCAGCTCTCTACTCAACCCACACCACTGTCCCTACCTACTAGGACCATCTGCCCAAATGACGGCCCACAACTTGGTGAAGGGCCTTAACCTAAAGAGGGTAAAATTGTATTCAGACAGACTAATTCCAGGAGGTCATGTCAGAGGCAAAATCAGTAATCAGAGGCAATGTCAGAGAAACAGGTCAAAGATCCAGAGTAACAAACACAAAACTAACTAGTGAAGCAGGAATACCAATCACAGGCAACTGTGGCCAGCGCTGCAAAAAGGGGCAAAGGGGACTACTTCTCTGCTTGTGTACCAGAGTGAAATACTCAAGAGTTAATGTGCTGTACCAGTATTCAGCACCCTGTCATCAAGAGTTACTGTTGCTGCAAGTTATATTGAGTGGTCCTTCAAAGAGGCGGTACCCCACTAGAAGGACTTGGGGGAGAACTGTAACATAGAAACATAGAAACATAGAATGTGTCGGCAGATAAGAACCATTTGGCCCATCTAGTCTGCCCAATATACTGAATACTATGGATAGCCCCTGGCCCTATCTTATATAAAGGATGGCCTTATGCCTATCCCATGCATGCTTAAACCCCTTCACTGTATTTGCAGCTACCACTTCTGCAGGAAGGCTATTCCATGCATCCACTACTCTCTCAGTAAAGTAATACTTCCTTATATTACTTTTAAACCTTTGCCCCTCTAATTTAAAACTGTGTCCTCTTGTGGTAGTTTTTCTTCTTTTAAATATGCTCTCTTCCTTTACCGAGTTGATTCCCTTTATGTATTTAAAAGTTTCTATCATATCCCCTCTGTCTCTTCTTTCTTCCAAGCTATACATATTAAGGTCCTTTAACCTTTCCTGGTAAGTTTTATCCTGCAATCCATGTACTAGTTTAGTAGCTCTTCTCTGAACTCTCTCTAGAGTATCTATATCCTTCTGGAGATATGGCCTCCAGTACTGCGCACAATACTCCAAGTGAGGTCTCACCAGTGTTCTGTACAGCGGCATAAGCACTTCACTCTTTCTACTGCTTATACCTCTCCCTATACATCCAAGCATTCTGCTGGCATTTCGTGCTGCTCTATTACATTGTCTTCCCACCTTTAAGTCTTCTGAAATAATTACTCCTAAATCCCTTTCCTCAGATACTGAGGTCAGGACTGTGTCAAATATTCTATATTCTGCCCTTGGGTTTTTACGCCCCAGGTGCATTATCTTGCACTTATCCACATTAAATTTCAGTTTCCAGAGTTCTGACCATTCTTCTAGTTTTCCTAAATCCTTTTCCATTTGGCGTTTCCCTCCAGGAACATCAACCCTGTTACATATCTTTGTGTCATCAGCAAAAAGACAAACCTGTACCTGCCACCCAGTGGCTTACAGACCATGAACCTCTTTTGCTCAGATTATTATGCAACACGTGCAACCAAGGGTAGTTATAATTTTGTGGAAGGTGATAAAGTTGTTTCTACAAGTACCTGCCTAGGCACAGATCAATTTCCTAAAATTCAACAGTTATTTTGATGAATCCCAACTGGGTGGGAAACTAAGGTCCACGATCCTGGTTTGAGGACCACTCAGGAAGATCTTTCCAATTTTGGTTAGGAAACTAGATGAAATCTAACATGATAAATGTTATACTATGGAGGAACAAGGTGGTATCTTATAAACATGAGGGCATTGCATTTATTATGTTGTTACTGTGAGTGATCCAATAATAGAACAGAAGAAGAACAGGCCGTAGGGAAATCATATTCTCCATGGATTCCAGTTCAGCATCTTACATTCTACCCGAGGATCATCAAACACGATCTGCAAGGCTGATAGGGAAGCTGCAGGGAATTTGATTTCCCCCAGCTCTGCTCTAAATTAAGTTGATTCATAGGTAAACTTATATAGTAAAATAAAACTCCACTTAGTGAAGGTCCTTGGTCAAAGAACCTGGTGGTGACCCTCCTGACCTCTTATTGGTACCATTCAGCAGCTACCACTTGACTTCCAGTGTGACAGGAGTTTGACGTATTATAGAAATACATTGCAGGTCTACGAAACATGACCTTTATTGGGTTCATCACAAAACACTAGGGGAAATGTACTAGGGCATGTGTTGTGTCATGTTTGTCTACTAAGCCTTGAGGGAGACGATGAGCAGCAAGCGGGAATAGAAGTCATTAGAATTACCTGTTTGCCCAAGTGTCAGTCACCCACAAGCGATGTACTTTGCTTAAATAGACATAACATCAGGTTAGTAATTACACAGTCATGTGGAAAAGTTAGTAGATGCATGTAAAGTTGCTGAGATCTGTTGGCTTTTCCCCATCTCAACCTTTGAGAGAATAAAATGAATTCTATTACACCACTTCAGCAGAATAAACCTATTTAAAATCATTATCCGACATTTCCGCAAAAGCCAAATCGTCTTCCATAATAATCGATGGCCTCACTAGCTTTGTAGTTATTGTGCAGATTATCGAGTCTCATTTACTGCTATTACTATGTCAGACAGGCCATGGATTTAATGGGGTTGTCCTACCGGTAAATATAATATGTATTGTACAGATCATGAAAAACTAACAATATTTACCATTAATGTGCATTAAAGGGGTGGTCTGGCCTAAGAGCTGACCTATCCAATGCTTAGAACCTGTGCCCAATTAAAATAAAAAACATACTCACCTCTCAGTAGTACCAGCGTTCTTCTGCCACAGCCCTATTCCTCCTGTTTTGGGTCCCCACCTACCCAGAAGTGGCTTGAACCTGTGACCTGAGGCTAATCATTTGGCTTCAGCAGTCTTATCTCCAAGAACTATGTGTCACTGCTAGTGTCATGCTGTTCTAGAACCTGTGACCACTTAAGCTCCCTAAAAAAACTATCAATTGAGAAATGATTGCATTTACATACATAGTATGGTGCCACCTGGTGTTCATTGTCTATATCAACGTGCACACCCACCTAATGAACTGAAGTCTGGTGGACAGTCATGCTCAGTCACTCTCCCACTGCCAAATTCATAATCTTAGAGTAGTGATCCTCTGTTCACTGAACAGCAGCCTACACAAACTGCTTCAACCCTGCTTGTCAGGGAAGGACTGGCGTCTGTGCAATATACAGCAAAGCTGAGGTCGCTACTGAGGATTGACTTGTAAGCAAGGAAATACTATTTATTTCCATTGCTCCAGATCCCATGGTACAATTATTATCTGCCTATCTAGAGAGCAACCTACTGGGGACTACAGTAGGGCTTCCAGATGGGGAAGGAGACTGACTGAAGAATTTACTGGGGATTATTTTTACAGCTATGAGAGGAAGAATGAGACTGTGAATTTACTGTGGATTATTATGTTTGTGTACTATTGTACTGATGTGGTATTTTTGGAATGAAGTCTGCCAGAGGGGGGAAGCAGACTAACTCGTGGTATTATGCAGCAGGGTGAAGTGAAAGGGAGTACATACAAGGGGTTTGGGCTGTGAAGGCAGAAACAAAAGAAATGGGTCATGTAAGACTGCTCAAGAGCTCACTCAAAATAAGACAGATTAGCAGTGGGGCTAAGGGGACCAAGGGGAAGGAAAAAAAAGGAGAAACATATATTTTTGGTGGAAACAGTGCAAAGTAGTTTAAATAATGGGTTATATGAACTCGATTCATGCGATAACCTCTTTAACCTTTGCTCATTTAAGGGCTATCCTTCCCAGCCCCACCACCATCTCTGAATAATTATCCTCTAGATCTGTGATGGCTAACCTCCGGCACTCCAGCTCCCAAGATGTACACTTGCTTGGCTGTTCTCAGAACTCCATAGAAATGAGTGGAGCATGCTGGGAGCATGCTTCTATATCATCATAGAATCCAGTTTAACAATCACATTTTTTCAGTGGAGTTCACTGCAGGAGTAGGATAGTCTTCTTTAAATCAAGTGCACATATATGAAGTAGTATAGCTGAATACTATGTTTTACTACTTATTGTTTTAATTTTACACCCATATAGGTCATTCTGTCTCTTGAACATGGCGTTTGGGCCCCAAATCTCCATTACAAGAATCCAAACCAAGATATTCCTGCTTTGCAAGATGGAAGAATCCAAGTAGTGACTGAACCCATCCCAATAAAAGGTGGTATTGTTGGCATCAATTCGTTTGGATTTGGTGGCTCCAATGTCCATGTGATCTTGAGACCAAACCCGAAGAGATTATCCTCTAGTGGGGGCTCCCTTCCTCTTCCTCGCCTGGTTCAGATATGCGGACGGACACATGAGGCTGTGGAGGCTCTAATAGAGAAAAGTCAAAAACTTGCCTCAGATGCCACGATTGTGAGCCTGCTGAACAACATCTCTGGAATGCCCTCTACAGCCATGCCATACCGTGGATACACACTTGTGGGAACGGAAAGTGATGTGAAGGAAATTCAACAGACGCAAGCATCTGGTAGACCTCTGTGGTACATTTGTTCAGGTGAGCATTGCCTTGCAGCTTGGTTCTTTGCCACAAAGTCAACTCCTGTAGGTTTTCTGGGAACTTATTCTATGGCTATTGGACTTAGTTTCTCAATGACAGTGTCTCTAATGACAGTGCTGACTCCTCTTAGTATCCAGTGATGACTATCATGACTGAAATCTAATCATGACAAAAATTTCACACACTGGACTATATCATAGAAAAGACCAGTTCTGGAACGAAGGTTAGGTGGAGTAGGCAACGGTGGCCGTGCACATTAAACTAAGGTCGGCCGAACATATAGATTTTGGTGGGACTGACTGACCAGCATGTAGGTGCAGAGGTCTAGTGAACACTCGCCGAGAAGCTACAGAACATGGCGACCCTGTCATAGATAAGTGTAGCTGGCCCGGGATTAAACATCACATATGTTAGGGGGATGTGGGTAAAGGGAAATGGAGACTATGCATTAAAAAATAAAAGCTAGATAGAGTGACTATTATGCAGCTATCATGCTGAGCCTCAGGAACGGATAGTATGCAGGCATTCTTCTATTTCTGCTTTGGGCATCATCTTTGAGATGACCTATCAGTATGTTGCATGTGATCTACAGGAATGGGTACACAGTGGAAAGGAATGGGTCACAGCCTCATGAACCTGGATATATTCCGCGAGTCCATTTTCCGATCTGATGAAGCTCTAAAAGGAACCGGATTGAAAGTGTCAGAACTTCTTCTCCACGCCGATGACAGCACCTTTGAGGACACTGTCCATGCATTTGTTGGACTGGCTGCCATTCAGGTAGGAACTCTATGTGATGCACTTTTCATTCCTTCAACATGCCACGAATTGTGCTTATAGTATGACAGGCGCACACATTGCTTTCTGTGTCATATGTACAGTATCATGCTTGGACCAGTATGGTCCATGTATTATCATTATTGATTGACCTCATGTGCTACATTTCAGATTGCTCAGATTGACATGCTCAAAGCAATGAAACTGGCACCTGATGGCATTGTTGGGCACTCAGTTGGAGAGTTAGCTTGTGGATATGCAGATGATTCACTTAGCCACACAGAAGCCATACTCGCTGCTTACTGGAGGGGACGGTGCATCAAAGAGGCAAAACTCCCACCAGGTGGAATGGCTGCAGTAGGTATGTTGAACTTCATCTTGTGGGCCATTTTGCAAGTTTTTCTATGTCCAGCCCCCAAGGCTTCTTATCTGTACAGATTGAATTGAATTCCATACCCTTATCGCAACCAAAGCTTTTAGACCATCAGTATCTGATAAGTGGGGGTCCGACACTCCGCACCTGCACCGATCAACTGTTCTGCAGTAGCCCCGGTGCCAGAAGTCATCACCAGAACTATACAGCTCCATGCATAGTGCAGTGGACAGAGCTGGTTATTGTAGCATTGAAGTGAGTGGGAGCAGTGCTGCAGTTACCAGCTCCATATGCTACACAATTGATGGAGCCGTGTAGTTTTGGTTTTGACTTTCGTCGACGGAGCTATAATGTTGCAAATGTTAGATATATAGGGCAAGGATATAAAACCAGTTCAAATAAAAACAATGTGTGTGGCGGTGATTAGCGGAATGGGGCATGGCTTAAAGCGATTGTCTCACTTCATCAAATGACATTTATCATGTAGACAAACTTAAAGGCTATGTACTCCTTTGGGGGCAATTTCTTTATTATTGCATTGTACTTATTTTGAGCCAAAAATCATTATTTTCAATTGGTCTTTATTAAAAATATGGAACCCATTTTTTCTGTACAGAGCTGAGATGCTCTAGAAGTAGCCTGTGTATTTTCTCTCTTTTCCGTCAGTTGGGGAGCAGACGGGCTCCTTATCTCTGCTCTCTGACATTATAAAAACTCATTATAGTTTAGTTCTTATCTAACTAATAAGATTGTGGCTTAAATAAGTGTTTATGACCTCTCAGTAGTTTAGAGATAAGGTTTATTAGATGACCGGCACAAAAGTGAAAGTACCAGTCACACAGCTAGAAAACCAGTTAATCCTTTGTGACTGAACAGCTCAATATTTTTTAATAAAGGCCAATTGAAAATAGGATTTTTAGCCAAAAATGAGTAAAATGGAATCATAAACAAAAATTGCCTTCGAATGTGTACATAGCCTTTAAAGCTTCCCAAGTCTGTGTGTACCAGTTGGTCTCGAAGATTGGGGTTCTTTTTGTTACATATCAGCGGGGGAGTTTAAACTCTTCCACTTGGGGTTAACCCCTCTGTAGAATATGCCAGCTCCTTCTAATAATATGGTCAAATTGGATTTTGTGGCTGCGCACGTCATTGCTAGCTGATTGCTGCATGAATTTTATCCCGGTTAGGGATTGCCGTATTATCAATTGAAAAAGGCTTTGGACTGGCCGAAACGCGTCCTGTACCTTTTCTATGCATTAAATTAATAAAGAAAAACCTTCAAGCATACAAGCGACTGCTGGGACTTCTTGTACTACCATAAACAGAAATCTACAACAGCTCAGAGCTGCCATAGATTTCTGGCTTCATTTGCACCAGAAAACTGCTGCAAATAAAGATAAATTTGTCTCAGCTGTCCCTTTCCGGAGCTTTCTACACCCTGTTTTGGAAAAAGGGCAAGGGTGGCATAAAGAGAGGCACTTGCGATTTCTCTTTTCCAAAAAGCTGCATTTAAAAAGTTACAAACAGACAATACAGATAATACATCTCCCCTACTGTGTCTAAAAAAGCACCAAATCCATCATCGTGAGCCACTGGGAGGAATTTGGCACATCGTTAGACTGCGTATTTCAGGACAAGTTCACATCACTGTTCACGTTTCCGTTCTTCTGATCCATCAGAAAAAAACGGATCTTGTATGCTGGACTTTTTTCCCCTCTAAACTAATGGATCTTAGACGGAAATGGCTCGAACGGATGCCAAATGTGCATAACTGATGCTCAGGATCCCTTTTTTTATTTACACAATCTATTTTCTTTATTTTTCTGTTCCTCTGACGGATCAGAAGAACGGAAAAACGAGCGGTGATGTGAACTTGCCCTTATCTGTCTAAATGTCGGACAGGATTAGTAAATCTGCCCCATTGTATTCCCCATAGCAGTCACTCAGTCTACAGCTCTCATCATGCAAGGGCGGTTGAGGAGTGAACCCATTCATTGGTGTCATCTCCTCTTTTGTATGGACTGATCTCCTGCATTTATCCCCCAACAGCCATGACCCTGAGGAGAGGAGAACATGTGCCAGTGCAGTAGCCCTAAGCCAATCTTGTACTAGGTTTTTATAAATCTCTTCCAATCTCTTTTAATTGGCTTAATTATGTCACTTGGCTTAGATCAGTTATGTGTTTTCTCCATGAATCTGTTGTTTTTGTGGCACTTTTGCTTTTGTTCATAATTCACTCAATAAGATTATTATAATCCTGGTCAGGGACAAAAGACTTTTGTCACACATTCTGAATCTAGATCCAATGATGGTAAAGACCTCTTAGACCTATTCTTGTTCAGAACCGTTCATCACTGAGCCGCACAGAAGTGGCTGCGCTGGTTGTCAGAACATCCCAGATGATCTAGCAAGTTGTCATATAACATGAAACTGTCTGCTGCTAAACCTCAGGATAAATAACATTACATTAATTATGTCAAATTAGTCTTGGGTTGCATCCTGTATTATACTCCAGAGCAGCACTCACTATTCTGCTGGTAGAATCACTGCATATACATGCCATTACTTATCCTGTACTGATCCTGAGTTACATCCTGTATTATCCTCCAGAGCTGCACTCACTGTTCTGCTGGTGGAGTCACTGTGTACATACATTACATTACTTATCCTGTACTGATCCTGAGTTACATCCTGTATTATCCTCCAGAGCTGCACTCGCTATTCTGCTGGTGCAGTCACTGTGTACATACATTACTTATCCTGTACTGATCCTGAGTTACATCCTGTATTATCCTCCAGAGCTGCACTCGCTGTTCTGCTGGTGCAGTCACTGTGTACACATACATTACTTATCCTGTACTGATCTTAAGTTACATCCTGTATTATACTCCAGAGCTGCACTCACTATTCTGCTGGTGCAGTCACTGTGTACATACATTACATTACTTATCCTGTGCTGATCCTGAGTTACATCCTGTATTATCCTCCAGAGCTGCACTCGCTATTCTGCTGGTGCAGTCACTGTGTACATACATTACTTATCCTGTACTGATCCTGAGTTACATCCTGTATTATCCTCCAGAGCTGCACTCGCTATTCTGCTGGTGCAGTCACTATGTACATATATTACTTATCCTTTACTGATCTTAAGTTACATCCTGTAGTATACTCCAGAGCTGCACTCACTATTCTGCGGGTGCAGTCACTGTGTACATACATTACATTACTTATCATGTACTGATCCTAGTTACATCCTGTATTATACTCCAGAGCTGCACTGGCTATTCTGCTGGTGCAGTCACTGTGTACATACATTACTTATTCTGTACTGATCCTGAGTTACATCCTGTATTATCCCCCAGAGCTGCACTCGCTATTCTGCTGGTGCAGTCACTGTGTACATACATTACTTATCCTGTACTGATCCTGAGTTACATCCTGTATTATCCTCCAGAGCTGCACTCGCTGTTCTGCTGGTGCAGTCACTGTGTACACATACATTACTTATCCTGTACTGATCTTAAGTTACATCCTGTATTATACTCCAGAGCTGCACTCACTATTCTGCTGGTGCAGTCACTGTGTACATACATTACATTACTTATCATGTACTGATCCTGAGGTGCATCCTGTATTATCCTCCAGAGCTGCATTCACTATTTCGCCGGTGGAGTCACTGTCTACATAAATGACTGTGCAGTGCCTCATACATGTTTACCGTTGTCCCAGTTATTTTTTAAGGCAATTACACTATTAGACTAATAATAGTAATTCTCCCCGACCTAAACCTCCTCATTTGCAGCACTTACCACTCCATCTTCCCCACTGCTGCAAACATACAGTAATGTTTTAGCTGCAGCAAGGACTTGCCAATATATACAGATGTACCAATCACTGGCTCTGGTGGTATACAGCACAAAACTGCCAAGGCCAGTGCTTGGCTGCAGCAGTCACATGCAGTATACAAGCTTGTCACCGCTGCAGTCAGAAAAGCAAAGCCCAAGAGCGTCAGTGCAGGAGGGCTGAGTATACGTTTTTTTTTAAATTATTATTCTAATAACTTCCTTGCTTAAAAATAAAATTACCGGTAATTTGATCAACTCCCTGAAGCTTGGCCAGAGTTTTCCATAAACCCTGCCCTTTGTTAGGTCTGGTTATTGGGACTGTCTCTGACAGGGACAGTTACCATTCATGCCTCATGTAAAATATCAATCACCAATTGCAGACATTTAGACATAAGGAAAGTCTGGGAGATTGTAACCTGGGACTGCAGAAGTGTGATTGCAGCTCTGGAGTAATAATACATACTGTATTCTATGTCAGCAGCAAAAACTCCAACAATCAATTAACGATCAGTTTGAAAACGGCACCGAACTGGATGCCGACATGTTTTTTTTTGGCTTCATCTCAGCTACCCAGCACGTGTGCTACATGTGTCTGTACCCTGACCTTGTCCAATTAGTATGTAGGGACATAACGTATTGGCAAACAAATGAGAACACTCAGTTGTTCATTTAGTAAAGCATTTCCAGAAGGAATAACAGAGGAACAGCAGAATATAGAGTTCTAAGAAAAGATACTCCATAACTGCCTATAGAGATTGATATTTCTCCCATTGTAAGACTGACTTATCTCCTCTTGTCAGGGCTGACTTGGGAGGAATGTAAAGTTCAGTGTCCGGAGGGAGTGGTGCCGGCCTGCCATAACTCTGAGGATACAGTCACCATATCTGGCCCACAGGTAAGGTTCTGTCTCCATTCGCTCCTGGTCAAGGCTTTCCTCCAGCTGGAGGCTCTTGAACTTTGCTATGGTATTTGTAGACTTCAAGGCGTTCTCCTTTATCCTTCTGTTAGGATTCGGTGCGAGGCTTTGTTGCAAAACTCAAGAAAGAAGGGGTGTTCGCCAAAGAAGTGCAGAGTGCAGGAGTGGCCTTTCACTCCTATTACATGGCGTCTATTGCTCCATCGCTTCTCAGTGCCCTGAAGAAAGTAAGTCGCACATTTATATTTAATTTCCTGTGTGTTTACTGATGCTGGGACCTTGTAGGATGTAGCTGAGATACCTCCATGAGCCAGTTTTACATGCAGTCTCATCACCAAGCTTCTGGATGTTATCCCTCACTTGTGTGAGGTCCCTGATGGTGGCCATACACCTTAGATATCTGTAGGCTGAACACTCATTTGTCTGAAAGCTATTCCTCCCACCACCCCATACAGATGCGCACTGTGCTGAGACAAATGTGCACGTGGTCTCAATGGGGGAGGAGAATAAGCATGCTTAAACCATCTGCCATCACGGGAGAGTCAGGACACACATTAAATGGGCAGCCGCTCCTACTGAAATTGGAGGGTTGGTCCAGTCGTTATCTAAGTTGTGTGACTGAGGTGGCACACATTATGTGTCTGTTCACACTGCTCTCTGGTCTTCTTCCTTTGTCTGAAGGGATCCTGTTTTACATGCTGGGCAGCACATAATGCAGAGCAACAGAATAGGGGAGCATGCAAAGCGTAATTACAGCACTTCTTTCCTTTGTCCTAGAGGGGCCTGCAGGCAGCTGTAAATAGTCCTTTACATTGACAATCTCACCCACAGGAAGCCCTGGCAGCATTAAAACAAATGTGCTAAACAGAGGTGTGCAAGATAATAAAAATAATGGCTTCTGAGCTATGGTGCATCATCTGGTCCGCACTCACATGCTGTTTTTTTTTTCTCTGAAAGACTCTTTGAAGGCAAAATCTGGATGTGTGTCCTTATTATTATATTCCCACTAAATCCCAGTTATCAGCCACTTGCTTGAGAGATCTGTTTATTGTTTATCTGAAACAGCGCCACTCTAAATGTTTTGCCTGGCACTGCAGCATAGGTCCATTTTCTTTTGGTGGATCTGGACATATTGGTGACTGAGTCACAGAGTGGTCTTTGTCTTTTTTTATCCTTAGCTTCAGAAATGTATAGCATATCATCAGTAATACAGGTGCTGACGCTGGGCTTGGCTACCTTAGCAGCTCAACTTTAGAATTAAAGGAGTTCTCCAGGACTAGGAACCCATAGTCAGAGGGCTGGGCAGGGTGCAAAGCACTGAGAACCCATCTCCGCCACTTCCAGTCCCGCTGGACCAGAGAGAGGAATCTTATAAAACATGGTTCTTTCCATTCCATGGGCAATCTCATTAACAGCAAGCCCTGGCGGCATCAAAACAAATGTGCTATACAGAGGTGTGCAAGATAATAATAATAATTAAAAAAAAAGGACTTCTGAGCTATGGTGCATCATCTGGTCAGCGTGTACCATCTACATGCACACCACCACTGTGGTAACCTTGGTCATGTGCCGTCCCTGCACAAGTCACCACTAAGGTCAATGATTGGCCGGCAGGGGTGATGTGCATGTAGACGGCACATCACACTTCCAGTCCTGGAGCGCTTGTGACAGGTGAGTTTTTTTTTTCTTCACCTTTTGCATGCTGTCCAACTCCCTAGAACTTGGGTTTGGTCTTGGAGAATCCCTGAGACATCTGTAGTGAAACCTTGCATGCCAGGGCATCACGTGGCACAGGTGGTTATGTAGTTTAGCCATATTCGCATTTGGAAATGCAATACATCACGTTATATTAGTAAATTATAATCCTAGATATAATCCTCTTTATATCAGTGTTTGACCTCAGATTTGCTTTGATATTACCCTTCAGGTCATTACGGTTCCTAAGAGGCGCTCTCATCGCTGGATCAGCACGTCCCTACCAGAGGCCCAGTGGCAAAGCGAGCTCGCTCAGTTCTCATCAGCGGAATACCATGTCAATAATTTAGTCAGTCCAGTCCTCTTCCAGGAAGGCTTGCAGAGCATCCCAGAAAATGCAGTGGTGGTGGAGATTGCCCCTCATGCCCTCCTCCAGGTTGGTATATTAGTCATCACCTGCAGTGCAGACATGTTCTTCTCATTAGCGTCTTCCAATTTTCCAGTGCAAATCAAGTGTGACCGTTTTCACTGCCTCCATAGCGGGTGTTACAGCATGCGGCACATTGTGCATCCAGTACCGCCACATTAGATTACTAGGAGCTGTCTGCGATTTGCAAGTAATCTAATGCCATGTGGGTTACTTCAAAGAGGCTGTCTAGGCTTCTGTGCTTTAGTTCCTCAGAATTTTCAAGACCTCTGCTTGCTTCCGCTGAATGGGAACATTGTTTACCCCCAGAGGCTGAAAATCTGTACACGGCCTAATATGTTACACAGCTGAGGGTTTGTTACAGTTGTATCTAGCCTAGGCAATCCTATGTGGACTGATGACTTATTGAGCAAAACGATAGTTGCCTACAGAGGTTACTATTGAATCAAACTCCAAGTTTATTGAGAAATACAAGGTAAGGAGAGACTTTCAACATCTGGATATTGATAAGAGTATTTTCATTGTCTGACAGCAAGCAGAGATCTTGAAAATGGCGGGAGAAGTGTATTAGAAAAGTGGTATGACTTTCGATTATGCGACACAGGCATTTAAAGAGGGCCTGTCTCCTCTCCTGACATGTCTGTTTTAGAAAATACCAGTATTCCCCAAGAAATAACAGATTTGTGACCTTTAGTTAGAATCCTGTGTTCCTCTGTTGTTCATCCTGGAAGGGTGTTAACAAGTTGACAACTAGGTCTTACTTAGTATTATCAAAGGGGCATGTCCCAACCCCTTTTTCTAGTTTACGGACAAGGATAGGCATTATTACAATGGATCCGTAAAAAAAAACGGATCCGCCAAAAAAACGGATGCCATACGGAACGTCATCCGTTTTTTTTTTTTTGCGGATCCGCAATTTGCGAACCGCAAAACACATACGGTCGTGTGCATGTAGCCCTAGGCCGAGTTCACACTTCAGTTATTTGATCATTTATTTCCATCAGTTACTGTGAGCCAAAACCAGGAGTGACGCCTACACAGAGATCAGGTGCAATGGAAAGATTCTGTGTTTTTGATCCGCACCTAATTTTGGCTCACAATAAGGGTCCATTCACATGTCTGCATTATGGGCCCGCATCCTTTCCGCAATTTTGCGGAACGAATCGGAACCCATTCATTTTCAAAAAAATAGAACATGTCCTATTCTTGTCCGTAATGCGCACACAAATAGGACATGTTCCTACAAAAAACGGAATGCACACGGAGTAACTTCCGTTTTTTGCGGACCCATTGAAATTAATGGTTCCGCATACTGTCCCCAAAAAAACTGAAAATGTTTGTGTGCATAAGCCCTAAGGCTGGTTTCACACGGGCGTTGCGGAAAAAGATGCGGGTGCGTTGCGGGAACATGCGCGATTTTTCCGCGTGAGTGCAAAACATTGTAATGCGTTTTGCATGCGTGTGAGAAAAATCGGCATGTTTGTAGGTGTTGTGTAGATTGTATTATTTTCCCTTATAACATGGTTTAAGGGAAATAATAGCATTCTTAATACAGAATGCATAGTAAAATAGGGCTGGAGGGGTTAAAAAAAAAAAATTTAACTCACCTTAATCCACTTGTTCGCGCAGCCCAGCTTCTCTTCTGTCTTCATCTGTGAGGAATAGGACCTTTGATGACGTCACTGCGCTCATCACATGGTCCATCACCATGGTGATGGATCATGTGATGGACCATGTGATGAGCGCAGTGACGTCACCACAGGTCCTTTTCCTGTGCACAGCAAAGATGAAGACAGAAGAGAAGCCGGGCTGCGCGAGCAAGTGGATTAAGGTGAGTTAAATTATTTTTTATTTTTTTTAACCCCTCCAGCCCTATTGTACTAAGCATTCTGTATTCAGAATGCTACTATTTTCCCTTATAACCATGTTATAAGGGAAAATAATAATGATCGGGTCTCCATCCCGATCATGTCCTAGCAACCGTGCGTGAAAATCGCACCGCATCCGCACTTGCTTGCGGATGCTTGCGATTTTCACGCAGCCCCATTCACTTCTATGGTACCTGCGTTGGAAAACGCACAATATAGAGCATGCTGCGATTTTCACGCAACGCACAAGTGATGCGTGAAAATCACCGCTCATGTGCACAGCCCCATAGAAATGAATAGGTCGGTATTCAGTGCGGGTGCAATGCGTTCAACTCACGCATTGCACCCGCGCGGAAATCTCGCCCGTGTGAAAGGGGCCTAAGGCAGAGTTCACATCAGCGTTCATAGTAACATAATTTATAAGGCTGAAAAAAAGACATTTGTCCATCCAGTTCGGCCCGTTATCCTGCAAGTTGATCCAGAGGAAGGCAAAAAAAAACCTGTGAGGTAGAAGCCAATTTTCACACTTTAGGGGAAAAAATTCCTTCCCGACTCCAATCAGGCAATCAGAATAACTCCCTGGATCAACGACCCCTCTCTAGTAGCTATAGCCTGTAATATTATTACACTCCAGAAATACATCCAGGCCCCTCTTGAACTCTTTTAGTGAACTCACCATCACCACCTCCTCAGGCAGAGAGTTCCATAGTCTCACTGCTCTTACCGTAAAGAATCCTCTTCTATGTTTGTGTACAAACCTTCTTTCCTCCAGACGCAGAGGATGTCCCCTCGTCACAGTTCTGGGGATAAATAGATGATGGGAGAGATCTCTGTACTGACCCCTGATATATTTATACATAGTAATTAGATCTCCCCTCTGTCGTCTTTTTTCTAAAGTGGATAACCCTAATTTTGATAATCTTTCAGGGTACTGTAGTTGCCCCATTCCAGTTATTACTTTAGTTGCCCTCCTCTGGACCCTCTCCAGCTCTGCTATGTCTGCCTTGTTCACAGGAGCCCAGAACTGTACACAGTACTCCATGTGTGGTCTGACTAGCGATTTGTAAAGTGGTAGGACTATGTTCCTATCACGGGCATCTATGCCCCTTCTGATGCAACCCATTACAAAAGTTGTGCATGCAGGACTTTTGGCTCCACTTCAAAAATCTTCCTCTGAGCGGAAACCTAACGGACCCCATTATACTCTATGGGGTCCGTTGGCTCCGTTCGGCTCAGTTATGTGCTGAATCTGTCCTTTCCGTTCTCCTGCTCCTATGGCCTCTTGCACACAACCATATGTATGGCTTTTTCAGTATTTTGCGGTCCGTTTTTTGCGGAACGGAACAGCTGGCCCCTGATAGAACAGTCCTATCCTTGTCCGTTATGCGGACAATAATAGGACATGTTCTATCTTTGAACGGAACGGAAATACGGAAATAGAAGGCATACGGAGTACCTTCCGTTTTTTGGGCGGATTCATTTAAATCAATTGTTCCGTATACGGTCCGTATATGGAACGCAAAAAAACGGAACGTAAACGGAAAAAAAATAACGTTCGTGTGCAAGAGGCCTATAACAGAGCAGGAGAACGGAAAGGCTGAACGCTGATGTGAACTCAGCCTAAGGGCTCGTTCACACAAATGTTTTGTGCCTTCCGTATACAGGCCGTTTTTTGAGTTCATTTCAATGGTTCTGCCAAAAAAAACGGAATGTACTCCGTATGCATTCAGTTTCCTTATTTCCGTTTTTCCATTCTGTTTAAAGATAGAACATGTCTTATTATTGTCTCAAATCACGTTCTGTGGCTCCATTCAAGTCAATGGGTCCGCAAAAAAAAAAGGGAACACATACGGAATGTACTCCGTATGTCTTCCGTATCCGTTCCGTTTTTGCGGAACCATCTATTGAAAATTTGATGCCCAGCCCAATTTTTTCTATGTAATGGAAAAACGGATCCGCAAAACACTGAAAAAGCCATTTGGTCGTGTGAACAAGCCCTAAGAGTTTTCTTTCAAACAGACATGCCAGAAGTACAGTATGTTGTGCCCTCTAGTGGCTTAGGTGCTACATAACACCTATACAGTATACACTACAGCATAACTGAATGGCTGCTTAGTTTACCCTGACATCTACTGGCCACTGTGAGGTACTGCAAAATATGAATTTCTATTATAATTTTTTTAAATGTTTCATGGCTTTTCTTAAAGGTCTTCAGTGCTGATTGTTTTTAGTTATAACATCCCTTATCCTCTTTCTCTCCAGGCAATCTTGAGGAGAAGTTTGAAGTCAACCAACACAATCCTCCCACTAATGAAAAAAGGACATAGCAACAATCTGGAATTTTTCCTTACAAACATTGGAAAAGCCTATTTAAATGGGTATGAATGTATTATTTTTAAATGTAGAGTTTTTGGATTCAATGGGCCATGGGGATAGTGGGCACACTTAAATTAGGGCCCCTCGTACTGGTGCTGGATCAGATCATCGTGCACCCGTCTTGTTACAGGAGCTTGTTCCACATTCTTGTCCACCCACATCATTTCCAGTCTCTTTTAGAGACAAACAGTCTTCGGGTATAAGGAATGCCCCCATAGTATCCCCGGGCTACCCCTATGGTACATACCCCCTTAGTAAAGCTACAGTATGTTTTTTCCCATGTTGTATAATTGATTGAACACATCATTTTTCATCCTTCTCTACAGAATCAATGGTCAGTGTGATAACATCTACCCCCCGGTTGAGTATCCTGTTCCCGCTGGGACACCCCTCATCTCCCCTCTCATTCAATGGGATCATAGCCAGACGTGGGATGTTCCCAAACCTGAAGACTTCCCTGCTGGTTCAGGCGGGTCTACGTCATCTACAGTCTATAACATAGGTAAAGGACACAGGTGTCGTTATGTATGTCAGTATTCACTGGATTTACTATGGATATTTGCATTACAACTGGAATCTGCAGTCATTTTAAATATTATTTGAGGGAATTACATAATTCATGTAAAAATGAAAATCAGCGATCATATAGGACATGACAATCCATTTCTAATAAAGCCAGCCCTGTACCTCACATGGATCCAGCGGTCTCCCCATTCATTGCTCCAATTGTTCTGCTAGATTTATTTACAGCTGTCAGCTCAGGGGATGTCCTTTCTGCTGCAGCTCTCTTCCTTTTACAGCTCAGGGGACATGCTTCCTCCTACAGTACTCTTCCTATCACAGTTCAGGAGGCATGTCCTTCCTGCTGCAGCTCTCTTCCTATCACAGTTCAGGAGGCGTGTCCTTCCTGCTGCAGCTCTCTCCGTATCACAGCTCAGAAGGCATGTCTTTCCTGCTGCCGCTCTTTCCCTATCACAACTCATGGGACGTGACCTTGCTGCTGTAGCTCACTTCCTATCACAGCTCAGGGGACGTGACCTTGCTGCTGTAGCTCTCTCCCTATCACAGCTCCGTGGACGTGACCTTGCTGCTGTAGCTCTCTCCCTATCACAACTCAGGGGACGTGACCTTGCTGTTGTAGCTCTCTCCCTATCACAGCTCAGGGGACGTGACCTTGCTGCTGTAGCTCTCTCCCTATCACAGCTCAGGGGACGTGACCTTGCTGCTGTAGCTCTCTCCCTATCACAGCTCAGGGGACATGACCTTGCTGCTCTAGCTCTCTCCCTATCATAACTCAGGGGACGTGATCTTGCTGCTGTAGCTCTCTCCCTATCACAGCTCAGGGGACGTGACCTTGCTGCTGTAGCTCTCTCCCTATCACAGCTCAGGGGACGTGACCTTGCTGCTGTAGCTCTCTCCCTATCACAGCTCAGGGGACGTGACCTTGCTGCTGTAGCTCTCTCCCTATCACAGCTCAGGGGACGTGACCTTGCTGCTGCAGCTCTCTCCCTATCACATCACACAAAGGGTGCCCTTTATACAGCAGCTCTCTGCTTTTTACAGCTCAGGGTCCATTTTGCTGAAGCTCTTGTCCTTTAACTGACACAGTTTCTAACAGTAGATACGGCTGGCGGCAGGTGACGGATGGGACTGAGCATGTACGACCACCTCAATAGGTGGGCATGCATATTACTATACAGATGAAACCCCAGGGGGCACCATTATAGTAAAGTAAAGAGAATATCTCACAACTGGATCATGTTTGTAACAGAAAGTAACTTACAATAGTACCTCGTTTTTTTCTTGCTGAGTTATATTAAAATAACATTTAAAGGCAGCACAACCCCTTTAAGTCCATAATGTAATTTGTATGTAAGAAAATGCTGCCTGTAAAGTGGTTCTGTCATCAGGTTATTCTGCAATATATAATGACAGCATAGAATGGGGATAGGCCCGCTCTACTATCTGCCAACACTATTGATGTCCATATACCAGGGCTTGCCAACCTGCGGCTCTCCAGCTGTTGTAAAACTACAACTCCCACCATGCCCTGCTGTAGGCTGATAGCTGTTGGCAGACTGGGCATACTGGGAGTTGTAGTTCTGCAACAGCTGGAGAGCCGCAGGTTGGCCATCCCTGCCATATACTGTCATAGGAGCCATGGATGGGCTTGCCTTCTTGAACAACCCCTTTAAGGGGACTTTTGAATCTTACACCAGGGTATTACATGATTGCTGTTAATGCATTCCCCTCATATAATCTCTGAAAGCTCGAGGCTTGGGCTTTGAACCTTGTTTTTTTTTCCGTTTCTGCTCGCTGTTTTTGTCTTTTTTTTTGTTTCTTACTTTCAATCTTTTCTGTTCTCACTATTGTTTTTTTTTTCAGATATGAGCCCAGATTCCCCGGATCTTTTCATGATGGGACATTGTATTGACGGCCGGGTCCTGTACCCTGCTACGGGCTATTTGGTTTTGGCGTGGAGAACATTAGCCAGATCCTTGGGAGTTGTTATGGAGCAGACACCTGTCATATTTGAAGATATTACAATTCACAGAGCAACAATCCTCCCCAAAACAGGTGACCACTCAGTAGCATGTCATCTCACCTTCCACTGATGCAGTGATGCCTATGTAATTCTGCTCCTCACGTGGGGGATAGAGATCCACGTGTTTGCAACAAAACTGTGGCACATGGATTCACCCTAATAAGCTATCATTTTATAAATGTCCCAATTTTATAATTTTATATTTTGATCCCATTATGTCTTCTGTCTGTACCCCTAATATATTCTTCATAGACATAGTTGTAGCTAGGCTCTCTCTCATCCAGGGCAAGGTTCAGTGCCCCAGCCCTACATCTACATTTCTTGGAGATAGCTTGGCCTGGTGGCTCATCCTCCTCCCAGCCTCCAAGACACTTTTCTCACTTTTCCCACTTTTGGGGCTCATGCACATGAGCGTATTTTTTTGTCCGCATCCAATCCACATTTTTTGCGGGTCGGATGTTGACCCTTTCACTTCTACGGGGCCACAAAAGATGCGGACAGCACACGGTGTGGTGTCCGCATCCGTATGTCCGTTCCGTAGCATCCACAAAAATATAGAACACGTCCTATTCTTGTCCGAGTTCCGTTCAGCGGAAGGCCGGTTATCCGTGTTTTAGGCTACGGTCGTGGGCATGAGCCCTTGGTGAGAGCGACTCAGAATATTGTTGCTTTCCCTATGAATGATCATTTTAATAACTACATTTTATCACATTTAATACAAACTTTGTTCTTTCGCATTTGAAGGAGTCGTCCAACTGGAGGTTCGTCTAATGCCAGCATCGAAACGGTTTGAAGTCTCTGAAAATGGCAGTCTGACCGTTAGCGGTAGGTGGACTGGTGATAAAATTGAGATTAAAGTGTGGATTCATATTTGCTTAAATAGCAATTCCATAATGTATTTATATATACGCTCCTTGACATATCTGGCATAGATGGACAATACCATGATCCACTGGATCCCTAATAAATTTCATGGGATCCCACCGGCAGAGACAAAAAGTTGCACTTGCCGTCAGTTCGCAGCATTATCCAACTATGCCATATACGGTGATCTGCAGACTTTTTGAAAGCAAATGTGAAGCTAGTGTAACAATACATACAAAAAAAAAGAAATGATCTCCTTCCCTTTGACACATACAGCGATGAACTGAGCGCCACTGCTAAAATAAATCAATAAAATGGCAGCGGCATTCAGGCCCGTTCATCGCACCAGAGGTGGAAAGTCTCAGCCACAGCTGGAAAGCCTCTGTGTGCAGTGTTTGGGCCTATATGCCATTACTATTGTAGGCTATTGTACTTGTTGCGTGGGCATGAGTTCAGTCACTTCAGTGCGCAATCCCATCCTGCGGCGCGTGATCCCGCGAGACCCGTGACCTACAGCGGCGGGTCTCGCGGGATCACGCGCCGCAGGACGGGATTGTGCACCGAAGTGACTGAACTCATGCCTGGGCAGCCCGCAAGCGGAACAAGTACAAGGGAAGGTGGAGAATAGCCAAATAAAAAAAGAAATGCTACCAGGCCAGCATAACATTCGGGGCACTGGACAAAACATCCGGGGCTCAAGCCCCGGATGTTTTGACCTAACGACGCCCCTGCTGCAAAGCACTGATCATTTGCAGGACAGCAACATGGATATGGACAGCACACGGATGACATCTGTGTGCTGCCTTTTTTTTGTGGACCCCCATAGAAACGAATGGAAAGAACGTTCAATCTGTAAAAACTGCAGATTGGACACAGATGCTAAATACGGTAGTGCGCATGAGGCCTTAGCCTGGCAATTTTTTGTGAAAAGTGTCAACCCTAATCAAAAAGTAGTCCTCAATTTTTACACTAAATACTAAATGCACATAGCAATACAGACTATAGCGTAGCAATCAATTTAGTAACATACGTAAAAAAGTTTTTGCTATGATTATTTATGAAATTTATGTAAAAATCCTGTTAATTTCCAATGGTAATATAAGGAACTAAATTCTGATGAATTATAAGAAATTTGGACGTGAGCAGGAAATAGTGTAAAAAAAAAAAAAAAAAAGACTCAGGCCGTCCGTGTAACATAGACGTCCATTCACTGCCGCTTGGGTTTGCTGTTGTGCTCATGTAACCTGACTTATCACAATACGGCAGTATTACCAGAGGAATGAAAAAGCCGTCATTAGGTAATATTGGTGGACAAATGAAAAAGATATGCACAAAAATTAACTTTTTTCCATAAAGCATGCTTTTGCAGTTCAAAATTGGTAAAATGTGAAATAAAGTGGACATATTTGGTATTGCCACGAGTTATATACTGCACAGTTCATATCATTAAAAAGATGAAAAAACGATTTCAGATTTACTGAAAAAATAATAATAAAGGCTAATCAATAAAAGATATGCACCCCCACATTGTGGCACTAATAAAGTCAGTGGGAAAATAAAAAGATGGATCTTGAAATGCTAGTATGAAAAATCTGGAAAAAATGGATTTGCAATATTTGGATATATAGGGTGGGCCCCCAAAGTCAGTTCCACTGGTGGGCCCTAGGCACCCCAGTCCGACACTGGCTGGCTGTCATTGGCAGGACATGTAATGGGTGCGGTGTCACCAAATTTCCTTCTGCTAAGCACCTGGGAATGGTCCTGGCAGAGACAGGAGTGTGTAATGAAGGAGTCTGGATGGTGGACAACGAAACTGTGGGAGCTGCTAGTGGTTGTTGACTGAGTGTGCGTGCCCTCATGTAACCACTGCTCCCAACACCTCCTAACAGCTTAGGTCAGATGGCGCCTAGATGGCGTGAAATTAGTCGCAAGGACTGTCCTGCTTCTCTAAGTCCGCGGATGTTTCCCCTCTCAAAGTCTATCAACTGGGCAAAATGTCTTTGAATGCATAGTAGAGGCATGTCTAGCACCGATCTCTCACCAAGGGTTACACTACCCAAAAGTAGCCTCTGAGAGCCTTTTTATAGGGTGGTGGGGGAAGCAGTGTTTTGCCCTCTTGTGGTAAGACCTAGTGTCTAATTGGTCCACTCCTGTAATCATTTATATATCTGTCTGAGACATAACTGCTTGCAGAGTTTAGCAGCAATCCTTAATTTTTTGTCAGTGAGTGTATTATGAGCATTTTGATACTTTAAATGCAGGATTATGTGGCACTTGCAGACTACAGGGGTAATGCCAGAATCTCTTGTGTCGTAGGGCAGTGAAGGGATAATGTCATTATACCTGATGGTCTAGGACAGTGAGGTGGTTTTTGTAAGCATCCCTGGTGGTCTTGTACTGAAAGGGGGTTAATGCAAGTCTAGGGCAGTTAGAGGTCTAAAATCAGTATACCTGGTGGTCTTGGGGCAGTGTCCCTGATTTCTTTTTGAAACACTCCAACTCCTGAATTAACAGAGACATATAATAGGAATACGTTAGGGGAGTGTTCATTTTGCAGTTACCCAAGACTATATGTGTATTTCTTTGGGCAGCACGGTGGCTCAGTGGTTAGCGCTGGGGTCCTAGGTTTGAATCTGACCAATACCATCTGCATGGAGTTTGTATGTTCTCCCCGTGTTTGCGTGGGTTTCCTCCGGTTTCCTCCCACACTCCAAAGACCTACTGATAGGGACCTTAGATTGTGAGCCCCATTGGGGACAGTTGGATGATAATGTCTGTAAAGTGCTGCGGAATATAGTAGTGTTATATAGGTGCATGAAATAAATATCTATTTCATCATTTTTCTTTCCAGGGAAAATTTCCATCATGGAAGACAACGTTTTAAGTGATTTCCAGAAACAACTGGCAGATACCGTGATTGATAGCAAAGAGACAGAGGATTTCTTGTTGTCAGACAAGGATGCATACAAAGAGTTACGGCTGCGAGGATACGACTACGGGCCGACCTTCCAAGGCATTATTGAAGCCAATAGCAAAGGTAAGTTATCGGCAGAGCTGGATTTAGCAGTGTAGAGATCAGTTACCGGAGTACAGAATGGTCGTCAGTGCTTTCTGCCTCCAGGCCTAGTCACTGTAACTTATATATTTAACAAGTTTTTTACAGTCACAATTACTGCGACATTCATATTTAGATTTGTATCTTCTAGGTTTCTGTTTCCTTTCATTTATAGGCTAGAAACACCTTCAAGGGCATTTTTTTATATCATTGCGTTTTACTCATTTTGGGCTAAAAAAAATTTTTTGCAGTTGGTCTTCATTAAAAAGTTTTTGGTCTACAGCCTTCAATTTCAGTGAAGTGCACTAACGGCTCGATCTCTAGCCCTAAGGGCCATAGTCAGTTTTGCTGTCTGCAAAACACGGCTACCGGTTGTGTGCGGACCACATTTGGCGGAACGGAACGTCCGCCCCATAATAGAATGCGTAATGCGGACAAGAATAGAACATGATGCAAAGATGGAGGTGGCTCACCTGTCAGCTCTCATGTATGAGGTGCTTAATGCCAAACTGACTCACCCAGTCAGAAAAAGAGAAAAGGTTAACTATTGAAATAGACCAGCACTCTCTGTTTGGAAGTACTCAGAGAGATATATAGAATAGCAAAAACCTTTAATATACAATATACAAATAATAAAAATTAATACAAACAGTATGCATACAGATAAGTATAAAAACCACTAATTAATAATTAGATACTCCAAAAACATATCCGGATCAACTTCAATTATTGGAAGAAAAATGTACGGCACATGGCACATTCCATACATATAAAAAAAAAATCACTCAAATAAAGTGGCCTAAATGGGAGGAAATGCTCAAAAACCCCAAACACTGTAGCGTGTTTATAACCGGGGAGCAATTCCTCCGCATGTGATCCGTTGTCGGCAGTGGACGACATGCACCACAAAAGCAATCTACACAAGATGGGATAATGTGTGGATGAAAATATACAAATACATAAATCACTGCGAAAGGCGCACCACAATGATATGGACACCTGGACCTACCTGGACACTATGACAACACTGGCTAATTCCTCAAGCTGGTGTTAAGAACTGAGACTTTAGCCAATGCATTCCAGTCAGGAACACATCGGAGCCCTTGTGCACCACCGTCAAGGTATCTCAGTTTGGCATGGGTCCTACCACTAGACTACCTATGGTGTCTGAATGGTGCTAAGATCTAACTCACAGCCAAGCTCCCTCATACCTCCATAGTGAGATCACTCGTGGAGTGGGATGCCTTTGTGGTGCATGTGGTCCGCTGCCGACATCCTCCATTGTATGCATTTTTTGCTGGGGATTGCCGCTAGCAACGAATCACTTGCGGAGGAATTGCTCCCCCGGTTGTAAACACGCCACAGTGTTTGGGGTTTTTGAGCATTTTCTCCCATTTAGGCCACTTTATTTTAGATTCTGCTCCTGTAAATACCGCGACAGTTGTTACCATAAATCACTTGGCGCAATGTGATATATTAGACTGCTTCTGTAAATTCCGCAGCAATTATCATCATCCTAAGAAAAGTATAGCTCTTATAGTTCATAAATATCCAAAGCAAGAATATAGAGTATAGGTGATCCCCTTATAATGTATCCTCTCTCAGGCCTAGTCCACACGATCGTTTTTTTTGCGAGTGTACGGGCCGTTTTTTTTGTGTTCCGTATACGGTCCGTATACGGAACCATTCATTTAAATGGTTCCGCATTAAAAACGGAATGTACTCTGTATGCTTTCCATTTCCGTATTTCCGTTTTTCAGTTTCGTTGAAAGATAGAACATGTCCTGTATTTGGCCGCAAATCACGTTTCGTGGCTCCATTGAAGTGAATGGGTCCGCAAAAAAAACGGAACACATACGGCAATGCATCCGTATGTCTTTCATATCCGTTCCGTTTTTGCTGAACCATCTATTGAAAATGTTATGCCCAGCCCAATTCTTTCTATGTAATTACTGTATACTGTACATGGCATACGGAAAAACGGAAAGGAAACGGAAACACAACGGAACTCAAAAACGGAACAACGAATCCGTGAAAAACAGACCGCAAAAAACTATAAAAGCCATACGTTCGTGTGAACTAGGCCTTAGGGTGCAATTCACATCACAGTATCTCACGGAATAAATTATATTGCGATATTTAGGAGGTCACTACAATCCGATGCATCCAAATGTCACAAGTATATATACCCAGTTATTCTGGGAATTGAAACACCGGTCAAGTGCTGTTATATTTGAAAAAACTGTAATAGGTGAGCTCAATTCATTCAAATACTCAGTTTATGAATATCCAGTTCTTTTAGGAGTTAAATACGCGGTCGGGTACCAATATTTGTCTGCAGTGGCGTCCCACTAGCATTGATTACCTGTTCCGTCGCTCTGGAAGCTCGCTATCTGTGTGAATAAGGTCTCCCGTCCAAATCCCGCTGTCAGCGTCCCACGTGGTATAGGTGCAGTCAGCGTCCCACGTGGTATTGGTGCAGTCAGCGTCCCACGTGGTATTGGTGCAGTCAGCGTCCCACGTGGTATTGGTGCAGTCAGTGTCCCACGTGTTGGTGGAGTACTCTCGTCCTGGCGGGCGGGTTTATATGGACACAGACCAATAAATGCAAGTGCCGGCAGAAGGAGCGATTCAGGCTGAATAATTTAGGCCATATTTGTTCCAAATGCAGATATGCGGTTACATTAGTTGTTCACCAAACACGTTTCGGAGTCTATAGCTGACTCCTTCATCAGTGGTCACCCGCATTTTACCCATCTCACCCCTTTTATACTGACCATTAGGTAGGGCTGAAGATCTGGAACAGAATAATTCCTTCCATTTAACTTGTCTTCAATAGTTCGGGCTATTTCTACTATAACATATAGGTCTAGATAATTTCCATCCTTGGTGAATAGGTTATAATGTCCATAGAAAGAACTTAGTACAAAAAATACATGCTGCGTTTTTTTTGCAGTACCATTGCGTTTTTTTCCATATATGTGGTTTTTTTTTGCCTGGTTTTCAATAAGAATAGGACATGTTCTATATTTCTGCGGATGCCACAAAACGGACATATGGATGCGGACTCTTGCGCATCTTTTACTGCCCCATCTAAATGAATGGGTCCGCATCCGACCTGCAAAAAATGCGGATCAGATGTGGACAAAAAAATATGTTCGTATGCATGAGCCCTTATCTGTATTTTCCTGACGACTCATAAACTCATACTAGTTAATTTATCAATTTGATAAAAATGGTGGACATTAATCTAAGCGTAAATAGGTTGCAAATTGTGTCACATGCCATTTATGCGGTAAATTTAGCAACATTTCCCCCTTCACACCACTTTTCAGACGTGGTGAGAAAAGGGAGCATGTTGCGGGCAGGGAGTGGGCAGTGCCGCTGGCCCGCCACATTTATCTTTCTTCACGCCAGTTTTCTGAAGGAACCTGTCACCAGTTTTATGGTGTCCTAACTAAGGGCAAAATAAATAAGTGACTGATTCTCTTAGCACTTTCTTTAATTGACCCAGTCAATCTGCCAACATCTTGTATTGAAAAGCTCCAGCTCATAATGATGAGTCCTGAATATTCATGAGCTCCTGACTCTCCCCGCCTACCTGCTGCTGATTGACAGTTTTTTTTTCCATATGAATCAGCAGCAGGTGGGCAGGGGAGTGGTTATAGCTCTGAATTATAAAAACGCTGGACTCAATGACATCACGCTGGACTCCAATCAGCTCATTAGCATGTGGCATCTTTGTGTGTATATTATGAGGTAACCATCTGTCACACCAGTAAGTGAATACATCTAAGGTACTTTTTAGTAGTTAATGATTGTATATTATTAGTTAGATTATAATCAAATATCCACATGACAGGTTCCCTTTAAATCTACGGCAACTCGGAGGCTGCCATAGATCTAAGTGTGCCGCACAGCCGGAAGATGCGCCAAATATATGAGAAGTATTTGGCTCTGCATAAATTTGGCGCATCCTCCAGCAGTACAGGAGGAATCAAGACCAGCGTACAATACGCCAGTCTTGTTAAATGTCCCCCAGTATATCTTATGGACTGTCAGGGGTTCAGAGATGAGGACTACAGATTGAGTTGTCACAGCAGCTCCCTGAGCATAAAAGAAATAGTACACTGAAAGTGAAGGCTGTAGAACAACTGTTCAAAATGTTTGATAAACACCAACTGAAAAAAAAAAAAAAAGATTTTTCTTTTTTATCTCAAAATGAGTAAAAATGCATTGATTAAAGCCTTTAATATTTGGTTTTATAGGTGACAAGGGGAAGTTGATGTGGACTGAAAACTGGGTGACCTACCTGGACACTATGCTGCAGATACTGATTTTAGGGATAAGTGGCCGCAGCCTCCGCTTACCCACAAGGATCCAGTCGGTTTACATTGACCCCGCAACCCATGAGGAATCTGTGTGTTTGTGTTCAGATGACAAAAAAGGTAAAATAGTAAATGTAAAGCTACTATTATAGCACACACTAGCTAACTATACAATACCGTAAAAGTCATATATACATGAAGATCCCAGACATCTTCTTGCACCGTGAGGCACCATTTAACATAGTTATTATTTCAGCTATTCCCGTTGGTGTGAACAAATGGCTAGAAAAAATTACATCTGGAGGGGTACAGATATCTGGCCTCCATGCCACTACTGCTCCACGGCGCCAGCAGCAGCAAACCCCACCTACCCTGGAGAGATTTGTCTTCACCCCTTACTTTGAAGATGACTGTCTACGAGGTGTCAATGACCTACATTCTCTTCTACAGCAATGCACAGGTACTGGTGTGTGATCTTACTATACTAATTGAGTTTATAGATTTTATATGTGCCCATCTCTCAGAAAGGTACTGCTTCTGCTTACAGAAATCCAGTTGGGTTAGGTAGTCCTACAGGCAATGCTCCCTGGGACAAAGTATACAAATGAGCTCTTCTCCAGAAGTTAGAAAACTGTCTTTCTGCTGTCACCTATAGATAACTACCTACAGCCTTGGCGCTTCTGGAAAAGAGCCAGATGTCCACAATGTCCACCAGATCATAGATCAACGTAGATTTACTGATGTAGGTAACGGGGTCGGGGACTACAATAACATGAGGTCAGTGAGCTAGGGATCCCACCAGTTTCCTGACTGAAGGGCCCTGTTGTTCCTTTGTTCATTTCATAGAAGTGAAATGGGTTTTAGAAATTCCAAATGAATTCAATAAAAAGGTGACCACACATGCACAACTTGTTTTGAAAATGGAGGAAGAGCCCCTTTCATTAAAGGGGTTGGCCACCTTTTGGGAGGTTTTTGGCAAACTTCCCTCCTGGTCAGACCTGCAAAAGGGAAGCATACCTGCTCCTGGCTCCTTTGCTTCATGTCCTTGCTCGGGTTCCCCCGCTGTCAACATCTGTTTTGACACCGCTGCAGCCAAGTCAGATCAGTTGGTCACATGATGCAAGGAGGCAGGTCACTGCTGCCCCCAGTGATTGGCTGCACCAGTGTCAAAGCAGATGTTGACAGTGGGGGACCTGAGCGAGGCCGCTGTGGACGGGAAATTAAGGAGCCGAGATCCAGTGGCGAGGAATAGGAAAGTATGCTTTCCCTTTTGCTGGTCTGGCCTGGAGGGTTATATGCCAAAAACTTCCCAAAAGTTTGCCAACCCCTTTAAGGTATCAGCAACTAGATCCCAAGCAGTCTGACTGACTCCAAAGCTAAAGCATCATCTTGTTTGCCTTCCAGATAAGATCTGTGAACTACAGTCAAAGGTGGCCCAGCACAGATTACAACTCCACATTCCTGGAATCAAAACTGCAGAAAGAGCTCAAAAGAATATAAAAATGAGCACGTTTCCCGACCATGGCTTCCTACATGTCCTCACAGAGATCTGCAACCTTGAACTAAATGGTAACTTGCACTCTGAACTGGAGGAAACTTTAACCCAGAAGAACAGTCAGCTCCAAGATGATCCGCTTTTGAACGGTCTGCTCACTTCACCTCATCTGAAAACGTGTCTGGATATAGTTCTGGAGAACAGCAATCCCCAAAGAATGAAGATTATTGAAGTAAGTTTTTTACAAGTCAAAAATTTGTTAGCTTAATAAATGGGTTTACATGACCATCATCTTAGGCTGGGTTCACACCATAACTACAACTTCCATGGACCTGTCCCGCTATAGGAGCAGGACAAAAATTTTATGGGAGCACTGGAGCCATCAATTGACAGCAACAAATGGCGCATGACGGACCCAGTTGATCATAATAGGACCAGTTGGGTTTCTGTTAGAAAACCCAACATTTTACCGGTCAGAATGGCACAACGTTCCGCACTCGACTGTCCTGAATTTTTGACAGGAATCTAAAATAGAGCCTCTGACGAGATATGAACACAGCCTAACAGATTGTAACTGCTACATAAAGGGAGCACAGATCAATCTGAACAGACATTGAACAAAATCATTTTCATGATCTGTGCTTCAAGTCTGTGAATGGAAAGATTCGTTATTTGCATTCAATGGCTGGAAACCTCCCCTCATCTGCTTACTCACCTGCACAGCCTAAAGCCTGTATCACACAGGCCGATTGAGCAAGCGATTGTCGGGAGGTAAGCGTTCCCTCCTGGCAATCGCCTGCTCACTAGCGGAGGAGACCGCTGCTATTACATGCAGTGATCTCCTCCGCAGCATGAGGAGGAGTGATCGCTATGCCATCGCTCGTCCCCATGCTGTCTAGTGGTTTGCCAGCGGCAGATCGATATTAGACAGCACGATTTGCCGCAGGCAAACGATAATTTTTTAACATGCGGAAAACTCACAATTGCCCAATGAACGAGCGTTTTCTCGTTCATTGCGCAATTGGCTGCAGTATTACACTGCAAGATGATCGCTAACAAGCGTTCATACGTTGTTTCTCTCTTGCACTTGCTCAATATCTCTTGGTTTTTCTCTTGCACACATGCTCTTTTGCTATCTCTTGCTCTTTGTCTCTCTTTTGCTCTTACTCTCTGTTTCTCTCTCTTTCTCAGTCTCTCTCTGTCTCTCTTGCTTTCTTTCTCTCTCTTTTTCTTCCTCTCAGTCTTGGTCTCACTAACTCTGTTTCTCTCTTGCACATGCCCAATATCTCTTGCTTTCTCTCTCGCACACATGCTTTTTTGCTATCTCTTGCTCTTTGTCTCTTTTGCTCTTACTCTCTGTTTCTCTCTCTTTCTCAGTCTCTCTCTGTCTCTTTTGCTTTCTTTCTCTCTCTTGTTCTTCCTTTCAGTCTTGGTCTCACTAACTCTGTTTCTCTCTTGCACATGCCCAATATCTCTTGCTTTCTCTCTCGCACACATGCTCTTTTGCCAACTCTTGCTCTTTGTCTCTTTTGCTCTTACTCTCTGTTTCTCTCTCTTTCTCAGTCTCTCTCTGTCTCTCTTGCTTTCTTTCTCTCTTCTTCTTCCTCTCAGTCTTGGTCTCACTGACTCTGTTTCTCTCTTGCACTTGCTCAATATCTCTTGGTTTTTCTCTTGCACACATGCTCTTTTGCTATCTCTTGCTCTTTGTCTCTCTTTTGCTCTTACTCTCTGTTTCTCTCTCTTTCTCAGTCTCTCTCTGTCTCTCTTGCTTTCTTTCTCTCTCTTTTTCTTCCTCTCAGTCTTGGTCTCACTAACTCTGTTTCTCTCTTGCACATGCCCAATATCTCTTGCTTTCTCTCTCGCACACATGCTTTTTTGCTATCTCTTGCTCTTTGTCTCTTTTGCTCTTACTCTCTGTTTCTCTCTCTTTCTCAGTCTCTCTCTGTCTCTTTTGCTTTCTTTCTCTCTCTTGTTCTTCCTTTCAGTCTTGGTCTCACTAACTCTGTTTCTCTCTTGCACATGCCCAATATCTCTTGCTTTCTCTCTCGCACACATGCTCTTTTGCCAACTCTTGCTCTTTGTCTCTTTTGCTCTTACTCTCTGTTTCTCTCTCTTTCTCAGTCTCTCTCTGTCTCTCTTGCTTTCTTTCTCTCTTCTTCTTCCTCTCAGTCTTGGTCTCACTGACTCTGTTTCTCTCTTGCACTTGCTCAATATCTCTTGGTTTTTCTCTTGCACACATGCTCTTTTGCTATCTCTTGCTCTTTGTCTCTCTTTTGCTCTTACTCTCTGTTTCTCTCTCTTTCTCAGTCTCTCTCTGTCTCTCTTGCTTTCTTTCTCTCTCTTTTTCTTCCTCTCAGTCTTGGTCTCACTAACTCTGTTTCTCTCTTGCACATGCCCAATATCTCTTGCTTTCTCTCTCGCACACATGCTTTTTTGCTATCTCTTGCTCTTTGTCTCTTTTGCTCTTACTCTCTGTTTCTCTCTCTTTCTCAGTCTCTCTCTGTCTCTTTTGCTTTCTTTCTCTCTCTTGTTCTTCCTTTCAGTCTTGGTCTCACTAACTCTGTTTCTCTCTTGCACATGCCCAATATCTCTTGCTTTCTCTCTCGCACACATGCTCTTTTGCCAACTCTTGCTCTTTGTCTCTTTTGCTCTTACTCTCTGTTTCTCTCTCTTTCTCAGTCTCTCTCTGTCTCTCTTGCTTTCTTTCTCTCTTCTTCTTCCTCTCAGTCTTGGTCTCACTGACTCTGTTTCTCTCTTGCACTTACTCAATATCTCTTGCTTGCTCTCTCGAACACTTGCTCTTTTGGTATCTCTTGCTTTCTTTCTCTCTCATCCTGCAGCTAACTACAAGCAGTACATTTTCAGGACTGGGTTTCAGCAGCTCAGTGCAAGTCACTGACTGCAAGCTGAAATCTAGAAAATTCTGGGGAACAGAAACAAAAAATATATGAGAAAGTCGTCTAACATTTCTTTATCCGGTGAATTCGCTTTATGTAGCGGCTGTCCGGGCATGCTGGAAGTTGTAGTTTTGCACCAGCATCTGACTACTGCTCTGTGTGCGAGAACATGAATGCAGTAATAGCACTTACATATGGTGTACAGAAGCTGACTTACTGATGGTCGTTCTTACTTTTTTCTCCTCAGGCCCTAACGGGAAATGAGAATCTGTCTTCTTATGTCCTGAGCCTGCTGAACACTCAGCCCATGCTGCAGATAGACTACATCGCCACTGACCGGACTCTGGAAATCCTCTCTACAATGGAGGACAATCTAAAAGAAGCTGGAGTTTCCATAGAGCAGTGGGACCCGTATACTGCTCCTGCTAATAATGTAACCGGTGCTGACCTACTGGTGTGTAATAGCTCGGCACATCTGCTACAGGATCCGAGACAAGTTATCCCCAATATGGCAGCCACTGTGAAGGATGGAGGATTCATTCTGCTTCATACACTTCTGAGGGGAGATATTCTAGGCGAGACCATTGCCTTTTTGAGGACCCAAAATCTCCAGCAGAAAGATGGCCTCCTTACCCAGGTAATAACTGTATACTTGATGCACTGTGAGGATGACAGTTACATTTGATGTAATTTTACAATACATATAGGTTGACCTTATGCATACCGACAGGCCTAACCTTTATACATCCATATGCATGCCCTGAACTTTTTGAAATGTCTTCATCTTGGCAGGCAGAATGGGAGGAGTTGTTTGACAGTGCCCACATGGACGTGGTTGCCATGAAAAAGTCCTTCTACAACTCAGTCATTTTCTTATGTCGTCGACGTACCCAAGAGAAGAAACATGCTGTCCTTTCAATCGAAAGCATGGACTGTGCATGGGTGGAATCCCTGAAGGTAAAGCATTGTCAATTGACCTTAAGTTCAGTTTTACCCATGATTACTTGATTAGACTCTTCATTATTATTTCGTCCATTTTAAATAGGAAGCCATGGCAGAGTCATCAGACCATCATATATGGCTAACAGTCTTGAATCAACCAAACTCTGGTATTGTTGGAATGGTAAACTGCCTGCGCCAGGAACCAGGTGGGAACAGAATTAGGTAAGTCAGACAAGATCTGATATTTCCAATGTATAGTATGACTCCAAATACTGGAATTTCAAAATTGGTCATCTATCCCCAGGATAGGTCATCAATATCTGATCGGTGGGGGTCCGAACCTTGCGGATTCCTAGGCCAGTGATGTCACATTCATCGGTCATATTGCCTATTTGCAGCTCATTCCCATTTGAGTGAAAGGCCTGGGCTGCAATAACAAGCACATCTGCTATACAATGTACTGCGCTGTGCTTGGTAACCTGTGAGGAGGCTGCAACGCTCACCGGAGCACCGTGGCTCTTCAAATGGCTGATCGGCGGGGGTGCTGGGTATTGATGACCTGTCCTGTGCAAAAGTCATCTGTAATGAACTCCCTGTAAACTCTTTTAACTTTACATAACATGAACAAGGTCGACTACTTTAAATGATTTGCCATATCTTGGATATGCCATAACCTTATGATTACTCATGATGTGACCTCTGAGATCCCTTTCGAATCCATTCAAGTGAATCACGTTGTCGTGCAGTTGGACGCCCACTGATCAGGAGTCATGTTTCATAATTTGCGACTTTTTTATGCAGTGGCGTAAATGCCTCAGTAAATGTCCCTCATTGGGGTTCATTTACCAAGACAGCTTTTTCCACCGGTCTTTGTTTCCCCCCTGCATTGGTGGAGAAAGCGCCTAATTTATGATGAGGCTCTGGCAGTCCGTAAGCCTGGAGTAAAAACCGCTTCAGACTCTGACTGGAGTAGTTTTTACTCCTCTTTTATACCTGTTTCCAGGTGTAAAAGATAATAAATATGTCAGGGTGAAGACCCAGCCATTCCTCTCCCTCGCCAAGTGGCGAGAATGGCGCAAAAACGTCAATGCGACTAAATACTGTCACACCACACGGGCATTCAAAAAAGGGTCTTGCAACTATTTTTATGCCAAAATCTGGCATAAAAGCATTCGTAAATGACATCATTGTTTCCTAGAATACACTGCCATTAAGACTGAATCTCCATATTCCCCTGAGAAAATTATTGACCAAATAAAACTTTATTGAGTTGAGCCAAAGGACAATAATTATTGATCCCTTTTGCTGCAGACATTACTCCATCTTGTCCTTTTATTTCCAGATGCATCTTTAACTCTGACGTGAATTCATATGAAGTCTCTGATAAAGAGGTTCAGCAGCTGCAGAGCAAGGACCTGGTGATAAATGTCTACCAAGATGGAAGGTGGGGATCTTTCCGTCACATCCCCTTTCAGAAAGGTGAGTAACTAGCTATTCATGGGATCGCCAGCATTTATGTATGAGATTCTAATACGCTGCATCTGCCGAGGGCCTGTCTGATAGGTTGATGGAGAAGTATTATTCTAACTAATTATCAAACTTTGGAAAAAAAGAGAACAGATTTAATCTTGCAAGAATCAATGGGTTAATATCTGCAGCCTTAGCTTAAAGGTTTAATAGGGGCAGCATTAGGTACCGAAAAGCTGATTGCCCTCACTTGGGGAGTCCATGTTTTCAGCTTTAGTTACAGAGGCTGTCCTGAGACTACAACTCCGATCATGCCTTGGCTGCCTATTCAGGACCCTCCTCTTTTAGCCTGAGCAGAGCATGGCTGCGAAGAGTGTCTCTTGCTCTGGAGGACCTGACATGTCCACACATTATACAGCGTACTGATTTCAGTGGGTACTGTGTAATACTTTATTTTGCTTAAGGTGGTGCAAAAAGGGAAATGAACGGCACTTATATCATAAGGGAACCCTTGTAGCAAAAATCTAAAATGGACAAACTTTTTAATTCAACCACTCTGGAGAGGATCTTGAAGCACTGTTGTAGGATGAGACCATCATTTGTGTGTCATGTCTGAAGCAATTATATTTTCTTACCTACAGAACAAGCTCAGGATGAAACAGCCTATGCCTTTGTGAATGTGTTGACTCGAGGAGACCTCTCCACCTTGCGCTGGATTGCATCTCCCCTACACAACTTTCAATCTACCAATCCCAACGTGAAACTGTGTAAAGTCTACTATGCATCACTCAATTTCCGTGATATCATGTTGGCAACTGGGAAGCTGCCCCCCGATGCCATACCTGGTATGAAACAATTCCATTACAGTATAGCATTTCCCAAACCGGAAATGATGCAAGTGAAGATATTACCCGTGCTTCCACATATATGGCTTCTAGCATCTTCTTACATTGCACTGTAGTCCGTTCATTTGGTTCAGGAAATCTGGTCTAGCTAGTGCTATAGCAAATCTCTTGTAGTCTGGAGATCCCTTTGGTCAGACATAGAAATTAAAAGAGGGTTTCAGCTTAAAGTATTTAGCACTTATTAGAGAACCCAACAATGTCCAGAACAGGGAACCCCAATATCAGTTCCACCTAGCTGCAAGACCATGTCTAAAAGGAGTTTGAATGGAGTTATGTGCCCCACTGACGAAAACACATAAGCACAGCCCCCTGCTGTTTCTGTTAGTGCCACATCAGTAGTAATAAGGCAGATCAACTGAACCTGTTCTATTTTCTCTTGAAGACATTTCACTAGTCATCCGACTGGCTTTCTCAATTTGAAGCCCTGGTGTCTTGTGCATCAGTTAGTATAATCTGTTTATCATAATCAACACATTCAGTGACCTCGTGGAGGTAAAATCTTCATTGGATTTGCAGGACTAAAGCTAATAGGTGTGATATAACTGCCTCGGAAAAGAGTCATTAGAACAGCATTGTAAGTGGCAGACTCTAGATACTGTTCTAACTCCTCTTCCGAGGCAGTTTATTAACGCCTGTTAGCTTCAGTCCTGCAAATGCAATCATCATCTTACCTCCATGAGGGTATTGACCTCGTGTGAATTATGATAAACAGATTATGCTGACTGAAGCATCAGTACTTAATGCTGAAGATTCCTTGTACAAGTCATTCTACTTAAAGGGGTTATCCCATCATAATGATCACTGTTAAATCTGTTAATGATTTGACAGTGATCATTTTTGTAAATATACTTTATTAACAAATTCCCACCGATTAGGAGAAAATTCATCCCCACTTACCTTATTGTTGTGACTCGGTCTCCCCTGGTTACGACCACCGCTCTTCCGCAAAATCCCGATGGTCGCGCTTGCCCAGAAGACTTCTTCTTTTCTCCCGGCCGGGCCACTCGCTGTCCTGAACGCGCACGCTGCCGCGCATGCGCGACGGTGACTTCTTCCCGGCCAGAATAGTACAGAGCTGCGAACGCGCACGCCGGCTCTGTACTATACTGGCCAGAAATAAGTCACATTGCGCATGCGCGGCAGCGTGCGCGTTCAGTCCAGCGCGCGGCCCGGCCGGGAGAAGACTTCAATCAAGATGAAGCCCGCCCCCAGCCAGAATCCAGGAAGTGAACGCGCGGTGGCAGCAGGTAAGTATAAAAACGCAAAGTGGGATAACCCCTTTAAGAAAGCCAGTCAGATCACTAGCGAAATGTTCCCAAGAGAAAATACAAGTCCAGATGCTCTGACTTATTACTACTGATATACCATGACCTAGATGAATGTCACCTTCACAGACATACTGTTAGTGTCATAAAATTTAAATCGAACAGCAGGGCACATGCTTGACCACCGCTTCATTTAACCCCTTAAGGACCCTGGGATTTTCCATTTTTGCTTTTTCGTTTTTCACTCCCCGCCTTCCCATAGTCCTAACTTTTTTATTTTTCCATTGACATAGCCTTATGAAGGCTTATTTTTTGCTGGACAAGTTGTACTTTCTAATGGCACCATTTACGGTTGCATACCATGTAGTAGGGAGCGGGAAAAAAATTCCAAATAGGGTAGAATTGGGGGGGGGGAACGCAATTTTTTTTACACTGTACACTATGCGGTAAAATTGACCTCTTATCTTCATTCTCCAGGTCAGTACGGTTCCAACGATACCACACTTGTATAATTTGTCTTGCGTTTTAATACTGAAAAAAAAATATAACCTTTGAGGGAATTTTTTTTTTTCATAACCATATTCTGACCCCTATAACTTTTTTGTTGCTATGTGTACGGGGCTGTGTGAGGGCTCATTTTTTACGATCTGTTCTTTTCTGTGATACCAATTTTAAGTGTGTGTGACTTTTTGATCACTTTTTATAAAATATTATTGGGTAGTTGAAGTGACAAAAAATGGCAAATTAGCTGTTTTTATTTTTTTCCTCGCTACGCCATTTGCCGTATGCCATTAATATTGTTATATTTTAATAGTGTGGGCATTTTCGCACGTGGCGATGCCCATGTTTTTATTGGTTCAGTATTTTTATTTTTATTTTAAGGAAAGGGGGGTGATTTGAACTTTTTTTTTTTTATATATTTGTAAAAACTTTTTTTACTTCTTTTAAGTCACCTTGGGTGACAATAACTGGCAATCATTCGATTGCCCATAGTATTCAGTGATGGCTAAATAGCCATCATTGAAGACTTCATTTGCACTATATCAATACAAGGCTGCCACCTAGTGGCCTGTATTGCTATATACATCTAATTGACTCTGAAGCCAGCTTGAGGCTTCGGTCAATTAGATTGAGGTAACAGGTCCCCCGATCTCACCCGGGGAACGCTGTTACCGGACCGGAAGCGCGCGACTTCCGGTCTTCGCAGATGCCGTGGTCACATTTGACCACGGCATCTGAAAGGTAAGATGTATGCGGTCAGCCTTATGGCTGATCTCATACATGTGCTGCGGGTCTCTGCTATTTAAAATAGCAGAGACCCCGTGGCTAAGGCGCCCCGCTGCACGTGCGAGCGGGCGCCATGTTTAGGGATCGGACCCATGACGTACAGCTACGTCATGGGTCCTTAAAGGGTTAAACTCCTCCTAGGCACAGGCATTTGAGTTTTGAGGAGGACCGAGTCCCCTGTTCTGGCAGCAGGGAGTCCCAGGAGATAGATGACAAATGCTTTTGGCTGGAATATACCTTGAAAGAGCAAAGACAATTGAGCACTAAACTATCAGTGTCCTGATAGTTCATAGTTTGGCATCACACTATACAAAATATATATAGAAAATCTGATAGTCTGGCACCACATTAGTGATTGGAATTTACAGTATATATTCCTGTTAGAACCACGTAATAATGGTGGAGCCATTTAACTTACTGTATATCTGCTGTCAGAATTTCATTCATTAATGATTATTATGTGTTCAAATATGCTAGGAAAATGTACTGATTATTTTTTATTTTTTCAGGAAACATAGGCCTACAACACTGCATGCTGGGATTTGAGTTTTCAGGACGTGACCCTACAGGAAAAAGAGTCATGGGAATCCTTTCAGCAAAAGGCCTTGCCACTGTTGTGGACGTTGATCAGCAATTTTTGTTTAATGTACCAGAAGACTGGTAAGTTCCTGCTTAAAAGTGGTTGTCTAGGACTGAAGGTCTATCCTTAGGATAGGCCATCAATACCAAATCGGTGAGGGTCCATCTCATGGCACCCCCACAATCAACTGTTTGAATAGCATTGCAGCAGAGCTACATGTAGTACCACGCACAGGCACTACTGAATGTTCGGCACTGTGTCTGGTAATTAAATGGCCGCAATGCTCGCCCTAATGCTGTGGGCTCATCAAACAGTTGCCATTTATTGCCTGTCCTAACAACCACCCTTTGAATCATTAAAATGGGCTGCTAGTAGTGACAGTTTAATTGAAACCTAAATGTAAATTAATAGCCAGGGTTTGAGCCACCCTTTCTTTTCTCACCTGCGGCAAAGACTCAGTTGGGTGTCCTAGACCTGTATCTGAATACCCTTAACAAGGCAGAATAATTTGTTGGCACCCCTCCCTTTAGGAACCCAGCCACTGAAGCACGTATCTCACCAGCATCTCACAAGCTTCGCCTCTGCCCTAGCTACTCTATCATAGATGCTGCTCTTCTCATCATCATGACAGCAGCTCAGAGATGGAAATATGATATTTTCAGTTTCTATTTATTTTGTGTCTGATTTTGATTGTCAGGTCAAAAACTGAAAAGTCATATCAGGTTGTAAAACTAGGCCTCCTAACTTTCTGCACTCACCAAGCCAGTTCAGTATTTGGCCAGGTGGAGGCATGATAGAAGAAGTTGAGTTTGCTCCATGTTACCGACCCAGCAGCTCCAGTATTACTAAGCAGGGCTGCTGAAGTTAGGTGCCATATCCATTGTGAATAATGAAATTTGACTGTCATTCATGGACAGCTCTAAACAGTAGATCTGTAGACTTGATGGTGGGTGGTTAATCTCTAACCAGAGATTTTAGTTTAAGGCAGAAAACTGACCAGAACATTTTGTTGAGTGTGTTGGGGGGATTACTAATTATCGTAGGTTTACACAATTATACTCTATACTTTCCATTTGTAGGTCTTTAGCTGATGCTGCTTCAGTTCCTGTGGTCTATGCTACAGCGTACTATGCCCTGATTGTGCGCGGACGGTTGAGGAAGGGTGAGAGCATCCTAATCCATTCTGGATCAGGTGGTGTTGGCCAAGCTGCAATAGCCATTTGTCTTAGCATGGGTTGCCGTGTCTTCACAACAGTAGGTAGGTTGTCCTAAGGAATATTTATTGTGGTTATTTTATTCCTTACCATCAAAACTAGAACACTTACTGAACTAGGTGGAAGATGTGATCCTGGCCATTTCCGTCTCCCGTGATAAAAAATAAAAAAAAATGTATTTGTGGTCTAATCGTCTATTCTTTGTTATAAGGTATTTTGTCAGCTGAATCCCACTGTCAGGCATGCCACTTATCAGCTGAGGTTCTAAGGTCACATCCTGATCTGTTGCAGATTTTCAATGCAGATTACAGTACATTTTGTAGAAAATATCAGCGAGGATCTCAGGACACGATGCATATTATCTGAATTCACTATTGTCTGAGATCCTGTGATGCTCTCTGAAAGCAGGAAACCGGTAGAATTGCAATGAAACCCTAAGGCATTCCATCGCTTCATTGACTTCATTGGTGAAAACAACAAAACAGACTCCATTTTTTACTAGGCTCTGTTACTCTGGCCACCCACAGTGGAAACCTGGCAGAATGGAGGCTAGTTGATGCCAACTTATGCCATTGAAATCAATAGGTCTTTTCATTGTAACATGTCTCTGTGCTTTTCCATAACCTTGACTAATAGGGAGCCACTTCAAATAGGTGGCGCTGGTGAGAGAGTTCTCTTTCTTGGGAGATACCTCTTTGCATATTCGTTTCCCATGGAACATTGAGAATAAATCTCCATACCATGGAGTACTTCCAGCAAGTCTCCATACAGAAATGGTCTCTTTAAGTAGATTCAGCACCCTGCCTAAGCTGCTTTCAATGCATCGCACTGAGCCAGCCAGAATCATACTTGGCACTGACGAGGGGCAAGCACCCTGAAACCACTATCTGGCCTGGCTATATTTCTTTTTGAAATCCCAAGAAAAGTCGGATCTTGACTCATAGGGGGCCACTTCCAATAGGTGGTGCTGGCGAGATGTATCTCTTTTTTTGGGAGATACCTCTTTGCATATGCATTTCCATAAAAAAAGAACAGAATAAAGTAGAGAAAATATCTGACAAACACTTAGAACATTCATATTTATTTCTTAGGATCTTCTGAAAAGCAGCAGTATCTCCAGAGCAGATTCCCACAGCTTGACGACAGCTGTTTTGCAAATTCCCGAAACACGTCTTTTGAGCAACATGTTCTCACTGTTACAGGAGGGAAAGGTAAGTGGAAACTGAGACTTATCTTTAATTAAATGTAACACCAAATAATAAACTCGGGTGCCTATATAATTATAACTGGATGGGACTACTGTTAGTTTAAACTACAACCTACACAAAAGACAATTAGCCTCCATTCAGAATAAATACCAAAATCTTTATTAGATACACAATTAATACATATTAAAACATATGGAAACAATTAGCAGCAAGTGAGACCCCCCAAATGAGGATCCCGAGGGGGCCACAGAGCCGGTCAGCTACAACGAATGGAAAAACTTAACAATGAAACAATACCACTTGTAGTTGACCCTTGTACACCCTAAATATCAAAGGGGAGAAAAAACAACAACATTAAATGTGGTATAAAAGAAGGGCAAAGTGGAATAACATAAAATATTGATACCATGTGTAGCACGCCGACTCTGCAGCCACCTCCTCCCAACACCGTTTCATCTCAAAGGCGAAATGAACGAAACATCAGCAAACCCTTATGTTATTCCTTTTCATTGTAGGAGTGGACCTTATCTTAAACTCACTGGCAGAGGAAAAACTGCAGGCTAGTCTCCGCTGTCTGGCCCACCATGGGCGCTTCTTGGAAATTGGGAAATATGATATGTCAAACAATACTCCATTAGGTAAGTTGTAACACAATATGGGATCTAAATTCAAGATCCATCATTTTTTTCTGTTCCAAGTATCAAACTACGAACAGAAAAATACATTGAAGGGGTTTTTGAGTCATACAGATTGGTCTAAAGAAATAAAATAATGTTCACTGGTCCTCTCTGCTGCCATTCCGGTGCTTCTTCTGTCTGCCACTGGTCTCTACTTCCTTCTTGACATGCAGGAGATGCTTACTTGGCCATTCATTGCCTGAGTATCTAATGACCTCACCATTTTTTGGGCTGGTTTGAGCGCTGGGATACTTTTATGATTTCCTTTCATCACTTGCTCAATAGTAGGTTTGTGGTTTTGGAGAGACACAAATGTAAACCTTTTTATCTCCATGACACATTATTTTTAATGGTGTTACATGTAGGAATGGCTCTTTTCCTGAAGAACGTGGCCTTCCATGGCATTCTTCTCGACTCCCTTTTCGAAGAAGGAAACAAAGAATGGGAGGAAGTGTCTGATCTACTGAAGTCTGGAATTAAAAGTGGAGTAGTGAAGCCACTAAAGTGCACCATCTTCAGTCACGATGAGGTGGAGCCTGCCTTCAGGTTTATGGCGCATGGAAAGCACATTGGCAAAGTCCTGATAAAGGTCAGAATTACAATGTCTAATTACTATTTGCTTTATTACCAAAATTGTTTTTTCAGAAGACCCAGTTCTCTCTCTATTGCATAGTGTTTGTACAATGTACAATTTACTTTATAGTAAGGTTTAAGAAGCACTTCTGGATTCTTTTTAGGGTTGGCCCCATTTATATAGTACTTGAGTAATAGAGTACTGCAGTCAATCTTACTGCAGAATAATGAGCCTAGGTTTGGGTCCAATGTTACATCATCTGACCCGCAGTCTGGAGCCCATACAGCATTTTCTATGTGGACTGAATATCAGTCTCTCTGTGCAAGTCTATGAGAGCCTGTATCTTAGTCTCATAGTCATAGATGTTAGATCTGCTTCATGTAAATATAAAATCTTTCACAAACACCGTACAGGAGGTAGTGCAAGTGGTGTTAGTTTTACCCTAAGTCTTCATGCTCATTTCATGTATAGGTGCGTGATGAGGAGACAGGGTCAACTCATGAATCAGAAGTTCTTCTTTCTGCTGTTCCTCGAACATCCTTCCCCTCAACAAAGTCCTACATCATAACTGGAGGACTTGGTGGATTTGGCTTGGAGTTGGCTCAGTGGTTAATTGAGAGAGGTGCCCGGAACCTCATTTTAACTTCTCGATCTGGGATAAGGAATGGTAAGAGCACCGTTGCAGCAATATGCAACCAGTAAAGTAAAGGCTATGCAGCAGAGTTTTGACCATGTACTTATACTTGTAGGTTATCAAGCCAAGCAAGTCCAGAGCTGGAAGCAAGCAGGAAATACTGTGGTTGTTTCGACCAAAGATGCCGCTTCTATAGGGGGAGCTCGTCAATTAATAGATGCTGCATCAGAGCTAGGACCAGTGGGTGGCATCTTTAACCTAGCCATGGTGAGTCCGACAGATTCCAAACCTCTTCGCTTTCCTATTTTTCTTAACCCACAAGAAATGTTAAAGCCTTGGGGTCACAGGCCTCCTTTGTGTGGCCTGTACATTGACAGCTTTGAGGTCAGTGGGTGTTGATAAAACACTGAGAGAGGTTTACCAACTTGCTTTGAATTAGACCTTTCAGTCAGCAAATACTTAGCAGCAATTAGTAAAAGTAGATTTTTGTAACAGATATGAGGGAAGAACTATTTAGTTGTAAAAGCTGTAGATCCTTAAAGGGACACTGACAGGCCCAAAAAGCATATTTAGGTATATATATGACAGTACAGGTCTTATAAAGTGTATTAGAATCATCTAAGTATCCCCCCTGTCCACCCTATAAATACAGTAAAATGAAGTTTTATAACCTGCTTGAATCGTGTTTAATCTGCCCAAGGGGCGGTGTTTCATCTCAACTTGCGCCCAGCCAGCCTCGCCCCAACTGCCGTTTGAAGCGCCGCCCAGCTCATCAATATTCACTTCGCTGGGCGGCTACTAGTGACCCTGACGAAGATCCGGCGCATGCCCAATACAATCCTATGGGCATCGGCCTCCGGCTCATCTTCAGCGCATGCGCCCGGCACCCTCACTGGCCGGGATCACATTGAGCCTGCGCACAGTCTGCATCTCAGAGGCCGATGCAGCTTCTTCTTTATGTGCTATCTCTTGTATCATGGTAGCTGTTCCTTCTGAGTAGGTTCTCCATCTCAAGACCTTCCTTCCCCAGGACCAAAGTTGTTTTTTGTTCTTCTTGTAGCTGAAACATGATTAGTAATTACATTCTCAGGGTGGTCAAGATTTGTCAAATACTTATGTAAATTTATACATTTGGTACAGTTGAAAGGTAGATATTTATTTTGAATGGAGCTTGTACATGAATATTTGTATGGTATTATAACTCAGTCTAATAGTCTGGGGCCTCTGTGTTGCCCACTTATAGTCCAGCTGTTGCACAGGAGCCGACAGGCATAGGGGTCTTGGTGAATTTGCAAATTGAATGTAACAATGCCTATAACATATTGAGTCCCATATTTCTTATATTGGTAATACATTTATAACCCTATCCCAGCATGGACAACCAACCAACCTAAAGCAAATATTAGTAAGAGAGATTTCCATGCTCACAGATATGGTAAGGGTATTCTTTTCTCTTCTGAACAGGTGCTAAAAGACGCCATGATTGAAAACCTATCCCCAAAACTGTTCCAAGATGTGAACAAACCAAAGTATGATGGCACTCTTAATCTGGACAGGTAATTGTTCACACATGTAACTGCACAGCAGGCAATCTGCTTGTACCTTCCTTGACCCCTCTCCTTGTCCTCCACCCTCTATGCAGGATTTTGGTAAAAGCCACAAAGATATATATGGAGTAAACCACAGATTGATATAATTGCCTGATTGTTATTTCGCAGAGTCAGCAGAGAGAAGTGTCCAGAGTTGGATCATTTTGTGGCATTCTCGTCAGTGAGCTGTGGGAGAGGAAATGCTGGCCAAAGTAACTATGGATTTGCCAATTCAACAATGGAGCGTATTTGTGAAAAGCGACGTCGGGACCATCTGCCAGGTAGAATACACACAGATATAACCATTAGAGGGCATACCATCACCTGGAATACAAATGATGCATTTTAGCGAGTGTAAGAACTGAATATTCCTTAAGGGGTTTCTTATAATACTTATATCGGTGGGACTAGTTTGGAAGATGAGTTCTCCAGCAATCTGAAAAATAAAAGGATCACAGGCCTTTTTTTTTATTATATGGGTGGTCACAGAGGTCTACATAACTCCCACCTGGGGTGTAACTAGAAAGGTCTAGTGTGTGTGGCTCCCCTTGTAAATCTGACCCCAGAGCAGACCCATAAAACAGGCACCAGATCAGACCCTAAGCCACACTCTAGACCAAACACCTAAATAAAAACCCAAAATAAATCAGACCTCAGAAAAAACTGGTATTAACTTACCATTCCTTGCGCCTGGCTCCTTTTGTCATCCGAGCCCCATGCAAAGGTTCTGATGGCACTCAGCGTCAAGACCTTATAAACATCTCCAAATACAACATGCCAGGCTCTGAAGGGAGTGATGTGGCATGTGGACTCCTTGGACCATGGAACTTAGTGACCCCTGTAATAACACCACTGTCTCCCACTGATTCTAATAAAGGGACATCATGCGTGTTTTACCATTCCTCCAGTGTAAAGAGTGTTAAGGGCCCTGTCTTTCTGAAGCTCAGTGGGATTTAGGTTGCTAGACCTTCACCAAATCTATGACACGTCTGATCATCTTTTCTGGGACTTAAATTACTTGCAGCCCAATGCTTTCATTTGGGCATGGTATCCTGTTCGCTGGAGTTCCCTTGTTAGCAAAAACTGTGACACTGTTAGCTTGGAGAAACTCTCTGAACTGGCTGACTAAGTCCACCCATGGTTAAATAGCAGAAGTCCTACTACGATGACAGAGTGAAGCTTCATACCTGAACATTCTGCCCTATGAGTCCTATAAGAGTGGGGGTGTAGGCATAAGACAGAAATACAGAATAACATTTAAGGATTATTGAGGTGAAGTTAGAAGAAGGAAAAAGGTGAAAAAGAAGGAAGTTTGGTTCCTAGAACTGGCTTGTGTCCGGTTACAATAACATTTTACATGGTTACAATAAAATTTATGGTAGGTTCTGCAATTTATGCTTTTATGTAGTCGTGTTAATATGAGTTAATCACCGGAATTTTACCTCCACAGGCTTGGCAGTGCAATGGGGAGCTATTGGTGATGTGGGTGTCATCCTGGACACTATGGGCAGTAATGACATAGTGATCGGTGGCACATTACCTCAGAGGATCATTTCCTGTCTGGAGGTTCTTGATCAGTTCCTTAACCAACCTCATCCTGTTATGTCCAGTTTTGTGTTAGCTGAGAAGACAATCTCTGTGAAAACCAAAGGAGCTGGACAACAAGATTTGGTGGAAGCTGTAGCTCACATTTTAGGTAAGAACAGCATTTTGAAAGAATGGTAAAGTAATTCAGTGGCCAAAACTTGAATTTTATTGATGTAGTGGATAACATCAGCTACACCTTAGATGTTTGCTGGAAGCCCAACTAAAACATGGATCACATTGGTGGAGTCAATGAGTTTAAGTCACCCTTGAATTCCAGAAAGGGTGCTACTGTTATATATTTCTTTATTATAGACAAAAAATACAGTCATCAGGCAACCATTCAGGTTTTAGCATAAATAACATTTTAGACATGAATGTGGATCCTTTTGGCTGCAACCAGTTTGATGCTAGCTAGACTCGGGTGGAGAGTCTAAGGGATCCCTGGTTTTTACTGTTTAACTTATACACAGAGATATGGACTATTCTACAAAGAATCACCAGGTTGCAGTCCCCAGAGCAGCACTAGTTGGCTGTCAGAGTCAGCAGTGTTTATAGGAAAGGTACAAGACCAGATCTAAAGCATAGTACAGGAACTTGGACACCAGTAACAGACCAGGGGTATGAACACCAGGAATGGACCAGCATCTGAAACCAGGAGCAATGACACCTGGAACAGACCAGAAGCTGAAATACAGACTCCAGGAACATGGACACAGCAGCTGTACTGGAACGTGGACACAGCAGCAGGACTAGAGTGTGGTCTAGAGCATAGCTAAGAGGTGTAACCAAGAAATTCATGGACCATACGTAGTAACCAGTGATCAAGGCAAGAGTGTAGTCAAGAATAGCCTGTCGTCTGCATCCAGGATCGAATGTGGACTAAAAATATGGTCATGTGCATGAGGCTTTATTGAAAATCTTTGGCAGAACTTTATATGCAAACCATCATTGATTTGAGTGGCTCATTCTTAAGTTTTCAAGTTATGGAAGTCCTTGGACACAGAAGTGGTTTCCGACCTCTGTCATTTTGGAAATTTCATGAATGAGCTCTCTGACTTCACCAATGTGACCTTATATAACTATCTGACATGTCAGATGACTTTTGGGTGGTTTCCCTCTTTAAGTTCTACCTCACATTTAGTTGTTTTTTTTGTTAAGACGTTCTGATTTTGTTTTACTGTTTTATTCTAGGTGTCCGAGACGTAACCAGGTTGAATCCTGACACCACTCTGGCTGACTTAGGATTGGATTCTCTCATGGGTGTGGAGGTGCGACAGACGCTGGAACGTGATTATGATATCGTCATGGCAATGAGGGAAGTTAGACAACTGACAATTAACAAACTTCGTGAGCTCTCTTCCAAGCCTGGACATAATGAAGGTAGGATTTCAAGTGATAAGCGACCTAGAACATTTCCTAGTGTATTCCTTACTATCTAAAAGCGATGACTTTTATTTCCTAAGCAATTATGCCATTTTCCATGGGGTAAGTGGTTTGAAAGCCTAATGTATGGTATGGATAGATTAAACATATGGTCTGTTTCATATAATAAGACTCATTGCACATGTGGCACATTTTCTAAGATAAGTTGGACATCAATTGACGTGAATTTAACTGATCTCTAGGAGCTAGGAAGTCGCACTTAAATAAACCTCTGCCAAGACAACCCCTTTAATAAAAATAAATAACAAAAAGAAATGTTGCCATAAAATATTTTTTTCAACCAAGACATGTGGTATCTTAAGGGCCTTTATTCAGGCATAGAATCGGCTAGATAATAGCTAACAAGTGTTCATAGGAACTCTCGTTAGAGATTATCTGGCGGTGTAAAGGTGCCACCGATTACCTGATGAATGAGAAAAACGCATGTGGTCACCTAAATCATTGTTTGCTGGCAGCAGATTGTGCCGTCTATTCAGCCTCTGCTGCCGGCAAACAATGATTATGTATGGGGACAAGCGATGGCACTAGCGGTCACCCCTCCCCATACTGTAAATACTGCGGTCTCCTTCACTGACGAGCAGGCGCTTTCTGGGAAGGAACGCTTTCTTACCGACAATCACCTGCTAAAAATTCTCCTGTGTAAAGGGACCTTTAGACAGTGACCTTCTGACTTACATTAGATCACTTTTAGCCTTAATACGAGTGACATTTCTTCAGGCTTCCAACCCTAATTAAATTACTGTTCTCAAGAACATGGCTGGAAATCATAAGCAATAAGTCATCACTTCAGAACTAAAATGTTTAGCTAGAAATTATATTTTTGGATACTTGGATATTTTGTCACTTGTAGAAGACTAATGTGAGGCTCCTGGGATCCAATACAAAATCTGTAACAGAGACCCCCAAATGTCTTTCATCATTTATAGTACTAGTCTCCTCATACAAGACAGTAGTCTGTAATCATGGAAACCCTCAGGTCTGCATAGGGGCCGTATGCACAAAACAAGAATATTTTCAGTGAAGACATTATTCAGAATTGTATTTTAGATGCATTGAAGCAATAAAAATGATTTTAAAAAAGTGCATATATCCTCTAAATACTGTCTATACCAGGGATGGCCAACCTGAGGCTCTCCAGCTGTTGCAAAACTACAACTCTCACAATGCCATGCTGTAGGCTAATAGCTGTAGGCAGTGTGGGCATGCTGGGAGTTGTAGTTTTGCAACAGCTGGAGAGCCTCAGGTTGGCCATCCCTGGTATAGACAGTGCAAAAAGTTGAATTGTTATTGTATCTATGGTCAATGTAAATACTGAACCTTAAGGGTACGGCCACACAATCAGGTTTCCGCAAGCAGTTTTGGAAGCCAAAACCAAGAGTGGATTCATAAATGAGAAGCCCTATCTGTTCTATATACTTTCTTTTCTTTTATGATCCACTAATGATTTTGGCTTTCAAAACTGCACACAGAAACCTGTCCGCGTGGCCGTAACCTAAAGCAATGAGACAATAACACATAATATAAAAAAAATATTTTGTGACAGTAGGACAAATATTGAGACGCTGTTTTTATCATATAACTGGCTACTTTTAACTTTCCAGAATCCAAACCCTCCCAGAAAACCTCTGGGCAACCAGATCTCAGCTTCCTGGATCTTAATAACCTCCTGGTGAATCCTGATGCATCCACAATCACCAAGCTGAACGATGTACAAACGAAGGAACATCATCTCTTCCTGGTGCACCCCATTGAGGGATCTATTGCAGCATTCCAGAATCTGGCTTCAAAACTAAACATTTCCTGCTATGGACTCCAATGTACAAAAGGTAATAAGGTGGTGAATATAGCATGGAGGTCGAGTGTCACATTGGTCTCCTAAATATACTATATGTTACGTACAATCCCAATTCTTCAAACAGGCCTTGAGACATTATTTAGCATTATAGCCAAGCCAGTACCTCATCTTCAGACACCTGCTTTGGGGTGATTGCCCCTCATTAATGCAGAGCAGAGAGAACTGAGTGAGAGGCCTTGGTCGGGATCCAGGGTGATAGCTATCTTCCAGCTGGTGGCACCATAGGCTGAGCTTTCTTTTCTTTTTGGAAATAGATATAAATTTTCATATTGTTTTTTCCTGGCCTATAATATGCCTACAAGGTGCCCCCCATGAGGAGAAATTGGGTCCCTCTAGACTCTAGAGTCATGAAATGTTCTCCTTGGACTGTGCATACTACAGGTTAAGAACCTAGGATTTAGTATGTGCTAAATGGGATTAAGAAAAAATTGAACTGTGTTGGATTAAAATGCAGGTCGATTTCTGCATGTTTTATTCTGGCTGAGATTTGTTTGCTCTAAATGTGCCCACAAATCTGGTTGAAAAATCCACTGCATTTCTGCTACATGTGAACATACCCTTACTGTCAAGCGGTATAGTTTGTAATCAACACTTTTGTCATGCTGCCAAGTGTGAACTACATGTAAGATTTTGTGTTTTAGCCGCTCCTTTGGACAGCATTCAGAATATTGCTGCCTACTACATCCAGTGTATAAAACAAGTGCAGCCGGAGGGCCCCTACTGCATCGCCGGCTACTCGTTCGGAGCCTGTGTGGCCTTTGAGATGTGCTGCCAGCTGCAGGCTCAGCGGGACGGCACACACGCCGCCGACAGCCTGTTCCTATTTGACGGGTCACATTCGTATGTTGCTGCATACACACAAGTAAGAGCGCTTGCTTGTATTTCCTTTCTTCATCGGGTGGAGGGGGTGTACGTGATTCACTGCAGAGAGGCGAGGGTTAATAAATACAAGTGGTTTGCTGGTTTGAAGGTGCTTTCTGTCTAGAGAACATAGCTGAGATTGCATTGATATTTCCTATGGGACCCATCCATTAGAATCCTCGCTTAAAGTAATTTTCCTAGAGTCATATGGGATTAAATGCTAAAATAAAAAAAAAGAAGTTTCAGTATACTTACAGTAGTGATTCTCGCTTGCCGTCAGCCACAGAGGCGTTCTGCACCAAGACAGGCAAGAATAGGTTAATTTTGCACCCCCTCCACTTCATTGTCCTAAAAAACTATGAGCAACCTTAAAGGGGTTGACCAAGATCAGAAAAACAGGGCTGATTTTATTCCAAGAACAGCACCACACCTGACAATGGGTTGTGTGCGGTACTGCAGCTCAGACCCATTGACTTCAAAGAAGCTGAGCTGCAAAATCAGGCACAACCCATTGTCAGGTGTGGCACTGTTTCTGGAAGGGTTACCCCTTTAAAGGGCTTTTCTAGTAATAATAAACTATTTCCTATCAACCCCCTAGCCTGCATCACTTGTTGACAAATTCATACTCACCTTGCGTGCTAGCTCCCGTTCAGTGGAGGCAGACCATGCAACAGCTATGGGGCCCAGGGGGAGGTCCAGCGCTGAACTCCTTCTCCTCTTCCCCATGTGAAAACACTGCATTTTCATGAAGCCGCCACTAGGGAGAGCTCAGTACCAACAGATTCTTTGAGCATCACTCAGTGGTAACTGCATAAACTCTTATGAACGGAGCTCCCCCTAGTGGTGGCTGCCAGCAGCCAGCTTTGTGATAGAAGGGAAGCAGGAGATCAATATGAATGAATTCAGACAGTTGTCTGGTGTGAATACATTGAGACATATGGTGTTCAGAATGAGCCCCATATTTATGAAGCGCCAGCTCCACTTTTTCTGACATAGAAGTTGTGTAAAATGGGTGAGGCTGAAGTTAAAAAAATGTAAATTAAAATTTCTTCCACTAAAATAAAAAACAAAACGTAAATTGATCAGAAATCTGGGGCTTTGCACTTTGAATTCTATGTTTCCTGGGAGTGATCGATGCGCACATACTGGGTGGGGCAGGGGGGCCCATACTAAGTTTTGTTATGGGGCCCTATGAGATCTATATACAGTGCTGCCAATAATTATTCATACCCCAGGCAAATTTTGACTTAAACTTACTTTTATTCAACCAGCAAGTCATTTTTTAACGGGAAATGACATAGGTGTCTCCCAAAAGATAGTAAGATGATGCACAAGAGGCATTATTGTGGGGAAAAAACCTTTCTCAGCTTTTATTTACATTTGAGCAAAAAATACAAGATGTTCCTCACTGTGGAAAATCTCAGAGGACGTGGTCGGAAGCCAAATGTGACACCTGTGCTGGCCAGGAGGATAGTTAGAGAGATGAAAAAGAATCCAAGGATCACCACCAAGGCCATCCTGGTGAATCTGGGCTCTGCTGGTGGCAATGTCTCAAGGCAGACAATCCAATGGACACTGCACACTGCTGGGTTCCACGGATGCAGACCAGGCACACAAAAGCTTGCTTGGCCTTTGCAAAAGCTCATCTGGACAAAGAAGAAGACTTCTGGTCTTCTGTGTTATGGTCAGATGAAACAAAAATTGAATTGTTTGGTCACAATGATGTTTCCTTCATTTGGCGTAAAAAAGGAGAAGCCTTCAACGCAAAGAACACCATCCCCACTGTCAAACATTGTGGTGGCAACCTAATGCTTTGGGGGTGTTTTTCAGCCAATGGACCAGGGAACCTAATCACAGTAATCGGCACCATGAAAAAAGAGCAATACATGGGGATTCTCAACGACAACATCAGGCAGTCTGCAGAGAAACTTGGCCTTGGGCACCAGTGGACATTTCAGCATGACAATGACCCAAAACACACAGCTAAAGTGGTGAAGAAATGGTTAGAAGACAACAACATTAATGTTTTGGAGTGGCCCAGCCAGAGTCCAGACTTGAATCCAATTGAGAATCTGTGGAGGGAGCTAAAGATTAGGGTGATGGCAAGAAGACCCTCCAACCTGAAAGATTTGAAGCTCATTGCTAAAGATGAATGGGCAAAAATACCTGTGGAGACATGCAAAAAGCTGGTCTGCAATTATAGGAAGCGTTTGATTGCTGTAATAGCCAATAAAGGCTTTTCTATTGATTATTGAGAAGGGTATGAATAATCTTGGACTGGACACTTTTTGCTCAAATGTAAATAAAAGCTGAGAAATGTTTTTTTTCTCCACAATAATGCCTCTTGTACATCGTCTTATTATCTTTTTTGGAGTCATTTCCCGTCAAAAAAATGACTTGCTGGTTGAATAAAAGTAACTTTAAGTCAAAATTTGCCAGGGGTATGAATAATTATGGGCAGCACTGTATGCCTCCCCTGCGTGATCCTAGCCTTTCTAAAATCCACAATGTACGCAGGTTGTATATGCTCACAGCACCGAAGGCTGCTTGACCGCGCAAGCGCAACCCACTTACATTGTGGATTGTAGCCGGGCTAGGATCACGTGCCAGATGTGCAGCACATAATCCTGGAAGTGCCCGCAATCTGTTCAGGCCGGGGAGCGCAGCTCTGACTGATCATCATCTATACTAGCGTTTTCATGCACATCATGAATAAAAAAGGGCTCATTTCTGTGTCTTGTCAGTTATGTCTTGACTAATGTTATCCCCGTCTGTGTTTTGCAGAGCTATCGTGCCAAACTAACTCCCGGCAGCGATGCTGAGGCTGAAACGGAGGCTCTGTGTGCGTTCATCCAGCAATTCACTGGAACTGAATATAATAAGGTAAACGTGACGTCCATACCCCGCGGCAGGCCGCCTGTGTATCCAGAAATATACCGATATAATGACGTACCCTGTCTTCCTGCAGCTGCTGGAGACTCTTCTCCCCCAGAAGGACCTGGAGACCCGAGTCAATGCCGCAGTGGAGCTGATCACACAGAGTCACAAGTCCATCAACCACGATGCCCTCCAATTTGCGGCTTCCTCCTTCTACTACAAGCTGAAGGCTGCGGACCAGTATGTCCCGGTCGTTAAATATCATGGAAACATCACTCTGCTGAGGGCAAAGACCAGAAACGAGTATGAAGAAGGGCTGGGAGCAGACTACAAATTATCCGAGGTAAGTGGAGATGGTCTGCTGTGCAGCTCTGGGTTATAATACAGACTGGAACTTGAAGGGGTTATGCTACCATTAGAGTTACTTTTTGTAATTTACTTTCTTTACCAAAAATGCTCCAGTTGTGAAATATTCTTTACTTCATCAAAATGGCGCCCCCTAGTGTATAATCTGTATAGTAATGTGCACGTCCACCTACTAAGCTGGTTGAGCACATGCTCAGTTCTATCCATCAACTGCCACCCCGTGTGTCTGCTGTTAAAAGCTGTGACAGTTACAGGGAGAGAGCTGCAGAGGAAAGGACATGTCCCCTAAGAAAGGACACAACCCTTGAGCTGTGATAGGAAGAGGGCTGCAGCAGAAAGGACAGAACCTCTGGGCTGTGAAAGAGAGCCGCAGAGGGAAGTACATGCCTCCTGAGAAGGACACACTGGCCTAAGCTGTGATAAGAGAGCTGCAGTAGTATCAGAAAGGGTACACCCCCTGAGATGTAAGGCTAGGTCTACACGACGAAATGTGTCGCGCGACAGACAGGTCACAACTACACTGCAACATGTGTCGCGCAACATTTTGTCGCACCAATGTCGCGCGACAATTTTTATAATGATAGTCTATGGTGTCGCACTGCGACATGCTGCGACTGCGACGCAACAGACGCAGAAAAATCCATCTTGAATGTATTTTTTGCAGCTGTCGCATCGCAGTCGCAGCATGTCGCAGTGCGACACCATAGACTATCATTATAAAAATTGTCGTGCGACAAAATGTCGCACGACAAATGTCGTTGTGTAGACCTAGCCTAATAGGGACAAAGCTGCAGCAGAATGGACACGTCCCCCTGAGCCCCCAGCTGAGCTGCCAGCTTGAAATAAATCTAGCAGAGCAATTGCTGTAATGAATGTGGAGATCTCTGGACCCATGTGAGGTACAGGGCTGGTTCTAGCTTTGTTAGAAAGGTATTGCCATGTTCTTTATTTTTACATCAATCATGGCATAACCCCTTTAAGATGCGTAATGCAATGCGTTCATATAATTACTTAGAAGAGGTTATGTAAATGAGCCCTTAACAAGCTCTGCCTCTGATGCCACCAGATGCTGAGGCGGCTATCCTATAAGTCAATGTTGACCTTTTACACAGGCCCACCTCCGACACCTCTGCCAATCAGCTGTTTGAAAGGGTAGCGATGCTCGTGCAAGAGCTGCTTCAGCTTCAAAATTACCTGCGTGTCATCACCTTTATAGAGGCGGTACGGTGTCATAACAACTGCTCCATCCCATTCAAGTGTAATTACACTGCACCGCCGTTGCAATGGAGACAGCATGCAGGTAATCTGAAGAGAAAGTAGAGCTAGCATGAGCTCCCCTACCCCTTCACACAGCTGTTTTGTGGGGGCGGGGAGAGTAGGACCCTCGGCGACCTGAAATTGATGGCATATCCTGAGGATAGACCGTCAGTATTAAGCCACTGCACAACCTTCTTAAATCACTTACCCTCAATGATAATAAAATGATGCTCCAACAGCTATCTCTCTCCCAACTGCCCATACACAAGCACGCTTGACCGAGGATGCATGTATACTGAATGGGGAGATGGGGGAACCATGCTGCCAAACGGCAGATAATTTCCCCTAGAACAAGAGGATTGGGCATGTTGACATTGAACTACTTGATCCATATCCTCCCCAACATCAGCCCCATACACATTAGCTGGTTGGCCGTTTCCAATGAAATTGGCTCGTATTCTGTCCACATACATCTAGTGAGTATTGGCAGTTATGACTGCTGTAGTGGCAAGTGTAAAAATTGAAAAAATAAAATTATATATATTTATTTATTTTTATTTATTTTTATGTAAAAAAAACGTGTATAATTAAAACATGATTTTATTAAGATGTCATTTTCTGATTATACATTCCCTTTAATAGGTAATAAAAGTAAAGGAAAATCAGTATAACACGGTACTATTTAGTAGCACTGCCCAGTGCTATTTTTAGTTGGTTCCCATAATGATATCATACTGTGTGCATATGGCGGTATTATTCTATAGCACATTCAGCTATTATTACCCAGCTCAGAAGTCCTAATCTCTAGCTACGTACGGCTCTGCATTTAGCCTCACCTCAGCTGCAGCTCATTCTTTCAGCAGATGTCTGAGCTTAGGAACATTCAGTAGTGCAGCCTCATGCACCATTATTTCACATTCATCAATCCTTTCTGCTTCCTTTTCCAACAGGTATGTGACGGGAAGGTGTCGGTTCATGTCATAGAAGGAGATCACCGCACATTTCTGGGAGCACCTGGCGTCGACTCTATCATCAGCATCATCCATAGTTCACTAGCTGAACCCCGCACAAGTGTCCGTGAGGGTTAAAAAAAAGTGCACTAGTGTGTTGCACTGAAGCTGTCATCTCCTTACCAGGTTTCTATAGGTTCTGCTAACACAAAGGAGAAAATGGCTTCATTTAACACACTGGACTGGGCATGTGGCCCCTTTCACATCAGCAGAGTGCGCCCATGTGAGCATGCCCATGTCATCCGCATAGTCCAGTGCCATAATGGTACCTCAAGTGACCAGCAACCCTGGAACACTCACTGTTTATGTCCATTACACCTTTCCCTGCTCTATGTGTACCAACACACAGCAAGATTTCCCATTCCTTCTACCTAGAGTAGGGGTAGAGTTCATTTTGTAGCATGTTATTCTTATCAGTATTCCAAAGGCAAGACTTTAGCACTTAGAAAACCCTACACACCACTTTTCAATGACCAGTTCTTGTTCTCTGAGGCATAGCCTTGCCTGTGAAGAGACAGAGAGGTCTTATAATGACTGGGGTCTTCATGCGGTGGAGCCCTCGTCAATCTTATTGTCTTGGTGGTTGTGTATTTTTGTAATTTTTTTTTTATGTAACGTAATTTATTGTATCTCTTATCTCTCTCTTCGGGTCACTCACTCATTGGAGATGCAGTCAGCTCTATCTTTGTGGACACCTTCAGTTGTTGATCTGCACTTGTAGAACTCTTCAAGACCTTCCAAGAGGGGATCAAAACGTGCTGCAAACACAATGCATAAAATACTACACAGCAAGAAGCCGTCATGCCCAATGTTTACCTTCAGACACAATACTGTATGGTAGTGTCCTGAAGACTTGATTGTGTTGTGACGGCACTTATACATTGTGTTTGGACACGTTAACCATTATATGATGGGCCAACAATAGTTAATGCTTGGAAATATTGCAGTTCTCTGTGATGAGAGTTTGCAAACCTGCATGCAATGGCCTTTGAGTTAAGACTCAAGCAAATATTAGGCATGGGGTTTAAGCATCATCTGGTGGGGGAGTGATCATTTCACCTGTTCATGTAGCCGGTGAATCTACACTGGAATTTTCCTTGAAGGAAACGAGAAGTTCTGCTGCACCTATGACACAGTTGAGGGGTGGACACAGGTTCAATGTTCTCCCAGATGAAGGCTCAGAACCTAAAGCTGCATTAAGGATTGATTCCTTGCAGATCTTCAAGACATGCTGGTGCTTTCACTGTCAGTATCAACACCTGATGAGATCCTCCTTCTGTTGACCGCAGCAGAACGACTTTTATGTAGGCCTATATTTTAATAACGAGAAATAATTGTGATGGTTTCTTCAATTTTTTTTCATACTTTATTTTTCTCTCTCCTGGTAAATATTGCTGCTTTATGGTAGTCTTGTGAATGTTGCACTCTCATATTATTAATAAAGACGGAAAGCGTTCATACGTGTCGTGTTTTTGTCCTTTTAGGTCCAAGTTATGGGGTTCTAAAACATACCTTATATTAGCACAGTTCAAAGACAGTAAATAAGAAAGAACCCTTGTTCTTACCCTAGGGTGTCAACCTTGTGTGCTCTTAAGCCTCACCAAAGGTAGTGGAGTGCAAAGCTAGGGAGACTGAGGTCAGTGAGAGTATCCAGAATTACAAAGATAAAAAAGACAACAAAACAAATGATATTCCCAATGGCACGTATCTCAACGACAATGGCAGCTGTCAAGCTATGCAAAATATTAGGCAGCAACTGAAGAGTCAGTTTTGGAAGCAGGTAATATGGGCAAGAGTAAAGAGCTGAGCTACTTTGAGAAGGGCCAAATTGTGATGGCTAGATGACTGGGTCAGAGCATCTGAAAAACAGATGGTCTTGTGGGGTGTTCCTGGTATGCCATGGTTAGTATCTACCAAAAGTCAGCCAAAGATGGACAACAAGACAACCAAATCAAATTTCATCTTGGACTTGGTGATAAATCAGCTAAGGTGATGGATCAGCAGAGAGAGATAGGGTGGAGAACAAGCTCTCTGATGGATTTATCACAAAATGGCATTCCGCAGATGCTATGTACTATGAAACATAAAAGCTGCAGAAGTCATAGAAAGCAACATGCTTAATATAAACCTATTGCAAATACTCTTTTCTTACGTCAAAATACATCTGAAGAAGAGATTGCTCTACAGGTGTCCATAGCTTTAAAGGAAACCTGGACATTTATGGCAGATTGATAGGGTATGCCATAAATGACTGATAGGTGCGGCTTCCACCTCTGAGACAGCTTTCTCCATTCACCACTATAGGACTTGGGTTCGGCTATGCTAAGAAGTCCCATAGTAGAGATTAGAATGGTGGCTGCACATTTGCTGCTGTGGAACTTCCAAAAATAGCTAAGCATGCCTGCTCGACTATTTTTGGAAGTCTCATGGCAGTGAATGGAGAGTACACTGCAAATGTGAAGCATGCGGTCGGATCGGGTGGCCGTTTTTGAGATAGAAGCAGGTCCTAGAGGTGGGACCGGCATCTATCAGACGTTTATGGCATATCCTATTGATTCTCCATAAATATCCATACGGTACAACCCATTTGTGTTATTGCTGATATATAAATCTGAATTAAGCGAGCTTCCCCTAGTGGTGGTAGCAGACACCCAGAACGCAGCTCTATGGCTGTGTGAAGAGGCGCAGAAAATGTTTAGCTCTGTAACAAAACAAAAAAAATCATTATATAATATTATGAGATCCTCAAGCATATATGTCCAGAGTCTGAACATATTAAGTATATGTAAATAATGTCAAATCTAATGCTTCCCTCCCTTTTCTCTTCCCTCCGCTTCCCCCCTTCAGCGAGCCCATGAGGAGCCAGAGTGGAGGATGGGAGTGGTAGTGGCTCTGGCTGTCCCAGAGAATCACAAAGGCAGTCCTCACACTGTCGCTCCGTAGGGCCGCGCAGTGAAAGGAGGGGACACCCTTTCTTCCCTCTGGGCACACCCTGATTCTGGGGCTCCTGACTGATCGTAGTCAAGGTGCACTTGATATTAGGTGTTTGGATGTGTGCAAAGCAGGGCCTGTAGAGTGCAATGGCCAGCATATGGTGTAGGAGTAAGGAAATCGGGGCAGAGGTAGAAGAATAAAAGCCTTTCTTTACATGAGTGCATAATAGGTGTTGTAGTACATCCATCAATAATCTAGACATGGTGCAAATTCGTTCCCCAGATAGCAAGGTATGGAGGCTGGCAAAGGTGTGAATCACGACACAAGTCTCATTCACTAGAATCTCTGGCTGACAACTGTTCTCTGGCAATTATGCCTGCAATTCACAGTCCAAAATGTAGGTTCAAAATGACTACTATTGGCTAAATCGTGTCCATGTGTAGTGTGTCTTATCTGTAATCTCTCCAGGGCAGCAAAGTCTCAATAGCTGTATTAGCAGGTTACCTTGCTGACTGACTCGCTCAGCCATGCAATTTCTCTATCTTCTTGACTCAATGGTCTTTCTCCTGTTTGCTAAGTAGCATGCAGGGAGTTGTGGGTCTCTGAAACTTGAAGCTGGGGCCTGGGAGGAGGAACACATGGTCTTTTTTCCCCTCTCCCTTCAACTTCTCCCTCAGACTTTAGTCTAGACTTTCCCTATAGTCAGGAAGTGGGACTAGCCCACTCCAGTGCCTCCTGAGAGGGGTAGAACCGGGTAATTAACCCTGTCTCTGCCAACCATACCAGGCAACGCTGGGTGTACATAACATAGTAAAACAGTACATTACCTAACATTACAAAACATTTGCAGATACTGGCTTGATCCTGTGTTAGAGAAGCTCAACCAGCATATACTGGAGCTTAGCCTACCAACTACCTATTGTGAGAAAACACAAAGTACTATATGTTAAAATTATGGCTAGCTCACAGTAAGTTTGTACGTAATGTCTTTATTGATACATTGCTTTGAGTAAAGACGTTACATACAAACTTTCTGTGAGCTAGCCATAATTTTTACATTTGCAGATACTCCCTGTACTGAACATAACATAAAATAAATACCTGCCCGTCTGGGCTCTACCTAATACACAGGCGGTTCTTATCTCACCTATAGAGTCCTGTTCACACCAGGGAAGATCAGGCTTCAGTCAGCCAGGCTCTAACCACACAGGTCAGCTTCCCCAGGCTTCATTCTCCCCAAACTGACATTCTGACGTCTACTTTATTCCTCAAGTGATGATCCCTACAGGCCTCACCTGGGATCTCCACGGCCTAAGGGAAAAACTTGTAATGGAGGGGTGTGGACTGGGAAATCCCACTACCAAACCTACCCAAACTCTCCCAGTCCTAGAAAATCCATCCCATATAAACTTAAAGGGGTATTCCCATCTCAGACAATGGGGGCATATCGCTAGGATATGCCCTCATTGTCTGATAGGTGCGGGTCCCACCTCTGGGTCCCGCACCTACAACGAGAACGGAGCGGAAGTGTTGCGGCTGGAGGACCCAGGGGTTTTCCTGGGGTCTGGCCACCACCAAGCGCTGCTCCTATACAAGTGAATGGGAGCGCACCACGCATGCGTGGCCCCCACTCCCATTCATTTCTATGAGGCCGACGGAAATAACCGAGCCAGTGCTCGGCTATTTTCTGTGGCCCCAAAGAAATGAATGGAGGGCGGCTGCGCATACGCAGTGCGCCCTCCATTACTTTCCACGCTCCGTTCGTGTAGGTGCGGGTCCCAGAGGTGGGACCGGCACCTATCAGACATTGAGGGGCATATCCTAGCGATATGCCCCCATTGTCTGAGATGGCAAAACCCATTTAAACAAAGAGCTCCAGCAGACTATGCTCTGCTGAAGCAAATGCATATTTCTGTATTTCAACTACCTCACCCAGCTAAGGAACCTGGGTGAGATATATACTCCCTCCACTACCTTACCATGCCCATTACCACAACAGGATGCAACTTGTTGGATGTCACAAATCAAAATTTAATAAAATATGGATCTACGACCCCAGTTCCAAAAAAGTTGGGACGCTCTGTAAAATGTACATAAATGTGAGTAAAAACAGAATACAATAATATGCTAATTTCATAGACCCATATTTTATTTACAATAGATCATAGGGCACATCATATGTTGAAAGTGAGACATTTTACCATTCCATCAAAAAAATTAACTCATTTAGAACTTGATGACAGCAAAGCATTTAAAAAAAAGTTAGGACATGGGCAACAAAAGGCAGGAAAGTCAATGGTACTGATAAAAAATTGCTGGAGGAGCAATTTGCTACTAAGTCACATGATTGGGTATAAAAGGAGCATGTTAGAGAAGCAAAGATGGGCAGAGGTTCCCCAATCTGTAAAAAAAAAACTGCATCAAAAAATTGTGGAACAATTTAAAAAAAATATTCCTCAACATAAAATAATGAAGACTTTGAATATCCCACCATCTACGGTACATAATATCTAGGGATGAGCGAATCGACTTCGGATGAAACATCCAAAATTGATTTGCATAATACTTTGTCAGTTCTGGGTGCTTGTGATTAGAGATAAACGAATTTCATATTTTGAAATTCGTTCACGCTTCGTTTGGTGGTAAAAGCAGAATTGCGTTATGGATTCCGTTACCACGGACCATAACGCAATTCTGTGATGGAATGCCTTTAGAGTCATTCCGTTATTCATTTCATCATAACAGAAGTCTATGGGCTGCAAAACGGATCCTTCCCGTTTCTGTCCTCTCCTGATCCTGAGTCCTTTCCTGCATAACGGAAACCGGACGGATCCGTTATGCAGCCCATAGACTTCTATTATGTCGGAATGAGTAACGGAATACCTCTAAAGGCATTATGTTATGCATTCCGTCACAGAATTGCGTTATGGTCCGTGGTAACGGAATCCATAACGCAATTCTGCTTTTACCACCAAATGAAGCGTGAACGAATTTCATAACATGAAATTCGCTCATCTCTACTTGTAAAGTATAGGCTCTCAGGTGGCACTGTATTAAAAACAGGCAGGATTCTGTTCTGGAAATCACTGCATGGGCTCAGGAACATTTCCAGAAATCCCTGTCTGTAAACACCGTTAGCAGTGCAATCCAAAATTAAATGCTGTATCATGCAAAGAAGAAGCCACATATCAACACCATCCAGAAATGGCGCTGTCTTTCTGGGTCATGGTCATGAATTTTGTGAAAAGGTTCAATGTTCTAGGCTCGAAGTGTCACACTCTAGTCAGCTAATTAATCCATACCCCCTGAGCAAAGGGGACCTGAGATTGTGACTTTGGGGTTTCATAAGCTGTAAGCCATAATCATCCAAATTATAACAAATAAAGGCTTGAAATATCTCGCTTTGCATGTAATGAGTCTGTCTCATATGTTAGTTTCACCTTTTAAGTTGCATTACTGAAATAAATGAACTTTGCACCATATTCTAATTTTTAGAGTTTCACCTGTATGCTCCCATCCAGACAATTTATCATTAGCTCAGGTCAGAATAATGGAGTGAAAAAGTCCCCAAAAAAAGTCCCAAACGCTAAAACTGCGCACAAATTTGCAACTTTTTTCTGCTCTGCACTATGCTCGCCAGTTTTCTGAAAGTGGGCGCGTTTTTTTTTATATGTAAATGAATCTCTAGACAGATTTACTATTGGGACTATTTAAAAAGTCGCGAAAAAGTCGCAATTTCACTCCAGTGAGGACCATGCTTATCTTATGAGACTTTTTAATAGAACGTGCGACTTTTTCGTAAAGATACTGACGGATAAACTGCTACCGTCAAACCACATTTATTACAGTCTTAAAGGGCCGATCATAAATTTGACTTGGCTAAAACTGACTTTAGCCATATGTGAAAGTGGAGTGAGCTGTGAGAGTAATGATAAATCTGGCCCAATGTCTCTTTCAGAGAAGGCCTTGCATATTTCAGCAAGACAATGCTGGTCCAGGTGCTGAACTAGCCGCCTGAAGTCCAGACCTTTCACCCATAGAAAACATTTGGCGCATCACGAAATGAAAAATCCGGCAAAGACGACAGAGGACTGGAGCAGCTAGAATCCTACATCAGACAAGAATGGAGCAACTTTCCTCTCCCAAAACTCCAGCAATTGGTCTCCTCGCTTCCCAGCTTTTTGAGATGCGTTGCTGCCAACAAGATCTAAATAAGTTAATTATTTTATGTGAAATAGTAAAATGTTTTAATTTATTTTATGCACTTATATCTCACTTTCATCATCTGATATGTGTTCTGTGATCTACTGTGAATAAAATAGGGGTCTATGAGATTTGCAGATCATTGCATTCTGTTCCTATTTATATTTTACACAGCTCCCCAACTTTTTGGGAATTGCGGTTGTAATTGCTTAGTATTCGTTTTTCAATAAACTACGAAAATTAAAAATCTGTATGTATATATATACAATAATATTTGTATTACTCTATGGTGATAGGTATTCTTTGTCAAACATGTCCCCTGATGAGCCTGACACCAACCAGGCGAAACGCGTAGGGACTACTTTGGACATCTCACTTCTGTAATTCTATATACTTCATTTCATAATTGGGTGTAGTTTGCCACCGGGTTTTTGCTACTTACATACATTTTATTATTTATTTTGGTGTAACTTAGCCCAGGTGTCTCATTAGGGTCCCCCCTTATTTAGGTATCCATCCCTATAGGGTTAATCAGGGACACTAGGAGGCACGAGAAACGGGATCGCCCCTATCGGGGCGGCCATTCCGTATTAGGTAGGGCTGTTACTTCAGGGTCAATTATAGGGTCATACCTCCCTAAATAGGCTTTACTAACATCTACTAAACCTATAACCAATCCTTGGCTAATATATCACTCTGACCCTAGTTTTTCAAATTTGTTTTTTCCTTTTTTTTCTTTCTATGTTTATTGATTAATTATCATTTAGAGGGATTTATTGACTATTTTATATATAAATATTAAAAGTTATATTTTAGAATTTTGGCATTACTGTGAATACATAATCTGTTGACCATATTCTACTATAGAAGTCCCTGAACAGGAATTTGTTCAATCTGTGAATACTACATTATTTAAGTTCGATAAATATCTATCAAATTATTAAGCTATTACAATATCCTTGTGATGGCCGGCTTTTTAAGCACGCAAACTAATGAAGATAGGTGGCTTACAGAGGCCAGTGAGATCTTTTCAGATAAAGAACTAACCCTATCTAGCATAACAAGTCCCTCTATAAAAACTATTTTTAAAGATCTATATGACATTCATAAGGAATATATCAAGACTTGGTGGGAGATCCAATCTCTAGATAATTATATAAAAAACTCCATCGTACCCAGTGGCCTCAGAATCTTTATTAGACCAGCGGCACGAATCAGTACTCCTGATTTGTTGATTAAGTGGGAAACTGAAGCCACAGCAAGTTCAGTTAGATTCATGAAATTACTGTTGGAACAGGAAAAAATCAATATTGTACAGTTGGAAAATAAAAAAACATCTTTAATAGAGACAGCACTTAAATTCAAGGATCAAACTGAATTCTCTAAAAAAGAACTTGAATTACAAAATAACATTGAAAAATTCAGAACCAGTTTAGTGGAAAGAAAACACAGACAATTCACTAATGATTTGACTGAATTTAGAAATAACACAGCATATATTATTCCAGGAGTTGGTCAAAGGGGCTCCAACACCGACACATCAGCGTCCGAACCAGAAAGCTCGGACCCTGAGTCCTCGTCCTATCGACCACAATATTCCAACCCCAGATCTAATTGGAGAGGTAGAGGTCGCTATAGGGGACGTAACAGGTATTCAAACCCCAGATCTAATTGGAGAAACGAACCTTTTACAGGTAGTTATCCATCTGGATCATGGGGACCCCGAAACAGAGGAGCACCAGGGGACAGGGAAAGGACAGGTCAGGAACAACCAGAACAGGCTGGATATATTTCTGGGCCGTCATCTTCCTCCTACACTCAGGTGCCTCCCCCCACGACTACAACTGCAGCTTTTTTAGATCAAATCCAGCCCAACACCTATATGCTAAGGGACCGTCAACCGGCACAACCACATGTCAACAAAAAATAGATTGGCTATCCACAAATGACACCTTAATCCTAAATTTATCAGGGAAAATCCTGTCTGTGGAAGAGATGTCCATTTTAAAGAAGGGACTCACTTATGTGCCAACTACAAGATTTAACTGTTTTAACTGGATTAAGGATGTACAACTTTTTGCCAGGAGATTACGCTGGCATAAACTGTTTGTCTCATCAGATAAAAAGAGATGTCAGGAATTGGGCGTTGAATTGGGTGATCTTGAGGGCATTGATACCCTAGTATATCTTCTAGAGGAGGGGGAAAGACCTAAGGGTCAGGGCCCCTTCACCACCTTGAGAAATAGGAGTGTCAAGATGCCACCCAAAACATTTAATGACGCAAATATCGACATCTTTTTAAAATCTGTCACACGTGATCTTGAAAAAATAGTTTATACCACATCTGCAAGAAATTACACGACGGGAGAAATGACTGCATTACAGAATTTGAGCACAAACAGGGATATTATCATCAAATCATCGGACAAGGGGGGGAATATTGTCGTCCTCTCAGTACAACAATATAGAGATATGTGTCTCTCCCTGGTCTTAGATAAAAACAGCTATATAGTCTTGACGGTGGATCCCACTGACAGATTCCAGAGGGAACTGGTTCAGATATTACAAGAAGGTCTGGACAACAAATGTATTGATCGTAAAGAATTTGAATATCTACTACCAACATTCCCTAAAACAGCGACTTTCTATGGACTCCCAAAGATACACAAGGGTATTAATCCCCTAAAGGGACGTCCCATAGTCTCTGGAATCGATAGTCTGACCCATCATGCCGGTGTATATATTGACAAAATTCTCCGCCCCTTTGTATCCACACTCCCCTCCTATTTACAGGACACGACTGATCTACTGCAAAGAGTTGAGGGTGTTACCATAGAACCTGAGAGTTGGTTTGCCTCTATAGACGTAGAGGCTCTATATACCTCTATCCCTTATAACAAGGGCCTGTCAGCAGTTAAATCTTTTCTGGACTCCAGATCTGTGGACTTACACCAACACAATCAATTTACCCTTCAGCTCCTCAATTTCATTCTTACACACAATTATTTTATCTTTGAGAACCGCTTCTACCACCAGCTCAGGGGTACTGCGATGGGGAGCCCATGTGCACCAACGTATGCCAACCTACTCCTGGGCTGGTGGGAGGACACAGTTGTCTTCACTGAATCTATGGTATCTTGGACCAGACTTATCACACTCTGGTCCAGATACATAGATGATATTTTTCTTCTATGGTCTGGGACAACTAATGAATTCCAACAATTTATGGATACACTAAATTCAAATCATATTGGACTTTTTTTCACCTCTGAAATACACCAAAATACAATCAATTTTTTGGATGTATGTTTAGAAAGAGATGAACACAACAACATCAAGACGACCCTTTTTAGAAAAAAGACTTCTACCAACAGTCTCTTACGATGGGAGAGTTTTCACCCCATCCCACTTAAAAGGGGCATCCCCAAAGGTCAGTTCTTGAGAGTCCGGAGAAATTGTTCAGATAACAAAAGCTTCACACATGAAGCATCTAAACTCTATGACCGGTTTAAACAGAGGGGCTATCCAAGCCCGTGCCTATACCAAGCATGGGACTGGGCTGAATCAAAAGATCGTACTGCCTTATTACGTCCAAAAATGAAGACATCAAACTCTCTTGATCCAATAAGAATTATTGGTACCTTTGATTCAGAATCTCACCAGGTTCGGGACATTTTAAACCGTTATTGGGCACTGTTAAAGACAGACCCTGATCTAACACAGGTACTATCTGAGAATCCATCTATCACCTATAGACGTGGGCGCAATGTTGGCGACACGGTAGTACACAGTCACTTTGAGCCCCCAGATAAGAACACATGGTTGTCCAATAGACAGATGGGCACTTTTAAGTGTGGTAAATGCAAAGCTTGTGCATTTATAACACCAGGGAAAACCTTCTCTGATAGTGCGGGACATCAAGTCTTCCATGCCCGGAATTTTGCTAACTGCAATACATCTGGGGTAATATATATGGCTCAATGTGACTGTGGACTTAAATATATAGGCAAGACCAAAAGGATTTTTAAAAAACGGATCCTAGAACATATCGGGGATATCCGTAATAAACGGGATAAACCCGTATCAAGACATATTTGGAATAGACATGCAGGATCTGTCAAAAATTTACACTTCTCAATGATTGAAGTCATAAAAATGTCCAAAAGAGGTGGGGACCGGGATAAATTGTTGAAACAAAAAGAATCAAGGTGGATTCACAGGCTCAATACTGTCATTCCATCTGGTTTAAATGAATCTATAGATTTTGCGTGTTTTATTTAAGACGTTTCATCTATCTTACAGGATCATCATATCCTGGGTAACATAATCTTTATCTAATATTGGGGGAGGGATCCACCCCTGCATCAAGGAACCCGTATATGAAAATACATCTATATTCTGTCAATCACTCTCTAATAATGAAAATAAAATATAATAAAATCTGGGCATATATAATTTTGATGTCATAAACTAAATATATTTGGATGGGTACTGTCTGATAAAGTTTATATGGGCCACTACTTTATAATGCCATGATCAATATGGCTGTTATCAACCTCTAATGGGACCCATCCACTAATACCACATATTTAATGTGGTTTATATAGTAGCTATTAACTCTGCTTTCTTGAAATGGCTATGAGAGTCTGTGGTTGGCCTGACCTAATAATTAAATGTCTGACCCCACTGTGCCAGTTTTAATGACCGGCGCAGTGTTGTTGAGGTGCGCATGACCTAATGGATCTACCTCCCATTGAAGTTTATGTATTATAGCATGACGTCGGATGCTGCCCGACGTTGCGGTCACGTGACTCCCCTTTGCGATCCGGAAGTCACGGTTCAGTGTTAGACCTGCAGTGGTTACCTGGGTGCGTCCTGCGTCAGACGCTGTCCTCCTCTCCCTCTGGCGAGGCGTGACTATAGGTGTCTGACGTCTTACGTCGGACGCTCTCTGTCATTATAATCACGTGGCCACTCATGTGACCCGATACCCGGAAGTTAGGGTTTAAAAGACAGGAACGCCGACAACACCTCGCCGCTTACCTGCCGGACGCCATCACCACAGGTCTCTCCCTAAAGCTATCATCACTAAGAGCATCTGGAGCTGCGGACATGACCCTTTGTCCACCCAGTCCTAAATGGGCATGCAAGTACTACTGATACTAATGAGCTGCTATTATCCAGCAGTATATATTGAATGGTCGTGATATATATACTTATACCGCTTGATGCGATAGCTGCTATCTATAGCTATGTAGATAGCTGTGCCATTTCACTATGAGAATCATGTATATCGCTTTATTGATCTCTGCTATTGGCATAATTGTTTGGTGATGTGAAGGTGTGGAGGTATAGTCCCAATGCAGCAGATAGACTAGTATACACCTAAACATATGATCTGGTGTAATTGAGTCTGGTTTATAGCCTTAAACATGAGATGGATGAATGAGCTGGGGGTCTATATCTATATCAATACCGTTACTCCCTCCTGCTCACAAATTAATGTATCATCTCCTGCTGCCGGTAATTGATCTGATCATGTTTTCTGACTCTATTGATCAGCTTTAGTTTAAGTAGTGGCTTTTCTTGAATCTTAATATCTTTCTATGTACCCTCAATCGGAGGAAATATAAATAAAAGGAAATTAAAAATCTGTATGTATATATATACAATAATATTTGTATTACTCTATGGTGATAGGTATTCTTTGTCAAACATGTCCCCTGATGAGCCTGACACCAACCAGGCGAAACGCGTAGGGACTACTTTGGACATCTCACTTCTGTAATTCTATATACTTCATTTCATAATTGGGTGTAGTTTGCCACCGGGTTTTTGCTACTTACATACATTTTATTATTTATTTTGGTGTAACTTAGCCCAGGTGTCTCATTAGGGTCCCCCCTTATTTAGGTATCCATCCCTATAGGGTTAATCAGGGACACTAGGAGGCACGAGAAACGGGATCGCCCCTATCGGGGCGGCCATTCCGTATTAGGTAGGGCTGTTACTTCAGGGTCAATTATAGGGTCATACCTCCCTAAATAGGCTTTACTAACATCTACTAAACCTATAACCAATCCTTGGCTAATATATCACTCTGACCCTAGTTTTTCAAATTTGTTTTTTCCTTTTTTTCTTTCTATGTTTATTGATTAATTATCATTTAGAGGGATTTATTGACTATTTTATATATAAATATTAAAAGTTATATTTTAGAATTTTGGCATTACTGTGAATACATAATCTGTTGACCATATTCTACTATAGAAGTCCCTGAACAGGAATTTGTTCAATCTGTGAATACTACGAAAAACCTGTAATATTACATTTTTAGATTTTAGTTGGAGGTGGGAACAGATTTATCTTACATAGGACACATTTGCTTGAAAGGGAACCTGTCAACAGGTCTCCTGAATCACAGGCCTGAAATCCCAGTAGGCGTTTTCATTACAAAGAGCTGTGATTTACACTGTGACATTTCAAAGAAAACATAGGGAAAAGTTTATCAAAACTGGTGCAAATAGTAACCAATCAGATTCTATCCTTCATTTTCCAAAAGAGCTTTGATAAATGAAAGGTGGAATCTGATCGGTTGCTGTGGGCAACTAAGGCAGCTTTCCTTTGCACCAGTTTTAATAAATCTCCCCCATAGTTCTAAAATAGAGTACGGTAAGTTTCTCCTCACCCTGCTCATCTTGAATTCAAATAGGAAGAAACCTGTCAATTAAGTCAAGCAGGGGGACAGAAACGAATTTGTGGACTCTTCTCCCCCCACCAGGACTCTTCTCCTCCAGCCAGGACTCTTCTCCTCACACCAGGACTCTTCCCCTCACATCAGTACTCTTCTCCTCGCGCCAGGACTCTTCTCCAGACAGGATTCGTCTCCTCGTGCCAGGATTTTTCATCCTTGTGCCAGGAGTCTTCTCCTCGTGCCAGGACTCTTCTCCTCGTGCCAGGACTCTTCTCCTCGTGCCTGGCTTTTTTTTAAACATGATTTCTCAGAAATGACACAATGTTTCAGAGTAAGACATAGCTCTCTGTAATGAAGGAACCCGTGGTTTGTATCTAAATGAGCAGCACAAGCTATCACTTTTCTCTCTAGAGCCACCAGCCTCTTGGAAGGAAGTGGAGCTGATGGATTCATGAAAGGGAAAATAACCTGAAGAATAATCTTTCATCAGGGAAGACAGTGAAATGTTTAATTCATGTGTAATGTCCTCAGTAAGATATTACTTTCTACTATGATTCTTTATTAAATTTCACTTGATTTAATATCCAAAGTTCATGATTCCTTAGAATGTTATTCCATCAAGGAGATGGAGAAAGGCAAAATAAAAATTCAGATGTGAGCAGGAAAGTCTTGACACAATTAGACTGTGGATTAATGTACAAGCTATATTTCAGGCTGTCTCCATTTTCATATTTTTTTTAATCGCTCTGGCTGATAGCTCCACTGTCCAAGGTTAAAAAAGAATTGTCCATAAAAATGGAACAGCTATGTTCACCACATCCAATGTAATTAGTCCATGCCAGCAGTCAACACCATTCTTCTTCACTTTGTCCTTCCTATGTCAGGTGCTTGCTTCCTTCTCCCCTCTCTCTTCGGATTCTCTATATGGCCAAACCTCCTGAGATTTCTACATACGCCAGATGACCAACCTCCAAGTCCGAACTATGGAAGTGAGGAATTACACTGAGGAGAAATGAAAGAGACAAGGACTAGGTAGATTCCAATTAAGAATACGCCATCCCCCACTTTTATTTTTCTTACAAGCTGACTGTCTTGAACACTAGCATATAAATAAAATCATCCATGATCACGGGTGGACTGCGTACTTAAAATGGTCTTGGAAAAAAAAAACTAAAAGTGGCCCCATGTTATAGGCAGGTCCAAATTGACAGAAAGCGGGGGGAACAAAAGTAGGCGAGGCCAGCTGTACCACAGTGCAGCACAATATAATGCCTCAATAGCACCAAATACCATAGTGCAGCACAATATACTGCCCCAGTAGCACCAGATACCACAGTGCAGTACACAATACTGCCACTCTCACCACAGTATTCAACTGCATCATTATCCTGAGAGCATCAGATCGTTATGTACCCAGCTAGGGCAGCGCCCTGGGCATTAGCCCACCGAGAAAGTTCCCTCTTGGTCTATGGCCAGTCCGCCCTTGTCCATGATGTATGTCGATACCAGAACAGTTTTGCCTCTCCGGCTTCATCAGGGGACCTTACCCGTTTCTTTTCACCCCCGTTAAAGCCTTCACTTCTATAGTTTGGATCTGGAGGTCTGTCACCTGGTTGACGTAGAGCCCTCAGGAGGTTTGGCCATATAGATTGTCTGTAGAGAAAGGTGAGAAGAAAGCAAGTGCCTGATATAGGGACACCACAGTGGAGAAGAAACAGTGTGGACTGTTTGCATGGACTGATTACCATGCATGTGGTGAGAATAGAAGCGGGTTTACACGTGCTGACCAGAAAGCCGATTGTCTGGAAGTAAGCAATATGTTACAATTACACCAGTACTTTCTTTATCTCCCTTTTAGTGGATTGTGCAATGTGCCGCAGGGGTAGAACACGTGAGGTTCACGGTGGCCCAAAGTGTACAAACAGTTCATCGGTTACTCACGGTTAGCAGGTGCCTCCCTGGGCCAGCAGTGCAGTGAAGGGGAGAACAGCACCAGATTCTCCGGGGCACACTCTATTACAGGGGACACCGGCCAGGTGGTGATCGAGGTGTCCTTGATGGTGGTTGGGTTTCTGGATGCTTGTGCGGCTGGGCCCCTGATGTCGTGACGCCAGCACCTTGATGGTGCAAGACGATGAGAGTAGTGGTAGTACGGAGATAGAAGAATGAGGCAGGCAGAACTTTACTGTAACCAGGATCTTGATAACAATTTGCATCCAGTAATAAAACAGTCTCTTATGAACATGCAGGTTGGATGTGATGAATCCCAGTAACAGGCTGTACTTGTAGTTCTGTCTCAGGCTATAGTAGGTAATTGTGTACTCAGTGATATTCAGCTCTTTGCCCTGCTTCAGTCTCAGTTGAGGTAGTTCAAGTTTTTATCTTCTACACACAAGTGATACAACAGAAATCTTATCTGTCCTTAAAATAACGGTGAGGCTGCCGGAAGCTAATAAATCCTTCACCTAGATACAAAGGTGTCTAGAGCCTAGAATAATGGCTTTGTCCTTCCTTTGTCTTTTCCACAATAAACTTGGCAAAATTCACTTGATACTCCGGAAGAGTGAATGGTAGAATACAGACTTCGCCTCTGCCTATCTTCCTGGCTTGACACTGACATATAAATTGGCTCCTCTGGGCCTTGGAGCCCAAGAGAGAGCTGAGAGGAGAGGGGACCTCTCCTTCCCCCTAGCCCCTAACTCCATCTCCTTCTTCAACTCCCAACTCCTACATCTATCTTCTCAACTGACTAACTAGGCCTGAACTGTGCTATATATACTGTGGTTCTACACCATCTAGTGGTGGAATGTGTGTAGTGCACATGACAGCCTGGTAACAGGGATTTCACATAAGAATAAAATACAGCATGATACAACATATGACAAAACAAGATTTTGCAGTGCCCACGTACACTAGTGGGATGCTGCAATTGTGCATCGGAGCTGTTAGGCTGACGGGCTGTGTCCACCGCTGTCCTGCTTTACCAGGCGAGCACTATCGTTGCTCCACTCACCCTGTGTGTATTGGGACTAGTGCTCAGTGAACCTCCTTACAGCACTGCTAGAGTTAATCCTTCCCTCTTGCATCCTAATCAGCTGATAAGGAGCTGATCAGCCTCCCTATTTAGCTGGGCTGTGGTTCCACCTCCTCGCCAAAGCTTTGAGGTTTTCCAGTGTCTAGTAACCAGCAAAGGTGTGATCTTTGTCTGATTATCCATGTGCCGTACTGTGCCTGACTACCGACTTTACTCCTTGCTGTCTGCTCTGACCTTGGAATTGTAAATCTAGAGGGTTGTAAAGCCTAGGCACTGTTTAACGTCCCGAGCAGGACTTATATCTGACAATCTGAATGCCTAAGGAAATGCCTAAGGACAAATCAACCTTAGGCATTTCAGGAAATCTTGAAGATCACATCAGGCATTTCTTCTCATGAATGGTCAAGCCCAGGGGCGTAGCTATAGGGGGTGCAGAGGTTGCAGTCGCTATCGGGCCCAGGAGCCTGAGGGGGCCCAAAGACCCTTGTGCCACATAAGACACTGGCATTATAGATAGTGCATACTGGTCAATTTACACCTCTGGCTGGAGGAAAGGGGTTAGGTCAAGAATTTGGCATGAGGGGGTGCCCTTTCAATGTTTGCCTCAGGCAGCAGGAAGGATATGTGCTCCCCTGCCCCTTGCAAACAAGCACTGAGGGACGGGGGCCCAAGCTGAACTCTTGCACCCGGGCCCATGAGCTTTTAGCTACGCCCCTGGTCAAGCCAGTGATATATTAAAGTGAACATACCTGATGTACAGTATATTTTTGGGGGAAATTGTGTAATGCTCCATTTTCCCTGTGGGGGAAGTGCTGGGGTATTGAATACTTGCAGCCATATTCCGCCATCAGCAGGACAAGCTAGGTTTATCTTCTCATTGGGTAAATATAAAGGGATTGTCCAAAGCCGAAAAAGTTTTTGCTGAGTTTATCACTCTCTTTGAGGAACTGCGGCTTCTATAATGAATTCTACAGCAATATGTTATGGAACATTCATAAGGTCACTCTGGGCTCATTATATTCAGTGCAAATCAGCTCTGCACCAGCTGGGAGTATAACACGCCAAGACAGAAAATGGCAAGTTATTTCAAGTTGATTCCATAAAATTTTTTTTAATGAGGATCAGTACATTGACTTATAAGGTTAACATAATCTATTTACCGGAGAGAATATTTTGCAGTGGAAATTTTTTTTTTTTTAATTACTTTTAAATCAGAGTAGTTAGAGGAGAATGCTTCATTCAGAACCCTCATGTCTTACTCAAAGAGTGCCTACAAAGGGTGTCTCTCATTCCATACAAGGACAGTCCATTGATTTCAATGAGCTCAGTGTAATACCTTATTTCACCTGTAGGTGAGCTGCAGGAAAACAAAAAAAAAAAACTGTGTTTTCTTACAGATTACAGATGATTGCTAGGAGGGGGACACATTGAGCTCGTTTTTGGTCAGGGGACCCTTCTAACAAAAATTACAGATTGTTCAAAATAGTGCAGGATTAAAGGGGATGTGTCATCAGAAAACGACCTATTGTTTAAATCATGTTTTGTATTTAACAAAATGTTAATAATTTTTGATGATGTTATCCTTAATATTCCATGTCAATATCTGTATTTAAACAAAAAACATAAAATCCTGCCGTTTTTGCACTGGTTGCTAAAGTCTCAATTATATTAACAGATGAGGCAGAAGATAGTCAGGAAGACCAGGAGCAGGGACCAGGAGCGGCGCAGGGAGCGTGTCAGGGGGGAGCAGCCAATGGCAGGCATGGACGGGGACAAGCATCCCTAGCATCGTGGGTGATTCTAGGGAGGCTCGTCCCCGTCTGCCATTGGCTGCTCCCCTCCGACACCGGATATTTTCATCCACACACGGAAAGAAGCAGCAGTGGCGGGGACCAGGAGCGGCGGAGGATGCGGGAGCCAGGTAAGTATATTCAGTGTGGGGGGCCCGGCATATGAGGGGGCTTTTTATACTCTCGGATAACCCCTTTAAAGTGTAACTGTCATTTTTTATTTTATTTGCTAGTTTATTAGAGCTAGGCATGTATACCTGAGTTAGTCTGTCAATTATTGCCAAAAGATCTGTAATTACCTTATAATAACAGCTTTCATTAATGTCCTCCTTCCCTTTCCGCTGCTCCCTTAAAAGACCGTTACTATGGCTTGTCTGTCTGTCCTTTAGCATAAACAGAAGACAGAGGGGCGGTCCTTCACACTGCATGCCTGCATTAGGCTTCAGAGTGAGGAGGCGTGTCTCTCAGTAATCCAATCTGATTGGCTGGCAGGGAGCTGCTGGCTACAGCAAGTGTGTATGTGAAGTGAGGGAAGGCAGTTTTGGCCTCAGAGAACTGGCAGAGGAGCCATCTTGAGAAGGTCCTCATATTGTAGGGCCCAAAACAGTCGTAACTAAGGAAAAAGCTCAGGAAAAACTGTGGTATGCGAAGAAACTAAAGACTGCTGTATACATAATGCTGCAGCAGCAATATCATGTGCTAAAATGTATTTGTTTTTATGAAAACATTACAGTTACACTTAAACTAAAAATAAACTATTTGGAAGGACCCTGTTCTGCAGTACTGCATAAGTGGTACAGCACCGTGGAGAGCTTGGAGAGTGAGAAGTGTAAACTGCATTCTATACTAAATGGGCAACTAGTGCAGTGACTGGCACAGGGTGGAAGCATCAGGCAGTGACTGGCACAGGACGGTGGCATCAGTTCCTTCTCTGGCACACGGTGGAGGCTTTGTTTTAGCAGTTGGACAGATATATGAGCCTGGCGTCTGCTTTCAGGATAGATTGGAGAGATTAGTGAGGGGAAAACAAATTAATAATTAGTTATAGTAATTAAGAATGGACCAGAGTGAGAAACGGGCAAATTCTTGCCCGATTGGAGTCAAGCATGACCCCAAGACAATGAGTCTGATCTCTCTGCACTACAGTGGCAACCACCTCAGCTGATAGTGGGGTTGATCAGCCTATCAGGGTACAGGGTTGCCCGACCAATCAGGCTCTCAGGCTTGGTGTCATGTGCTTCCTGTTGGCGGAGTATTTAAGCAGGCAACTGTAGCCAGCAGTGATTGGTCTTCTTGCCTCACAAACTTAATTTGTGTTTCTTATGGATTCCTGGACTTCTGACTGGGGATTAGCGAATCAATTTCCGATGGTATAGCCGAAGTCGATTTGCAAAAAACTTTGTTGTAATACTGTACGGAGTTCCTGCTCCGTACAGTATTAAAATGTATTGGCTCCGATAAGCCGAAGTTATTACTTCGCGAAGTCGTGCAAGACTTCGTTTAATAAGTTTGGGAATTAATTATTACTGTAAAAAACCTTGGTACCAAACACGGGTTCAGTTCCAAGGTACCACTAGTTTAGCCACCAAAGTTTCGACTTTCTCTATTTTTTTTTATTTCTTCCTAAAATATATTACAATTTCAGATATGGAAAAAGAAAAAGAGAGGCACACTTATTCCACCTCATCTCAAACCACATATTCCTTTGATTTCAAAGTTTATTTCAGGTTCATAGCCGAATGTGATTCAGATGTATAATGCAGGGGAGAGTCTTCTTCATCCAGAGATAAGAAAACAAGATTAAAACCTAAGAACTGACAACATCTTTTTTCAAATTGTCGGATGACATTAGGAATCTTAATGATATGGCCTTACCTTAGCCTGTTGAAGGTCTTATCAAGTTCTCTATGTCTTTGCATGTAAAGTTGTCAGTGTTCCAGCCTGAAACAGGGATCACTTTTTAAGTGGACTGCACAAGTATGGTATCCATATGTAGATAGAGGAGAAGCCGGGCGGCACAAATGCGCCTCTTCAGGCCGCTGACGTGGGTGCGTGCAAACACGCTGCCTTTTAACAACCATGGGGGAGGTTGTCATGACGACACATGACGCCCTGACCCCCTTCTGGTGAAAAATGCAATAAAAAGACAAATCGTCTATCATTAATAACAGTACAGTACAACAGCAGGAACATCACAGAAATACACTGAGATCATTACGATCATTCAGTCCAAGTTCACCCAAAGCATTCGTACGTAGAATCCCCCTAGCTTCTCTCTGTAATAATAACCTACGTCTATCTCCTCCTGCAGGGGGATTAGATACTAATTCGATGCCAGCAAAGTCGAGATTTTTACAATTACCATTATGTGTCTCCCTCATATGTTTTTGAAGTCTAGGGCACCCTTTACCTGATTGTATGGAATTTATGTGTTCTCTGACCCTCTCAAAAAGGCATCTGATGGTTTTGCCTATGTAGAAATTACCGCAGCCGCATGAGATCACATAAACTACAAAGGTACTCCTACAGGTGATAAAATCTGTAACCCTGTGTTGTATGCCTCCATGCCTATAGATCTTCTCTCATACAACCAGCTGCGGTTTTTAGCGACTTCTCACCAGCCTATCTCTAATAGTGTGACTCTTTCTGAAAGTGATTAATGGTCTATCTACATATTCCTCAAGCGCATGATCCCTTCTAATAATCTCCCAATGTCTGTATATAGTCTTCCTTATAACCTCAGCTATCGGGCTGAATTTAAAGGAAAACACAAACCTCTTTTTCTTAACCTGTCCTTCATTCCTTGACTTACTTCCATCTGAACTTCTATTCCTGCAAGGGAGGAGATCACTCTGGGAGAACTTCCTCGCCCTTTCCAGGGCCACATTTAACATGGCCGCACCCATGTCAGCGGCCTGAAGAGGCGCATTTGTGCGCGAAACGTCCGTCGCCGCTGTGCATGTAAGAATTGCTGTCCGCCCCTGCATGCTCCGACAGTAAAGTGTTACTTGTATCCCAGATGAAATAAAGGATGTTTGGATTTATCACTGCTGGGTGAGTGCTGCCTTATTGTCTTCTCTTATTAATGGTATCCATGTGTGGTCGGTTTTTCTCACAGACCTACTTACTTCTCAGTTGCAGTTAAAATAGCCTTATTTCTATCTTTATCCCCATCCCTGTATGGAGCAGGCTCAGGAGGCTATAAGTGATATCTGAGCCGTTATACAGAGGGATGTGCAGTACCCTAGAGCTGGGGGTATCTGCAATTGTTTGATATAGTACGTATAATGTTATGTTATGCCATGTTCTGCCATGTACTCCAGCAGAAGAGATATGGTTGGAAATAGTTGGCAGGAACAGGAACTGCTGCAGGTGAAGGACTACGGCTCAGACACCCATCTCCCAGATCACTTCCAGGCTAGTCTAACTCCAGGCCTTTATCACTCCATGGACACCTATACCCACAACATCTTTTCAGAGCCACTACCACTCCCATCCTCTGTACTGGCTCCCCAGGGGCTTGCTGCAGATGGAACTCTTTCTATCAGTGTCGCTCCCTGTGGTGAAATTGGAGAGTATTAGTTATTATGGCAGCCGAGGGCCTAGTGAAGTTTCTCAGGCCTGCCATCTTACTGCTTCTATTACACTATGTCAGAGTCAAGGATAGGATGCTGGTGAAATCACAATGTACTCCAATACAGATCACAGTCCATTTAATGCATATGTGCAGGCTTTCATCCCAATGTAGAAGATGGGGCAGCCTGTCAGTCAAGCCATGGGAGAAGTGGTTTACTATGCAGCTCATGAATTCTCCTGAGTCTTCAATATCATCAATATCAGATCAGCGGGGTCCGACACCTGGCACCCCCGCCTATCAGCTGTATGAGGAGATGGTGCACCTGCTGTCTCCCTTCTCTCTTCCTGTCCACTGCTGCTGTCTATGGTCTTTGCCATAGACAGCAGCAGCAGAGTAGGAAGAGAGAAGGGAAACAGCAGGTGCTCACTGCGTGCACCGTATTGCCATACAGCTGATCGGCGGGGGTGCCGGGTGTCGGACGCCCGCTGATCTCATATTGATGACCCATCCTGAGGATAGGTCATCAATAGTAAAAGCCCAGACAACCCCTTTAAGGTTTTATTAGAGGTCCATTATAGTCAGAGCTTGGGCACACCAGAGGAACCTCTGTTATTCTGGTGGGCCAGTCGACCCTGCCTGCGTTCTTTGAGGTACAGAAGGGACATGATTTTCAATCTACTACTTGAATGTATAATTTGTCTGGGGGAGGGAAATGTTGATGACAGGTGTATTTTAATTACCAACATTTTTAGAGGACTTTTAACTTTTTATTTAAAAGCCACTTTTTTTTTCTAGATGACCCACTATGTGAGTATTCAGTCCACTTTTATCATAGTTAAAGGCGAGAAGAATATTGAAGATTTATCCTCAGAATAGGACATCAACATCTGACACCAACTCCTGGCCGATCAGCTGTTAGAAGAGGCTGGGGTGCTCCAGTGAAGACTGGAGCCTCTTCCTGGGCCACCTGATGTCATATTCATAGGTCACATGTCCTAGGCGTAGCTCAGTTCCATTCAAGTGAACGGGCTTGGGCTGCAATACCAAGCACAGCCGCTAAACAATGTATGGCACTGTGCTTGAAATGCTGTGAAGAAGCTGATCAGGTATTGGAGCCCCACCGATCAGATATTAATGACCTGTCCTGAGGATAGGACATCCATATTGTACTCCCGGAAAATCTTTTCAAGGGTCCTAGTGTTTTAAATCCTAGGGTTTAGAAACCCCTGTCGATCAGCTGTTTGAAGAGACCACAGTGCTCTAGTAAATGCTGTGGCCTCTTCCTAGGCCAGTGATGTCACATTCGTCAGTCCCATGGCCTAGTTGGAGCTCAGCCCCATTGAAGTGAATGAGGCTGAGCTGAGATACCAAGCACAGCCGCTAAAACAATGAGCGGCGCTGTGCTTGTGTAACACCCCAGAGTGGTGTTACCACTCCTGCACCCTGCTACTGTCTTTATTGGGCTAACAAAATGTCATCTTATGTATTGCTGTCCAGGTCCTATACGCTGTGCATTCCTAATCTGTTTGCAACTGTTATGTTCATGTAATATGCCTGGCTCACCAGCAGCAAACACGGCAGAGCTGTACTTAGGTAGAATGGAGCTTTCTATTCCATTCTAACCCCCCTCTGGAGAGAAGTGGGCTTGTACTACTTCCTGCAGGAAGGGTGGGGACCAGTTAGAGTCAGTCTAGTTTACCCCCAGCTAGGGGAGGGGTGTGCAGGGGCATGTCTCTGTTGGATGTGCCAACGCCAGCCAGAGCACCCTAAGCTCTGCTGGCCATGGAGGCAAAAGCCTAAAGCCTCAAGAGCCAGGAGATTAGTTCCTCTGCTGAAGATAAGTCAGACTACAGAGTGAAGTGCAGCACCAAGAAGAAGCTGAGTTATACAGCCAGCTTGTCAGTACAGCAGAGTCAGAGAAAAACAGAGATATAGCAGAGTTGAGTTTGCCTGCCAGTTTAATGCTAAAGCCTGCTGGAACCAAGACAAAGCCTGAAACTGTTTGGAGAAACATTTGTTCAAGTAAAGCTGTCATTGAACTTCATCTCAAGGTCTGGACTCACGTTATTTATTCAAATCCCTCAATTATTCCCTCTATTTATTGCTTCGGAGCCAAAGCCTGTGGTCCAGCGGTATCCAGGTAGGAGCACCATGACTCACATAAAGAGACTTTTAGGCCGCACTACACCACTCGGCATTCCTACACCTGGGACGCGATATAGTGGGCCCTGGGGGGAGGCTGCCTGTTGCACTTGGCAAGCTGTGAGGAGGCCCCGGCCCCATTAAACAGCTGATTAGAGGAGGTGTCGGGAGATGGACCTCCAATGATCAGATACTGATGGATAAATCATCAGTATTAAATACTCGGAAAACCCCATTTACATTTTTTTTTTTTGTAAATTCTTTATTTTTGAGAGAATTTTCAGAGATAAAGTAACATTGATACAGAAAGTAACAGTGATACATATTTCCTTGGAAAATAAAATCTGATACAAAAGAATATTTTCAGCATCTCATATTAAGGCACATGTTGGGTATAACACCACCCAGACGTCCAAAGGGGTCAGGGCGGGGGCATACTAAAGTGTCCCGACGCGTTTCTTCGGTTGGAGCCCCAGGATTCTTCAGGGGACACGGGGCTATGTGTTCGCTGTAATCAGTCTGTGACTAAGCCTATGAACAATAAAGTGCATGTATAGTAAAATGCCACAGGGAAATAGTCAAGAAAGAATCAAAGGAAGACCCACCCATCACCTGGTATAAGATCATAGGGAGGTTTTTCACTTACTCGTTTTTGGTTGCAGTCGGGGGTGGCTGTAGGCACACTGTGTAGCAAGACCCAGTGTGGTGGTGTCTGCTAGGATGATGACCGGCAGTTAGTGTGGCGAATTCTAAGGGCTAGGGGGCCAGGTGAAGCGCATTTTTTGGAGTTGACCTCCGGTTATGCGCCTCTTGATGACGCTCCTACAAAGCGTCCGAGGCGGAAGTCATGTGTCCGCGCCAGCGCCACACATCCCTGTCCCATGCGTTCCATAGGGATAAAGGTGGAACGCACGGCCGACGCTGTACTCGGACGTCATCCGGCCGCGCCACTTGAGATGCGTCACAGCCGCAGTCACGTGATCGAGGCCCAGCCTCGGCCGCACAGGCGTATTTAAAATCCCAGATAGCCAGACAGCAGAACCACATATATGATGATATATATCTGCTACCTGGCCACTAAACGGGAAAGACAAAGTATCCTGCCTCAGCCTCTCCTACACTCAGCAGGGTACTATAATTCAACACTTATAAATGGATTGCTCCCCATTCTACCATCTATGGGGGACTCACATCCATCACAAGTCTGGGGTGAGAGAAGGGAGCGATCAGAGGGGGAGACAACCTGCTCACTGGTCCGGACAAGACACCTAACCCCCCTGAGCCTCCTCCACCTCCTCGCAGGATATGACAGTATGCGCCAAATATCCTGCGTCTAGGACCAAAAAATAGAGAGAGGTTTATAGTGGGAAAATTGGCCACAGGGCCCAAGCAAGAAAAAATGAGTAGTCAAAGGAAACAGCTGAAGTTACACTGTTCATTAAGCTCATTGAGGACAACCGTATTCAGCGTGAATGTCCACCAACATTCCCTTTGTAGGATGAATCTGTTCCAGTCTCCCCCACAGATGGGCTTGGGAACATGTTCAATCCCCATAAAGCTGATGGATGCTGGACGTCCCTCGTGGACCGTCTGTACATGGCGCGCAATGGGGGTGTCCCTATTGTTGCGAATGTCGCCATGATGCTCCCCCATACGTTTCCGTAGTTCCCTGAATGTTTTCCCCACGTAACGTAGACCACATACGCACGTAATCAAGTAGATCACGCCCGTAGTGCGGTAATTCAGAAAACCTTTAATATGGTAGACGGTATTCTTGGGCTCACCGACAAAAGTTTTACCCTGTACCAGGCAGCCACAGAAGCTACATCGTCCGCATCTGTGGCAGCCTGTCACAGGTCTGTCCAGCCATGTCCGTGGCTTAGCCCCGGAGGTGAAGTGGCTGTGCACCAGCCTATCCCTCAGATTCTTACCCCTCCTGAATGTGAGGGAGACTGAGGGATCCAGGACCTCGGCCAGATCTGGGTCCATCAACAATGTGTCCCAATGGTGCGCCAGAATCCTCCTCACCTGTGACGCAGCCGCGTCAAAGGTGCCTACCACCCGGACAGCACTCTGAGACCCACGTTCTCTAGTATTTGTTAGATGAAGAAGTTCAGTGCGTGTAACTGTCCTAGTTCTCTCATAGGCCAGTCTGAGAGTCCTGTCTGGATATCCCCTCTCCTGGAACCTAGACCTAAGATTACGTGCTTGGTGCTTAAAATCTTTGTCCTCAGAACAGTTACGTTTGAGTCTCAGGTACTGTCCGGTGGGTATCCCTCTCTTAAGAGGAACAGGATGACAACTGTCCCACCTAAGAAGGGAATTAGTGGAGGTTGGTTTTCTGTAGATGGACGTATTTAGACCGCCTTTATCATCCCTCATGATAACTACATCTAGGAAGGGGAGGTGGTCCCTCACAATGATCGAAGTAAACTTAAGGTTGAAATCATTGATATTAAGTTCAGCGATCAGTTTGTCGAAATCGCTCTCTGGTCCGCTTCACAACAGAAAGATGTCGTCAATGTAGCGTGACCAGAGAGCGATATGACCCACGAACCACCGTGGCGGGTCCCCAAATACCACTGATTCTTCCCACCAGCCCAGGAGCAGGTCGGTGTAGGATGGGGCACAAGAACTGCCCATCGCCGTGCCCCTGAGCTGGTGGTATATACGACCATCAAACATGAAGACATTGTTTGACAACACAAACTCCAGAAGCTTCAGGGTAAAAGCGTTATGTAGGGAAAATTGTTGCCCCCTCATACTCAAAAAATGACTGGAGGCCTCCAAACCTCGTCCATGTGGGATAGAGGAGTAGAGAGCCTCCACGTCAATAGAGGCTAGAAACCAGTGCGGCTCTATACAAATGTCCTCTAATTTCCCTAACAGATCGCCTGTGTCTCTCACGTAAGATGGCAGTGCCGCCACAAAAGGACGTAGTACCCTATCAATGTAAATGCCACAATTCTGTGAAACACTTCCGATCCCCGAGACAATTGGCCATCCTTTAATAGGTGTAGTCTCTTTATGCACTTTTGGCAAGCAATAAAAGGTGGCCATGATCGGGTAGGGCGGGTATAGGAAATCATATTCCTCGTCACTAATGAGGTGGATATTTTTGGCCCTCACTAAGATCTTTTTCAATGTCCCTTGTAAGTTATTAATAGGGCTGCTCTGAAGGATCTCATACCCCGTACTATCTGACAAGATGGAGAGGCACATGTTACGATATGCAGATGTCTCCATTATAACAATGTTACCCCCCTTGTCCGACGGTTTGATAATAATATTTTTGTCATCTTCGAGGTCCTTAATAGCCATCCTTTCTTTTTTACTACAGTTAAACCTAGGTGGGACTGAATATATGTTGGCCAGTTCTGAAGTGGTATGTTGGAGAAATACATCCACGCAGGACACTTCCCCCATTGGAAGCATTTTCACACTCCTATTTTTTAGGGATGTGAACGGACCCAGGCCTTCTGCGTTGGGGGGTGATTGGTCGAGGTTGAATAATAAATGAACGTCTTTCAGGATTTCCACGGGGACACCAAGTTCACGGCTTTCCCTCTTGTCCCTCAGTTTATGGAACTTATGCCATCTAAGTCTGCGGGCAAAAAGGTTTAAGTCCCTTGTCCACCTAAAGATGTCAAATTTATTGGTGGGAACGAACGAAAGTCCGCGTCCCAACAGACTAAGCTCACTAGGTGATAGGATACGGGGGGAGAGATTTATGATCCGTTTGTCTAACAGGGACTGGTCTACCGTGTCTGTTTTTCGGTGTTCCTGCTCCTGAGAGGGTAATGTGTCCCTTGATCTAAAAAAGGAGAGGAGGGACCCGGTACGGCTGCAGGTGGGGTTTGAGAGGGATACTGTGGGTACTGTCTCGACCGATTGCCCCGTCCCCTAGATTTATATGCACCCCGTCCGCGTCCCCTACTCTTAGAGTTTCTCTCTTTCTCTGTATCAGAGAATTCTGTATCCGTACAGGAGACGTCTGTGTTCTGTGAAGTGGGCGGGTTAGTCAAGAATTGATATACTTTGTTGTCACGGAAATCCTGGGAGTCTCTGTTAAATTGCCTGTGCTTGCGGTCTTTCAGATGAAATTGGTACCGCTCCACCGTATTCTGCAGCTGCACTTCTTTAACAGAGAATTCCGGTTCCGACTGAAATTTCTTTGTAATGTCAATCTGTTCTTTCAGACTAGCCTCTGCCCGCTCCAGAACAACTCTCTCTTCGTCCACCAGTAGTTGCATAAATCTAAGGGAACTAGCAGTGGCCTCCTTTTCCCACTTTTTTAAAGAATTCTGGGTTCCTGATGCGGTGTGCTGGGGATAGGGTGATACGCAGCCCTCTGGGCACTATCCCCTGTTTAATGTAATGCTCGAGACCCTGCACCTCCCACCAGGAACTTATGTGTTCTTTATATAGTCTCGTGAGTTCTGAGAAGGCACCATTAAGGGTGGGGGTATACTTTTTTTGTATGAAAAGTTGTTCAGAGAATACCAAGCTGGCCTCAGAGACCCAAATGTTCTTATCTAGACCTGTGGTCAGAAATCCCGACATTACCTCAATAATGCAAATCACACAAATAGTGGTCGTTCAGGAGGGGCAGTCAGAGCCTCCCTGATATACTGCTCAAAGATGCAAAAAGATAAACTAAAGGGGCAGTAGACTAAATAAAACTTCGCTTTTAATGATTAAGGAGATAAAATAGCCCCTACTAGACTAAAAACAAATAAGACGTGCCCTAATTTGGACAAATAAAGGCACAACACACAGATATACAGTATATCACTAGGGGAATAAATCAGGTACAAAAGTGGAAGGTCAAATTGGGCGGCAGGGGTTGTAGTATGTACTGCCCACTGGCCCTAGTACCTCCCTACTTGTCCTGTAAACCCTATAAAGTATCCAAAGGACGGGGTCCAAAAAAACCCGCAAGGGGTGGCCCAGACAGGAACTCTGATCCTAGTAGGTAACCCTAGTAAGGCCCTGGTCAATGACAAAAGGGGACAGAGTACCACCTTGGAGTACTATAAAAATATATGTAATGAACACAGAAAAAAAGGGGGGGGGGGGTATAACACCACCCAGACGTCCAAAGGGGTCAGGTTTCTTCGGTTGGAGCCCCAGGATTCTTCAGGGGACACGGGGCTATGTGTTCGCTGTAATCAGTCTGTGACTAAGCCTATGAACAATAAAGTGCATGTATAGTAAAATGCCACAGGGAAATAGTCAAGAAAGAATCAAAGGAAGACCCACCCATCACCTGGTATAAGATCATAGGGAGGTTTTTCACTTACTCGTTTTTGGCTGCGGTCGGGGGTGGCTGTAGGCACACTGTGTAGCAAGACCCAGTGTGGTGGTGTCTGCTAGGATTATGACCGGCAGTTAGTGTGGCGAATTCCGCCACATTATAAGGGCTAGGGGGCCAGGTGAAGCGCATTTTTTGGAGTTGACTTCCGGTTATGCGCCTCTTGATGACGCTCCTACAAAGTGTCCGAGGCCGCGGTCACGTGAGCGGCAAAACCGGAAGTCATGTGTCCGCACCAGCGCCACACATCCCTGTCCCATGCGTTCCATAGGGATAAAGGTGGAACGCACGGCCGACGCCGTACTCGGGCGTCATCCGGCCGCGCCACTTGAGATGCGTCACAGCCGCAGTCACGTGATCGAGGCCCAGCCTCGGCCGCACAACATTCATCAGTAGGCGCAAGTTTAATGCTATAAAGGAAGCTAGGGGTTCTGTACCATCTCGAGATAATCTTGTATGAGTTTTCCTGTAGGCGAACACACCTAGAGAAACCATGTGAATGTTTAAGACTAAAGTTAATATCCTCATCAGATAGGGATATCTGAAGTTCCTTCTCCCAAGAAAATAAGGTCTAGTAGGGGAAAGGCCAGAGTTTAATTGAGAGTATAAACGAGCTAGCATCTGGAAGATTTGCAAAAAGTCTCTTGAACTTCCTACATTTGAGACCTATATCCAAATCCACCAGATCCGACCTTATGTGTTTAGGGATATGTGTTAAAGCATTTTGGAGAAATTCAGACATGTTTGTGGCTTTTCCCAGTTCAGAGATTTTAATACTAGAGAGATAAAGCCAAGATTTGTGGAATCACCGATGGAAGCACCGATAAAGGGGCCAGAGGGGATAATAAATTAGCCGACACATTTAAGTCACTAGTTCCTCTACAATATTGTAGCATGCATCGGGTGATGTCACTAAGTGGGTTTCTTTTGCTGAGTGAGGGGGCTTTAACCCATAAAAGATGTATGTTTTCTTCTCCCATTAAAGCCTTCTCTAAGTCAGCGTACAAAGAGTTATTGCTACATCTAGCTAAATCTATCCACCTTTCTAGTTGGATAGCATGCAAGTAGGTTTTGATATCTGGCAATGATAACCCTCCTTTTGTCTTTTTCCTTATAATAAGGGAATAAGCCAAACGTGGTCTCTTGTTTTGCCAGAGAAAAGTGGTAAAAAGTCTGATAAGTATTTATTAGAAAGTGGGACAGGAAGACATCTCAGCGTATATAGTATTTGAGGTAATACGTATGTAGTAAGCAGATTTTTTCTGCCGATCCAGGAAAGGAAAGGGATTTTAACTGAGTTCAAGAAGGATTTAACCTTGGAGAAAAGCGGTACATAGTTAAGCCTAAAAAGGTTTTTTGGGTTTGCTGGTAACATAATACCTAAGTGTTTGATGGCTTCCTTTGGCCACTGGAATAAAGCGGAAGATTTAATCTCCGCCATGTGTTTCGTGTTAGCTGAGATATTTAATATCTCTGATTTGTCATAATTGACTTTAAAATTCGAGATTTCTCCATAGTCTGTTAAGATCTTCAAAATTTCCGGGATAGCTTCTTTGGGGTTGGTTATAAATAATAAGAAGTCATCGGCAAAAGCTGCCAGAGAGTGAGTTATAAGCATAGGTGGGAAGCCAAAGTGTCGCAAGGTACCCTCCATGAAGGCCCAGTTGACTCTGTCAAAGGCTTTTTCTGCGTCCGTTCCTAAAATTGTCAGGGGGATGTTATGTTTTTTTGCGTAGTAAATAGCATGAAGGGCTCTACTGACATTATGTTTACCCTCCCTGCCTTTGACAAAGCCAACCTGCTCCTCATTTATTAATTTAGGAAGAAGTCTCGCGACACGATGGCTTAGCAACTTAGCCCAAAGCTTAACGTCTACGTTAAGCAGTGAGATTGGTGTATAGCTACTACATTTGGTGGGGTCTTTCCCTTCTTAGGGGATAATTGAAATATGGGCCATAAGTGATTGTGGGGGTAGTGAACCTCCTTTTAGTAGGAAGTTACACATATTTGTAAATTGCGGGATAGGAGATTCCTGGAACTTTCTGTAATATATAATAGGGAGTCCGTCTGGGCCTGGGCATTTTCCGGGGGGGACACTTGCGAGTATTTCTGTTACCTCATTTATCGTTATTGGTGACAGCAATGCATTCCTATCGATTTCAGTTAGTTTTGGGACATGAACCGACTTAAGAAATGAATCTATTTTTTCGGATAATTGGGAAGGGTCATTTTGTTTTAAATTGTATAGCTGAGAATAAAAGTTAGCAAATTCTTTAGCTATGGATGGGGTATTATTTTTCAATAGCTGAGATTTGAGCAATTATGGAGTCTATTTTTGCAGATCTTTGTTTGCGCACCCAAGCTCCCAGAGCTATGAGTTCTCCTCTAATGTAGGCTTTATGGGATTCCCAGACTATAGCCTCATTCACAGACGGAGAGACATTGATCTCAAAGAAGGTTTTTAGTTTATTCTCAAGTTTAAGCCTATCTTGTTCGTTCTCCAAAAGAGTCTCGTTTAGTCTCCAGGACCACTCCCTAGGAGGGATGCCTTTTAGTTGTAACTCTAATGAAATCAGGGCATGATCTGAGACCAAAATTTCACCTATGATTGCTTGCTTAATCCTCTCAATAATATGATTAGAGACGAACAAATAGTCCAAACATTGGTAGGTTCTATGAACCGCTGAGTGGAAGGTAAAATCTCTCAAGCTGGGATGAACTAGTCTCCAGGCATCAGAGATTTGGTGGGAGGCTAATACTCTCTTAAGTTTGCCAATTTGTTTGGATGTAAATTTAGGGGTAGTTCAGGTAGAGTCTAATGAGTGGTCCAGAACTAGGTTTAAATCTCCACCCAATATTAACAAACCTTCCCTGAAGTCTTGTAAGGATTGTAACAGTTTAGTAAGCCAAGGTATTTGTTTAGTGTTAGGGGTGTATATATTAACAAGTGTGACTTTACTTCCATGCAGTGTTCCCTTTAGGAATATATAACGTCCACTTGGGTCAATATAGTGAGCCTGCTCTTTGAAGGGGACATTAGTTCCAATTCCTATTGAAGCCCCTCTAGAAGCAGAGGAATGTGTGCTATGATACCACTTTTTATAGTGCTTAGTAAACAGGTTAGGGACATGGTTGTGCTTAAAGTGGGTCTCCTGCAGAAATAGAATATCTGCTTTTTCTTTCTTAAGGACATGAAAAATTTTACTCCTTTTTTGTGGTATGTTAAGCCCCTTAACATTAAAGGAGACCACTTTCATTGAACCCATACTGTTCGACAATAGAACATGTGATAAGCGACTATTACCCAAGTTATCAGATGGAAAAATAGATTTGACCCGATAAAAGAACTTAAAAGTATAATAACAAAGCAATAATTGAAACTGTCGGTCCATGAGACCAACAAAACTGTTGAGTAGGTTGTTACACTAACAGTGAGGTACCCAGCCACAACTTAGTCAAGAATGCGGTCTAGGTAATATAAAGGGTGGAAAGAGATGGAGGGAAGGGAAGGAAGGAGACAGACACCCGGAGAAAGCATGTATAATCACAAATGTATGGAAAAGGCACAAAGGACAAGAAGGAAGGTGGAAAGAAAGGAGGGGAGGGAGAAACTGTGTATTACACAAAGCCTGTGTACAGTCACACAGCGCAGTATGATTACATATGTGCTGACAGGGGAACTCTTTAACCCTTGTTTCACCACTTGCTTTAAGCAGATCACCTACCCCAGTCAGCACATCTTTAAACATTCCCAATATATTATATCAAAGAACTGCGAGTTACCTCGTCTATGGGGAGAGCTTCAGAATAGAGAACTACATCAAAGGACGGTGTCGTGTAGAAAGAAAATAGGAAAAGAATATTACAAAGAAAAAAATAAGGGGTTGGGTCAGCACAACCTGCCTGTAGGTGCAGATCACTATGGCGAAATACATATATAAACGGAGAATGCAAATGTGATCGCACACTACATCCAGCACTCTGCCCTCCATGCTGGATGAGACATTGGTTTATATTTTGGCCAAAGCATAGTAAGCCACTCACCGCGTCAAGGTCGTCTCATGAGTGGTCCCTAACTCTTGTTCCTACCTGTTCATAGGCCATGACAGCCACATAAAATCCAGGGAATGCAGGTCAGCATGCAAGCCAAGTACACTTTGCTTGTAACCCCGTCCGGTGCCATTACAGCTTTCATCGGATCCAGGGATGCAAGTACCAACATGCATGCTGAACCCACCATATACTTCTCCTGGAGCCAGATGGCTAATGGTAGGTTCTATACAAGCAGACTCAGTTTTATACTGACTTTAAAACCAGCCTCAAGGACAGATTAACTGGTCAGGTGTGCAATGACTCCAAGGAGATCGCCACGCCTCCAATATATACTACAAAGAAAAAAATAAGGGGTTGGGTCAGCACAACCTGCCTGTAGGTGCAGATCACTATGGCGAAATACATATATAAACGGAAAATGCAAATGTGATCGCACACTACATCCAGCACTCTGCCCTCCATGCTGGATGAGACATTGGTTTATATTTTGGCCAAAGCATAGTAAGCCACTCACCGCGTCAAGGTCGTCTCATGAGTGGTCCCTAACTCTTGTTCCTACCTGTTCATGGGCCATGACAGCCACATAAAATCCAGGGAATGCAGGTCAGCATGCAAGCCAAGTACACTTTGCTTGTAACCCCGTCCGGTGCCATTACAGCTTTCATCGGATCCAGGGATGCAAGTACCAACATGCATGCTGAACCCACCATATACTTCTCCTGGAGCCAGATGGCTAATGGTAGGTTCTATACAAGCAGACTCAGTTTTATACTGACTTTAAAACCAGCCTCAAGGACAGATTAACTGGTCAGGTGTGCAATGACTCCAAGGAGATCGCCACGCCTCCAATATATACTACAAAGAAAAAAATAAGGGGTTGGGTCAGCACAACCTGCCTGTAGGTGCAGATCACTATGGCGAAATACATATATAAACGGAAAATGCAAATGTGATCGCACACTACATCCAGCACTCTGCCCTCCATGCTGGATGAGACATTGGTTTATATTTTGGCCAAAGCATAGTAAGCCACTCACCGCGTCAAGGTCGTCTCATGAGTGGTCCCTAACTCTTGTTCCTACCTGTTCATGGGCCATGACAGCCACATAAAATCCAGGGAATGCAGGTCAGCATGCAAGCCAAGTACACTTTGCTTGTAACCCCGTCCGGTGCCATTACAGCTTTCATCGGATCCAGGGATGCAAGTACCAACATGCATGCTGAACCCACCATATACTTCTCCTGGAGCCAGATGGCTAATGGTAGGTTCTATACAAGCAGACTCAGTTTTATACTGACTTTAAAACCAGCCTCAAGGACAGATTAACTGGTCAGGTGTGCAATGACTCCAAGGAGATCGCCACGCCTCCAATATATACTACAAAGAAAAAAATAAGGGGTTGGGTCAGCACAACCTGCCTGTAGGTGCAGATCACTATGGCGAAATACATATATAAACGGAAAATGCAAATGTGATCCAACCCCTTATTTTTTTCTTTGTAGTATATATTGGAGGCGTGGCGATCTCCTTGGAGTCATTGCACACCTGACCAGTTAATCTGTCCTTGAGGCTGGTTTTAAAGTCAGTATAAAACTGAGTCTGCTTGTATAGAACCTACCATTAGCCATCTCGCTCCAGGAGAAGTATATGGTGGGTTCAGCATGCATGTTGGTACTTGCATCCCTGGATCCGATGAAAGCTGTAATGGCACCGGACGGGGTTACAAGCAAAGTGTACTTGGCTTGCATGCTGACCTGCATTCCCTGGATTTTATGTGGCTGTCATGGCCCATGAACAGGTAGGAACAAGAGTTAGGGACCACTCATGAGACGACCTTGACGCGGTGAGTGGCTTACTATGCTTTGGCCAAAATATAAACCAATGTCTCATCCAGCATGGAGGGCAGAGTGCTGGATGTAGTGTGCGATCACATTTGCATTTTCAGGAAAAGAATATTACCCGCATTGCAACAATGGGGTCTTTGGAACTATATATCCCATAGCTCTGTCTACGGAGGTTCATATCTCACTTATCACTCAAACTTCCCAACCAGCACCAGCACAACATATGTGTATCAGCAAATCTCATTTACAGGAACTGCTTGGGAAATCGCAGAGAAATGTGTAGTTAAAACACTAACAACACAGCATGTATAAGCACAATGAAGTGTGATAGCCTTATTAACGTAAACATTCAATTCAGCAAATAGATGACAAATCAAAGCATTTCAGGAGTTTCAGAAATATATCCCTCTCAGCCTTCCATTCATCTAACTGAGCTGAATAAAACTGGCGGGGGGTATAAGTGAAGAAAAACCGGAAAGGCACTTAATCATATCATGTATGAATGCTTAAGACTCTAATAATACGTCACCAGACAGAAACTTAGGTGGCAAAGAATGACTATAGGATATATCATACTCCTAATTCAAAGAGTACAGTAGTCTTCAGAGCTGGGCTCCTTTTTCAAGTGTCCTTTAATTCAGGATTGCGCTTCTTGGCAATGGGCGACTTGAATTTTCTGACTATCTGCCAGTCATCTCCAGTAGGTAGTGGTGGGATTTTAGTCCCTCCTGCAAGTGGCAGCCAAGAAGCCAAGCCAAAAAAAAAACCCCCATTTACATTTTCTTCTAAGACTTCTTAGTGTTTTTCTAACACATGATAAATGACTGGTATGTTAAGCTTTCATGTATTCAGCGTCACAACTAGAATACAAACCTGAATTTTTACTCTTCATTGTGAGGCGTATTTGGTCAGAACAAAATCTTAAGACTACAATTATTATACAATAGCCGTCTGGATTTTTGATGCGGAGGATGCTATATCTCCTTATGGAGAACACCTAATCAATGTAAGGAGTCTTATAGGCCAGGCAACAATCCTCGGATGAGGTGCTGGCTTAATTATTTTCCAAGTCATGTCTCGTGGCCCGTTTAAAAGGTCAAACATTGACTTATAGGATATCTGCCATACATCTGATGGCATTGGAGGTAGAGCTTGCACAGTGCATATGGCCATACCCTCTTCCTAGATTCAGATGAACGCCATCAGGAATTGGGTTACATTTTAAGAGTGCAGCCACATGGTCAGGTTTCTGCATGCAGTTTTGGAAGCCAAAACCAGGAGTGAATTCAAAAAGAGGAGAAATCGTGTCTGTCCTGTATACTTTCTCTCCTTTGATGAAACCGCATCCAGAATCCTGACCATGTGGTCTTGTCATAAAACTACTGCATACAGTGATTCTGGGTAGGGCTGACAGCGAAGAAAGTTTTTTCATCTTCTGTCTGACTATCCTCTGAATCTCATGGTATTCTATAAGTTTCCTCTGTCTCACTCATTTTGATTCCCCTCCAAAAATGTACCCGTAATTCCTATGGAGTATTGTCATGTAGGTTCTCTTAAAATCTTTACACTGACCTGGATCGGAATACGCCTAGCCCGAGCATTGTAATTACAACCAATTCTCTTCTAAAAATCTGTTCCTAAAACATGTTGTAAAAAAAAATCTTTTTCCCCATAAAAATAATCACTAAAAGAAATTAAGAGTTCTCCATAAAAATTATACTGGCCACTTTACAAGCTCATGGTGGTCAAAGGGAAATCCTTTACGTGTTGGAGGAAAGGAACCAAGAGGGATTTTTTTTTTCTTTTTGTCCTGTCTTGTCCTGTGTGGACCTTGCCTACATCTACTGACTATAGGGTGGCCACTGGCTTCACCCAAGAAAGCCACCCCTCACCGATCACGCTCCAAACCATGCCCACCTCGGTGAAGCCCCGCCTCAGTGAATCCACGCCCCCCATCGCCGGCCGTGAAAAAAAAATGGGGGGAGGAGATGGAAGAAGGAAGGTGAAGGGAAGGTGAGCTGGGGGCAGCAGGCGTGCGTCTCTCTCCCTCAGTCAGCCACAGGGAGCCATGTCTGCGGCTCTAGTGACTGATTGGGGGTGAGAGAAGCCTCAGTCAGTTGCTGCAGCTCACGCTTAGACAGTGCAGTGCTGCTGTCTGAGCGTGAGCTACTGAAAGGGTGGCCATCCGTGTGTCCGTCCAGGCCCTGCGCCGGACGGAGGACAGGGAGCCAGAAAACCGGACGTCTGGCCACCCAAACTGACTACCTTTACTAGAGCAGGTTTGGTGATCTGGAGAAACGCTTATTTTGGATCATAATAGGTGTCATGACAAGGCCCGGTGAGATGACTGTGCAGGAACCTAGCCCTGTCAATGAAGAAGGAGAAGGAGTTAGAGGCAGGAAGCCGAAGGAGCAAATGTAAACAGAGCAGCTTGGACCCGCCCTCGGTGCACTTAACTGCTCATTTGCATATGGATTAAGGTGCTTTTTCTCCAGAATGAATCAACAGATCACTAAGTGAAAAGTATCTTACATTCAGCTAACCTACAGGCATTTTACCTGGTGTAACAGACAATTTCCTTGTGACAGACTTCCTTTAAGAAAGTTGATGATAATAAACTATGTATATAAATAATCTAGAGGTGAGGAAGATTATGATCGGGCTCCTATGTATACAGTACATTTGCGGCCTTCTGCTAAAAAACAAACAAAAAACATTTCCCCCATCAATCTGCACTTAATATTCCATCAGGGCGTTGCTAAGGTCTCAAAAGATCTGGGGCCCAAGCCCCAATAGATATGTGTCATATTCTCAAAGTATCTGCCCTAAACACACACACACAAGCTCTCCCTAGGACTAAAGACATATTTTACTTGCTGCATGGACACTAACAAACATCCAGCACTATATGCCTCTCACATCCAGTACCTCCCAGGTGATGTCTCCTCTGATGTAGATGTTTTCTTTCCCCATCTTCTCTATTTGGCCCAGACAACTTCTTTCAACCGCATCTGGTTTCTGCAGAGTTTACCAAACAGTCATCTTAGGTTCCTCACTTTTCTAATATCATCATCCTCCCAACCCTGCTACCCCAACAGTATTATCCTGGTGCTGCCCAGAATACTGTGCCTACTGTGCTCCCCAATGCCATACTATACCACTGAAATTATACTGCCATACAGATTAGTCCACCTATAGTAATATAAAAGTCCTACTTATAGCAATAATCCCCTCCCAGAGTGCCCTTCTTAGTAATACTGACCTATACAATGCCCCCAATAATGATACTACTCCCCAAGAGTGCCCCTGTTAGTGATAGTGCCCTCCATATTGTGCCCAATAATAATGGCCACTATAGTGCACCCAGCAGTAATAAGGCTCTCTATAATATTAATAAGGCCCCAGTGTAGTACTTATCCACCATTATAATGTCCCCAGTAGTTATAATGTTGGGGGCACCACAGGAGGGCATCTCTGCGCAATGCGCGTGACTGAGAGATTGTACAAGTGTGCGGTAAAACTAAAAGAATACAAATAACATGTATAAGTATTAAGCATAGCGTAGCATGTACTATAACATTACATTAACACTGAAGCACATGGTAAAATGGCTGCCTGTACATGAGATTGCATGTCTAGGCATGTCTGCTGGGCAGAACATATAATGTCCCCTATGAGACCCCCAGTGGTTACTCTCTAATGCCCCCTATAGTGCCCCTGTAGTTATAGTGCTCCCCTGTAGTGCCCCAGTAGTTTAATGCCCTCCTGTGGTGCCCCCGAAAGGTATAATACCCTCCTGTACCGCCCTAGCAGTAAGAAGGCCCTCTTGTGGTGCCTCCATAGGAATAATGCCCTCCAGCTGTGCCCCAGTACTAAAATAAACCCTCCTGTGGTGCCCCCAATAGGTATAATATCCTTCTGTAGTGCACCAGTAGTAATAAGGCCCTCCTGTGGTGCCCCCAATAGGTATAATACTTTCCTGTAGTGTCCCGGTAGTAATAAGGCCCTCCTGTGGTGCCCCCAATAGGTATAATATCCTCCTGTAGTGCCACAGTAGTAATAAGGCTTTTCTTTGGTGCCCCGTATAGGTATAATGCCCTCCTGTAGTGCCCCAGAAGGTATAATGCCCTCCTGTAGTGCCATAGTAGTAATAAGGCCCTCCTGTGGTGTCCCAAATAGGTATAATATCTCCTGTAGTGCCCCAGTAGTAATAAGTCTCTCCTGTTCTGCCCCATAGGTATAATATTCTCCTATAGTGCCCAAGTAGTTATAAGGCCCTCCTGTGGTTCCCCCTATAGTTATAATACCCTCCTATAGTGTCCCAGAAGGTATAATGTCCCCTGTAGTTCCAGCAATACATATAGTGCCCCCTAACAGTTATAATGGCCCCCACATAGTGCCCCCATGTAAAATGACCTCTTCAGTGTCCCCAGTACTTGCAAAGGCTCCTGTAGTTATAACCAATCTCCCATTGGCTCCAGCAGGTATAATGCCAACATTTAGTGCCCATAACATTCACAAAGCCCCCACTGTGGACAAGATATAAAAAAATACTCACCTGACTTCCCACCACCGGAGGTCCAAGTTGCAGGCTTCTGGATTCAGGCGGGCATGTTGAAGTCACCGCGCCGTCTGTCTCTTGGCGCAGGCGTGCGCGATGACATCATCACTCCACCTGAGACCTGGCACAGGCAGTTGCTTAGTGACTGCCCGTGCTGTTCTACAAGCAAGCAGCGACAGTAATTCAACTGTATCGCCGTCCTTAGGTCAGCGAGGCAGTTGTAACATTCGGGGCCCTGGACAAAACATCAGGGGCTCAAGCTCCGAATGTTTTGACCTAGCGACGCCCCTGTACTCGATAATGAGAAAGTGACAGCAAATTTATTAAAAAAGAAAAACTAAAATTTCACATGGACATAAGTATTCAGATTCTTTGCTATGACACTTGAAATGTATCTCTGGAGGCCTCCCATTTCTCTTGATCATCTTTGAGATGTTTCTACACCATTATTGGAGTCACCTCTGATAAATTCAGTTGATTGGACATGATTTGGAAAGACATGGTCCTGTCTATATAAGATCTCACAGCTGACAATGCATATCAGAGCAAAAACCAAGCCATGAGGAGGAAAGAACTGCCTGTAGAGCTCAGGATCGTGTGGAAAGCTCCCAAGAGTACAGTGATCTCCAAAAATTTTAAATGGAAGAAGCTTGAAACACCCAGCACTCTTCCTAGAGCTGGTCACCTCACCAAACTAAGTAATCAGGTGAGAAGGGCCTTGGTCGGAGAGGTGACCAATAATGGTCCCTCTAGCTAAGCTTCAAAGAACCTGAGATTATCCATCACAGCAGCACTCCATCAATCTGGGCGTTACAGCTGAGTGGCCAGAAAGATGCCTTTCCTCAGTAAAAGACACATAAAAGTTTACAAAAAAAGCATCTAAAAGACTTTCAGACTGAGAAACAAGATTCTCTGGTCCGATTAAACAAAGATGAAACTTTTTCGCCTCAGTTCTAAGTGTTATATTTGGAGGACATCTGGCATTACTGGCATGGTGGTGGCAGCATAATGCTGTGCAGGTGTTTTTCAGTGGCTGGGACAGGAAGACTAGTCAGAGTTGAGTTAAAGCTGAATGTAGCAAAGTACAGATATATTCTTAAAGAAAACCTGGTTCAGAGTACTCTGGACCTCAGACTGGGCTGAAGGTTCACCTTCCAACAAGACAATGACCTTAAGCATACAGCCAAGACAACACAGGAGTGGCTTAGGGACAACTCTGTGAATATCCTTGAATGACCCAGCCAGAGTCCTGACTTGAACCCTATCGAACATCTCTAGAGAGACCTGAAAATGGCTGTCCACCGACGGTCCCATCAGACCTGACAGAGCTGGAGAGGATCTGCATAGAACAACAGCATAAGAAAGCCAAATCCAGGTGTGGCATCAAACCCAAGAAGACTGGAGGCTGTAATCGCTGCCAAAGGGGCTTCAACTAAGTCCTGCGTAAAGGGTCTGGATACTTACGTCTATGAAAGATTTTAGTTTTTCCTTTTTAATAGATTAGTAAAGATTTCGAACTTCTGTTTTCACTCATTAATGGGCATTGAATGCAAAATGAGAGGGAAAGACTTGAACTTTTTTCAGTTTAACACAAGGCCGCAACATAACAAAATGTGAATAAAGTGACAGGGTCTGAAGACTTTCCGACTGCATTGTACAGAGACGCTCCCCTATCACTGCCCCTGCTGCTGCCTAATCTTCTTACATCGGAGACAAGAAGGGTCACAGTCAAAAACAAGGGTGACATTGGGTAAAATGGAATTAGTTAGAGCTTGAATAGTTTAATTCAGGCATCCTCAAACTGCGGCCCTCCAGCTGTTTCAAAACTACAACTCCCAGCATGCCCGAACAGCCTACAGGTATCAGCCTACAGCAGGGCATTGTGGGAGTTGTAGTTTTGCAACAGCTGGAGGGCCGCAGTTTGAGGATGCCTGGTTTCATTGGTAATTTTCCAGATAGAACTTTCTGGGGGGAAAAATTCTTAGAAGGTTACTTTCAGTGTCGCTGGATTCCGGCAAAAAGTTCAGTCGCCGGCAATCTGTATGCAAACGGATACTATTTGTAGACGGACCTGGATGCGGATCCGTCTCACAAATGTATTGCAATACCGGATCCGTCTCTCCGGTTGTCATCCGGAAAAACGGATCCAGTATTTATCTCTTTCACATTTTTAAAGGTCTGCGCATGCGCAGACCGCAAAACCGGATCCGTTTTTCTGGAACACTTAGGGCCGGATCCGTCATTAATGCATTTCAATGTAAAATAATGCAAGTGTTCCGGAATTTTGATAGAACTGAAGACATCCTGATTCATACTTAACGGATTGCTCTCCATTCAGAATGCATTAGGATAAGGGTCCATTCACACGTCCGTATGTGTTTTGCGGATCCGCAAAACACGGACACCGGCGATGTGCGTTCCTCATTTTGTGGACCACACATCGCCGGCACTCTCATAGAAAATGCCTTTTCTTGTCTGCAATTGCGGACAAGAATAGGAAATGTTCTATTTTTTTGCTGAACGGAAGTGCGGATCCGCAAATGCAGATGTGGACAGCACATTCCGGCCCCACTGAAAATGAATGGGTCCACACCTGTTCCGCAAAATTGCGGGAACGGATGCGGACCCATTTTGCGGAGGTGTGAATGGACCCTAAAACTGATCCGTTTTTTTCCGGTAGTGAGCCCCTAGGACGGAACTCAATAACGGAAAAGAAAAATGCTAGTGTGAAAGTACCCTAAGAACATATTCATGAGACATTATCAAAGAACATGATGAAAAGGTCGGTTCCTGGCTTGCTGGTGTCACATCATGCCTCTAATTACATTAAGATGTGGCTGGATACAAAGCCCGGGAGCCCCACTAGAGCTGAATTTATATATTTTCCAATTATCATTTTCATCCTATCTGCAATTATTTGGCCAATTATTTTAGAATACGTTTTATGGTTGAAAAAGTTTTTATTACGCAAACAAGTTCACGTCCACAAAACGGTGCATGTCCTGTCCTCTGAGAACAGCGCAGAAAAGCACATTGACATTGCAAAACGATGAGGTTTTATACCGTCTGCAATATAAAGTCTGAGCAAATAAAATAACCCTGATAAAAAAGTATCCTGGACGTTGGGTGCGGGGACCTTGAGAGTGAAGCGATCTGTTATAGAATGAAGATAGGTCCTGCCACAGGGTGCTCTGCTTGAGCATAAACACCAAATGTGTGAGTGGCAGTGTTATGGGGACATCTGTGAGTGGCAGTGTTGTGGAGACATCTGTGAGTGGCAGAGTTATGGAGACATCTGTAGGTGCCAGTGTTATGTAGACATCTGTGGGTGGCAGTGTTATGGAGACATCTGTGGGTGGCAGGGTTATTGGGACATTTGTCGGAGGCAGTGTTATGGGAAATCTGTGGGTGGCAGTGTTATGGGGACATCTGTGGGTGGCAGTGTTATGGAGACATCTGTAGGTGCCAGTGTTATGTAGACATCTGTGGGTGGCAGTGTTATGGAGACATCTGTGGGTGGCAGGGTTATTGGGACATTTGTCGGAGGCAGTGTTATGGGAAATCTGTGGGTGGCAGTGTTATGGGGACATCTGTGGGTGGCAGTGTTATGGAGACATCTGTGGGTGGCAGTGTTATGGGGACATCTGTGGGTGCCAGTGTTATGGAGACATCTGTGGATGGCAGTGTTACGGAGACATCTGTGGTGGCAGTGTTAAGGGAACATCTGTGGGTGGCAGTGTTATGGGGACATCTGTGGTGGCAGTGTTATGGAGACATCTGGGGTGGCAGTGTTATGGGGACATCTGTGGGTGGCAGTGTTATGGGGACATCTGTGGTGGCAGTGTTATAGAGACATCTGTGGGTGCCAGTGTTATGGAGACATCTGTGGTGGCAGTGTTATGGAGACATCTGTGGGTGGCAGTGTTATGGAGACATCTGTGGGTGGCAGTGTTATGAAGACATCTGTGGGTGGCAGTGTTATGGAGACATCTGTGGGTGGCAGTGTTATGTGGACATCTGGGGTGGCAGTGTTATGAAGACATCTATAGGTGCCAGTGTTATGTGGACATCTGTGGGTGGCAGTGCTATGGGTACATCTGTGGGTGCCAGTGTTAAGGGAACATCTGTGGGTAGCAGTGTTATGGGGACATCGTGGGTAGCAGTGTTATGGAGACATCTGTGGGTAGCAGTGTTATGGGGATATCTGTGGTGGCAGTGTTATGAAGACATCTGTGGGTGGCAGTGTTATGTGGACATCTGTGGGTGCCAGTGTTATGGAGACATCTGTGGTGGCAGTGTTATGGAGACATCTGTGGGTGGCAGTGTTTTGGAGACATCTGTGGTGGCAGTGTTATGTGGACATCTGTGGGTGGCAGTGTTTTGGAGACATCTGTGGGTGGCAGTGTTTTGGAGACATCTGTGGGTAGCAGTGTTATGGAGACATCTGTGGGTAGCAGTGTTATGGGGATATCTGTGGTGGCAGTGTTATGGAGACATCTGTGGTGGCAGTGTTATGGAGACATCTGTGGGTGGCAGTGTTATGAAGACATCTGTGGGTGGCAGTGTTATGGAGACATCTGTGGGTGGCAGTGTTATGAAGACATCTGTGGGTGGCAGTGTTATGTGGACATCTGTGGGTGCCAGTGTTATGGAGACATCTGTGGTGGCAGTGTTATAGAGACATCTGTGGGTGCCAGTGTTATGGAGACATCTGTGGTGGCAGTGTTATGAAGACATCTGTGGGTGGCAGTGTTATAGAGACATCTATAGGTGCCAGTGTTATGTGGACATCTGTGGGTGGCAGTGTTATGTGGACATCTGTGGTGGCAGTGTTATGTGGACATCTGTGGGTGGCAGTGTTATGTGGACATCTGTGGTGGCAGTGTTATGTGGACATCTGTGGGTGGCAGTGTTATGTGGACATCTGTGGGTGGCAGTGTTATGGAGACATCTGTGGTGGCAGTGTTATAGAGACATCTGTGGGTGGCAGTGTTATGAAGACATCTGTGGGTGGCAGTGTTATGTGGACATCTGTGGGTGCCAGTGTTATGGAGACATCTGTGGTGGCAGTGTTATAGAGACATCTGTGGGTGCCAGTGTTATGGAGACATCTGTGGTGGAAGTGTTATGTGGACATCTGTGGGTGCCAGTGTTATGGAGACATCTGTTGTGGCAGTGTTATAGAGACATCTGTGGGTGCCAGTGTTATGGGTACATCTGTGGTGGCAGTGTTATGTGGACATCTGTGGTGGCAGTGTTATGAAGACATCTGTGGGTGGCAGTGTTATGTGGACATCTGTGGTGGCAGTGTTATGTGGACATCTGTGGGTGGCAGTGTTATGTGGACATCTGTGGGTGGCAGTGTTATGGAGACATCTGTGGTGGCAGTGTTATGGAGACATCTGTGGGTGGCAGTGTTATGGAGACATCTGTGGGTGGCAGTGTTTTGGAGACATCTGTGGAGCCAGTGTTATGGAGACATCTGTGGTGGCAGTGTTATGGAGACATCTGTGGTGGCAGTGTTATAGAGACATCTGTGGGTGGCAGTGTTATGGAGACATCTGTGGTGGCAGTGTTATGGAGACATCTGTGGGTGGCAGTGTTTTGGAGACATCTGTGGTGGCAGTGTTATGTGGACATCTGTGGGTGGCAGTGTTTTGGAGACATCTGTGGTGGCAGTGTTATGGAGACATCTGTGGGTGGCAGTGTTATGGAGACATCTGTGGGTGCCAGTGTTATGGAGACATCTGTGGTGGCAGTGTTATGGAGACATCTGTGGGTGGCAGTGTTATGGAGACATCTGTGGGTGGCAGTGTTATGGAGACATCTGTGGTGGCAGTGTTATGGAGACATCTGTGGTGCCAGTGTTATGGAGACATCTGTGGTGGCAGTGTTATGGAGACATCTGTGGTGGCAGTGTTATAGAGACATCTGTGGGTGGCAGTGTTTTGGAGACATCTGTGGTGGCAGTGTTATGGAGACATCTGTGGGTGGCAGTGTTATGGAGACATCTGTGGTGGCAGTGTTATGGAGACATCTGTGGTGGCAGTGTTATGGAGACATCTGTGGGTGGCAGTGTTATGGAGACATCTGTGGTGGCAGTGTTATGGAGACATCTGTGGGTGGCAGTGTTATGGAGACATCTGTGGGTGGCAGTGTTATGGAGACATCTGTGGTGGCAGTGTTATGTGGACATCTGTGGTGGCAGTGTTATGGAGACATCTGTGGGTGGCAGTGTTATGGAGACATCTGTGGGTGGCAGTGTTATGGAGACATCTGTGGGTGGCAGTGTTATGGAGACATCTGTGGGTGGCAGTGTTATGGAGACATCTGTGGTGGCAGGGTTATAAAATATAACTTTTCACATAATATCCACTGCAGAAAATGAAGCCTTTCTAATGGTATGAAACTGAGATGGAAGAAGGCAGCAGTAATGAAGATGATGGAATAAGTTTGACGATCATAATAAGGAACTGTAAAAATGGATTCCTGTATCCAGCGGAAGGATTGTGTGCTGCGCCGCGGGGAAGGAAGCCATTGACGCACATGCCGGAAGCGGCCGAGTCATGGCTCGGGAGAGGAGCCGGGCATGAGAGCGCAGGCGGGCAGTGCTCAGCGGAGGTGAGGCAGCGCTCACAGCATGGCGAAGCTGCGGGCCATGGACTTCTGGAGGGAGACCCTGAAGGGCGCTCGGTACGTGCTGGCTCCGATGGTGGATCAGAGTGAGCTGGCCTGGAGGCTGCTGAGCCGCAGACATGGGGCTGAGCTCTGCTACACTCCTATGCTCCATGCCCAGGTGTTTGTACGAGATGCCAACTACCGCAAGGAGAACCTGTACTGTGAGGTGTGCCCGGAGGACCGCCCCCTCATCGCCCAGGTAATGTGCTGGCCTGTGCCCACTGATGACGAGGCTGAGATGATGCAAGGCATCAGGTCTAGATTGAGTATTACTACATGAGACAGGACATGATGGTATATCAATGAAGGGTCTGCAGGGCCGATTCCATCTCTTGTGGCGCCCCTCCCCTGAATGTAAAAAAAACCAAAAACTTAACTTTAGGGACCGGAAAGGGACCGGAAGCGGAGGGAGCATGGACCCTTGAATGGGACCCCAGGGGTTGTAGACTCTGAGGCCGGACTACCCCTTTAACCACCTCAGCCCCCAGTGCTTAAACACCCTGAAAGACCAGGCCACTTTTTACACTTCTGACCTACACTACTTTCACCATTTATTGCTCGGTCATGCAACTTACCACCCAAATGAATTTTACCTCCTTTTCTTCTCACTAATAGAGCTTTCATTTGGTGGTATTTCATTGCTGCTGACATTTTTACTTTTTTTGTTATTAATCGAAATTTAACGATTTTTTTGCAAAAAAATGACATTTTTCACTTTCAGTTGTAAAATTTTGCAAAAAAAATGACATCCATATATAAATTTTGCTCTAAATTTATTGTTCTACATGTCTTTGATAAAAAAAAAATGTTTGGGTAAAAAAAAAATGGTTTGGGTAAAAGTTATAGCGTTTACAAACTATGGTACAAAAATGTGAATTTCCGCTTTTTGAAGCAGCTCTGACTTTCTGAGCACCTGTCATGTTTCCTGAGGTTCTACAATGCCCAGACAGTACAAACACCCCACAAATGACCCCATTTCGGAAAGTACACACCCTAAGGTATTCGCTGATGGGCATAGTGAGTTCATAGAACTTTTTATTTTTTGTCACAAGTTAGCGGAAAATGATGATTTTTTATTTTTATTTTTTTTTTCTTACAAAGTCTCATATTCCACTAACTTGTGACAAAAAATAAAAACTTCCATGAACTCACTATGCCCATCACGAAATACCTTGGGGTCTCTTCTTTCCAAAATGGGGTCACTTGTGGGGTAGTTATACTGCCCTGGCATTCTAGGGGCCCAAATGTGTGGTAAGGAGTTTGAAATCAAATTCTGTAAAAACTGACCAGTGAAATCCGAAAGGTGCTCTTTGGAATGTGGGCCCCTTTGCCCACCTAGGCTGCAAAAAAGTGTCACACATCTGGTATCTCCGTATTCAGTAGAAGTTGGGGAATGTGTTTTGGGGTGTCATTTTACATATACCCATGCTGGGTGAGATAAATATCTTGGTCAAATGCCAACTTTGTATAAAAAAATGGGAAAAGTTGTCTTTTGCCAAGATATTTCTCTCACCCAGCATGGGTATATGTAAAATGACACCCCAAAACACATTCCCCAACTTCTCCTGAATACGGAGATACCAGATGTGTGACACTTTTTTGCAGCCTAGGTGGGCAAAGGGGCCCATATTCCAAAGAGCACCTTTCGGATTTCACTCGTCATTTTTTACAGAATTTGATTTCAAACTCCTTACCACACATTTGGGCCCCTAGAATGCCAGGGCAGTATAACTACCCCACAAGTGACCCCATTTTGGAAAGAAGAGACCCCAAGGTATTCGCTGATGGGCATAGTGAGTTCATGGAAGTTTTTATTTTTTGTCACAAGTTAGTGGAATATGAGACTTTGTATGGAAAAAAAAAAAAAAAAAAAAAAATCATCATTTTCCACTAACTTGTGACAAAAAATAAAAAATTCTAGGAACTCGCCTTGCCCCTCACGGAATACCTTGGGGTGTCTTCTTTCCAAAATGGGGTCACTTGTGGGGTAGTTATACTGCCCTGGCATTTTCCAGGGGCCCTAATGTGTGGTAAGTAGGTAAATGACCAGTGAAATCCGAAAGGTGCTCTTTGGAATATGGGCCCCTTTGCCCACCTAGGCTGCAAAAAAGTGTCACACATCTGGTATCTCCGTACTCGGGAGAAGTTGGGGAATGTGTTTTGGGGTGTCATTTTACATATACCCATGCTGGGTGAGAGAAATATCTTGGCAAAAGACAACTTTTCCCATTTTTTTATACAAAGTTGGCATTTGACCAAGATATTTCTCTCACCCAGCATGGGTATATGTAAAATGACACCCCAAAACACATTCCCCACCTTCTCCTGAGTACGGAGATACCAGATGTGTGACACTTTTTTGCAGCCTAGGTGGGCAAAGGGGCCCATATTCCAAAGAGCACCTTTCGGATTTCACTCGTCATTTTTTACAGAATTTGATTTCAAACTCCTTACCACACATTTGGGCCCCTAAAATACCAGGGCATTATACCTACCCCACAAGTGACCCCATTTTGGAAAGAATAGACCCCAAGGTATTCGCTGATGGGCATAGTGAGTTCATGGAAGTTTTTATTTTTTGTCACAAGTTAGTGGAATATGAGACTTTGTATGAAAAAAAAAAAAAAAAAAAAAATCATCATTTTCCACTAACTTGTGACAAAAAATAAAAAATTCTAGGAACTCGCCATGCCCCTCACGGAATACCTTGGGGTGTCTTCTTTCCAAAATGGGGTCACTTGTGGGGTAGTTATACTGCCCTGGCATTTTCCAGGGGCCCTAATGTGTGGTAAGTAGGTAAATGACCAGTGAAATCAGAAAGGTGCTCTTTGGAATATGGGCCCCTTTGCCCACCTAGGCTGCAAAAAAGTGTCACACATCTGGTATCTCCGTACTCGGGAGAAGTTGGGGAATGTGTTTTGGGGTGTCTTTTTACATATACCCATGCTGGGTGAGAGAAATATCTTGGCAAAAGACAACTTTTCCCATTTTTTTATACAAAGTTGGCATTTGACCAAGATATTTCTCTCACCCAGCATGGGTATATGTAAAATGACACCCCAAAACACATTCCCCAACTTCTCCTGAGTACGGCGATACCAGATGTGTGACACTTTTTTGCAGCCTAGATGCGCAAAGGGGCCCAAATTCCTTTTAGGAGGGCATTTTTAGACATTTGGATACCAGACTTCTTCTCACGCTTTGGGGCCCCTAGAATGCCAGGGCAGTATAAATACCCCACATGTGACCCCATTTTGGAAAGAAGACACCCCAAGGTATTCAATGAGGGGCATGGCGAGTTCATAGAAATTTTTTTTTTTTGGCACAAGTTAGCGGAAATTGATATTTTTTATTTTTTTCTCACAAAGTCTCCCGTTCCGCTAACTTGGGACAAAAATTTCAATCTTTCATGGACTCAATATGCCCCTCACTGAATACCTGGGGGTGTCTTCTTTCCGAAATGGGGTCACATGTGGGGTATTTATACTGCCCTGGCATTCTAGGGGCCCTAAAGCGTGAGAAGAAGTCTGGAATATAAATGTCTAAAAAATTTTACGCATTTGGATTCCGTGAGGGGTATGGTGAGTTCATGTCAAATTTTATTTTTTGTCACAAGTTAGTGGAATATGAGACTTTGTAAGAAAAAAAAATAATAATTCCGCTAACTTGGGCCAAAAAAATGTCTGAATGGAGCCTTACAGGGGGGTGATCAATGACAGGGGGGTGATCAATGACAGGGGGGGTGATCAATGACAGGGGGGGTGATCAATGACAGGGGGGGGTGATCAATGACAGGGGGGGTGATCAATGACAGGGGTGGTGATCAATGACAGGGGGGTGATCAGGGAGTCTATATGGGGTGATAACCACAGTCATTGATCACGCCCGTGTAAGGCTCCATTCAGACGTCCGGATGCGTTTTGCGGATCCGATCCATCTATCAGTGGATCCGTAAAAATCATGCGGACGTCTGAATGGAGCTTTACAGGGGGGTGATCAATGACAGGGGGGTAATCAATGACAGGGGGGTGATCAGGGAGTCTATATGGGGTGATCACCACAGTCATTGATCATGCCCCTGTAAGGCTTCATTCAGACGTCCGGATGCGTTTTGCGGATCCGATCCATCTATCAGTGGATCCGTAAAAATCATGCGGACATCTGAATGGAGCTTTACAGGGGGGTGATCAATGACAGGGGGGTAATCAATGACAGGGGGGTGATCAGGGAGTCTATATGGGGTGATCACCACAGTCATTGATCATGCCCCTGTAAGGCTTCATTCAGACGTCCGGATGCGTTTTGCGGATCCGATCCATCTATCAGTGGATCCGTAAAAATCATGCGGACGTCTGAATGGAGCTTTACAGGGGGGTAATCAATGACAGGGGGGTGATCAATGACAGGGGGGTGATCAGGGAGTCTATATGGGGTGATAACCACAGTCATTGATCATGCCCCTGTAAGGCTTCATTCAGACGTCCGGATGCGTTTTGCGGATCCGATCCATCTATCAGTGGATCCGTAAAAATCATGCGGACATCTGAATGGAGCTTTACAGGGGGTTGATCAATGACAGGGGGGTAATCAATGACAGGGGGGTGATCAGGGAGTCTATATGGGGTGATCAGGGGTGATCAGGGGCTAATAAGGGGTTAATAAGTGACGGGGGGGGGGGGGGTGTAGTGTAGTGTAGTGGTGCTTGGTGGGACTTTACTGAGCTACCTGTGTCCTCTGGTGGTCGATCCAAACAAAGGGGACCACCAGAGGACCAGGTAGCAGGTATATTAGACGCTGTTATCAAAACAGCGTCTAATATACCTGTTAGGGGTTAAAAAAAACACATCTCCAGCCTGCCAGCGAACGATCGCCGCTGGCAGGCTGGAGATCAACTCTCTTACCTTCCGTTCCTGTGAGCGCGCGCGCCTGTGTGCGCGCGTTCACAGGAAATCTCGCGTCTCGCGAGAGGACGCGTATATGCGTCCAGGAGGAATGAATCAACCACCTCCAGGACGCGTCTGTGCGTACAGCGGTCCGGAGGTGGTTAATACTTGGAGACGATAAACGTTCCTTCACTCCGTGGTTCATGACGTTTCCACTTTTGTTTTGCTTTATTGATTTTTTTTTTATTTTCTTTTAATCAGTGTTTTCTTCTTTTGTTCTCAGTTTTGTGCGAACGACCCTGAGGTGTTCCTCCAGGCGGCGCTGCTGGCGCAGGATTATTGTGATGCCATCGACCTGAACCTTGGATGTCCACAGATGATCGCCAAGAGAGGTGATGTGAAGCTTCTGGGGGACCCGTGACCTCAATCGGCACTGCTGACTGCGGCACCCACCTGTATTAAAGGGGTTTTCTGGGAGTTTAATCAGTGGGGGTCCGACTCGCGGCACCCCCCGCCAGCTATTTCCAGAGGCCATGGCATCCTCTTCCCAGTGATGTCACGTTCTTCAAGCCTTTCAGCTCAGTCCCTGTAAGTCAGGGTTTCTCAACTCCAGTCCTCAGGACCCACCTACCGGTCAGGATTTGAGAATATCCCACAGAATGAATACCTGTGGTAAGTCCTGATGCATGGACACTAATTCTATCACCTGCTCAATACCAAGGAAATCCTGAAAACATGACTGCTGTAAGTGAATGGGCCTGGGCTGCAATGCCAACCACGGCCACTATACAGAGTGCGGCGCTGTGCTTGGTAAGCTGTGAGGAGTCTATAGCGCTCACAAACGCCTGATCAGAGGGGGTGCCAGGTGTCGGACCCTCACTAATCTGATCTTGATAACCTATCCTGAGGATAGGACATACATTTTGAACTCCCGGAAAACCCCTTTAAAGCGGTGTTCCCATCTTATAAAGTGAGGGTGTATTTCCAGGATATGTCATCACTTTATGACCTCTGGGACCTTCATAGAGCTTCACCTCCCCCTGACCTTTTGGTTTTTTAGTATGGTCCATGATGCTTTAGCACCATCTTTATGGACTGCCTTTGTAAAATTTTGAATCTTTGCCCCCTTAAAATCTGATCATTTTACATTGCATTCACGGTGGCGGATAAGTAAAATTACTCCACCCATCCTCAGCTCCCAGGAGAGAGGTAAGAGGTAGTCTGGTTTAGAAAGCCCTTTGACCGTTGACTTCCGCTGTTTGATGCTTCACTTCCCCTGCTGTGACACCTGTTGGGTGGGGGGTCCCACCAGTGTGACCCCCTCCCTGTAATCAGCCTTCAGTGATCACGTCTCTGTTGTCATTGCTCAGGTCACTATGGAGCCTTTCTACAAGACGAGTGGGAGCTTCTGGAGAAGATGAGTAAGTCTCCTCAGTAATCGCTTCCTGAACTTTCCTGCAGGCTTTTCCCTTTTGAGGCTTTCAGCTCTTTTGCATTTTGTCCTGTAGTTCAGCTGGTGCACCAGAAGCTGTCTGTCCCCATCACTTGTAAAATCCGGGTCTTTCCCGAGGTTGAAAAAACCGTCACCTATGCCAAGTTACTGGAGAAGGCAGGGTGCCAGGTAGGTCGTGTATGCGGTGTGTGTGTGGTCAGGTTGGAGTTTGTCTACTTCTTGGTTCCTGACAAGGTTCTCCTTCAGCTTCTCACAGTTCATGGTCGCACCAAGGAGCAAAAAGGTCCTCTGACCGGCGTGGCTTCGTGGGAACACATTAAAGCTATTAGGTGAGTGTATGAGCTCAGATTGTCTATGGATCAGGGGTCTTGAGAGATCAGCTGTTTGAGAAGGCAGTAGTAGTAGTGCCACTGCCTTCTCGCAGCTTTCCTTAGGCCATGTGATGTCATGTTCATCCGTCACATAGAAGTGAATGGGGCTGAGCTAGGATATTAGGGAACAGCCGCTATACAATGTACGGCGCCGTGCTTGGTGAGCTGAGAGAAGGCCACGGTGCCTTCTCAAGCAGCTGATAGACGAGGGTCCTGGGTGTCGGACCCCCACTGATGAGATACTGATGATTATAGAGATGAGCGAAGCGAGCTTTGGATGCTACATCTGAAGTCGAGACGATTCTCTGTACACATTTTTTTAGCAAAGCGACTTCAGATGTAGTATCCGAAGTCTGATCTGATGACCTATCCAGAGCATAGATCACCAGTATAGAAGTCTTGGAAAACCCTTTTACGTGGGGAAAAAAGGAAACCCAAAAATCACCACTGTACCAATAAAATCTGCTTTATTATAGGTTAAAACAAGCAAAAAAAAATGCACCTTTGGTCTCACCGCGAGCATCGCGACCCATAGTATAAGAATTACATGCTGTTCATACCACAGTGAATGTTTAATTAAGGGTTCGGAATATTTGTGCTTCACGATGAACGCGCCGGAAATTCCGTTCCCTTCTCCTCATCAATGGAAAAAGAAAAAGTTACGGCTTTCAGAATATGAGGATTAAAAAACAAAAAATCTCTTGGTCCTTAAGGCTAAAATAGGGGGGTTGGAAGAGCTATGCAGAGATCCTCCGTCCCCAGGATAGGGTGATAAGCCTCTGATCGGGGGGTCCGACTGCCGGATTCACCCTCCCCCGTATGAATGGAGCAGCGGTCGAGCTTATGGGGATAAGTCTAAATAATTTCATCCCTCTTCTTCATCATCTGTGGCCACCTGTACGTGTGCTTCTCTTGCCCCAGAGAGTATATTTTCTTCTCGCCTCTCGGTACAGTCGGGTTTAGTTACGTTTTTTTTTTTTTCCCCTTTGGTACAGGAACGCTGTCAGCATCCCAGTCTTTGCCAATGGGAACATCCAGTACCTCAGTGATGTAAAGCGCTGCATCGAAGAGACCGGAGTCCATGGAGTGATGAGCGCAGGTTGGTTCCACTTTCTCTAGATCTGTAAGGCCTCATGCACACGACCGTTGTTCTGGTCCGCACCCGAGCCGCAAAAACTTCAATGGGGCCGTGAAAGATGCGGACAGCACTCCGTGTGCTGTCCGCATCTGTTGCTCCATTCCGTGGCCCCTGTTCACATCACGTTTATAACATGGAAGTCGGGAAACCACCTGAAGCGCTCGCTAAATGAGTCCATAAGGCTTCATTCGTCAGATGGAGGCCAAAAAACTTTTCTTTTGGCCTCTATATGCCCCGTATATGTTTAGTATACTGAAAAACCAGTATAGGGTAGTGCAGCAGACTGCCCTATTCATCCTCTGATTTCATGCGAGAATACCTATCCGTCTAACGACGTCTATAATCCCCTAGATGCCTGTCACTCAGAGAGCCCCTACATAGGAGCTCCCGAGGCAGTAGCCTAACGGCCAGCCTGCCAACCGCACACCCGTTATCTCTGGTATCCTTATGGCGAGAAGCGATGTGAGGGACGGCACAAATGCTTCCGATGGAATGCCCAAAGTGTGATGTGGACAGGTCCTAACACATTCGTACCTCTGACTTGTAGAGTTTGTCCTTTTCGTATGCTGTCATCATATTACAACATGTTCCCGGGAGAATTAACACCTCATTACACAGGGGTGGACTGGTGATGGATCCCACAGGGAAATTCCCAGGTGTGCTGATGCCCATGGGGCCACCCGAACCCTCCTCCTGGCTACCGGCCGAGTACCTACTGATCTGATGCTGTAAGCCAACGGCTGCCGATACCTTCCTGAACCCAACTGCGAGGACGGGGATATTATTATTATTATTTCTTTTAAAGCTCTATTAATTCCATGGCGCTGTACATCCAGCTGGGGTTACACAGAAATAAAAGACCGTAAACAAGAGACTATTAACACACTGGTAGAGGACCCTGGCCACAAGAGCTTACAATCTATAAGGGATACAGGTGAATACTGTGGTGAAGGCGGCAGGATTTTGTGCCGCACTGTGCTATTTGCATTGTAGTATCGCAGGCCCCTTCTTCTTGCGTTGGCCCTGCCAATTCGGACAACACTTAGTTTTTTTTTTTCAGGGCCACCTTAGGTTCCCAGTCCGACCCGGTCCCTACAGCTCAGGTCTGGCTGGCCAGCTACCATTCTCTTGTATTGTGGACACGTGGTTCTGTTTGTTTCATACCAGAGAATGACCATTACATAGAGAGACCCTTTAAATGAAAACAAGGGCCTGGGGCAGGGACATGTGCCTGCGCCAAGTGGGCCCCTAATATGCCAGTTGGGTTGGGCAATATGTAGTGCAAACTCTGGGGTGGACTGATCAAAACTGATTAAAGGTAAACTGGGTTTGGACTCTGGTTGCTATGGGCATCTAAGCCAGTTCTCCTTTACACCAGATTTGAGAAATCTCCCCCTTTGTATCCTTTGATAATACCCTCCTGAGAGGTGATATCATGAGACTTCTCCACAGTAGGGGTTTATTGGGTGGGGTTGGCACTTGTAGATGCTTTCATGCACGTCATTTAAAAAAAAAATGATCTGAGTCCTCGTCCTTCCAGTGTGAAAAGATCCAATTTCGTTCAGTCCAAGGTGTTGAACATGTCTGCTGTAAATGTACTTTTGTGTATTCTAGAGGGAAATCTTCACAACCCAGCCTTGTTTGAAGGGAAGAGCCCCTTTGTGTGGGAGATGGCGGAGGAGTACTTAGAGCTTGCCCAGCAATACCCATGCTCTTTGTCTTTTGTGCGGGCACACCTTTTTAAACTTTGGCACCACACGTGAGTATTATTTATTTGCAAAGAAAAATTCACCTTTTCACCTTTAGGCACCTCTGCGTGTAGAGGAAAGAAGGTTTCTCCATCAACAAAGATGATTCTTTATTACAATTCTCGGAGGAATAACGGAGGGATGGCACCATGCAAAGTTCTAAGAAAGATGCTCCAGGCTTGTTATTTCACGGGGAATACAGCCATTTAATAAAATAGACATATTTCAGTTTCAGCGTATTAATGGCCCATGAATATGAGATTGGTGGGGTTTCACTCTTGGCACCACCACCGCTGAGCTCTTTGAAAGGGCCGCAGTGCTCGTGCAAGCGCTGCAGATTCTTCATAGTTTGCATGGGGCCACCTGCCTCTGCTTCTGTCCTGTTCACTTGAATATCTTGCACCCCCGCTAGTAATTGGTTGGGGGCTGGTGGACGACCTCACGAACACAATGAAAGGGCAACAGCGCTCGCACGAGGTCCATGACCCCTTCAAACGGCAGATTAGTGAAAGTGCCAAGGGTTGGACCCCCAGTGACCTGGTTTGCTGAAACCAAAAGACCTTTTATATCTTATTACAGGAGACGGTGGCTTTTGATGCCTTTGCATTGACTTCCCTCTTTAGGGGTCTCCGGTGGTCTTCCTGTGGACAGGCAGAAGCTTAGGGTAGCCAGCGGTGTTTCTAATAAGACCTCTCCAGATGATGATGAAGTGTCGGATTTTGATGGAATTCTGTTAGGCTGTTTATTCCAGAAGACATTAAAGGCTCCGTTCCCCAGGGGATCACTCACACTTTTTGAAATTGAAATGTAGCCTCCTCCTGTGGATGTTGTAATGAGGATTCTTGGCCAAACTTATTATGCATTGCCTAATACTTTGTAGAGAACCCCCAGGAGCCGTCCTGTACGTGCAGCAGCCCTCTCCTCTTGAAGTTTTATCATCTGAGAAAAGAGAACCACATAGGATATTCTCCAGACATCAGGGCTGACATAAAACAATCCTGCTGTCTTAGAAGAAAACACCACGTGATATGCACTACAGTCACTGCAAACCTGTCGGACCCCCATATTGATGTGCTATCCTGAGGATATGTCTTCAATATCTCAAAACCCCTTTATTAGGCTAACTATTGACATTAAGGCTAAAGGTGGACATGCCCTTTAAATACACTGCTCAAAAAAATAAAGGGAACACAAAAATAACACATCCTAGATCTGAGTTAATTAAATATTCTTCTGAAATACTTTGTTCTTTGCATAGTTGAATGTGCTGACAACAAAATGACACAAAAATAAAAAAATGGAAATCAAATTTTTCAACCCATGGAGGTCTGGATTTGGAGTCACCCTCAAAATTAAAGTGGAAAAACACACTACAGGCTGATCCAACTTTGATGTAATGTCCTTAAAACAAGTCAAAATGAGGCTCAGTAGTGTGTGTGGCCTCCACGTGCCTGTATGACCTCCCTACAACACCTGTGCATGCTCCTGATGAGGTGGCGGACAGTCTCCTGAGGGATCTCCTCCCAGACCTGGACTAAAGCATCTGCCAACTCCTGGACAGTCTGTGGTGCAACGTGACGTTGGTGGACAGAGCGAGACGTGATGTCCCAGATGTGCTCAATTGGATTCGGGTCTGGGGAACGGGCGGGCCAGTCCATAGCATCAATGCCTTCGTCTTGCAGGAACTGCTGACACACTCCAGCCACATGAGGTCTAGCATTGTCTTGCATTAGGAGGAACCCAGGACCAACCGCACCAGCATATGGTCTCACAAGGGGTCTGAGGATCTCATCTCGGTACCTAATAGCAGTCAGGCTACCTCTGGCGAGCACATGGAGGGCTGTGCGGCCCTCCAAAGAAATGCCACCCCACACCATTACTGACCCAATGCCAAACCGGTCATGCTGGAGGATATTGCAGGCAGCAGAACGTTCTCCACGGCGTCTCCAGACTCTGTCACGTCTGTCACATGTGCTCAGTGTGAACCTGCTTTCATCTGTGAAGAGCACAGGGCGCCAGTGGCGAATTTGCCAATCTTGGTGTTCTCTGGCAAATGACAATTGTCCTGCACGGTGTTGGGCTGTAAGCCCAACCCCCACCTGTGGATGTCGGGCCCTCATATCACCCTCATGGAGTCTGTTTCTGACCGTTTGAGCAGACACATGCACATTTTTGGCCTGCTGGAGGTCATTTTGCAGGGCTCTGGCAGTGCTCCTCCTGTTTCTCCTTGCACAAAGGCGGCGGTAGTGGTCCTGCTGCTGGGTTTTTGCCCTCCTACGGCCTCCTCCACGTCTCCTGATGTACTGGCCTTCCTCCTGGTAGCGCCTCCATGCTCTGGACACTACGCTGACAGACACAGCAAACCTTCTTGCCACAGCTCGCATTGATGTGCCATCCTGGATAAGCTGCACTACCTGAGCCACTTGTGTGGGTTGTAGACTCCGTCTCATGCTACCACTAGAGTGAAAGCACCGCCAGCATTCAAAAGTGACCAAAACATCAGCCAGGAAGCATAGGAACTGAGAAGTGGTCTGTGGTTACCACCTGCAGAACCACTCCTTTATTGGGGGTGTCTTGCTAATTGCCTATAATTTCCACCTGTTGTCTATCCCATTTGCACAACAGCATGTGAAATTGATTGTCACTCAGTGTTGCTTCCTAAGTGGACAGTTTGATTTCACAGAAGTGTGATTGACTTGGAGTTACATTGTGTTGTTTAAGTGTTCCCTTTATTTTTTTTTGAGCAGTGTATTATTTCTAAAGTGTGTTAGTGGTCCATTGCTATGTTCTGGAGTAAAAGTAGTTTTAGCACTGAGGGTCTTCTTGCTCCTCCTACTTTGTCTGCGAGCCCCTCCCTTTCCTTCTTAACAGGGCCAGGTGAGGTGGCTAAGCAGGAACCTGGCCCTGTTCATCAAGGAGAGGGAGGGTCTGGTAGAGGGAGTAGGGGGTCACAAAATAGTCTGGGCCCTTCCTCGTGCACTTACAGGCTTTGTACGCCTTTAGGGGCAACTTATTTTTTATTACTGCATTGTACTCATTTTGAGCTCAATTTTTTTTTAAGTTGGTATTTATTTCAAATGTTGAACCTTTTTCTCTGTGCAGGCTTGAGATTCTCTAATAGGAGGTTACTTTGTTACTGTGTTCTGTCTCTGATCTAAACACTCATTATAGCCCAGTTCTTATATTTAAGCCACATTCTCATCAGTAAGTGTTTATGGCCTCTTAGTAATTTAGAAATGAGAGTTATTAGATGAGCATAAAGTGAAAGTTTCATTCATACTGCTAGACAGGTAACCCTTTGTAACAGAATGGCTGAATATTTTTTATAAAGACCAATTGAAAAAATGATTTTAGCCCAAAATGAGTAAAATGCAGCCATGAAAAATTGCCCCCCCCCCCCCCCAAGATTTACATATTTGCATATGAATTTAACTGCTTATTGGCATATGGATTAAAAGTACTTTTTCTCCAGCATGAAGCAGCAGGTCGCTAAGCGAAAGATATCAGTCCCTTCAGCTGACCTACCTCTCTACTAGACATTGTGCCTGGTTTAACCATGAATTTCCTTGTTATATATTATCTTTAAATTTAGGATTTCTGGTGGAAAACAGAGGAAGGGTTAATACTGCCTACCTGGGGTTTAGTTTTTACTCATCACTTCAGACTCCAGACCTGTCCTGGTGTAACCTTCTGGGGATAGAGAGGACTGTGCTGCTGCCGGCTGCACAGTTCTCTTTATGATTGGGCAGAGTGAGTCAGGATTGTGGTGGAGCGTGGCCAGCTTCTGAGCCGGGCAGCCATGTATATGAAATTGGAGGCACCACCCATGGCAACAACGGCACCGCTGTACTGGTCACCTGGTGGTTTCTATGGGCAGCGCCTCCACTGCTTTTTATAAATGATGGCCAGTATGTGGGTTCATCCCACTGGATGGTACAATGGGACGTTCCTGAAGATTCTCACTGGTCTTTTTTCTTAGGTTGCAGATTTACCAAGTGTTGCGGGAAGAGCTGGCAAAAGCCAAGTCCTTAGAAGGCATCATTAATGTGAATAAAGAGCTGAAACTCAGGTGCCAGGTAAGAAAATAACATCCCAGAGCTTGTGTTCACAAATGTATTGAGTCAGGTTAGGTCATCAATTCAAATCAGAACGTTGCGGGTCCAACTCCTCACAGTTCCCTCCCCGATCAGCTGTTTAAAGGGGTAGCGTCGCTAATGCGAATACTACATTCTCTCAAAATTGCCTGCTCATGGTCTGCTTCGTAGAGGTGGCACAGTGTAATTACAGCTGCTCCATCCCATTTGCTTATATTAGCCTGGATCTAACCAGACCCAGCACAGCCATGACGGTTATCACTGGGCTGTTTTTCCCAGGGGCTGCTATGGTTACAGGGTAGATAATCGAGCCCCCAAAGGTGTTTTTTAAGCTTTTGAGGAGGACACATTGTAGAAAAATAGCGGAACGTCACCGCTGAGGCCAATCATTGGCTGCAACGGAGCATGTGACCATGCCCCCTACCCCCTACAGTAAAACATAGCTACTTGTAGGTCTCCCTGAGCTGTATTAAATGATGCCCTTATTAAAGGGCTTCTGTCACCCCACTAAACTCATTTTTCTTCTCTTTCGGTGACGTCATCGGCGCAGGCGCACTGAGGGAGTGCTGAGGAGCCGAGCCTCCTTATCTCGGAGCGCCTGCGCCGAATCAAGACAGGCGCGCGATTTTTGAAATGCAGACAGGGCCAGCCGGAAGAGGAGATCGCGGCTGGCCCTGTCAATCAACAGGAGGAGGGGGCGGTTTTTTGCGGCTGCTACCAGCAAGTAGACGCCCTACTGGCTGGTAGACAGGTAATTAGCATATTATAAAAGTATGTTTTTTGCCTTATCTACAGAACGAAAATTATTAATAACATAATGTATAGATATATCGCAGGATAGGGATTATAAGTACATAAAAAAAAAAAAGTTTAGTGGGGTGACAGAAGCCCTTTAACTAATAGCCTTGATTTGTTTCTTTATAAAATCGATGTTAGCGATATGCTAATAACTTACATAAGGTGCCCAAGGGGATGTCCTTTCCTAACTTGGTGCCCAGCCGCACCCCTCGGTCGGGTGCCGAGCGCCGCCTTCCTGAGTCCAGCGCTGCTTCTAATATAATATATTCAAGAGCCGCCGGCGCGCTGACGTAATCCCTGAGCCTGTTTGAAATGCCGACGATGCCATTACCTGTAGTCCGCACGGGCGCAGACTACAGTGTGTAGTGCGCACACGCAGGATTTCAAACAGGCTCAGGGATTACATCAGGGCGCCGGCTCTTGAATATATTATATTAGAGGCGGCACTGGACTCAGGAAGGCGGCGCTGGGCACCGGACCGAGGGGTGCGGCTGGGCACCAAGTTAGGAAAGGACATCCCCTTGGGCACCTTATGTAAGTCATTAGCATATCGCTAACATCGATTTTATAAAGAAATAATTCAAGACTATTAGTTAATAAGGGCATCATTTAATAAAGCTCAGGGACACCTACAAGTAGGTATTTTTTACTGTAGGGGGTAAAATGTGGTGACAGAATCCCTTTTTCGATAGCTATATATTGAGGGAACGCAGTCCCATATTTCCGCACACGCTCAGCGGTTGGTCTGAATAACCTTGTATTTTGTACCTTGTAGGAAGAAATATCTGCCGTGAAAGAAGGTGCAGCTGTCTCAGGGGATCTGCCGTTCCCTCACTGGATTTGCCAACCTTATGTCCGCCCACCGTAAGTCCCCCAGTTTATAAGCCTCCCTCCCCCATCTTAAATGAATAGGAATTTTTTCCACCTTTATAATGGCCCGCGCTGTAAGCTGTGTCTATTGTTGGACCTTTTACCACTAGGAAAGAGATCCTTTCACTGGATGCTCTGTTAGTCATAGACACTGATGGAATGGGATCAGGGGCCACTGGCTTCTGTGTGAGGGATCTGGCACTGCATTGGGATTCCTTTTATAATGCTGATCACAAGGCGTTTGTGAACAGAGCCTGACAGCTTCTTGGGATTTTTGCCATATTTTCTTCAGGCCGAAAGATCTTTTTAAAGAAGAAAATGGAGTACGAGGTAAGAGAGCACTGGAGGATGAAGAGGATGGAAACTGCGAGCACCTGTCCAAGAACAAACAGAAGAAGAAACTCCGCAATCCCAACAAAAGCTATGACCCTTCTGTAAAACGTATGTCAGTCCTCAGAGAATGCGTATGCAGCAGAGCCGATTTAGCTCTTTGTGAGAACGTGATGCACTACTGTAATACAGTGAAAATATAGATTTGATCAGAAGCTATCACACTTTCCTTAAGTAGGCTTTCACCAAAACGCAAGGGGTTGTCCGTATTGTGTATAATCTTTAAGAAATGTGAAAGATGATGAATATAGGCAGCTTACTAATATCTACTTATCAGAAGCCGCATCCTCTTGCTAGCAAGTGTTTTTGCCCGACCAAACACCACTCACAAGACCAGGGGCGTCCTTCAGTCTCCTCCATTTAAGGGTGTCGAGGACCTGGGCAAGTGCATGTTGGTAAGATGACTTAATGCTTTCATATGTGCTTGTAAACTAGCAGTGCGGTGTGTGTCAATGCCGCAGTCACACGTCCATCCATCTCCTGCTATTTTGTGGATGGGAGTGACATGCGGTCGTGGGAGAAGACTTTCCTAAGACAGAAGTGTGACTTTGCACTGAGAAAATGGTGCAGAACCCCTAAGGGCGGATTTACATGCGCCGGTTGAGCAGGCTATTATCGGTACGGGGCTGTTCCTTCCCGATAATTGCCTGCTCATCAAAGGAGGCGAGAGCTGCATTTACATGCCACAGTCACCTCCGCTGTTTGAGGACACGCAATGGCTACTGCTGTTGTTCGTCGTCCTACAGATTCATGGCTGTGTAAACAGGAATCTGCTACCCAGAAAGGTGACCTAGGTCTCCGCATAAACGATGGGTTCAACCTATAAACAAGCATTTGCTCGTTCATCAGGTGATCAGCGGCATCTTTACAAGGCACAATTGTCACGAATGAGCGTTTCCCAATAATTGGCCCGATATAGTCCCATATAAATGCGCCCTTATAAGTACATATGTATTAGTAAGTTGCCTATATTCATATTTGTTAAGATTATACATAAAACTGACAACCATTGAAAATTGACTGTGTAAATCCAACGATGTCCATTTCACCCCTCACAAGACTGAAGGTCTGGAAAAATCTGCCCACACGTATACACCTCACCCTGCAGAGACAGCTCGGCTTAATGGACAACTCCTCTACTTTGTTTAGTACTAGCACAAGTATCTTAAAGGGTTTCTGTCACCAGATTTAACCCTATTAAGCTAGCTGACATTAGCGATGTGCTAATGTCAGCTAAACCTAACTAACCTATTCCTACTCTTATCTATGCCCCTGTTACGCCGGAAATCTTACTTTTATAATACGCTAATTAGCCTCTAGGAGCGCGGGGGCGGGGGGCGGGGGGGGGGGGGGGGTTGGGTGTTCCTGCTCCTAGAGGCTCCGTTCTTTTGTCGCCTCCCTCCAAGTCCTGATTGACAGGTCCAGGCAGCGCTCGCATCTGTCTGCCAGCCCTGTGCTCTGGTGAAATCTCGCGCCATTCAGTATACGCCGCAGGCGCGGTGAGGGAAAGACGCTCGCAGGCTGCCAGCTTCCTCACTGCGCCTGCGCCGAATGCTGAACGGCGTGAGATTTCGCCAGAGCACAGAGCTGGCAGACAGATGCGAGCGCTGCCTGGCCCTGTCAATCAGGACTTGGAGGGAGGCGACAAAGGTGGGAAAACTGAGCCTCTAGAAGCAGGAACAACGCCCCCCCCCTTGCTCCTAGAGGATAATTAGTAGATTATAACTGTTAAATATCTGGCGTAACGGGGGCATAGATAAAAGTAGGAATAGGTTAGTTAGGTTTAGCTGACATTAGCACATCGCTAATGTCAGCTAGCTTAATAGGGTTAAATCTGGTGACAGAAACCCTTTAAGAATTCCCCCCCCCCCCCCCCCCCCCCAAGTCTGTTCCTGTCGTCCAGTTGCTAAGGCATTAATCATATTTATCTGTTTATTCCAGCCAAATATGCAAAATGTGACCAGTGTGGGAATCCCAAGGTGAGCTCTACATTGTGTACAGTGGCGTGTGGTATGTAGTTTTTAGCCTGGACGGACACATGCAGTTTGTAGTACAGATTTTTTTTTAGGCAAATAGGGGAGAATTAGGCCAGATTTAGATGGCCATTGCAGTTTCTGTCCACAAAGCACACAAGTATCTATATGATGTCCGTGTGCATCTGTTCTCTTTCTGGGCGCGTTCATTTGAATGAACGAGTCTCGGAAAACGGACAAGAATGGTGCATGCTGCAAACTTAAGTTGTACCATGTAGTCCATGTGCTATGTGGGTGTAGTCGGGATAGCGCATTGATGGGAAAACGGTAATCCTGCATTTAGACTGCTCAGTTGACGGGCAGATTATCGAGAATGAACGTTTGCATTCGGCCTCTGAAGGTTCCACAGATCTTTGGAGCTGAAAATCAAAGGATGTTGAACACTCTTGGCCTTGGAGCAGCGAGACTGACAGGGTTTCCAGCTAGAGGGTAGATGGCGCATGCTGAAGTAGATGGTGCATGAATATACCCATTCCTTTGAATGGGTCAGTGTTCAATGCAGGTGTTGTCCATTATAAATTCGAGCAGCATCTGGACAGAGACATCAGCCTTAGGCCTCATGCACACGACCATATTTTTTTTGTCCACAATACATGGGCACCAGCTGTGTGCACCCCGCATCACGGATGCAGACCCATTCACTTGGGTGCGGACCGGAGGCACGGAACCCCACAGAAGCACCGTGGAGGGCTTACATTGGGTTTCTGTCTGGGCCTCCGCACCGCAAAGAAAGTTGCGCATGCACTACTTTTTTTGCGATGTGAACGGATCACGGGCCCATTCAAGTGCAACCCCAATGCACCGAAAGGCCGATCAACGGCCGTGTTCTTGAGGCCTAGCAGTGCAGGACATGCAGAATGGGAAAGTGCAGCGGACTGTAAAACGGACACAGTCATGTGCATGAGGCCTTAGTGTTTTTTTTTCGAAGGAATGTGCATTCCTTCCTATGTCATGGGTGCCGAGTGGATGTAGTTCATTTAAAAAATTTTATTTATACAGTCGTGGCCAAAAGTTTTGAGAATTACATAAATATTGGAAATTGGAAAAGTTGCTGCTTAAGTTTTTATAATAGCAATTCGCATATACTCCAGAATGTTACGAAGAGTGATCAGATGAATTGCATAGTCCTTCTTTGCCATGAAAATTAACTTAATCCCAAAAAAACCTTTCCACTGCATTTCATTGCTGTCATTAAAGGACCTGCTGAGATCATTTCAGTAATAGACTTGTTAACTAAGGTGAGAATGTTGACGAGCACAAGGCTGGAGATCATTATGTCAGGCTGATTGGGTTAAAATGGCAGACTTGACATGTTAAAAGGAGGGTGATGCTTGAAATCATTGTTCTTCCATTGTTAACCATGGTGACCTGCAAAGAAACGCGAGCAGCCATCATTGCGTTGCATAAAAATGGCTTCACAGGCAAGGATATTGTGGCTACTAAGATTGCACCTCAATCAACAATTTATAGGATCATCAAGAACTTCAAGGAAAGAGGTTCAATTCTTGTTAAGAAGGCTTCAGGGCGTCCAAGAAAGTCCAGCAAGCGCCAGGATCGTCTCCTAAAGAGGATTCAGCTGCGGGATCGGAGTGCCACCAGTGCAGAGCTTGCTCAGGAATGGCAGCAGGCAGGTGTGAGCGCATCTGCACGCACAGTGAGGCGAAGACTTTTGGAAGATGGCCTGGTGTCAAGAAGGGCAGCAAAGAAGCCACTTCTCTCCAAAAAAAACATCAGGGACAGATTGATCTTCTGCAGAAAGTATGGTGAATGGACTGCTGAGGACTGGGGCAAAGTCATATTCTCCGATGAAGTCTCTTTCCGATTGTTTGGGGCATCTGGAAAAAGGCTTGTCTGGAGAAGAAAAGGTGAGCGCTACCATCAGCCCTGTGTCATGCCAACAGTAAAGCATCCTGAGACCATTCATGTGTTGCGTTGCTTCTCATCCAAGGGAGTGGGCTCACTCACAATTTTGCCCAAAAACACAGCCATGAATAAAGAATGGTACCAGAACACCCTCCAACTGCAACTTCTTCCAACAATCCAACAACAGTTTGGTGAAGAACAATGCATTTTCCAGCACGATGGAGCACCGTGCCATAAGGCAAAAGTGATAACTAAGTGGCTCAGGGAAACGTTGACATTTTGGGTCCATGGCCTGGAAACTCCCCAGATCTTAATCCCATTGAGAACTTGTGGTCAATCCTCAAGAGGCGGGTGGACAAACAAAAACCCACTAATTCTGACAAACTCCAAGAAGTGATTATGAAAGAATGGGTTGCTATCAGTCAGGAATTGGCCCAGAAGTTGATTGAGAGCATGCCCAGTCGAATTGCAGAGGTCCTGAAAAAGAAGGGCCAACACTGCAAATACTGACTCTTTGCATAAATGTCATGTAATTGTCCATAAAAGCCTTTGAAACGTATGAAGTGCGTGTAATTATATTTCACTACATCACAGAAACAACTGAAACAAAGATCTAAAAGCAGTTTAGCAGCAACCTTTGTGAAAACTAATATTTGTGTCATTCTCAAAACTTTTGGCCACGACTGTACATTACCGTACATGCGATTGCCTAATCTACACGTATAGGTTTACCTACAGTGATACATGACTGACGGCTTTTGCTTTTTACAGGGCAATAAGTGCGTGTTCCATCTGTGCCGTGGCTGCTGCAAGAAGAAAGCATTCAGGGAGTTGGCAGACTGTGCAGGTTGGTGTCGGCTGTCTACCGCCGTGCCACCTTTTTTGGGTAATTTGAGCACCATTAAAACTTTTCTTCTCCATAGGTCACGGGCTGCTTTTTAAAACCAAATATGAGAGGTCTCTTCAATGCAAGGCTGCGCAGGATGCAGATGTGCCAGAGACAGAATCAAAGCTCCCACAGCCGCCCCCTGAGATCACGGCCTGACCCTGGACTTCTTGACCTCTGCTAGTTCTCGCTCAGGGAAAAGAGTTTACCACGTGGGTCTGGGATGGTGAAGGGCACGGTACAGACTTCTTGCACTTCAGACTTTTTTAAGCTTTAAAGGTCCTTTTTTTTTTTTTCTGACTGGACTGAGGAGGTACCGTCATTGCCTTTTTAACATATGCTGCTACTGGATTTACATCCTCTCCTCCTACAGGCTTCAATCTGGGACGCACGGCGAAGGAACTGGATTCACAGGGAGTCGTTTTAAACTTTTAGACAAATGTGAAAAATAAAAACTCCTATCTGCTTCTACCCGACCTGTGTCCGAATGTGTCACCTAGTTGTTGGTATACCTCAGAAGTCTAGGTGTGGCCTCTACATAAGTGGCAGTATGATGTGGAGAGTAGGGTTGCATGACGCATATGTCAGTTCAGTACTGACATTGCTTACAGAGTCCCAGTGGGCAGTCTAGTAGTGAAAAGGGATGCTTTGGGGCAGGGCCGTTTGGCATTCCTGCAGTGTTTGGGGGGTACCTTTTATGGGTCTGGACTTGATTAAGTAAGTAGCTGGACATTTAGGGCATACATGGGGGATGTCTCTGCACTTACTATTATTTCTGGGCGCCGCTCCGTTTCACCAGGGAGGAGACATCCGCTTCTTTCCCTGGGCGTTCCTTCTCCCTCACAGCCAGGGAGAAAAAAAAAACTCACCCGGGGAGAGAAACTGATGTCGCCTCCCTGGTGTTCCGATGCTAGTGATTAGCATACAGCGCGGGACAAGGTAACGGGGGCCAGGGCGGTGAAACGGAACGGCGCCAAGAAATAATAAGTGCAGAGACATCCCCCATGTATGCCCTAAATGTCCTGCTACTTACTTAATCATGTAAGGTCCTCTTTAACTTATAGCAGGTCCTGGGCAGAGACAATCTATGTGGGAGGTGAAAACTGTGCCAGCGAGCCACAAGCTCTACTGTTGTGAATAGAAGTACAAACCTCAATATTCTTTACATGCACGATGTCCTGGTATCTACAGACATCTCTCTGTATGTCAGTACATTCATTGTACCATCATGTGTTTTTTTTTTTTTTTAGGATAAAAGCATTTTTTTGGAATTAAATTTTTTTTTATTATTGCTGAAAATAAATTGCAATGCATTTTTGTGATACACTTTATGAAATGTCTCAAAACCACTGGTACTCCTATTTAAAGTAGATCAGGATGGTAGTGGTGGTAGTCCTGTAATATCCAGCTGAAAATAAATTTAGTTTCATAGAGTATATTATACATAGATGAGTGTATTGTCCTGCATAGAAGGGTGTTATTCCCAGCTCCCATTAACATAGTCTTGTTTTCCGAGGACAGGTGGTACTCCCATTAAGAGCAGCTCAGGGTGATTGTGGTGGTAGTGGTAAGCATTCCAATTCCTATATAATATGCTATAAGCTAAAAAACTATATACAGCTGAGTGTACTGCCCTCTATAAAAGGGTGTTACTCCCAGCCCCCTTAGGGCTCACATATGAACAAGAACTGGAATCACTGGCGCTATTCCACAATGCAAACTGATAGTGCTGCAGGAAACTGCCGGTACCGCAATAACCATATTACTTACCGGTAATTTCCTTTTCATGAATCCTCCATGACGGCATACCGTGTGAGATGACCCGCCTCCAACCAGGTAGGGACAGGAAGTATACATTTGACCCTCCTCCGGCTCTTCCTCATTGTCTTTCTGAACCGACAGCCTAGAGAGTCTTTTCCTCTTTTTTTATTTTTATTTTATGTATTTTTTCTTCTCCTCCATTCATACTAACACATACCTTCACCTATATACAATCCCATACCTATGTGTAGAATTTAATTAATTTATTTTATTTTTTTGGGGAGGGGGGGGGGGGGACTCATGCCATCGCGGAGGATTCATGAACAGGACATTACTGGTAAGTAATATGGTTTTTCCCTTTCATCCTCCATGATGGCATACCATGAGATAGAACAGATTAATTTTTTATTTCAGGAGGGACTATGGCCTGCAATACCTTCCTACCAAAGGAAAGCTCCTGACTAGCCCTAGTATCTACCCTGTAATATTTAGTAAACGTGTGAGGGCTTGACCAGGTCGGTGCCCTACAGATCTGCTGTAACGAAGCGCTTGCTTTTTCAGCCCAGGATGTTGCGACAGATCTTGTAGAGTGGGCTGTCAAAGACTTAGGGGGAGATGCCCCAAAGGCTACTTTCACACTGACATTTTGGCTTTCTGTTTGTGAGATCCGATTCAGGGCTCTCACAAGCGGTCCATAACGGATCAGTTTTGCCCTAATGCATTCTGAATGGATAAGGATCAGTTTGGCTCCGGTCCACCTCCATTCCGCTCGTTTTGGTGTCTGCCTCCGCATAGTCAGACGAACGTTTTCACTGGCACAATAGAAAATGGATCCGTCCCCCATGGACTTTCAATGGTGTTTCAAGACAGATCCGTTTTGGCAATGTTACAGATAATACAAACGGATCCATTCTAAACGGATGAATGCGGTTGTATTATCTGAACGGAAGCGTTTGTGCAGATCCATGACGGATCTGCACCAAACGCGAGTGTGAAAGTAGCCTAGGGACCTACAGTATAGGATTCCAATATGGCCATTTTTATCCATCTGGACAAGGAATTCTTTGTGGCCTCATGACCTTTATATGCCCCACTGAATTATACAAACAAGTAATCAGTTTTTCTGAAAGGATTGGTGGTCTCTAGGTAGAACAAGATAGCCCTATGCACGTCCAGTCTGTGAAACTCTTCCCCTTCTGATTTTGGATCAGAACAAAAAGATGGAATAATAATTTCCTGTCTGTGGAAATTAGATACGACTTTAGGGAGGAAAGAATTATCCAATCTAAAAACAATCCTGTCCGGGAAAACTATGCAAAATGGTTCCACTATTTTTAGAGCTCGGATCTTGCTTACTCTACGTGCTGGGGTAATTGCTACTAAAAATAGGGTTTTCAGAGAAACATACTTCAGTGAGTCTTCTAAAAGAACTAATTAAGATCACAGGGAGGAACTGTAGGTCTTAAGAAGGGTCTTAATCTATCTGCCCCTTTCAAAAACCAGATAAAACATGGGTGGTCCCCAATTTTTTCATCAAACACCGAACTTAATGCTGATATATGTACTCTTAAGGTATTTGGACACAACCCTTTCTCAAAACCTGTTTGTAAGAATCCCAAAATTGCCTGGATGGAAAATCTCTGAGTACACCAACTACAGAACCTTCTCCACATCTTAGAATAAATCTGGAAGTAACTTCTTTCCTTATAACAGCCATGGTGTCAATTATGGCGTCCGATAAGCCCTTTGACCTTAATGTTACCCTCTCAGGTTCCAAGCTGCCAGATGTAACCTTTCCACTTTAGGTTGATAGACTGGACCTTGAGACAACAGATCTCGTCTCCAGGGAAGAATCCATGGGCTCTGAATTGACAGGAGCTTCAGAAGAGGGAACTACAGCTTTTTCGGCCACAGAGGGGGCTATTAAAATCGGGCCTTGTCTAGACGGATGTTTTTTTGCACCCTGGGAACTAACTGAAGAGGAGGAAAGGCGTATGCCAGCTGAAAGTCTCACTTTTGTGACAGCGCGTCTACTCCTATGTTCCTGTCGAAGGGGTTTAGGGAAAAAGAATCTTTTTAGTTTTGTGTTTTCTGCTGAGGCAAACATCCACTAGGGGAGTACCCCATAATTCTGTCATCTGGAGAAAAACTCCCTTTTCTATGCTCCATTCTGTTGACCTCAGTGAATTTCTGCTTAAGAAGTCCGCCTTTTGTATTTAGGAATCCTTTTAGGTGTACTGCCGATAGTGATCTTGAGTGAACTTCTGCCCAGAAAAATATTTTTTCTATTAATAGACCTACACTTCTTGTTCCCCCTTGATGGTTTAGATAGGCAACTACGGTCGTGTTGTCCGTCCTTACTTGAATGTCTTTCCCTTCGATGTAATGGGACAATGCCTTTATAGCTTCCCAGACTGCGGACAATTCCCTCTGATTTGAAGAGAGAGATCTCTGATCCTCGGACCATTGTCCTTGGAAAGAGATGAGAGCAATGCGCTCCCCATCCCCAAAGGCTCGCATCTATGGTAATAACCTGCAGATGTTCGGGATTCCAAGAAACCCCCTTCATCAGATGGTCTGGATTTTTCCACCACTGTAAGGACTGATTTACTCGTAAGGGAATTTGAATGGTCTCCTCTAACTAGTCCTGACTTCTGTTCCAACACCCTAGTAACCATTGCTGGAGAATCCCAGTGTGGAACTGTGCCGATCATACTGCTTGGATTTATGAGCCTAATAGCTTCATAGTCTCTCTGTGCTGACTGACTTTGAAATTTTGAGACTCTTTCACTTATCTCTATCACTTTCTGGGTTGGAGTCTAGACGGACCCCTAAAAATGTTAAACTCTGAGATGGACAGGGGTTTGATTATTATTTTTTTTCTAGTTTTATCCATCCTGTCTGATGTAGCGTCTGGGACAGGATAAGGAAAAAAAGAGGGTTAGTCACTGGGCCTTCAGAACGATGGTCCAGGGGTAACTTCGCAGGGCGCCAAAGGTGGGGCAGAACAAGTGTCCTTTGATTTCCCCTGAATATTAGGGGAAAAAAAAAAAAGTGGGATGAGGATGGTGGAGCAGGTGAGGGCAGGCTGCCTAGTGGTCTCAACCCACCTTGAGGGAGGTGGGTGATTGGAAAGAAAGGAGTGGGGTAGCGTGGGGACGCTAAATAGGTATATGCTCCTGATGAAGGGGACCCATTAAGAGGCCCCGAAACGCGTCGAGCTGCTCACTCCCTCAACCCTGGCTTTTGGAATAAAAAGAACAAAAGAAAGAACAAGGACTCGAGAGTGATCTTTGTTCATTCCTAAGACTCTACTGGCGATCCAGGCGCAGGAGGTGTTGTGTGGGTGTCTTGAGCTTTATCCCACATTACCCTCCTGGGTGAAGTGAGTCACTAAAATTTTGATTTTATATATTTCAATTTTATACTTGCGAATTTACCATCGTTTTACTATTTGTTTTATCTTACCTAACAACATAAATTGCTACTTTTTGGGTTATATACCCCCACAAGCCAAGACACTAGGGATATTGGCGCCCCCCTGTGGTCCTTTTTTAGCGTCCCCACGCTACCCCACTCCTTTCGGATGTAGCGTCTGACAGGTTATGAACAGATTTGTTTTCTAAGACTCTTTTTGAGCTTCCTACCATTAACAGATCGTCTAAGTAGGGAATTATTAACACGTTCCTCCTTAAGTGAGATACTACCTCTAGCATTACTTTGGTAAACACCCTCGGAGCAGAGGTGATCTCAAGGGGGGAGTACTTGAAACTGGAAATTAAGTAGTTCCTTTCCCAGTAAGACTGCTATGCGGAGGAATTTATTTTAATAGATTCATGGTGGATCTTATGGTTTCCATTTAGAATTTTTTGTATTTTTTATGAATCTGTTCAGGCTCTTCAAGTTTATTATCAGACGGTATCCCCCATCTGTTTGTGAGAGAGGAACCGAGACGATAGCCTTTTGAGCCAACAGATTCTGAATCCCTTCCAATTTTTCTTGTAAAACCGCCGATCTTTGAATTGGGGTTACTCTGAAAACATCCATGGGAGGAGGAAGACTAAAGGAAATATCGTAACCCTTTGATACAATATTTAGAACCCAAGGATTTACCGTAATCTCTTCCCATTCTTTTGTGAAAAACTTTAATCTCCCTCCCACCTGAAGCCTGGCGTCATTGCTTGGAAGATTCAGCATTTTTCGAATTACACAAGAAGCCTCTGTTTCCTGTCTTTTTATTTTTCCTCTGGACCACTGGCCTTCTCTATTAGACCTTTTGGCCTGGAAGGAGCTACCTTTTTTGACCTTCCGAAAGAGAAATTTTCTTTTATTTGTATCCCTAGGAAATAATTTTTTTTAGAGATGCTTTCCAACTGATAGTTTGTGCAGAAACAATACAGGTTTTTTTATTTTTATATTTTCACATATGCATCAAAGAAATCCGACAGAGAACAGCCTGGCAGAGTTCTCCAGATACAGCATAGCCAGATAGTGCCGCATGCCCACGGGACACCATTGACTGTAATTGGATTCAGCCTCTCCCCCGACATATCAGCTGGGATTTGGGCGGATGACAATTGCTGCATGGAACGTTTTTTTTTTTTTTTTTTGTCCGGCTGCATCCAACTATAGTGAGAGGTCTGGCGGGCATGCGGCACTCTCTGGCTACGCCGGATCCAGAGAACTATAGCAGACAGAGGTCCTCCTGTCACATCAGCTGCTGTTTCCTAAAGGCTACAACAGACGTCATTCGAGTCGAGAGTCAGATTTTCAATGGACGCGCATTTTATCTGCCAAACCGCAGTTTTAATTTTTTTTGCAAAAGTATCATTTTGGTATCGAGATCCGTGAACACTACATATGGTATCCAAGTCCAAATTCTGGTATCATGACGGCCCTAGGAGAGAGCGATGTTCCTGCTCTTCACGGGTGAGGGATTGTGACGCTTTATAGTGGGATCCAATAGAAATTGTGCAGTGCCCAAGAATACGGTATGCAAGTGTACAAAGTGCACAACCACATGTAAAAAATCCACCGCAAACCTGCAGGCGGATGTGAATTTGGCTGATTTGCTGTGGGTCCAGCATAAATTGACATAGTGCAGTTTTTAAACCCCCACCACATGTCAAGTTAGGTGCCGATTGTGTAGCAGAATTTTTCTGCAGCGTATGGACATTTTTAAAATCGCATCCACTTTGCTGCTACTGTAAATGCTGCTGATTTTCCATATGTACCCTAATTCTGAATGACTGTACAAGTGCTTATAAGAGGACGGCCTGCCATCTAGGCTCTGAGCCCGCTACGCCACCCATTGCACAGAGCTGCGAGGGGATTATGTTCCTGCTATCAATGGAGAGGGGGCGTTTTGTGGGTACTTCAGCCTGGTTAGCGCTAACATATAGAGGTCCTAATATAAAAGAACAGCTTAAAACAAGTCACTGGACCTATTCAGTGTTAGATATTAGAGCTGTGGAGCTTAGATAGCTGTCAGATGGTGCAGCTGACAGCATCCCCCCCCCCCCCCCCCAATAATATACGAGTTTGTATTGAATCACGAGAGGGTAGCAAGCTGGTGCCAGCTTATCTCCTCCGAGAACAAAAGGATAGGACATGTTGAAATCCATCAGCCTGATCTACTTTCTCTTTACACCTGCCGGCTGGGGAATGTCAAGATGCACACGTTAGGTGGTCGGCCTGTCCTGCCAAAATTGGTGGATTCTGCCGACATTGATGTGGAAGGTCAACTTTAGATCTACACGTGTGTTTATAATGACAAGTATGATGCGAAAAGCCGAAAACTGCGCACCTTCATTCATGCATGTTGCATCAATGTAATAAAGAAGGCTCTCCACTACCTGAAATTCCTAAAATTCCGGAAATCTCCTTGTATATCCATCTTCCACGTGGCAGGTCTGTTAGTGCTAAAGATAAAAGCCGCCAATGCCTTGCATATGTAATATACTACGTAAAGGCTGCCATAGATTGCAGCCACAGGCGGCACAATACTTCCTGATGATAATCACACGCTTTGTTCTCACACATCTGATCAGCCTGAGGTTTTAGCGTTTAGCATTTTTTTCATCATCTGCCACAATTCTGCGCCACTCTGTGCCTTTTGTAGGGTTTGCTCATCCGGGGCCTCCTGGAAAGGTATGCCAGAACAGTATGTGGTATGCACCCTGGATAACTGCTGACAGATCCAACAGGATCCGCAAGCCCAAGTGTTCCCTGGTGTTGGAGGAAACATGGAGGAGTCCTGTTTTAGTTTGTACAGTATATTGAAGGTCCGGCTGCCACTTCTTCCCTATGGTAAAGGGTCCCGGCAGCTACGGTATGTCTTGCTGTCTTGTGTGCACAAGGTCATACAGGCGATTTATTTTTCCTTTTTTCTTTGCTATTTTTGTAATCCAGCGCAGATTACTTCATGGGGGCAGTGTGGGGGCAAATCACTTCATGGGGGCAGTGTGGGGGCAAATCACTTCATGGGGGCAGTGTGGGGGCAAATCACTTCATGGGGGCAGTGTGGGGGCAAATCACTTCATGGGGGCAGTGTGGGGGCAAATTACTTCATAGGGGCAGTGTGTGAAATATTACTGCATGGGGTAGTGTGGGGGCAAATTACTTCATGGGGGCAGTGTGGGGGCAAATTACTTCATGGGGGCAGTGTGGGGGCAAATTACTTCATAGGGGCAGTGTGTGAAATATTACTGCATGGGGCAGTGTGGGGGCAAATCACTTCATGGGGGCAGTGTGGGGGCAAATCACTTCATGGGGCAGTGTGGGGGCAAATTACTTCATAGGGGCAGTGTGTGAAATATTACTGCATGGGGTAGTGTGGGGGGAAATCACTTCATGGGGCAGTGTGGGGGCAAATTACTTAATGGGGGCAGTGTGTGAAATATTACTGCATGGGGCAGTGTGGGGGCAAATCACTTCATGGGGCAGTGTGAGGGCAAATTACTTCATGGGGGCAGTGTGGGGGCAAATTACTTCATGGGGCAGTGTGGGGCAAATCACTTAATGGGGGCAGTGTGGGAAATATTACTGCATGGGGGCAGTGTGGGGGAAATCACTTCATGGGGGCAGTGTGGGGGAAAATCACTTCATGGGGCAGTGTGGGGGCAAATTACTTCATGGGGGCAGTGTGGGAAATATTACTGCATGGGGGAAATCACTTCATAGGGGCAGTGTGGGGGCAAATCACTTCATGGGGGCAGTGTGGGGGCAAATTACTTCATAGGGGCAGTGTGTGAAAAATTACTGCATGGGGGTAGTGTGGGGGGAAATCACTTCATGGGGCAGTGTGGGGGCAAATTACTTCATGGGGGCAGTGTGTAAAATATTACTGCATGGGGCAGTGTGGGGGCAAATTACTTCATGGGGGCAGTGTGGGGGCAAATTACTTCATGGGGGCAGTGTGGGGGCAAATTACTTCATGGGGCAGTGTGGGGCAAATCACTTTATGGGGCAGTGTGGGAAATATTACTGCATGGGGGCAGTGTGGGGGAAATCACTTCATGGGGGCAGTGTGGGGGAAATCACTTCATGGGGGCAGTGTGGGGGCAAATCACTTCATGGGGCAGTGTGGGGGCAAATTACTTCATGGGGCAGTGTGGGAAATATTACTGCATGGGGGAATCACTTCATGGGGGCAGTGTGGGGGCAAATCACTTCATGGGGCAGTGTGGGGGCAAATTACTTCATTGGGGCAGTGTGTGAAATATTACTGCATGGGGGTAGTGTGGGGGGAAATCACTTCATGGGGCAGTGTGGGGGCAAATTAGTTCATGGGGCAGTGTGGGAAATATTACTGCATGGGGGCAGTGTGGGGGAAATCACTTCATGGGGGCAGTGTGGGGGCAAATCACTTCATGGGGGCAGTGTGGGGGCAAATTACTTCATAGGGGCAGTGTGTGAAATATTACTGCATGGGGGTAGTGTGGGGGAAAATTACTTCATGGGGGCAGTGTGGGGGCAAATTACTTTATGGGGGGCAGTGTGGGGGCAAATTACTTCATGGGGGGCAGTGTGGGGGCAAATTACTTCATGGGGGCAGTGTGGGGGCAAATTACTGCATGGGGCAGTGTGGGGGCAAATTACTTCATGGGGCAGTGTGGGGGCAAATCACTTCATGGGGCAGTGTGAGGGCAAATTACTTCATGGGGCAGTGTGGGGGCAAATCACTTCATGGGGGCAGTGTGGGGGCAGATTACTTCATGGGGGCAGTGTGGGGGCAGATTACTTCATGGGGGCAGTGTGGGGGAAATCACTTCATGGGGCAGTGTAGGGAAAATTACTATATGGGGGTAGTGTGGGGGTGTTCCTTTTAAGGGACATTATTTTTGGGGACACTATACAGGTATTATTATCTGTAGCTAAATATAGGGTGTTATTATTACTGGTGCACACTAGGGAACATTATAACTGCTGTGGACACTATAGGGACATTTGGGGTAATTTATCAAACTGGTGTAAAGTAGAACTGGCTTAGTTGCCCATAGCAACAGATTCCACCTTTCATTTTTGACAGCTCCTTTGGAAAATGAAAGGTGGAATCTGATTGGTTGCTATGGGCACATAAGCCAGTTCTACTTTACACCAGTTTGATAAATGACCCCAATTATGAGAAATCTAATGTGTCTGTAGAGACAAGATGTGGCTGAAAGAATTTGTCATGGTGGTCTGGGTCAAATGGAGGAGAAGAGGAAAGAGAAGATCTACATGACAGGAGATGTCTCTGAATGTAATAGGTACGTGGTGCTGTATTCTCCTATATGTAGACCTGGCTCACTACTGTGACCTGTGTCTCATCTTCTCCTCCAAGTGTTTTTTATTATAATCATGTGTATTTTAAGTTTGGCAACAAAAAATTTAATTTCTCACCTGCAGTCCTATGTAACAGCCCAGATAACACAATAGTTCACTGTGTTATGTGGGGTGTTACATAGGACTGCAGGTAACATCTATGACATCTGTACTCAGAGTTATGAGATGATGGGGGTCAGACTCCTTGCACCCCCACCAATCAGCTGTTTGAGGAGACCGCGATGTTCCAGTGAGCGCCGCAGCCTCTTTGCTCCTTACCAATCACAGCGCTGTCCATTTGATAGCCCTGCACTTGGTATTACAGCTCAGCCACAATCACTCAGATGGGACAGAGCTGCACCTAGACCGTGAACGATGTCATATGGCCTAGGAAGAGACTGGGCCGCTTACGAAGCACCACAGCCTCTTCATACAGAAAAAATCTAAAACTTAAACTAAAATGGAGGGATGGGCCCGAGTTGGGTAGACAGCCCCCGGCCTATCATGCACTTAATCTGCCCCTTTTGCTCATGATCTATGGAAAGCTGGGTGACCATCCTGTACAGGCATTGGAAGGGTGAATTCCCATGCAGCAGAAATTGCTGCCAATGTCCGTTTGATCTGAATGGTGATTGCTGAGATCCATGTGTTTGCTGCCAGAACCACCCCACTCAGCTGACCGGAAATGATTTTCAATCGAAGAGGTTTCTTTCTAACGAATCTTTACCCTTCGGGTGTCTTCACACTGGTGCATTAGTGCCCTGAAAATCTAGGCTTGTAATTTGTATCTAAATTGTGGTTTTTAGGTCTCCCAGATTTCTATGGAAATTTTCATGTGAAATCTACACCAAGGATACCCATGTTGCTTTTCCCCCGCCCGCACAGTGGACTTTTGATCTACACGTTGGAAAAAAAAAAGTCTTCTGTATGAACTACAGCGTGGATCTCTCAATGTAAGGAATAGGAGGCGGCTTGAGAGAGGATTCCGGAAAACGTACCAAAATGCATGTGGAAAATTCACCCTATAACCTTACGCTATGGCCACGCTCTGGTGTATTTGGTGCAGATTTTGCTGTGATTTTACTCTATATTGTGAAAGGTGAAATTTGTGTTGGAAATCCACATTAACACACTTTACTTAAAATCCGCACCATGTGTCAAGTTATGTACGAATTCCATTGTAGACGTTTTCCGCAGTGTGAATAAGATTTTTTTTTTTAACATATCATTCACTGTGCTGCTACCGCAGAAAATCTGCAGCTCGTACGCCATGTGCGGCCGTACCCTTGTGACTGCACCCATTGAGCACTATGCATTTACTGGCAGCATCTACACCGTGGAGTCACATTATTATGACCACCAGCTAATATTCAGAGTAACCGCCATGTGCAGCACGGACAGCAGTGAGACAGGCCGGGAGTGACTCAATAAGGTCCTGGTAGGTTGTCACAGGTAGCTGGAGCCATACTGACTGCAGTGCATCCCACAGCTGCTGGAGGATAGGTGGGGGAGGATCCGTAGAGCAACACGACAATCAAGGTGGTCCTACAGATGCTCAATTCGGTTCAAGTCTGGGGAAATAGGGGGCTGGGGTAGTACTTTAAAGGCTTGGTCATGCTCTTCCAACCAATGTCAGACATTTCTAGCTGTGTGACATGTCTCATTGTCTTGCTGGAAGATCCCATCCACCCCAGGAAAGACAATAAGCATGTATTGGTTTGTGTGATCTACAAGGATGGATTCATATCCAAATCGGTTGAGAGTGTCTTCCACATGGATGAGTGGGCTCTGAAAATGCCACGAAAACATTCCCCAGACCATAACGCTACCACCACCAGCTTGTGTTCTTCCAGCAATGGTTGCATAGTGTTTGTTCTCTGATGGACCTCGCCTGACACGCCAATGTCCATCCGTTCAATGAAGCAGAAAACTTTACTCATTGGAGAAGACAACCCTTTGGCAATCTTTGGAGGTCCAATTCTGATACTGCAACGAAAACTGAAGTCTTTTCTGCCGATGCAGCTGTTATCAGAGGTGCACTGACCACCCGTCTGCTCTGTCTCTGTCTCTGTTTTTTTTTTAGACACATCTGGTAGCCCCTGGTTCATTTTGGCGAGATGCTCCTCTGTAGCGGATCGGTCCGTCCCCGCCACCTTCAGAGTCCATGTTCCCCTCTCACATCAATAGCACGTGGTACTCAACAGTTTGCATGTCGCTTATTCACAATGGTGCCATTTGTCCACTCACCATACACTTTCACCACAACAGCAGTGAACAGTTCACAAACTGCACAGTATCAGAAATATCGCCACCCTTGACCTGAAAGCCAATAATCATACCTTTTTGCAACTCTAATACCCATGACATCAACAAGGGATATGTGTGCAGACAGCCTATCCCACAAGTCATATACCCACCAAGTCAGCTCACCACTCGTAACTTGCTTCTTGACCTACAGACTGCCGACTGTGTAATTTCCATGGAGAACATTACAGTGCATTAATATCCGCCTACCGTCGGCAGGTAGTCTTCTGCTCTCTAATGATCCTGTGCTTGTGACTTGAGTCACTTTCGGATATTTCTCCCCACTGTCTATATTTCTATGTGACTTTATTTTGGTAAAGTTTGATGGAAGCAGGGCACTTAACTGAAGCCTCTAATTTCCCATCGCTGCCCAGTCTTGCCGCAGGCTTTGCAGGTGCGTCTCCCTCTGAACACGTTCTCTGAGTGTTTTCAATTGCAGGTAATTCTCTCGCTATGAAAGCCCCCACTTCCTGCTCCTTTCATAGAAATGCGTGATCCGCGCCGCAGCCTTTCTGAATGGAAGTTTGAGCTGCATCTGTGAAAACAGCTCGTTATCCTTTATTTTTATTTTACTGTCGTCAAAGACCTTGCTAAGTGCACAATTCAAGTTTCGTCGCCCAGACAAATTATCTTCTCTTTCAGTCTTCGGGAGGTGGAACAGTAAGCGAGCTGGCGTCTGACTAACCGGCCTTTATGTTTGGAAATAAAGAGAGGATCTTGACTAGGGTCGTCTGAAGTGTTTGCTTATACCTGCCAAAATGGGCAATTAATTTCCCGCAACGTAAACAGAATCGGGAAGCACGATACTTACCGTATATTCTGTAGAAAAGGGTCTCCTGCCTTACGTAATGACATATTCAGATGTGGGGGGGGGGGGGGGGGGGATCTGTCTGTGCTTCTCGCATATGTATGTATGTCTGGAAGCCATCATTTATAATACACCTGCTCTGGGGTACCGCCTTATAGGAACATTATTAAAAGGGTTCTCTGGCAGCCAGGTCATCAATATCAGATGGGTGGGGGTTTGACTCCCAGCACCACCACCGATCAGCTGTATCGGGAAGGATTATTGTGAGGTCATAAATCTGAACCTTGGATGTCCACCGATTATTGCAAAGAGATGCATTGTGTCACGTGTAAGTTTCTTGACCCTGGGTCCTCCCATATCCCCACTCAGGACTGTAACACCCACTGGTTCAGTAGTATTAAAGGGGTTTACCATTAATTTAATATTAATGTTCTATTCTCAGGAATCAGATCGGGGGTGGTCTGACTCCTGGCACCCTCACCGATCTGGTGTTTGAAGAGACCGCAGTGCTCCAGTGACCATTGCAGCCTCTTCCTAGGCGGGTGACGTCACGTTCATCGGTCTAATGGCCAGGGCACAGCTTGTTTGAATGTCATGTGCTGCGGGAGACTAGATAGGCAAGATTATACTACTGACAAAAGCTCAGGTTATTATGTATTAAGTGATAGATGAGGCAGGAGCCTGTCATGTTGAACATCGTGCCTGATATGCGGGCAGCTTTTAATAGAGCAGGAGGAGCGCCCCCTGCTGTTAAATCTCCTGTATTAAGTGGTGGACTAATATGCTCTGTAGCGTCCCTGCTCTCCTCTGTGCTGGCCTAGTGATCCTACAGTGATGCAGGTCCTGACACCTTCTATCCAATCATCCCTGCTTCTGAATTCATAGAAATATATAGCCATATCTATCTAGACAATGGAGAAGAAAATTGTGGGGTCGTTACACACCATATACACCATATATATCTCTGGCACTATATGTGAAGGACTATTTTCTAAGGGGATAACAAGAGCTGATTGCTATGCTTCCTGGGAGATTCAGGTGCTCGATGAGCTGATGCCCTCCCGCAGAAAAGGAAATAAGTCCTCCAGATAACCAGATAATTAAGAGTAAAAAAAGGGTCTTAAATTCATGGGATAACTCCAAAGGACATGTCACTGTGACAGGTCCTCTTTAAGAGTTCATGAGTATAGGATAGACAAAGCTGGAAAATACTGTATATCCGCCAACCCATTTCTCTTAATTCAAGATTTAGGATCAGCCCCTGATAGCGTGTTTGCGTGTAGCACGCATACCTAGACCTTATACCACACTCCTATAGACACTGGATGCAAACAGACTCAATACAGACTCAATACACTTTTCTCAATACGGACAGAAAATATGAGGCTTTAGATATTACCATCTGAATCGTGGAAAGCTCTCAAAGAAAAACCTGAATAGGCCAAGAACCCTTCAGATACATTCTGGAACCAAACCATGCCAACAGAATTCTTGCTCTCGATAATTAACATACTGTTCAAAATCCTGAAGCATTTTTAACCTTATGCAACGGTAACGAAGCAGAGACCTAATTAACTTGCTGAAACATGAATCTGAGCCAAACAATACAAGCTGAATAGGACATAAGGGCCCTCTAACAGATGCCATGATTGCACCCCCTAAAGAGCCCTACAAAATGTCCTTTAGGGTCTGTTTGAACTGAATAGAAATAGTTTAAATATAAAATGCTCCTCAGGGGTTGGAAAATACAGATATGCTCCTCACCTCAGATCTAGGCCAATGAGCAAAGCCAAGAACAGATCACATGATTTACTAGTTGGCAGTCCTGCCCCCACTGAAAAGTAGAGTCTTACAAATGAGGCTGTGCCCATAATTGCCACTTTCAGAGGTCATATGGTGGGCACTTTTGTCACTTTGCCCACAATATAAGGCCAGAAGAAGCGCGTTTGCGCGAAAAGGCCGTCGCCGTAGTGCACTGCATGAAAGTTTGTCCGCCCCTGCCCTTTGTATATATGTCTTCATAGACGAATAAAGGAACTTTTTTCAATAATGGTGAGTGCCTCCTCGCGGATTATCTCATATTGTGGGATGTATTGAAGACTTTTGTTGGCTGAGCACCACGTACCTTTATACACGTGTACACGAAGTTGCCTAATTACCTGTACCTGAGGTTAGGCTGTGCCGCCCGCTCTTTACTCTATATGCATTATACTTTTGTCACTTTGCCCTAACAATTCTAGAAATGGTACCTAGTAATTCCAGATGAACTGGCCACAGAAGATCTTCAAGATGAAGGTTAATGATAAGCCATGGAGCTAAATAATAGCTGCTGTTTTTATAGCTAAATATATCCCTGATGATTAATAATTACTGTAATGTGCAAAATTCTGTGCTGATTAATATCATAAAACATCTTTATACAGATCTGAACTTCTTCTTTCTGTTATGTATACTACATGGACAAAAGTACTGGGACACCTGCACATCACACCTGCAGGAGCTTTTATGATATCCCATTTTAAATCCATAGACATTAATATGGAGTCGCCCCCCCTCCCCCCTTCCTTTGCAGGTAAAACTTCTCCCACTCCTCTAGGAAGGCTTTCTTCAAGATTTTGCAAAGTGTCTGTGGGAATGTTTTCCTTGATGAGCTTCAAGAGGTAGTCCCCTAAAATGGTTTTCACTTCACAGGTGTGCCCTGTCAGGTTTAATAAGTGGGATTTCTTGCCTTATAAATGGGGTTGGGACCATCAGTTGCGTTGAGGAGAAGTCAGGTGGATACACAGCTGATAGTCCTACTGAATAGACTGTTAGAATTTGTATTATGGCAAGAAAAAAGCAGCTAAGTAAAGAAAAACGAGTGGCCATCATTACTTTAAGAAATGAAGGTCAGTCAGTCAGCCGAAAAATTGGGAAAACTTTGAAAGTAAGGGCTATTTGACCATGAAGGAGAGTGATAGGGTGCTGCGCCAGATGACCTGGCCTCCACAGTCACCGGACCTGAACCCAATCGAGATGGTTTGGGGTGAGCTGGACCACAGAGTGAAGGCAAAAGGGCCAACAAGTGCTAAGCATCTCTGGGAAATCCTTCAAGACTGTTGGAAGACCATTTCAGGGGACTACCTCTTGAAGCTCATCAAGAGAATGCCAAGAGTGTGCAAAGCAGTAATCAAAGCAAAAGGTGGCTACTTTGAAGAACCTAGAATATGACATATTTTCAGTTGTTTCACACTTTTCTGTTATGTATATAATTCCACATGTGTTAACTCATAGTTTTGATGCCTTCATAGTCATGAAAATAAAGAAAACTCTTTGAATGAGAAGGTGTGTCCAAACTTTTGGTCTGTACTGTATGCAGTGAGCGCCCCCTAGCAGTGGTTAAGGCAGACAGAATTTTTCCCATTTATCTATACAGCTGTGTGCAGGGGATTTAGAGACAGTAAAAAAGTATTAAATATTGTTTAATGCAGTAACTGGATAGGTATAAGTATCTGATTGGTGGATGTTTGATCTCCAGGACCCCTTATAATCACTAGTATGGGGTCCTGGAGTGAAAGGAGTGATAAAGTGATACAACCCCTCTAACGGTGGTCTGGTCTACTTGAAGGCAGTCTGTCACCAGGAAATTCACTGATAAACCTGGCACAATGTTTTGCAGGACTAGCTCAGCTGAATGTAATGACCTTTCACTTAGTGATCCCTTGCTTCATTCTGGAGAAAACGTACTTTTAATCCATATGCAAATTAGCAGTTCAGTGCACTAAGGGCAGGGCCAAGTCACTCCGTGCACCCTTGCTCCTCCTGCTTCCTCTGCCAGCTCCTCTCTCTCTTTCTAGATTGGCAGGACCAGGCTCCTGCACAGTCATCTCATCTGGCCCTGACAATAAGAAGCAGGTGAGCTACCTGTTTATCCTCCAGGCAGTAGATGTCCTGAAGACCCATTCATTATGATGGGCACTTTGTAAGGGTTTGTCCTTCCTTGCAGGAGCTTTAATGAGAAGATACCGAAATCTGGGATCTTCTACCAATGTCACCTCTAACTCATCACTAGGGTCGCTATAACCATAGTACACTGATCACCAATGGTTGGGATGGACAGGTATAAGGAGGCTTCGCTGTGTCCTGAATATGGGGGTGTTGAGCCCTCCTCTGCCTTGCCATGAGTGCAGAATATTATAATTAACCTGTTAATGCCCAGTCCATTCTCTATACCATAGTCTATATGTTCTAACAGAACCCGGATGAAGCCTCCACTGAAGATGGACCCGGCTCTTTGCGGGCAATAATCATTCCTCCATGTGCTCCTGGGACAGGATGACAGACGGCTGTGGGAACAGCAGACAGATGGCAGCTGTCAGAGATAAGACAGGCGGGTGAGGGGGTGAGGGCGATGTGACTGATGGGTACTGGAGGACATGACCAGTACTGAACTGGAGGTTACTCTCCCCATAGATATGTGAGGTGGTGAGCGAGACCATTAGGTGACCTTGTATGAGAAGGGGCTGCAGCCAATGAATGCAAAGTGACAGGGAGAAGTTATCCAGGAAGATAAATGATATGTCCATATATAACTGCTGCAGGAAATATCTATCTTCTATCTATTTATTATCTATTTATCCATCTCTCTATTATCTATCTACTATCTATCTATCTTGAGGAAGGCTCCATTGTTAAGCGGAAATGTTGCGATAACATGGGAAAATAAAAGGTCTTTTGATATTATTTCACTTTTTTGAGAGTGCTGCTTTTTTAGTTCTTGGGATAGAGCCAAGTCCCCTTTTGGTGTGCACCTCTAACTTTTTCCTTTTTCCAGTGCTGTCAACTTTTTTTACATAATCTATCTAATATCTGTATTCTATCTATCTATCTATCTATCTATCTATCTATCTATCTATCTA